>NC_035108.1:89877635-91077635 GCF_002204515.2 Aedes aegypti | reverse complement strand
TGGATATAAATCTGAAGCTCTTTCTCTGTCCTATTATTGCGGTATTTTGTCCTATTATTGCGGTAGTGCCGTCCTATTATTGCGGTATACCAAAAACCATAGATTTTATTACATTCAATATACATTCAATACCACACAATGCTCGAGCATTGAAATTATGCTCCCTCCATTTTAATGACACTGCACGGTACTGTCAGTTTGTGTGACTTTGGACATATCTATGAGGAAAACTAATTCATTACTTTATATCACGATTTGAAAACAAATCAACAGAATCGAATGATTTTCTGCCGGTTTCGTCTCCACTTTCGTCATAGGTGGACAATGTTAAAGTGAATAGAAAAGGTTCTTCCATCTGAGAAATATAAATATTAGTAATAGAACGCTAGTGGCGCTATTGTCACAAAACTGATTTTAATTATTATTACCTTAAATTATGGTTTTTCATTGTTTGTTCAATGCCTTGTCGTTGTTTATGCTTTTATAATTAATTTGACACTTTGATGCCCGGTACTCACGCTGTCAGTTCATGGCAAACTAGATGTTGGTAACACGAACAGCAGCGACATTAGCATTCTTAGGTTAATGCTTCTACTATCTGAGACCATTAGTCGCTATATAAGAAATGAATTTGTTGACTTAAGTATAAACATATTTTCCACTAGCTACACAATTTTAAAGGATTGCTTCCTTGCGATCATCTTATATCTCAGTTTTTCAACGTATTTTTGGCATGTGTTCCGATTTTCAGTCAGTTTACGTGATTTTTTGGTAAAACATTGTGCTTATTTGCAAAATATTTCTAAATAAGAGGAACTACAGGGTAAAGATATACATAAATCTTTTGTTTGACTAAATAAATGTATGAATAACTCAAAATTATGTCCCTAATTAGTACCCTAATAATGTAATTAATGTTTCCAGCAATTGCATTTAAAATTACTATTGAAATATCGAATTTTTGAATGAGATTTACAGATACCGCAATAATACGCAAAACGCTATTTTCATTGTCCTATTATTGCGGTATATGCTTTTTCTCAAAAATATAGAATTTTTATTCAAAATTCAATATCTATCATGTAACTACATCCATATTGAACTGATATACCCGCTACATATAATTGTTTTGGTTCTAAACTTAAAAAAACTAAGCTTATGTAAACCCACCCGTAGATAGAGAGACTGGTTAAAAATATAGGCTTTTCTTGATGCATCATTTAAAACTGTTCTTCCAACGATCAAAATCGTTTAATTTTTAAAGCATTCATCTGGTACAGCTTGGGAATACTATTAGCTTTCATCATCACCAATAATATCCAAAGAAAATAGAGTTTTCGATTGATAATGAGGGTTTAATTCTTATACCGCAATAATAGGGAATACCGCAATAATGGGCAAATTACCCTAATGCTAAGATGTAAGTTTAGTAAAATACGTGAAAACCAAGAAATATTTTTAAAGGAGGAATTTCTTAAAAAATCTCTTGACGAAACTAAGAGGAAGGTAGACTTAGAAGAAATAATATTATAGACTGGAGACATTTTCCTGGAGGAATCTCTGAAGGATTACCTGTGTAAATTGGTGAAGGAATCTTTGATAGGTTACCTGGGTAAGTTGCTAAAGGAATCGCTGAAGGCATATCTGGAGGATTCCCAAGATAAACTGCTGGAGTAATCCTTGTAGAAATGCCTGGAAGAATCACTGTAGAGATTTTGCTGGAGGAATCCCTAAAATGAACTTTGGATAAATCCAAGAAAAAATTCCTGGAAAAATCTCTAAAGGTGTCTATGAAGAGATTCTCCTGGGGGAATTCAAGAAGAAATTTTCCCAATATAATCTCTGGAAAAATGCCTGCAGGCATTTCTGAAGAAATACATGGAACAATCTCTGGAAGCAATTCTTTAGAGATTTTCCCGAGTCTCAGGAAAAATTCTTGGTAGGAATGGCTGAAGGAATACCGTTTTGATCCATATTACGGATAGCTTCAAATTCCGGACACTACACTTTGTATGGGAAACATTTCAACGACATGTTTCAATTTTTGCCATTCAAAATTCTCGTTCGTTTCAATAAGTATTTTCCACAGATATTTATGCAAATTTATAATCCCCTACTGCCTCAGAAGTCCCTTCAGTGATTCGACGATTTCAATTGATAATTTGATTTTTTTTATTTATGATTTTCAGAATTCGAATCAAAAGTAAGGCAACGTTCGGAATAAGAATCATGAAACGTCCACACATTTCTATTTATTCAAAGTACTCATGTTGCGGAATCAACATCAATCGCACCATTGGAAAGTTAAGTGCTTTGAAGGCTTGATAACGCGGAGTAATCAATCAGGATGATTTATTTTATATGGATTTTAATGCGTCATACTTCACTGAAGCCTTAAGTGTCCGTAATATGAATCAAAACGGAACCTGGCTAGGAGAAATCCCTGGAGCAATGGAATGGAGATGAACTGGTCTAAAACATACGGTTGCGAACAAAAGCTTTTTCTAGAGGGATACATAAATAAATTATAAGAGGAGTTGCTGGAAATGTTCTCAAATGAAATTATTAGGATTTCCCCAAAGATTCCTACAGGGAATCAGCAATTTACCCATGTAACCGTTCAAAAATTCCTACAGATTTTTTTTTCAGAGATTAGCCCTGAAAAATCTCTACCTAAATTCCTCTTGAAATTGATTCAAGGATTTACTCCAGAGATTACCCCGAGTATCTCTCCAGAGACTCCTGGAAAGGTTTCTCCTGCGATTCTCCCAGGTATTTAACCAGGGATGTATCTAAAGTCTAGGGATTCCTTCATGAAATCCTACAGTGATTTCTCCATATTTTTATTAAAGGTTTCTCCGAGAAATTCTCCAAAAAATTGTTCAAAAAGGGATTTTCTGGAGGATTTCTGGAAAAAAATCTTTAAGAAATCCTAGCAAGAATCCCTGAAGAAATGTTTGGGGGAATCTTTGGAGGAAATTCTAGCGGATTCACTGGAAGCATGTCTGGGGAAAATTTCCAAGAAAAACCTTGCGAAATCTCTAGAGAAATCCATGAAGAGAATTTCTTAGAGGTATCTTTAGAATAATCCTTCCATGAATCCCTCGAGAAATTCCTGGCAAAACTCTGAAGGTATATGTATAGCCCTATCGGGAGCGGTTTAAAAGTTTAAATTTCTCGCGGAGAAATCACAGGTGAAACTCGTAGTGCAATCCTTGGAGAAATCGCTGTAGAATTTACAGTAGAGATTATTTTGGAGAAATTCTAGTAAAATTTCTGGAGAATTTTTTGAAGGAATTCTTGGAGAAATCGCTTGAAGTGTCTCATTTCAGTTGAAGCCCTATTTCAGCTGATCTCAAAATTGCGAATGCGGTCGAAATGTCTATTTACTTATAGGTAAAAAATATGATAACTTGTTTAAAGATGCCGATTCATTATTTTATCAAACGGTTCCGGGTATTCGGATACTAACAATTTTATGTTTTGGAGGCCTAGATAGACGGGCACCTTTTCAGCAAGACCTTGATGGGTTCGAATTCCAACGGTCGAGGATGTTTTCGAATTTGATATTTTCTCGACTTGCCAGAAAATATAATATCTTTGTATCTGCCACACGATATATGCATGCAAAAATAATAAGCCGTCAGTAAATAATTGTAGAGTTTATCATAAGAACACTTATGGTCGCTGAAAGTTGCTTCTAGCGAGAATGTGTTCGATTTTAGAAGATAGGAAAAGTCAGAAAATTTTAGATTTCTATTTATTTCCTCTACAAAGTTACAACTTCTTTACAGTGCCAATTGACTAAAAATGACCCCAATGCACAAGGAAGGTTATATAAATTATGAATTACTAGATTTTGCATCGACTCAGCAAAGGACAACAATATACCTCTAGAGATTACTCCAGCAATTCCTCCCAAGGATTCCTGCAAATATTCCTTCAAAAACTCCTGCGAGATTCTTGTATACATTTCAAAAGGAAAACTTCAAAGATTTTTGATTGAAAGTTCTAAATAATGTTTTGAGGAATCCAGTGAAGGGGGCAGATAACCGCAGCGGTTAAGACCTCAGCAAGACCAAGCTGAGGGCCATGGATTTGAATCTCACCGATCGGGAATCTTTTCGTAAAGGAAGTTCTCTCGACATTCCAGGGCATAGAGTATCTCCGTGTTTGCCACACGATACACGAATCCAAAAAATAGTCAATTGACAAAGACAGCTTCCAGTTAACTGTGGAAGTGCTCATAAGACACTAAGCTGGAAAGCAGGATCTGTCCCCACGTTACCCCAGATAGAAAAAGGACCATCCAGTGGGAAATTGACGGAGGAATTTTTGAAAGAAACTGCTAATGTAATCAGTGGATGAAAAATCTCTGGAGGAAATTTTCGGATGAATGTTACCATTTGATAGCATCTCCCAACACCCACAAACTGTGCAAACATTGTCAACATAATCATAAAACTTACCGTTATAAACTCGATTTTCAAAACGGCCAATAACCGCTTTTTTTCAAATCATTCATTGACCCCCTGCTTGAAACGGCCAATAATCGGTTCTCGCTCTATCAGGAGGGCCTACAATCGGAAAATTTCGCAAACTGTCATTGGCCTTAGCATGGTGAGAGGCCAATGACTCTCTCT
The DNA here is from genome assembly GCF_002204515.2 of Aedes aegypti. Taxonomy (NCBI): domain Eukaryota; kingdom Metazoa; phylum Arthropoda; class Insecta; order Diptera; family Culicidae; genus Aedes; species Aedes aegypti. Next base: position 91,072,992 of record NC_035108.1, on the reverse strand, counting down.
TGCTCATTCATTGAAAACCGAAAAGGCATAGCCCTGGGCCAAGCACGCTAATAAAATTCAATTTTGGCCAATAAAGCATTTAAACTCATCATTTTTTCCACATTTTTGTCAGTTTTTAGAAAAAAATCGATTATTAGCGTGTATTATACATGACATATAGGGGGCCCAGATAGCCGTAGCGGTAAACGCGCAGCTATTCAGCATGACCATGCTGAGGGTAGTGGGTTCGAATCCCGCTGGTCGAGGATCTTGTCGGGTTGGAAATTTTCTCGATTCCCAGGGCATAGAGTATCTTCGTACCTGCCACACGATATACACATGCAAAAATGGTCAATCGGCAAAGAAAGCTCTCAGTTAATAACTGTGGAAGTGCTCATAAGAACACTAATCTGAGAAGCAGGCTTTGTCCCAGTTGGGACGTAACGCCAGAAAGAAGAAGAAGAAGATTAGCGTGAATTAATAGTAAATCGTCACTCAACTAGCTAGAAATCACATTGATTGATTTGAATACTGAGAAATAGGAATTAATAATGTGGTGAATAATATTCAAATCGAATTTTCTCAGAATCAACGATCTGAGGATTGGCCCTTTTGAATTGTTACGCGAGAATTGCTAAACGAATTTATTGACAAATTCTAGATAAATTATTGTAGGAAATCATGAAAGATATTTTCGAGGATAACGTGGAGTTATTATTTGAGGAATTGGTGGAGAAATGTCTAGACAAAATCTGAGTGTGTTTTTCGGTACTTCTGAAAATGGCCTATTTTAATATTTAAACAATATTTTTTGCATTAAACTCGATATAATTCGAAAATGGCTACTTCTAGAGAAATTATTCATATGATCATTGTGGCTTAGAATCATTTCAAGATGCTTACTGTATCATCAGAACGTATTTATTTTGACAAAAAATCAAAATTTTAAAAATCGACCAAAAGTTGTTCTTAGAAAAACTTTTTTTATTAAAAATTTCTCCATCATGAAACTTTGTCCCAAACATCTGTTTACTATCAAGATTCTATGGTGAAAATTTAAAAAATATTAAAAATAGAGTTTTTGTGTAATTTATAATTTTATTTTTATTTTTGATTTTTCTATGAAAATAAATACAATATTTTTTCAGTGTATATTTTTTTCTTATAGTCCAAACGGTTCACTACAACTTCTTCATAGAACATTTTTCTCTAAAATCAACAGTTTCGGAATTAGAATTTTTCAAAAATATTGCATGCAATAATCGAAGATGGTCGAGTTCTGTGACTGACCGATTTGACATGGAATCCGTCAATAGTTAGTTGATTGTTTTTCAATAGTTTGACCCTTAGGTCACTTATTTCGATGTTTGATAAGACAAATGAGCGTATAAATTTATTCCAATTATTATTGAGCTACTCGTACCAATTTGGTTTAGCCCGCGTTCGTCGAAAATCGGTGGATTACCTCTGTGCTACCATGGGAAAGAGAGGGTTAAGGAACCTCTGTGTATATGGCTGGATGAATTACTGGTAAAATTGGCGTAGCAACTTTTATAGGAATTATCGTAGCATTTTCTATCAAAACCCCTAGATGAGTTTCTTTAAAAAACTTAAAATGAACCTCTGTGGGTTTCCCTGAAAGAATTCCTGATAGACTCTTTAGAAGATCTCCTGATATAACAACTGAGAAGTAAGTGGGAGGATTACTGGTAGAAATTCTGAGAGAATCGCTGAGAGCATTTTGGAACAAACCTTCTGAAACTTCCTGGATTTACAACGGAATTCTCCTTATGGATAATTTCACGCATAATTTGATTACACTTGATTACTCAAAAGATTTTGCAGCAATGTTCATGGAATTCTTTAAGAATGTATTCAGAGCTGTATTACGTTCAACTCAATTATTCAACAAAATTATAAAAACGTTATGTTGTTCGAGTTATTTATGTCGAATATCAGAAGCGAATTACATCGAAAAATTGAAGCAATAACTTTTATGTCCTTTCATTAAAAATAGACCTGTATTCAGGTAGTGTTTATTACAGTTATTAGAAATCGTGTTATTCTAAATATGACACAAAAGAATTTTTTTTATCAAATTCAAATCATGCATTTCAATGTCATTATATACAAATGTTTTAACATGAACATCAAACACCCTGTATAAATGTCAGCCAGTAACGTAGCTACGAAAATGGGAGTAATTCCAATTCAGAAGCAATTTTGCATCATATTTTATTATAAGAGCTCTTCTACATATTTGATGTACAATCTTGTTTCTCTGCTGCTAGTACTCTACCTCTACCATCACTCGACGGTGATTCAAGTTACTCGTATATCCAATCTGTTTGTCAACATCGACATGTTTGACTCGGCTCGGTTCCCATCCCAGGTTGGAAAGCAAACAGCAGTTTCAGCGAGAAAGAATGCTGTATTAGGGTCGATCCACCCAAACAAAATCCCATCTTCCATATCTCCGTTTCTTCGGGATTACTGGGCCATATCTCCGACAAACATAACTTGAATATCAACATATATTTTTGAACAATGTTTCTAATCACGATTTCAAAAGTAATAACGATTTGACTACAGTGACGAAAAACTATGCTGAAGATACCATAAAGCTATTCATTCAACTTTTTAAGTTACGTAAATTATTAAAATTTGTCAAAAATTACTTTTAGTCAAACCGTTATTACTTATTACCTTGTAATTGAAAAAATCGATCAATTACATTTGTCGACATTCAAGTTTATCTGCGTGCTGTGAAAATTTCATTCAAACGGGTTAACTGAGATCTAAGCCTTCAAAATAAACCATTTTGTATGGAAAATCGAAAAAGTTGCAATTGTATTTTCCCATACTGACATCGTCGATATGGGAGATGTGATATACAAACATTGTTGTTATGTGAACCACCCTAATGCTGTATTCGTTTCAAGTAGGCATACAGCAGCGTACATTATAGGTGACTCAAAGCCATATAAATTCTTCGTCACTCATACGCTAACCGCCCCGCACCGTCGATAACGACGAATCCAACAACGACGATAATTTGTCATTATTGCTAAATTTCACAACGCCTATGGTAGAAAGAAAAACAACGGCAATACTAATTGTGTCGTGTATTAAAACAAAAAGGAACAGACTTTCAACGACACGCTGCAAATTTATGTGCTTGAAATGATTAGCGTCTTTCAACGGTATTAAAAACTGATAACGAAGGCCGGTCAAACCTTGCTACGCTGTGATGGTTGTTCTCTTATCAGAAAAAAAAACTGGAGCGAAAAAAGTATTTGAGAGAATTAAAACGCAAGAAAAGTAAAGCATTGTATTCACAAAGCTTTGCGTCCTCAAATATTTGATAATCGGTTTACGACAACCTAATCTTCAGCGACACATTTATCGTTCAATAGATTGACAACTGCACAATGTGAAGGCATTTTTACATCATTATTGGTACAGACGCCTTTACTTTTGCACAGCTAATAGTTACAAAGTATTTTTTTTTTACTTTAAAGTTGTACGGAATCAAATTGCGACACACATAGATATTTGGCAAAACTCGCACGTTCAACCAATCATCCTCAAACTTTCAGGGAGTAAAATAAAACATGTTATGAATATTTTCCTATGTTTGTTTTATTCAATTTAATATCCAAATGCACAAACTTTTCTCTTCACACTACTCATAAGGTTCTGTACAAAACTTGGACCAACTTTTTTTTTTTTGCATGGCTGTCCAATTTTTCTTCATATCTTCCTCCGATTTCAATTTCCGAAGCGCCTACTTCATGATGGCCCAGCACTTTTCAATTGGCCGCAGTTCCGGTGCGTTCGGGGGGTTGAGATGCTTCGGCACAAAATTGACCTCCTTAGCCTTCTACCACTCCAAAACCTCTCTCAATTCGACCTACACCAAATTCTGTTTTTGCACGGATTTTTTACACGGCAAAAAAAGTTGACATTCATTTTTTCTCGCCAAAACCTTATTTTTGCATGAAACGTCGCGAAGTGGTGTTACTTTTTATGCACGGTTTTTGAAATTTTGAACTGAAAACTTTTTTTGCACGGTACGCATCCCAAAAACAGAATCGGGTGTACTAAAAAATCGTCAGTTATTTGAAATTTCGTATTTTTTTTCATGAATTAAATTTACGCAACCACACAGGAATCGTGAAATACTCCAAAAGTTTCATAAGCATTCCTCAGAGAACTTTTCCCTGAGAGCACTTCAAAGATTTTTTGAGAATGATTTTCTTCAGGAATTTGATGGAATTTAATATTGAGACTCCGAAGGTTTCTCTAAGAATCTGTGCAGTGATTCTACCATGAATTTTTCTTCAAGATTTTTGTATCTTTTGAGATTTTGAGTATCTTCTATTTTCCTTTGAAAAAAACATCATTTTTTTTTCCACATTTTTGGCATTTTCAGAATAATATCGATTATTATAGTAAACCGTTACTCAACGAGCAAGAAATCACATTGATTGACATAGGAATTGAAAATGTGGTGAACAACATTCACATCGAATTTTCTCAGAACTAACGATCTGAGGATTGAATTGTTACGCGAGAGTTCAACCAGGAACTCCTCTACTTCCAGAGATTATTCCAGGGGTTCCTGTATGATTTATTTCACGAATTACTTCAAATTCTTCCAGATTTTTTTCAAGAGGCTCAATATTTTTTTTTTCAAAAATTTATCTAGAAAATCTTCCGGATACATCCATACTCCTAGTAGTGAACAATCCAAATGACTTTCCATTATTAGATTTTCGTTTAGGTATGACTTCTTCAATAAAACAACTAATATCTCATTTTTTGCAAGACTTCGTTTCATGATGATGATGCTATTCAGCAAGATCAAGCTGTGAACCTTGGGTTCAAATCTCGTCATTCTATGTGAGAAGTCTAAACTGCGCGACCTTTTCAACTTAATTAATTCCTTTAGATGATTCTGAGGAAATAAAACAAAAACGGTATCGAAACTTGAAAACGGGTTATATTACAATAGATTTTCATAACTAGTTGCAGTGGCGGATCTGAACAGCAATAAAAAATAAACGATTATAAAATTATCACAATTAATATTCCGGTAAAGTTATGGTAGAATTTTGGAATTTTTTGAGTCTTTAGAAATTTAGTAGTAATTTTTGGGAACTCGGTAAAAATCTACATTCATCTAATCCTAACTAAAAAGAACAAAGATCGCGACTTCAGAAGTTATTTATTTTTTTAATCCAGAGAAAACCGATGAGGAGCTTGCTAACACAAAATGTTAACAAAAACAACATTCACAAAGTTAAGAGCAAACCCGAAGGATGACCGAAGTGGGATAATCTTTTCAAGATGTACCCTTTAGCAGTTCCGATTGTTCGGAAATCGTGGTCAAGAGATGATGGACAAGTCGTTCCAGATGTTGTCAGAAACTGTTTTCGAGATGTCTAACTTACAAGTACATTGTGACAGGAACCATAATCCAGGAATCTACCGATCGATCTCTTCAAGGCAATGATTTTGGGCTTTTGCCTCAATTCATTAATTGTACAGCGTAGCCAGGTCAATTAACATGCCAAAATGTAGAGCAAAACTTCATCTATGAGATTAAAATGCTCACATGGTCATGAATAGCCAAAAATACGTCGAAAATAATTTGACCGAAAGCTCTGTTTTTATTATTTTGGACATCCCAATACATTTTTACCCCCAAGGTAAAAATTTACAATGGTAAATCGAAAGAACTTTACGCTTACGCGTATTCTTGTTGGTTCGCATTCTTCAAAATTCTTACTGCTTCAATTTCTGTATGTAACGTGTTGTAGCGGTTGCATGGACCGATTGAAATCAAGACCCAAGTAAAAATTGAGTAAATGTCAGAACTGAAAAGGCAGTTTTCTTTTTCAAAATCGACCGTTGACCTGGAACTCTTATGAGAGATACAGAAGAATACGTTACAAATGGGTTAGATAACTTCTTCAAAATGCACTTGATAGACTGTAATCAGAAGTAATTTGATGAAATCTAAAGATATTATCCATAAAATAAATAAGGACATCTAAATTTGAAAAATAGATGCTCCTATCACTTTGCACCTAAGATATAGTTTTCAAGCCGAACAAAATTTAAATACGGTGTCTTACATATTTTGGCAACAAGGCATGAATTTTATGTTGACAAATCTGGATGTTGCAAAAGATTCAGAAAATACATGGTAACTACTAAGAATGATGTGGAAAATGTCTGGAAGCCTTCTTCAGTTGAATTTTTAACCTAAGAGCAGCTTGTACTAAGTATCTGGAAAGTACACTTGCTGTACACAATATAAGCCTGGTGTGGCAATTTGCAGATGTTCTCGAATGCAGATATACAGCTAAGACCTTATTGAAAGTAGCTGGTTTCGAATAAAGGTGCCGTTGAGGATCGTTTTCGTGCAATTTTAACTATAACACGATTATGCAAAAATCCTAGTTGGAATGTTATGTCTGGAATGAAAAGAAAAGGATTCATCAAATAGTTACTGCAAAACCCGTTATAAAATTACACGCCCTATTATTTTTTTTTCCGGATTTTAATACATTTTCAATGTTTGTTCTTGAAACTGACACCATTAACCGCCGAGATGTATACATATTTTATGACGAGCATTATGTTCGTTTGCTGAGATTTGAAAATATTTTGATGAGGGTAATTTACGGCGTTGTCAACAATTTTTGAGCTCAACTGCGTGTAGATTCGAGCTTTGAGTAATCATAATAAGCTATTGGATTTTTTGGACACGTTGCAGATAGAACTCCTTGATGTTTTCCCTGAAAGCTTTATAAGCACGTGGGTTTCAGATAGAATTAAATATATTGATTAATTTTAGCAGATTTATTGGTATAAACATTAAAGAAGATGACAGAATAAGTTATGAGCGAAATAAATATTTTTTAAAACTATTTTTTCTTGCAAGCTTTTATGATAACAATCTTTTGGAATGCCTTGTAAAACGCTCTGCAAAATTTCGTCTATATATTTTTAAGAATTCGGATGACTCAATAATGGAAATACTTCAAAGGTTTGCAGCTGAAAGACTATCGTTTTACATTAAATTTCTAATTTTACGAGAAAACCGTTAAATTTTTACGACTACTTGAAAAAAAAGAATGCACGCGATATTGATAAGGCTTCTGTCTGTGTTTGAGTTGTTATCGAATTATCAAACGATTTTTTTCCTGATATTTCTCTTTCTCTGGAGTTCGACCAATTGCTGCTTCTGAAAAAAAAAATAGCAAAGACCTAAGTATAGATACAATTTCTAACTGGATTTCTGCAGATTTTCTGTAAGATCCGTAAGAATTAGGACGAATTCCTGAATAAAAAACAGAGTTTTTGCGGAATCAGCTATATTTATAGATCTTAAAACATGGATCCTTAATAAAGTTTCTGCAATAACAACGCGAAAATTATTCTTAACATCTGTTTTTCTTACTCTTACTGAAATACCTGAAAGAAATCACTCACCAAAGGTTTCCTAAAATATTTGATGGACTAGCTAATTGAAGTTAATTCGAAAATAGGAAAACATTTTCCGGCATTTCAGACCGTTAAACTTCTTCTATGATCTATATCAAACTATGTATCTATAATTTATATAGTTTGCTTGCTTTATAGCACCTATCCTACACGTTAAGCAATAACTTTGAATTTTGATACATGGGAGTTATACTCATAAAAACGTCTGACATTACGTTTCTTTGCTCACCATAATTTTTAGTTTTGATGTATTTTCACTTTGTTTTATTTCAATATGTTAGGATTCAGTACTTATCGCCGCGAGATAATTAGCAGCGGTTCAAATAATAAAATCAGTAAAATCTAATAGCCTGTCGAGACCCTCTCGCTGTCGATACCAAAGACGAGAAGATTGAATGAAAAGCAAAATCCGATACAAAGGATCACATTTACATAACGCAATTGCATCATCCGTCTAGGAACGAATAGGCATTTATGACTGCGCTCGAGATAAGAAAACACGCCTACGCGTGAGACGAATGCGCATAAGAAAGCATAGGTTGAGATTTTATCTCTGTAAAATCAATAAAACGTCTATATATCCCTGGACTTAAAAGGGATATGGAAATTTGCACTCAACATAATTCCAGTTTTACATAATAACACATCAATAGTATAACCTGTAGAGTTAAGATGACTTTTGTACATTTGACGCGATATAAACTAGGTTCAAAGTTCACTCCAGTGTTCCTATTTATCCGAAACCACGGACTCTAAGTACAAGGTAATCATAAATCCAACAGCCAAGTGAAAAGTTCTCTTCTTTACTGGAAAATAAGTAGCTTGGTAAACCTGGAAAGGAAGTTCAGAAACAGAAGCGAGAAAGGATCTCCAACTGGAGAACCAAGTACCTTCTGAAACTGATAGTACTTAAGGTGAAGATGAATCGAAGCCAAAGTTCAAATATTCAAGAGCACGGATCTGGAGAACCAAACATCCGTTTAAGCTGAAAACTTGATCGATTGGTTACTAGCTGGTGGTGACCAATCGATTAGGTTTTCAGCTCAAACGGATGTTTGGTTCTCCAGATCCGTGCTCTTGAAAATTTGAACTTTGGCTCCGATTCATCTTCACCTTAAGGCGAAACAGTTTGATAAATTTCTAAGATTTCACTAAAACTATAAAACCACAAATATCGCGAAGAAAGCATCCAACAACAGTGTACTTTTTAGTTTGGCTTTGTGCACTAGCAGAAAGCATAAAATAAGAAGAGCAGAAACGTTTAATACCGTAAAATGGGGTGTTAAGGACTCGTGGGGTTTTAAGGTATTGAACTTCTGCATCAAGTTTGACAAGTCACAAAACCGTCGAAAGTCGATATATCAGTCTTCTGAAATGTTTGATTTGTTCGGAGGATTGTGAACTGCAGTATGTGATAGGGAATGTCTAATAAAATAAAGTATTGTGGAGTCTAGATATTGAAAACGATTCAAAAAGTTTTTTATCAAATTTTATAGGCTAAATACATTTAACTACAAAACTATGAAACAATATTAAGAAAAATATGTGAGTAACTTATAAGATAAGTATATTTAATTGAGATCACAATGCAGGCAACAAATTTTGAAAATTTTGTCTAGATTTTCACTTTTAATATTGTTTATGGAAAAAGTCTGTTTTTGAAAATACGTGGGGTGTTAAGGGATTATCTTTTCTACTTCTTCCAAGTTACTAAATACATTCGATTTATGCTGTAATATATTCCAATATACTTTTACCTTATTCCGTGAGGTAGAACTGCATTTTAAAATTAAGGGACCCTGTTTTTTTGTTACTGAATATCTCCAAAAATGTCTAGTCTCAAAAATTGGTTAAACTGGTTGGAAAATCTTGTTAACAACGTATTGAAGTAAATAAAGGATTTTTCTAGATATTTTTTCCAAAACTTTTGCGATACTGGTAAAGTGTTTGGGAAGTTAGAATGATTCTTTTATTTGGAAATGCAAAATGATTTTGCAGCCGTTGTTTCTTTTAGTGGTAATCCTATGAAGTGGTAAACAATAATAAAATTTTGTCATTTCTCAGAGTCTATAAATGAAAAGTTGCGCGAAGAGCTAAACCAAATCTATCGAGCTTTCAAACCGTCCAGCTATCAAACAGATCAGCAAAACAAATAGGGGCTTTTTTCGAAGACGAAGGAGAACAATCATTCAAAGAAGCCTCTTCGCGTAACTCTCTGTACATACATTCTGTCATTTCTGAGCTCTTTTTAAGAAACTTCGCAGCCTCGTTGGGCTCTTAACGTGTTATATAGTGAGCGTTAGATTTCCGCTCCATACTGGAATTCTTCTTCAGTATTTTTTCGACCATGCCACTGGGTGTTGCATGCAAATACTTTGTTTAGTGTAGTGTTTTATTTACAGGACAAATTGACTATTTCCCCTATTAAAACTAAAAGCTTGTTGAAATTATGCTTATATTATAGATTATTTACGAAGTTGCTCTGCATAGCTTGCAGGATTCATAAACTGCAAATATTTAGGTTATGATCCTGTTGCATATAAGTATAAAAAAAATATACAAAAATATATAAGTATAAAAAAAAGTTAAAATGAAACGGTTTGCGGTTGCAAGAGATCCAAGTTCAATTATATTGATGTATTATCTGATTAAGGTTGAACATAACTTATGAAATTGAATGAAAGCACCGAAGTTATTGACCAAAAAGATTATGTTTTGCTGTTTGAAATATATGGTTTTATTTACGAAACTCAAATTCCTTAACACCCCATTTTGCATTTCCGTCAAAAATCACACATTTTCATTATTATCTCAGAAATCTGTAATGGGATCCTCATAATTGTATTTGGCTTTTGATTTACACGACGAGAGAATGGTAGGGCTGTACTTTGTTCATTTATTGACATACTAGAAGTTGCTTGAAATTCGAGTTGAAATTTTTTTTTCATCCCTTAACACCCCATTTTACGGTACCTATTTTAGTGCCTTTGAAAACGTGAGTAGGGGTACACGTCAGCCATTGTGGCCGCCATCATTGGATTCCGAAATGTTTCACCTTAAGGCCGCACGGGACGCCATTATAATCACTCTATCCATTTGAAGCAGCAAATCTCAAGTACCGATGTGAAACAATTATCATATAATTCTATATATGTAGTGTACAATTCATTAAATTATCAGCTTCATCGGTTCACTAAAACTCGAGATTTGCTTCTGCAAAGTTTTGAATAAAAAATAACACGGTCTCCCGTGTCACGTTAATAATCAATATTAATGTTCAATATGTTGCCAAAATCGGGAAGAAATTGTGATGAACGGGTGATGCCAAACAGGTAGACAAAAGCGGATGTTGCCAAAATCGGGAATCAGATGGAAATCTTAGAGTTCTCTATGAAATGTCCTTATGGATGGCTCATATTTTCGGTGGAAATCCCAGAGTCCCTTCCGAAATACTAGTACTCCTAAGGATAGCACTGAATTTCCGGAACCCTAAAACTCTTAGGGTTCTCTTCTTATTTTTCTTAGAATCTCAGAATTGACATCATATTCCCATGATTTTCACAGATATGTAAATTAATTTACTTAATTCCGCAATTTTAAAGCGTGAGTACCAACCTCTAACTTGTAGCTTGTAGTAAATGCTATCTTTATTCATGCCAAACAAGTTGTTCGTAGCATGTTCGAAAGGTGTAGTGTGAGAAAGTGTGTTATATTTACTACCTAGAATCAAATTCATTACTTTTTGTTGTTCTGTTGGTCCGAATCTGCCATCTGGAACGGAGCTGCAAAGGATGAGTCATTCCTATTCGCTGGTGCAGTAAGACCAATATGTTTATTCGAAAATGAGCTTCAAATAAACAAATCGTATTATGATATTATTTGAAATCTGCGTGGCCTGGCAACTCGGTCAACCTGTTTCCCCCTCATGGGCATTCACTTTCATTGGTATTCAATGAAGCACGCACGCACAAATGGCTACACACTTGTATGGGCCAAGAGGGGCTCTAATGAGAATGATATAACACATTATTTGCATTATCTTCGACTACGATTGCAGTGGGAACGAGCTCCTGATTGTTTTCATAGCTCTAACATTTACCCAGATATGGATCAATTAAAGACTTACCTCCCCATATTCCAATCTTGAGCTGCTTCTTGTCCAAGTTCTCCACATATTCGCCGACAAACCGATTCAACACGTCGGCGACAATGCTCTCGAACACCATCGCGAAGACGTTTTCGTCAGTTTGTTCGCACTGATAAATCCAATTCGGATCACCCAGATGGTGAACTTGGGTTCAATAATGTAAACCACTTTGCTAGTACTATACGCTTCTATTTTTACACCACTTTTCAAGTAAAACACAGCTGTTGTGCTACTTTATCTACAAACTACGAGCTACGTCTTCCGCATGTATTGCCACTTCATGCAACAAAAAAACGGGATTCACATCTCTGCTTACAAAATCGTCTGTATAACAGCAACAATATTCACGTTATAATTACTGTCACCTAGCGAAAAATCCCAATTATTATTACTATCAGTGAATTCCATATAACAGAGTAACATCAGCCTCGCAAAAACTGCGATATTTTGCTGCACTGAGCCATCATTCTACGTGAAACAAGAAAACAACACTTTTAATCATGGCCGATGACATCATTTTCATCCACTTTTTCTCCGGCTTAAAATCACATCTCAACCGTTTAATTGCTGCAACTTCCTCTTCCGGCGGTTGCCGCAGCTAGCGAATTAACTTCCGATCGACAATACCGATGGGAATGTATCCGATAATGGCACTAAATTCTAAATTTTCGTTGCTTCCGTCGCCAATGCGTTCACCTTCACCTTTGCCTAAACCGTAAAAAAGTGACACTACTGCGTCAACAGAATCACTTTTCTAAAGACACAAAATAGCTGCACAACAATCACGTTACGGTTCTCCTCTGCAACTGACAGACTAGCTAAAGTTTCGTGGACGAACGGCTGTCACACAGCTGGTTTCGTGTGTGTTTGTGAGTTTTGGATGTTGCGTAGTAAGCCACGAACACTCTTCGCCATAAACAAAATCACGACCGGTGCCACGAACTTTTGTTGATAAGCACTGGCGGGCCAATCAGAGAGCCCCGTGTAGTAAACAAACACCCGATTGCGTTGCGAGCGGTACTTGTTGCTTCGTTTGTCGACCAGGCTGCTATGTGTGCTGGTAGTGGGCCAACACGTGCTAGGGATATGAATGAAAAATACTATGGGTACCGTTGTAGGCGTGCGCGTAGTAAATACGAGACAATGGGCAGACGATGGTTCGAATCAAACGGGACGGCAGGCTGAAAGAGAAATGGTTCTTGAATTAAGGCGATGGAAACATAGAGTGGGAGACGAAAACATTTTCTAATACAAGCCTTAAACCGTATCGGCCTGAGTAGAAGCAGAAATAAAAACTAAAACCCTCACCACTCAGTAAATTACGGATTTCAATCATCTTATGTCAGTATACTTGTCTAGTTTCTCAAACTGGCTCTAAGAACTCGGGAATGTTCATGTGGCCGAAGTTATTCCGATGGGTCTCTGGGTCAGGTCGGGTAAAAAGACCTATTTTTGGGTCACGCCAAGTTATCTTTATTTATTTATAATGAAAATAGATCAACTTAATGGACCACAATAGATCAACAACTTGATCACTTGATGGTTGCAGTGGTATCATGTCCCCACAAAGAAAAAAATAATAATTTGAATAAATCGTCAAGATCTGATATTCAACATTATTAATGAAGAATTTTGGACCGTTTGAAATGTATTGGATGTGGCCAAGCAGGCTTAACTCTTTTACGAGCAGCATTATATTTCTAGAGAAGCAAATTATTGAAATCATGATAAACTTTACCTTTTTCGATATTTATACAATGGTATTCCGTTTTTGGCATGCCCCATTTTTGGCACCCCTCGATTTTGGCAACAAAATAGATCCGTTTTTGGCAACATTTTTGGACACCCTTAAAATTTCTATTTTTTTGTAAATATTATCGTGTCTGTTACTTTAGTAATTTGAATAGCAAGTCAACCACACACCGATTAAACTCCAGAGATCAATTTTCGTCGATATTCCACCAATATTCACACGAATATCGACCGTTCGGTAATTTAACAGTTTTTGACACCTCATCATGATCAAAATTACTGAACTACAGTGAATTGTCGTCGATCTGTCAAAAAGATTACCGAATAATTTGTGAATCGTCCGCATTACCGATAATGGTAAAATATTTAACTGAAGTTTCGGTAAACGGGCTGTTCGATTACCGAATTCGGCAATTTGAATGAATGACAACGTCAACTCATTGTCAATGTTTATCTTTCGGGCGTTGCGGTGAAACTATTCGTGGAATATCTCCAACCGAAATTGTAACAGTAATCCGTAAGTAAAAACACATCACATTAATAGATAGAAATACAGCAAAATGTCGTGTATCATAATGTATCTTAGACTCTAAGCTTTCTTTCGTAGACCACTACAATACAATAAATCACAGGGCTAATAACATGCTAGGGTTCATAAACCGCTTCTGCTAGAACTTTCATGACCCATACACAATTAAAACTCTATATATTGCATATGTAAGATCAATCATGGAATATTGCAGCATTGTATGGTCTCCTTTCTCAATCACACACAAAGAAAGATTAGAATCTGTACAAAAACAATGTCTACTATATGCTCTTCGTAAATAAGGTTGGACATCATTTCCACTTCCACCCTACAAAGCACGCTGCATGCTTATTTACATACAAACTTTGGAAGAGCGACGTGAAATCGCAAGAGTTTCATTTGTAAATGATATCGTTTCGCAACGTATTGATTTTACAGAAATCTTATCAAAATTAAATTTCTACGTTCCTTCTAGGCAACTACGAAATCGTAACTTATTCTTGACAAATCATCATCGAACAGATTATGCCAAAAACGGGCCTCTAAATCAAATGATGGCCATTTACAATCAACATTGCGAAACTATTGACTTTATCATGTCTCGGTAAAATCTAAAAACATACCTGCTTCAAATCCATTAGAAATTGCCACACATAAAATAAAACAAAATGACATTAACATTTTCTACACTACACTTTCTTTTTCAACATTTTTTATAAATTTCATAATTTTAGTATTAAGAAATAAAACAACAATATGTATATGTAAAATGTACTAGTCCACGTCGGTTGACGAAAAATAAATAAAAAAACACCATTGAAATAATTGAAAAAAAAAATTAAAAAATTACAATATTTTCAACCCGAACTTTGTGGAGCTTAACGACGCTTAACCGAGAAGAACATGCACTGCGAAGAAATTGGAACAACTTTTCTGTTTTTATTTAAATGTTTAGCAATGGTTACTACCTAGATCACAAGTTTCAGTTAAATGATTAACAATGTTATAGATTGAAATTTTGCATAAAATTAAACACATATATGTTAATGTGTTTAATTTCATGCAAAAGTTCAATCTTTTCAATCAATTATACGTATATTTTATCAATATCCAGATATTGGAACTGTCCGGATTTGAATTCATCACGGTACTCAATAATCAATTGAAAATATTTTCCAATGTGTTGCCAACATCGGGAAGAACATGTTGCCAGAAACGGGTGTTGCTAAAAACGGAGGTACCCAAGTAACCATAAGCACTAATAATAAGCCCTTACAGGCATTAAATAAGCACTATATTGGCTTTATATTGGAATACAGGGCATGTTTAAATGCCATCTATTGTTTTGACAGATATACCACGTGCTTTGTGTTTGCATATAGTGGTAAGAGGAAGTCAAACATAAATCTTCTTACTACTACAATTGCAGGTTTTATGACGGGGAAAAGTGATGGTTTAAATTGGTCACTTTTCTTTCCAATACTATTCATCTTATGTGGCCGTAGGAGCAAAGGAGCAGGACAACAACTCAACAATACGGGTGTCGCAGGTTCGAGACGTAAAATGAGGAATTTCATCATCATAAAACAAGAACCAAATGTGGCAATTGCAAGTCCTCAAAAGGATGAAAACAACCAAAACGAATATGTCTAATACGGAGAAGTCAAGCCTAATTTTTCAAATCGGCGTATCTAACACTCGGATGGTTTCGAGAAAAATGCGATGCAACATATTGTAAAGAATTTTAAATCCTGTTTAAAATGTTTTGCATTTTTTCTATTGCTGTGTCTACTAGAAGTTGAAAAAAAGCACACTGTTTCGAACCACTATCAAACAATTCCGATTTGTTTTGAATTACATTGAAAAGCTGGTAAAATTATCGAATAAACCCTTTTGCTTTGTGCTGCTCACATACACCATGGATGGTTCGTCGATACCATACTTTGATTGATACATACACCTTGCTTGATGCGTCGATTTGACAGTTCGTTTTTCACTTGCGTCACGTCATATACACCAGTATTGTTTTGAAGTTGCACATACACCGGTTTGAAAATTCCCATGAAACTTAATAAAGTTAGTCAATTCGTCAGTTTCAACTTTCAACGACAACGAATGTTGGTTTCCGAATGTTTCCAATTTCAACTAGACCAACAGGAGCACCGGACGGAGCCGTGAGTAACAAAAGTAGAAGGAGAACAGTTCTTGTGAGAAATTTTGTGAAAAATATTGGCTAAAACCGGATACTTATGATGTTCCACATCAGTTTGCCGATCCGTCAGCTAGCTGCAGCTGTGGAAATCCGAATCTCTCGATTTCCAACATGTTTAGTGATTCGGAAACAGTATGACGTATCTGATGTTTATAATTTTAGGTTTTGATTCTGCATATAGGTCGCTTTGCTATTAGCATATGTACGGTGTATGTGGTAGCATGAAAAATGTTGACAGTTGAGTCGCTGTGCAAACGAAGGGTGTATGTATCCAAATTAAAAACACTGAGTAAAGTGCACATAGGGCATAATTTAAATTTATTTTTAAAAATCAAAAAAATGATTGTAGGAATACTTTTTTAGACTCAGTACGTAGAATATGCGTTTGTCAAGCCCACGCAAAGCAAATCTCGATTTGTTTATTTTTGCAGATACGTCGGATTGAAGAATTATGCTTGAAGTACTATCTGTATCATTTAATTACAATTTTTGCATACTATTAGAGGTTTCCGTTTTTATTTATTCATTTATTTACCTAGTGTACCAGTTGCTTGGCCGCATACGCGAAAGCTCACTGGCTGCGTACGCGAAAGCACAAAATATTCGCCCTAAAAACCTGACGAAAACAACTGACGTTTCTCACGTGGTCTTATATCAGCATTAGTGGTGCCGAGAAGCACGGTTATATCTTGGCACTATAATGGCACCCTATTTCGCATTATCTGGCATTATAATAGCATTATATGCGTATATAAAACTGACATGCATCAAATTACTTGGGTAGCCAGTTGTCGATTTTCATACAAAATGCTCAACTTTGACATGCTGTAGTTTTGTTCCCTTTCAAGCAATCGAGTTGAAATTTTCTCCACAGAACTACAAATATGCCCAATTTTGTAAACACAAAATTTCAAAATTTTCTAAGCCCCTGCCGGAAAGTGAGATACTAGGTGAAATTGTTCGAAAAAATAGCAGTTTTAAAAAATTGAATTTCGGCTTGACATTATAGTTTTAAATTGTATATCACTTACCATTGGAACAATCTCCTCCTACTTATCAAACCTACACCTAAACCGAAAATGCTTAAAATATTTGTAGAAGAAAAATTTTAAAATGAAAAACTGCTATTTTTTCGAAAAATTTTACCTAGTGTCTCACTTTTCGGCAGGGACTCAGAAAAAACTGAAATTTTGTAGTTACAAAATTGATTATATTTGTAGTTCTGTGGAGAAAATTTCAGCTCGATTGCTTGAAAGGGAACAAAACTACAGCATGTCAAAGTTGAGCATTTTGTATGAAAATCGACATGCGCTGCTATTATTCAGAACAGCACTGTAGTTGTATAAAAAGTGCATCGAATAGATTGTGTGTCTTTGGGCTGTTTCCAGAACACAAAAAAAAAATCATAACTTAACTTCAACATTATAAAAACGATTCTTCAATCACAAAGCGATAGCTGTATCTGACTGCTAAATAATTTCTGGAGAAATCATATCGATGAATCAGGATTCTCTAAAGTACTATACAAATGTTATTTTTATAAACAGTTTGCTCTGACAATCATTTACAACGCAAATTAGCATATTACTAGCTGAAATGCGTTTTGTTAGGTCTCTCGAATATTTTTGATCTTTTATACTAGGCGCTTCATTCTTCATTCATTTTTACTTTATTCCAGAGACCTCAGCATCGTTAATTTTACTCTATTATTTCACAAGTTCTCGAAAAATTATTTTATTTACAGAATATGTGCCGAATTTGATCATTTTGATCACCTTGAGGACCGACACGCAGTCATAGTCCACATGAATACCGCATACACACACATTTTTTTAAATGTTTATTTGCTTTTCGAAAAAATACTTCGACGACAGTCTAGTAAAATTGAAGCAAATTTGCGCAATTGTTTATGAGTACCTATCAAGCATGTTTGTGGTACCAATATAGATGTTTAAAATGATCAAACTTCAAATTATTTTGAAGTTTTCAGTTTTTTGGCCATTTTTTGCATTCGTAGGGTGCCGGTGCCATTAGTGGACTACCTAAGCTATAAAAAATCATAACAAAATAACTAAAAGCCTTAACAGAGATCTTTTGGCGTGAACAGAAAAATTTCAACCTCTACTATATGAGAAAAATATGATAATGGTGATAAAACTAATTTTTTAACATGAAATCACTTGAGCCACTATTGGTACACGTGTTCCAGTAGTTGCGCTAGTGCTCCAGTTGTAGACGTTCGGGAATGATACAAGGAATTTTAAACAAAATGGTAAATTTTTACATGAGTTCAACATTTTTCCCTCGGAAAGGCAATTAATGTTTTTCGAATGAAGCATAAAGATCATTTCTAGGGTTTTTCTTCATTCTTGTACATCCATTTTGAAAACTGCTTCCATCCATTGATCCACTACTGGAACACATCGGCAACTACTGGTGCAAGGGAGCAAAAATTTTGAATAAACTTAATTATTTATATGACTTTTTGATAAAATGAAAAGCTAAAATTGGGCAAATCGACAAAACTAGAGACGATCTATCCACCAAAAATAGCACATGTCGTTTTTATCGAAAAATGTTCGTTTTATTCCATAGTCCAATCTACTGGTACATTACAACCATTGGTACCGGCACCCTATATCGTTTGACAGGCAAGCTTATACTGTATGCCCAAGGATGTCAAGGAAATTTCCATTACGAAAAGATCCTGGACTGATCAGGAATCGAACCCATACACCTTGAGTATGGCTTTGCTTTTTAGATTTGGACGAAGCCCTCGCATGATTAGTGACGTTCCGATATTTCCTATGTATCGGAAGGAATAGGTACTGATATTTTGCTTTCGAAATTTTTTATCGATATTTTTTTAATATATCGTACTAATATTTGGGAGACCATTGTAGGGTCTTCTAGCCAATCTTTGCTAATTATAATTTATTTATTTTTTAAAAGCAGTTTCCGTAAGAAATGAATTTTTATGTATCTCAACAGAAGTAATTATGTCCATATCGCTGATAGCAATATTGAGTATTCTTAGATGTATTTTCGAATTCTAGGAAACTAAACGGAAAATTCACTCAACGACATAAGAATTTTGCTCCATTCAAATATATCATATGATATACCGATATGTCGATATTTTGAATCAATATATCTGTGATATCGATACTTCCATTTATTTCATAATAAACATTTATTCTTATACCACAGAAAAAAATGGAATTAAGATAGCAAATTAATATTTATTTATAAAATAAGTTTAAGAACGTTCTAATGTTTAAAAAAACACTGTACGGGATAGTCTCTAATTTTCACAGTGGCTTCAGGGGAATTGAAATGATTAGCATTGGGGGTCAGACTTAAAACCATCACACTGTAAAGGATAATGTAAACAGTCCTAAATATATGCAATACAAGAAAATACGATGATATAATCAGATACTCAATTTACTTTATTAATCTTAGGAGTATAACACTACCAAATGTATTTTATTCCACGACAAGCTTAATAGTCAAAAATAAGTGAATAATACATTTAATTCAGTTCTCATCACTAACAAACAAGTTCATAACATTAAAGACTACTTCTGGACCGGTATTCAGTACAACAAATGCGTATCAAGAGAGTACAACCTATCTTTATAGGTTTACATAAAAACTCAGATCCTTTTCCTATTCACTCAAAAAATCGAACACCTATTTACAGCTCATCTTTCGATTCATCGCTGTTTGCATCCTTGACGTGTTTGCCCTTGTAATCCTTGTTCTCAATTGTCACCTGCAGGCATCGTTCCTGTTCCACCAGGAAGTCCTTCGCCTCCCAAGCTTGGGAACCTTCTTTAAACATGAAAATCGCCCGATTATCATCGATCATATACCGCTCGGCTTGGATATGGTTGTTCCACAGGCTCGTTTGCCACAGCTTGGTGATATCTTCGGATTCCGCTCGGGTAGGATTGCCACTGACGGTCACGAAGGTCATCAGCGTTTTGCCCTTTTTAGATGCTTTGAGCACGTTTTCCGGATTTGTCATGTCCAGTTTGGACACATCCAGCGGTTCCGATGGGCGGAGGTGTTCCGGCAGCTCGTCCGGTTCCAGGGGGTCTTCATCTTCCTGATGGGAGAAGAGGGACAGTAAAGATTAAGTGATATGAGTAAAATAAATTTCTGTGATGGACAGCACTTACCTCCCACTGGTCTAATAGTCGCTCCAGGTCAGCATCCGTATAATCCCGAATATCCTTCTTGGCCCAAGCCGGTTTTTCGTCTTCTTTAAACTTTTTCGCTATGGCGAAAGAACTTAAGCTGGCAAGCAGCAGTACGATGAGAATTTGTTTATTCATTGTTAATTGATCTTCCTAAAGGTGTGTCACCAAAAACTTTTACTGAAATAAATTATATTAATGTTTTTGTCTTATTGCTTTTCGTCTGAAAACTCTCTAAACTGAATAGCGAATGACGTAGCCAGACGAAACGGGTTGTCTGTCAGTGATTCGTATACGCGCTTTTTCCTAGCTGATGATGATGTGTGCGGTTGGCTGGGCATGTTTTCTCCTACTTCTACTCACTATGATTTTAGTTGGTATTGCTCTGTTTTTCCATGGAGGCAGTCGTCGACGAAGAACGAATGAAAATGGAACACGCCAGTAGGACTGACATGCTTGTTTCAAACAGAGTGGCATTGAGGGATCGATAAACGCCGGTACACTTATGAGTGTGTTGTAGCTTGTCTGATATATTTTTTCTTTGGTAAAGATTTTTTATTTGTTATCGGCGGTTGCCTTGGCTAGCCTACGCCAATGGCGCCAGCTTCTAGGGCCTTTGGAAGTCGATAGCCTCGAAAATGGATACAAGGCTGACATAGGCCACATCATAGGAGGATCCAAGCTAGTGTGTAATACAACACACGCTATGTCTGAACCAGACGATTATAAAAATCGAATGTACATCGGCTTTTTTTTCGCTAGAGATCAGTATTTGATCCATATTTTCATAATCGGAAGATTTTAAAATATTCTATCGGTGAAATTTTCATTTTTTACACTTTTCAGCTATTTTTCATACTAAAACCCATGAAAACCTCGTTTTTCCGCGCATTTCAACCCATACAAAATGTATGGAAAAAAATTCACCGATAGAATATTTTAAAACCTTCCGATTATGAAAATATGGATCAAATACTGATCTCTAGCGAGAAAAAATCCGATGTACATTCGATTTTTATAATCGTCTGGTTCAGACATAGCGTGCAACATTTCGTATAAACGTCCACATCATTTTGTAAATCAACCATCATAAAAAATCACATAGAGATAACACCGTAATATATCGTTCCCAAAAAACGGCCTATAAAAAATTCCATTATTTTTTTAATTTTTTTCATATCAATTTCATCACTGATTTATACAAGAATTCCCGAAAGTAGTTTTTCAAGCCTACAACGAAAAGTACAACGCAAAATAAATCTAATAACACTAAAATTTAATGCAAATTTTATTCTGTCCAGAACTCCAGATCCAGCTAACAATACTTTTCCATCACCAACAACAAACTCAGTCTTGTTTGACCTTCTGCTGCACTTTCTCCGTACGTGTGTATGTGCATATGCTGATAAACATCGGCCATCAGTGTCCGTTTCAAACCACTCAAATCGCACTATCACTGCCGTTGCTGGACCATTTTTCCCTTCAATCTAAAATCTCAACACTCCCGCTAATAATGTCCTCACTCAGCGCTAAAATTGGTCCATCGATTCTGAACGCCGACCTTTCACAACTGCACGAGGAGTCGCAACGATTGCTCGATAATGGAGCCGACTATCTGCATTTGGACGTGATGGATGGCACGTTTGTGCCGAATCTCACCTTCGGTCACCCGGTCGTCAAGTGTCTTCGGAACAAGATTAAGGTTAGTGTTCGTTGTTTATTACAATACATCAAGATCATTGTTCCATGTAAGATCGGTGTTCCCCCTTTTAGGATGCCTTTTTCGAGACGCACATGATGGTTCAAGCCCCGCAACAGTGGATCGAACCGATGGCCGATGCCGGCGTCAATCAGTACACCTTCCACATCGAGCCGGTGATGGACAGCGTGGTGGACATTTGTCGCAAAGTGCAGGAAGCCGGCATGAAGGTTGGACTTGCGATCAAACCGGGAACTCCGGTGGAAACGGTGAAGGAATTCATTCCTCTTGCCGATATGATCCTTATTATGACGGTAGAGCCCGGCTTTGGCGGACAAAAGTTTATGAACGACATGATGCCGAAGGTGCACTGGTTGCGGGAGAATTATCCAAATCTGGACATCGAAGTCGATGGCGGAGTAGGACCGGGAACGATTGATGCCTGTGCGAAAGCCGGCGCAAATATGATTGTGGCTGGGACGGCAATTATACGGGCCGACGATCAGGCAGCGGTTATCCGGCAACTGAAACATTCCGTCGAGTGCGCAATCAAACATTGATGTTGAGAAGAGGGTAGAGGGCAAACAACTGTTCTTTAAATTAAGTTTAATTCGTTTTTATTTTACGTGAAAGCAATAAACTTCTAGTTTCATAACAGACTAGAAAGGGTTTTCTTCATCAAAGATCCATTCATGTTCTTCCATAATAAAGATCCCCGTAACTATCTATGTAACCTCAAAGCACTTAAGGTGAAGATGCATCGAAGCAACACTGAGGTTATCTAATGGATTTTGAGTATTCACATAGGGAGACTTACGGCTTCGGCACCATTTGACTATTATCGGCAACCAAATTTCAAACGCCAAATTCACAGTATTATTCAAAACACGTCAATGAAAACATTCAGATGATTCTTTGTTCTGTCCGCTTCCCACTGACGAGATTTCCGAGACTTAACAAACAATAACGCCAGAGATGTCATCAATTCAAATGAACACGCCCCAAAATTAGACTGATTTGGAGCTGCCGAAGAGATTCACCAGCAGTTCTTACGAGAAAGTTGCCGAAGAGAATGAGGCTGCCGACAATAGTCACATTGACAAGAGATGTACGCAGCGTTGTAAAAACGTTTCCAAAAGCATTTTGACAAGTCTGTCGGTGTTAATCGATAGAGGATTGAGCAACGCATAAATGTAAATAGACAAACACGGAATTTATCTGCTGATGTTTGAGAATATTACAAAAGAAGCGCGGCATCGGCTTAGACTGCCGAGAATACGTAAGATCCCCTATCTAGTTTTTGCGGCATTAGCATTAAGAATTTCGCACAAATTCGTAGGTGGTACAGTCCTAGGGTTGCCTCCTTCCCGTCCGTTACCAGAAATTTGGGACTAACATCTAACTCCTAGACAATATTGACGCATCCTCCAACAGTCGAGAGCTGTCCTGGCCACGTCCTTGCGAAAGCTGGGGAATGGAAAAGGATGATTGATTGAACACCTACTTAAGAAATATGCGACCTCTCATAGGTGTAACGGGATGTTGTGGAATGTTGATGGAAAGGGTAGTGCCATGGGATACGTTTGGTAGACGTTGGCAGACAAATGAAACAAACTCATCAAATTCCTCTTTTGAAGCTCCTCTGTAATCCGCCGCAATTGTCAAAGTGGGATCCAAACACTTCCGCAGTCATCCGTTCAGCTGATCGAAATCGATGTTTGCCATTTCTTCTTTTCCGCAATATTTTATTTAAAAGCAATCGAAACACGTGTAAAACAGGAAGGAAAAAAGCTAATATTCTCACCGGCCAAATTAGAAAAAAAAAACTCATTAGAGTCTCAAATGTCATGCGGCGCCTCGTTAGTCCTTTGGTTCTGGCGGACGTTCCCGTGTCTGGTGTACCGTGAAGTCACCAGTCACCGTGCGGCCTCCATTCACCGTGCACATATACAAATTCCTGCAACAGAGATTGATTTACCAAGTGAAATTTTGCGAAAGCTATTATGGCTCGTACACTTGTACACCAAACATGCAATAAATCTACTGTATTCCGATAAATATCTTCAGTTCAATTATCCACTTGGCACTTTTTCACCGAAATCGCATGGACGAACACGATTTGAGAGAAATGCTTAGCGATCGACACCAGTCACACCATTTTACGATACAAGTTCCTTCCCGCCTCCCTGTGTGACTTACTTTGCCGGGCACTTATTTTCACTGTGGAAACCTTTCGTACTTTTTCTTTTCCAAGAATTTCGTTTTAGATACCTTTATGAATTCAATCTGTTTGTTTTTTCTAAAGATCATTTCACTCCCAAAATCGTTACATTTTTCAAGGAAGTTCTAAATTATGCAGAAATTTACCTATTGATTTAGAATTACTGAACAACGTCCTACAAGATTTTTTGATGAAGTTCGAAAAGAATCCCTGAAGAAATTTATGTATGAATGGTTGGACAATGGTTGGACTAAAATAGTTGCTGTAGTAATAACTGGTGTGGAGCCATAAAAGAGGTTCTATGGAGATTTGGAATTAAAAATAATAATTGTTATTAAAATGCCGGGAATCAATGAAAAAAATTGCGTAGGAATTATTGTAGGGTTTCTTGGAAAAGTATCGAAACATTTTTTTTGTTTCAAAAACTCTGGAATAAACCTTTGAGGAAGAACTCCTGTAGGATATGTGCAAAATCATCTAAAAGTAATTACTGAAAAAATCGGTGAATAAATTAGTAAAAAAAACACGCGGAAATTACTGGAGGTAGTAGCATTCGAGTGCTTCAGGATTTTCTGCAGCAAATTCTGAAGACATTCCTCAAGCATTCCTTTAGAAATCGCTGGTAGCATCCCTTAAAGTTTTCCAGAAGGGATCTCTGGAGAAATCACTAAAATTTCCGAAGTATTCTTCGGGATCTGAGAAAAATGTCATGAAGAACTTGTGGATTCATTTTTTTAGTTAAAAAATAAACAGATAATACTGAATCAACAATTTCACGCCACAATACTTGGTTCGTGGCCGCCACTTTCCATCCTCGGTTCTGTCTTACGCAGAACTTGTGGAATACTCGCGTAATAATATCTGAAGGTTTTTCTGGAGCCTCTAGAATTGTGCACCCGGATTCACCGCAAATAGATTGGCAAAAAGTGACTTTGAAGATCATATTGTTTCAAATGGAGACATCAAATATAGACTTGCATGGAAATATCGAACAAGAATCTAAAAAGAGACCTTTTACATGAGAAATATACCATCATTTTGCGTATCTGAAGTAATTGTTGCTCTTTGCCTACAAAATGTATTGTTTTTTTTTTTTTGTAAAATTGGCGTATTTTGGAGTGTTTTTAATTGTATTTTATATGCTGATGACCGACAACTAACTGGAAACTGTACTTGCCTTTGCCAGTATAGCAATCCTAAGCTCTGCATCATTGTCTAAACATGTTTTATACTGAACACCGTTTTGTCTCGAATTCCGAACAGACAATCAAAGAACACTCGGTTTTGGTATGGTGATTTGGTTGAAATTTTTCGCTAGAAAGTGTCATCAAATTTTGAGGAAATGGCAGTCATGGAATTCAAATTTAATGTATTTTAATCTAGTTCATACTTTGGAGTTGTATTGATTCTCTAGTTCAGTATCAGTAAAACTAGCTCAGATAAAGTTATTTGCGAAATTATTCACTTGGATACGATTTATTCGTGCTATTCAAAATTCGAATCAAGATCAGTGTTTGGCATTTGAATCAAAATGTTGTTGCAAACTTTGAATAAAATCAACATTCAATTACTGAACAGCGCAAGCATGAAACGCTACGCAGCCGATAAATTGTATGATTGAAAAGATTTTGTGTCACAATATGGACATATTCTACCATACACCGTGTCCAGTATATTCTCATACAAATTCGAGATAACATTACTTTGCGCTTGTTTAACTGACATCATTGGTGATAATATTTTTTGAAAGTGGTTATAATACTGATTCACTACAGGAAATATTTTGGAAATATTTCAATTATAAACTTATTTTATCAACTTAAGAATTTACGAAAAATATTTCCAGCGGCACGCTCATAGGCAGAGCCCAATTTCAATCTGCAGTTATCGCACATATATTTATCAAATTTTATCAATATTTATCTATTCAAAACGCAATATAATTAACTTAAAGTTTCTGAAACTTTTTTGTGAATGCTCTGATTTTCACTTTGTAAACCAGACCAATATGAACAAAAATTCATTTTAAGTGCAAAACACGACTTCAATGGACATTTGCATGGAACGTCGAGAAAAGGTTTTACTTTTTTGCACGGTTTTCGAAAATTTGGAACTGAAAACTTTTTTTGCACGGTACGCCCTTTCTGCGCTACCCGGAGCAATGGTGCAGGTGACCTTGTGTTTCTCTGAGATAAGCCGTTTTTCAGTCTCAATCATGAGGGGTGGGTTTATAAAGATGTTGTAATTTAGTTTAAATTCTCACCTTTATGGTTTCGCATTATGCGTTTTAACAGTGTATTCTGTGCTTTTCGCCTTTGGCGACTTTCAAGACACCGATCTGTTTTTTTTAGCTGCTGTTTTTTTTCGTGCTGATATTGTAAAAAGCTTAGTCCTGCCTAGTTTGGGTAGTGGCTACGGTTAAGATAGCTCTGATCATTTTTAGCATAAAAGAACAGCAACCATCAATCTTTGCAGATCCATGCAAAATGCTACAGCCCAAGTGGCAATTATTCAAGAACCTTACTTTCGTAGGAGAACTTCTGACTAGTGGACCCAGGTTTTGCTACTTTCAGTTAAAAATGAAATGGCAAACTCATGTGCCCTGCCTAGTGCATTCGTGCTCGTTAGTAAAGCAATCGTTGCTACACTCATTTCTGAGCTAACAACCAGAGATGTATGTGCTGTCACAATTGATGTTCATGTTGGTGACCTTAATAGGAAATACGTCTATCGTTCGGTGTATTTACCACAAAGGCCTTCTGCTTATTGTGGGCAATGATGTTGACACTCATCATATCATCTGGAGAAGCTCAGATATTAATTTGAGAAGCTCCAGTCTGATCAAATTTTTAAGTATTACAGCTTTTATATTACTTATTATAGGTAATCGCCCAACCTTAATGGTATCTGCTAGAGAAGAAGTGTTAGAAATAATGCTCTGCTCGAACAGAATCAGTCACGAGTTTACGAATTGGCATGTATCAGATGATGAATCATTATCTAACCATCGCTACATCTTCTTAGAGCATTTGAATGTTAATTCGCAGACTTTGCCTTTTTTATACTCCACAAACAGGGAATTAGTTGTGACCAATGAATTCTCTCCGTCCATTAGAAATTTATCTCTATCTCCGGTGATCTCACAATTGTTTGTCACACAACTCCTTTCAAGGGAAGAGTGGACGTCTGGCTATTTGTAGAGAAATATGTCAGATAGCCAGGCGGTTCTGAAAGCTCTTATTTCGGCCAACTCAAGCTCTAAGTTTGTTATCGTATGTCGTACTCAAATTGAGGAACTGAATTCAGTGAACTCTGTAATGGCTTTCAGGGCGATATCACAAATGATGCAAGTACTGATCCTTTAAAGCACAGTCTAGATGTAATTCAGTAAAAGCTCAATGTTGTCAGAAATTAATTCAGATATTTACCCAAAGGTTTTTTTCACGTATTGCGCCGAAGAATTCGGCAGGTATTCATCAAATGATTTTTCATGAATTTGTTTTTGATATCTCCGAGAGATTTTTCAAACGAAACATCCAGAAATAAAATGAAGTGATGACCAAATTTTCCAACGAGGATTGAAATTGTAACTTTCGGATCGCGAGTCTTCGACCATATCATATAGACCATCTAGACACCTGCATAATGAGGCGATAATATATAGTGGTAGAGGCTCTTCGTTACTAAGCAGTTGTTTCACAATTTGGATGCCGATGGCGAGCCGTAGCGCCGAGCAGCGCATGAGACAAATCTCCCCGAGAGCACATCACCTTGCACGCGCTTTCAGAATTTTCCTGAGCCTCCGGCTAGTGCAACACACTAAGATTGCGATGAGCTGAGTGACGGTTTGGTTGGGGACTCGTCCGTACATTTTATATGCTCCTGATAAAAATGTAACTCTACTAGAGATATGCTTGTAGAAATTTTCGAAGAATGTCCTCGATTGATTTCAACCAGAAATTGTCAAGTAAAATGTTCAAAAATAGTTTCAAAAATGTCTAACAATAATACAGGATGTATTTCCAAAAGAATGTCTTAAGTTCTAATTGAACTTCTTGAGAAATTCTCGTATAACTCCTGCACTGCCGAAAAAAAGCATATCTGTACCATATGGATTTTCGAACCAACACCATTTTTTCGTCGCAACATCCATGTTTTAATATGTATTTTACTATGCATATAAAAATTAACACACTTTGTTTGAAAATGTTGTGGACAAATATGAAGTTGGTGCAGTCTCATATTGAAAAATAAAGACATAACAGTCTCTATATGAACTTTCAACCAAAATAACAACTGCAAAACATGAGTTGTGTTCAAGTTTATATATTTTAATGATCACTCGAAGCAACCTGTACGGTTGTTTAAAATGAATATGGCTTGCAGATATAAACTAGAAAATTATGATCATTTGTATAAGAAGACAAACTTTAAACTTTGAGCGCTGTTCTCTCAATGCCTACTTTTTCCATATGGGACAGTTATGCCTTTATGGGCAGTGCAGGAGAGAACTTTTTTAAGGCTTCAGAGTTTTTACGCCCTAGTTTTCATTTACCATATTAAAGCCCTCAAGCAATTCCTCGAAGAACGTTAACTTTGTGAATATTATCCACAATCACAAATTGTTCTAAGAGTTATGTCTATATATAGGTGCAATGTCTATCACATCTTATTGGTATTAGCCGACAAAAGTAAAGGCATTTCGGACAATCAACAGTCGATAGTCGCACTTTATTTTTCTATTATTTTTATTATATATTTAGTTTCTTATAAATTCCAGCCATTAGTGTACACAATTATATTATTATATTATTTATAATTATTTTTCATTCATTATAATTATATTATTCTGTTCTTCCACATTTCTCCACGTTTTCTCCTTCATACGCGCGGGTTGTGTTTTTTTTCTTGTGTTCATCCTCATTTTTGTTTCCTTTTTCTGTTTAAATATAATTAAAAACATAAATATATATTTATTTTGTATTTTTCCATATCATAGATTATTTTAATGTTGTTTATTATTATATTAAGAAAGGACTTTCTGAACTTTTGTGTGTTGGTTTCTTCCTCGTCATTTCCCGTATGGTTGCTTTAATTCTTTGCTTGTTTTGCTGATGTGAAGATGTAGTTTTTTTTATTAGAAAATCACTTCACATTACGTCCTTCTGTCATATTGGTTTATGATTTTTTTTCTGCTAGTTAAGTGTTGTTGTAGTTAGTTTGCTGTTTTTTGGGCAAAATATGTTCCATTTCATGAATGTTCTCTTTTGATCACGTACACTCGCACATACGGCAGATGCATTGCTTCTCATTTCAAATCGATCGAATGATTGGTATTTTTAAAATGTTGAAAGCTATTAGAAAAAGATTCTTTCACCTTCATAAACACGCAAAATTCCAATGATTACTTTCGGGTGATTTTATTCGATGTTAGTAGTGCGATTAAACGTTTATCGAGAGAAAATCACAACTTCCACTTATTTCTCTATTCCGACTTATTGTAAAGTTCTTGCTGTGTGAATTGGAATTAAACGTGAACGGCGATGTTTGTGATCTTCCTTAATAGTGAATATAGGAATGATTCAGACCAACAGGTTAAGAAGGATATGATACTAAAATTCACGATTTCAGCATTGGCTCATCAGAAACGTGAATTTTAATGTCTTCAAAAGCTTCGTAGGGATAGAAGAAAAAGATAAAACAATTAACGATTTTAAATGACGAAGCCACAAAATAAACGGAAGAGTGTTAAGAGTTTGTGCTTCATAGTCATACAAAACTTTCGAAATTGGTAAGAACATCAAACATGGACGCGGATGGTAGAAGAATCTTTATCAATTCACCTGGTCTGTGCGTGTGTAAGCGACTATGTGCGTGCTGCATTTATGAATATTGTTGTATCACTAGACTTCTTTGCTTTTTTTGTCGTCAAATTTCGATTTTTGCTAATGCATACTTTAGCGGCTTTGGAATTGTTAAATTTTGTCACGATCGTAGTTGGCCTCTTGACGCTTTGGTTCAATAGACGCGTCAAGCCTGCTTAGATTTCCGACAAATCCGATGCACCGTAATCAGATGGGCGATCTGATCACCGAACAGAGGATCGATGTTGGAAAGGCCGCGCTGTTTTACAAATCCGGTAGTTTTTTTATAAAGCGTAAGAGTTATCTCACACTTAAAATTGTAGCAAAATTCGGTATTGTTGCTAATGTTTTGTCCCATGCTTGGTTTTGTTGCGAGATATATGTAGGTTTTACAAAGGTTCATTTTGATTAGTGTTTTTTACGTCCCACTGATGCGTGTTCGATCGAAAACTGCTCACAACACGTCAGTTGACATGCTCCGCGGTGCAATACCTCGGTGTATGTGTAAAACATGATTTTTTCGGGTTTTCTTTATTAATTTTGTTTCCTCAAATATTTTATCGTGTAATGCGTTAATAGTAATAGCAAGGAGAGATTTTTCTTTGCGGGTAAATGACTTTTTGTGTTATGTTTTCGTCTAGATCTTATTGATTCTAAACCAAAATCTACTTCGTTTCGATAAACGCGTTAAAGAGGAGATTTCATTTTGCGAATTGAAAAATGGCACAAAATAGTAAAAGACGTTCGTTACGCATTTTTGTTCTTTTTAGTTGTTGATAAATTTTCAAATATTAATGTAAAGTAACACATAGAGGAAAGAGGGACTCAGTAAACGGACGAAGGCAATATACGGCAGATTCAAATCTGCTGGATCTAAAATAGAAATCGAATGAAAAACAAGTCTTGCTGGACGAGATGATTTATTAAAGAATATGACCGGACTCGGAATGATAATCGTGCGAAATTCGTCTTGTGACGTTTGTGATGGTTATGTTTTGGTTGCTTGAACTTGGCACGAACTGTTTTCAGTTTTGTTCGATTTTGGATTTGCGATAAGAAAACAAGTTTATTAAATTATAGAAATGGAGTGTAATGCTTGAACATTCAAAAGCGCCTAACTTACGTTCCACTGATAATACGAACCTGATGTATTGTAGCTAAATGAACTATTTTCTATGCTCTAGGCATTATGCTGTGACGATAGGCATCAGGATTCTTCTCCGAGCAAGGCAAAAATAAAAACCTAAACAGAATACGAAATGTACCCTATATTTCCATTTTACATATCTCATAAATTTACTTGATTCTCGCAAATTTAGATGACATTTAAAGTAAATTTATGCGTATCAGGAACTTCGTTTTGTTGCATGATTCCATGTAAAAAGTCTGCACTACAAGCGACCTAGTAACATTCTCAGTTCTCTAATACGGTCTTAGAGACCAATTTATGGTTTTAAATCTCTTGTAAAACCACGATAAAACCTGAAATGTTACTTAGGATTGAACAAAAATGACATTTTTTTTTTTGCAAAAATTAAAACTCCACAAAAGTTATAGGCACATATATTAAAAGATATGCAAGCAGGTTCGTAATAATCTGTGAAATGCAATACCAACCACATGCGCTTCGCCGTCCTAACAAATATAAATTGTTCACACGGTTTTACTGACGAACCGTTTGCGTTTTTGGATCAATAAAAATTACATTATCTAACTATCTAAAGCTTTGCTGTATGAGTGTTTGTTTGCCGGTATGTGAGAATGTGCGAATATTAAAGGGATGCTTTCCTAATTCCGCGAGGGGGGTTCTCCTTTCATTTTTGTTATGTGTCATACAAAATCGAGCAGAATGTGGTATTTGTTTTGCATTACTTGTTTTAGCTTGTTTCGTTGCTCCATGACTTTCCTATAAATAGTTGTTTTCATGTGTTCCTTTTTCACTTAAGAAGCAAATGTCTACATAATTGTACGGACTTTTTGTCTTCCGGGTTTTTTTCTTTGTTATTTCGGATCTGTGGTTCAGTATGTAAGTACGGCACGCATTTGCTTACAGCGGTACTTTCGTGGATTCATTTCCCGTGTTCATGACTGCTGTTGTTTCTGTTGAATAGTTTCCTTACGTTTAAAGTTGCGTACATGTGTGTGCGTATAAGTGAACATGAATGTTAAAAGGTGTGAATTAGTATGCGTGAGTTCATAATGCATTTCTGCTGTCCATCGTCCGTAGTTCGTGTGCGTATGTATGTATGAATGTGTATGTGTGCTGCGAGAGAAATGAAGCGCAATTTGGCGGTGTTAACAAAAAAAACAGCCCGAATCACGCAAGCATTGAACGTAATTCTGTGTTTGCGAACACGGGTGGGTTCGCCGACGACGATTGGATTGGAACTTGTTCGAAATTTTCAGTATTTCATATTTTTTCAAGATCGCTATGAAATATTTACATGTATTCTCTGTTGCCACACCGTTGCATTGCCTCACTTCACTTGGATCATTTCGCGTACAGAAAACGACGTTCAAATTGTGTTGAATGTCAGTTTATATTTTGTTATCGTTCAATCAAAGCACGAAATTATAAATATTTTTTCTTTTTTTCTTCTTTATATAGCAAATTAAATGAGCTGACTATTGTAGGTTTCGCATCAGTTGTTGTTCCGTTTTCAGTATTTGCCCCAATTGTTTCCTATTGTTCGTTTTATACTCCAAAGCATTGATCAAAACAAATACGACTGATTTTTTTCCATGACACGAGTTTTAAAATGAGTTTTTTTTTCTGTTACCACTGTTACCACTCGTTCAATTATGGAAAATGTATAATTAAAAAGGATATAACTTTAAAAATACACAACAACAAATTTACACGTATTAAATTATACTCATGTAACAAAAAGGGGAAGTAAAAATAAGAAAGAACAGATACGACTATTCTTGTAAAACTTCCCACACATACAGTTGTACATCCAAAAAAGTTTATCATGAGTGTGGGCGTATTTGGATGATTCTGATGATGCAAAACAAAAGTATCATATATCAATGACAACCACTTCGCTAAAACATCGTTTCTTGACGATGGTTTCGCGTAGTAAGCTAGTTAGTGCTTGGGCTTGATATATAGAATTTTGTTGCACAATTGTACGTTAGTTTTTCAACTAGAGGTTCTGTAGATTTCAAATACGAATGAACGACATACCGATTTTAGTTTAGCAAACTTTCAGCTAACGTAGCCAAACAAGCATACACTGATGGTTTGGTTACATTTGAAAACTAAACTTTGTCTTTGCTATTCTACAAAACCTACAGTATCTACAGTTTGAACCTGTTTTGAATTACTCTCTGACACATAATCAATGACATCATTGATTGAAAGGAAAATGCTAGGCGCTTACTATAAGTGTATAAATGATTATTAACTTTATATCTCACAGTCACAGTAGTTTCACGTAAAAATTACAACTAAATTTTGGAACCGGGTGGGTGGAGCTTTCTACGAGGCTTCATTTTGCCCGTAACCATCAAATCGAATACGTCCGGTCGCGCTGATCGATGAACGTTTTCCCTCGGAAGAGTGATGAAATTGAAATTTTTGAACGATCGAAGATCCTGTACGGGAAGCTTGGTGAAACTAGTAGAGAAATACTAAGAATTGTACGACAGGCCGGAAATAAAGTATGAAGAGGAAAGCGAACACCAATCAGAGCGCATTTTCTAGGTCTTCGGACCTCCGGAAAGTCCAGTTTTAGAACGAAACTGACTTCTTCTTAGATACACTTAAAAAATGATGGTCAGTATGCAAGAAAATAACTCTAAAAAATTGCAGAATAAATAGATTGACTTTTTATGTTTTCACATTTTCTTTAAATGTATATGTATAAATATATAAACATTCATCCTTCTTTGTTTAGTTCAATTTTGTGTACCTAGTTATGCGTGTATGAGTGGGTGTGCGGATTTTTTTATTTCTAGCGCATTACATGCAGCCGGGTGTAGTTGTAAAAAAGTGCCTAAATTATCGCCGTATGTGTATATATGCGTATGTGTGAATGTGGTTGTGTGTACAATTGATTTATTTTGTTGCTATGAGAGAAATAAAACAGAACTAACAAAACTCGGGAACATAATAAAAAACAAATAAAATTATATAAAAAGAAAACAATGCATACGAAGTTTGTTGTAATAAACAAATATTTTAATTTAAAATTAATTTAAATAAATATCATCTAAGACGACCGCGCTTGTAATAACAGAAAACTGTACAGACTCAAACACTCATCAAACTAAAAATAGTAAACTGAGAGGGAGATTATTCACAACATAGATTGATTTCCACGAATCAAAGGAGGACAGGAAACGATATTTTAGAAACCTAACGCATTCGTTTACATCATTATTTGTTTTGCATTTTCTTTTGTTTTCATACTTGTTTATACGTCCGCCTACCTTTTTTTCCTGTTGGTTAGTTTTTTTTTTCTTTTGTTTATTGGTATCCTATTCTTTAAACCCTAACAATTAAGAAATGCACATAAAATAAAGAAGTTTACTCTTTTCCTGTTTGTTTCGTTTCGAATGCGCATTTTCTATTTTGATTACACAAAGAAACGAACCATGTGACAGCGCCCAGTCATCAATATTATTTGCTTTACTTCAACCGTACCTTTTGAAACGAATGAAAACGACGAGTAAACCTGGGAACTGAACATTCTTATAGTGCACTGTTTTTAGCCGATTAACGACGATCTTTTCCCTCTAGCAAGATTTGAAACCACCCTGGAAAGCCGTACCGCAATTTACTGTGGCAAACTAAAATTCACATTCTTCGCATCAAACGGCGGAGAAATAATGGCAAGTTGTGGCTTAATCTCGTTTCGGCTTCCCGCAGTGGTTCTACACCTTACAGAAGAAAAAAAATTCGGTTCCCTTAGAGCACGTTTCGTATCTATTGTTTCGCGATGGTTCCCAAACGTTCCTGCGCGGTAACAGTAGTATTCGTCACATCCCTCATGTTATCCCCGGCAGCAGCAACGATTCGTTTTTCGTGGTGATGATCCCGTTGGAAATGGTGAACTGGTGATGGTGACGATAACAGCTACTTTGGCAACCAAGTTTCCATCACAGTGGTTCCTGCGAACTCCGCGACGGTATGCTTCATGGAGATGGTGGTTCTGGTAGCGACGATGCTTGCTGTTTCTAATGCTACTGCTAATGCCACTATTCCTACCACGACTACTGGTACGGATGCTGCTACTATAACTACTACTGTTGCTGTTACGGTACTGGCTGCGATGACGATGGCGGCTGTGACAGCTCGTACTAGGAAAAGAGTAGAGGCGACATTTCGGTAACGGCCACGACGACGACCATGACGAAGACGACGTTGTAGTTCAGACCAAATTATACTCCTTTAGATTGGACTGCAGTATCGTATCCTTTACGGCAGCGAACACAAACCTAATGTTTTCGGTATCTGCGATGCGGTATGGATTGTGATATTGTAATTTGAGTACAGAAGAAATTCAAGAATGTTAAAATTTGTATGAGGAATATCTTACAGTCATGCAGAAACTCATGGAAGATGAAAGATGAATGTATATTAGTTAGGCTGATACAAATATTAATTTTCTTTTATGTCACCCCCCCCCCCTTCAAAAATCTGAAAATTTTGAGGGGGAGAAAAAAAAAGATTCATCATTTTTAAGACATCAGTTAGGTTTTTTTAATTTTTAAAACGAAAAACAGGTAAAATAATGATCCAGATGCCTGTTGAAAAAACAACTACCGTTAAAAATAAAAATTTGAAAAAATAACTTTTTTTTTCATTTTTATTTTTTTGTTCCTTATTTATTTTTATCCCCCCCCCCCCCCTCGTACCTTCCAAGTGGTCTCGGACATAAAAGAAAATTATTATTTGTATCAGCCTTATCGTGTTAATTAAAAATATGCGACCGCAATTCATTTTTTTAATATCAACTAATTAGCAAAGGTTTCACATTTTACCAAACCGACAAAGATATCTTTTTCTAATGCATAAACGTAATACGTATATTCACAAAATCAAATGAAATAACGCTCCAAATAGCATCTCAATGTTGATAAAAACGATTTTACCCTGGAATGTCGAAAACCACAACGCGGAACAATTGCATAAGGCGGAATAGACGAAACAGCAGAATAATAAAAAAGTAAGTTATAGTTAAGCTGAAAAAAGTTAGGCTTAAGTGAAATTCATAATCAATATTTTCGGTTGCGAAGAAATAAATACCACACAGTGGACTTTCAACGCATTGGTAACATTTCTGCTAAAGAATTTGTGTCAAATTATTAATCCATTTTTAGTGGTATCACATGTGGAAGATTGGAGCATTATGAGCGAATTCCCAAAAAGATATTCTTTTTAACCCACAAAATCTTGCGTGTTTCAAATGGCTCATTCTCAGAAACTAGCCAACCAAATCACGAACATTCTGAAGTTACTTCAAAGGGGAACTGGGGCTAAAAGATGGTATGATGGTATGCCCGGAATGCCATATTCAGGGAATGTGGTGCCCTCAGAGAAGTGACCACTTTCGAAATGGTTCTGAAACCTCATTTGTGACATACCAAACTTTATGCATTTGTAAAACAAATTTATTATAGGATGAACCAGCCTAGGGTTGAAAGCCTCAATAATAAAGAAAAATGTGAACAAATTTATTAGAAGGCATATCAATGATATCTGGCGGACTTCTATTTGAGCTTGTTTCGCGAAACCATGAAGTTTGGTGTGTCACAAGGAAGGTTTCGGAATTATTTTAATAGTAGTAACTCCCCTAAGAGCACCACATCTCCGAAATATGCCAGTAGGTGGCGAATGTTTCCAGAAGTCATTGAAATATCTTCTTTTGAACTTGTTTTTCAAAACCATGAAGTTCGGTGTGTCGCAAGGATGGTTTCAAAATAATTCTAAAAGTAGCCACTTCCCTGGATATGCCGTTCCCCTCTACCAGGGATTCCTGGGTATCCTGGACTAACTTGGTTCCCTCTAGACGGTTAGAATCAATCTGAAATTATGTTCGACCAATTTCAGATCAGCCAGATTTTGCTTGTAGAGCAAAGAGCAATAGGAGAATCGTTCATCCTTTGCTAAGTTTGCAGGACTTCTGGAAACTTGCTTCTGGAAAACTATGATCTTTTGTTATTGCCATGTTTATATAATATATAATCAAGGTTAGTTGAAAATATGCCTCATGCTACACCTACATCCGCCCCCCAGAAAAAGGGGAAGGGTTAAGGAACCATCCCGAGCATGCCATCTTTTAGCCGAACTTTTCCCCTTAAAGAAGCTTCAAAAAGTGCGTGATTCGGATGGCTAGTTTCTGAGAACGAGCCTTCTAAAGCACACAAGTCTAGTCCCGGGCTTTTGGGCTCTTGGGCAATCAATGAGGGAATTTGATCAATCCATGAAGGTTTTCCTTTGCGAATTCCTAGGAAAATCCCTTGAAATTACTGTAAATTCCCTAAAACCATTTTTGAAGAAACCCTTGAGACCGTAAATAAACCCTTGGAGACATCCCTGTTGTGAAAAAATGAAGCAAATTGATGCAACAAATTTTTATGATGAATCGGTCTCCCATTAAAATCTGAGTGTTGATCCAAATAGATCAAAATTCTAAAATTAGATGATTTTTTTGAACAATTTGTGAAAAATGCTGCAAACATACATATATAAGGAAGCATAATATATTTTCAGATCGAACGTTTATGCTTAAAATTAGGGTATGCGAAAAGTCTAGCTCCTTACAGTGCAAATCAGTCTGCCAGATCGTCAAGAAATCCTTTTAAAATAATCTAAAATAATCGATTCTGTTAAACTGTCGTGAATCGCAAGTCAGTCCCATCTGTAAAAAGTAGGCATTGAGAAAATGGGCTGTGAAGTTACCAAACTCATTTTCCATACGAATATTCAAAAATTTCTAGAGCATTAGCACATGTTCAAGTTTTAATGAAACTTTCACAATTTGCTACGATATATTTCCGAGAAAAATATGAAGATGGTCATAACACGGTTCATTTTTGTGCTGCACGGAACGTAAATCTGTATTGGGACTAATATGCGGTTACTTTTTATTATGGGACAATTTGACTTGCAATATGTTAAAAACTGAACTCAACTCAATTTTAACGAAAATGAAAAATTGTATCAATGATCTCGCCAAAAATCATCAAAAAAATTAACATATGACACAAGGACTTTTTGACAGTAAACCGTCAGTATTGCCACAATCTCAGGAATAATGAGCCAAATATCTATTACTTTTTCAAATCGACGTAAGTAACTCCCATACGGTTTTGAGAAAATTAGTTCAGAAGTATCACAACCTGTCTTCTAAAACTGTTTTGAAATGAATCGCCTTTTTAACATTTTTTCACCGTTTATATTGCTTAAATTGGGCATACAAAACCATTTTTGAAGAAACCCTTGAGACCGTAAATAAACCCTTGGAGACATCCCTGAATGGAATGTTTGAAAAAAATCGTATAAATAGACAAATCCCTGAATAAAATATTAAAAGCATCCTCGGAGATACTCCAGATGAAATCCCTGGAAGAATCCTTTTAGGCAAGAGCCAATGAAGGAATGAATGGAGGAATTGCTGATAAAATATCTAGAAAATGCCTTAGTAACTTAAATAAGTGTTTTTATACTTGAGTAATTCTTGGCTTCCTGAAGAGATCTCTAATCTCTCTCTCTTCAAAAACCCGGCTGCAGAAAATTCTTGAAAAATTTCCTTGAGAAATGTCCAGATAAATACCAGAAAACGTCCGTAAGGTGTTAATGAAAGAATAACAGACGGAATGCTTAGACATTTTTTTATGGAAACAATTTTGGACAAACACCTGGTGGGATTCCTGCAGAAATCGTTGGGCGAATACTTATTATTTCTTGGACTAACAATTTCTTCGCCAAATTCAAAGAGTAAATTTTAGATGAATGACTGGGCGAATCAGGGGCCTTCCCAGTGGTCAGAATCAGCGGCTTGCTTCGATACCCGATCGGTCCAGGATCATTTCGTAATGGAAATTTCCTTGCCTTCCCTGGGCATAGAGTATCACCTGCCACACGATATACGAATGCGAACAATGGCAACTGTGGCAAAGAAAGTTCTCAGTTAATAACTGTGGAAGTGCCCATAAGAAAACTAAGCTGAGATACAGGCTCTGTCCCAGTGAGGACGTAATACCAATAAGAAGAAGAGTCCTTGAATTACCAGTACTTAACAGTCCTTGTTGAGGTAATACTCATGATTGTTATCCTGGCTTCAAGTGTAGTCTCGAGACTGGTGAACTCCGAGTCTTCAACCATCTGCTAGGTAAAATAGATTCAATTTCAGAAACTGTTGTCAGTAACAAGGCCTTTGTACCGCATCTCCTTGAATTATCAGAACGTATTACTCAGGCCCGACAAAAAAGATTAGACTAGGGCTCAAATTGGTAGATCTTACCCAGTAACGCACCACTAAAAGGTGATCTACTCGCATTATGGGTAATGGAAAGCTCATCTGGATACGTAGAAAATTCAAACAGAGAAATCCTTGAGTAGTTCATCTCGGGGTACGCAGTTGAAAAAGAAAGTCAATTCAAAGCGGGGCATTGTAGACAATTCCTGTATGGGGTCAAAAAGAAAGCCATTGAGTGGTTTCCTCTAAAGTGCAAATCAGCTTTAAAGGGGCACGATCTGTTAATTTTCAAATTTTCAAAGCAATTTTTTCGTTCAAAGTCAAGAAAATGTACATGAAAATGTGTTCGCTGTATTGTATTCACCAAAACACTGTGAGCAAATTTTCATCGAAAAAAACAACAGTTTTGAACAGAAAAACTGCCTTAGAAGTATCAATGATCATCGTCATCATACAATAATTACAATCCTCCCTTTCCCATGGTAGCTCCAGAGCTCCATTGATTTTCGACGATCGCGAGACAAATCGATTCAGATAAATAAAAAAACGTGTTCAAAAATTCAGCCCTTGTATAACATTGTATAGAAATAGCTAGTTTAAACATCTCAGAATCCGTTTTTGTCCTCTAATATTTTATTTATCTGCACGGAAAGAGCAAAAAAAAAACACAAACCACTGATGCAGTTTAGCTAGTGAGCATTTGATTCGAAAGTAGTGAGTGAGCTAAAAATGATCTATCCAATCATAAAATAACAATACACTATACAAATTTTCTATTCCGCATTTTGATTGAAACTGCCGGAAATTACGCGCGATACAACAATATATGGAAAACCCTGCACTTATGAATCGTTTGAGTATTTAAAAACGGTATGAATATGCGATAAGTATAGAAAATCACGCCAAGTTGAATTCCTTCAATGCTGTTTGCATAATCGTATCCTTGACGGCACAGAATACGAGCTTAATGTTTTCCGTATCTGTTCGAATGTCGCCGAAGGAGCAAAAGAAATAAGAACAAAACAAAAAGGAAGGTAAATTAGTCGGTTGATTTTAAATGAGTTATTTTGACCAAACTGATACTACCGAGAAGCAGTCAACTGAAGCAATTTCACCTAATGTTGACATATTTGGTTAGTTAAGATATGAGTAGGAAGACGAGTTATGATGATGCATGGAGGAAGAATTGATCGAAATTCGTCTACGGGAAAATGTGTATCTAGCACAAGCTGCTCACCTGTTGCGCATGTGAAATGCGAGTAAATTATCTTTTCCGAATCTGGATTCAAGTCTACAAACATGCGGAGTATAAATTCTCTGGCAGCTATTGCGTCTCTTTGTGGTCCTGAAAGTGTATTAAAGTATATGGAGGAATAAGATACGGGGATGTTGGTTTAGCGATAATGAAAACTACGACTATTTAGGGTCGACTGGTGAACGTGATAGTTTCTAGCAAAATACTTTCTAGCGCGCATTTCTAGGCATTTGCATCTGGCGTCATAAAAGAAATGTTATTTAACCTGTAGCACAAGTGAAATGAGAATAGCACATTCTGTCCGGATCCGGGTTTTCCCGCAGATACACTTTGAGAATGAACTCTCTCGCCTTGACGTCATCTTGCTTCGGTCCTATCAGTCCGAATTTGCGTTATTGATTCAAACGTTTTTTGCCCGTATTATTAAGTCAAATGAAAAAGGAAGCGTAACTTACCATCGTACTCTGGGAAGTAGTCTACCAAATGTGAATACATAATTTTTTCCTCTAGCAAATCCTTTTTGTTCAAGAACAGGATTACCGACGAGTGCTGGAACCATGGATACGTGATGATAGTCTTAAATAAAGCTTTCGATTCCTCCATACGGTTCTGGAAATGGGGGCGGGATCGATTAATTATAACAATTCAGGAACGCTTGTGGTGACGATTGGTGTTACCTCATTCTCCGACTCGAACAGAATCTGATCGTACTCGGACAGAGCCACTAAGAAGATTATTGATGTCACATTTTCGAAACAGTGAATCCATTTCCTTCTTTCAGATCTTTGTCCTCCGACGTCGACCATTCTATTTTGAGGAAAAATAGGCAAATATTAGAATATTTTTGTAGACAATTATAGAAAAACATACATTAAGCAAATTAGTAAACTACTCAAAACACAACAACCAAAGCTGTTATCACCTTGACGAAATGAAAATAAAATGAGCCAAGCATGTTAATCACTAAATAAATGAGTTTATAAATGATATTACCATAATGCGAATATGATATGCTGAATTATAAATATATGACCTTTGAATCTGAATGGCGAAGCTTAGTGTTTGGAGCTGGGGATGATTTGAAGCACTGTTCACAGGGAGAAGCAGACACTATACAGTACTTTTCACACATGAATGCACCCTACCATGGCGCAGTGGGTAAAATCAGAAAACTCACATACAGTAGCCGTTGTTATTCCGAAGGGGAAAGAAAGTAGCTTTCTAGCACCAACGTTAATTCTAAAAAATAGATTCCCCTCTTTTAGTACCCCAACCATTGAGCACCAGATAGAAGGCGGAGGAACATTTCTGGCCATACTACCACCGCGTTGGACAACAACCCCCGGAACGATTCTAGCGATAACGTCGTTTTGACGGATAACATAAAAAACAGCTTGGACACAGCCAGCAGTTTACCTAAAGATAATACTATCCAGATCGAACGGATACTCGAGGATTCCGGTGGTTGGTGCTCGAGCACGCAGAATATCCTGCTCGGTCGGAAGGTACTCTTCGGCTTCGATACGTGCCAGATCACTGAGATAACTGTCAGTTGTGGGATCGCCGCGGAGAAGAACAAATTGAATTAAAGATATTTTTGATGAGGAATCGGCTTTTGACTTATATTTGTAATTCGATTGTAACGCAGTCGATTTCAGTTTGGGATGGAGAATATCGAGCATTCTTTAGAATCGGGAGCCCAATTTGCATGCGTGTCAGGTGGACGTGAGGAACAGGTAGACGTTTGAAATTGCTTTAATATAAAGCAGCAGATATTGATATTGGGAGCAAAGGTGGAATTTAATTTTATTTAAGCATATTCACTTTATTCACCTTCTATAAAATTAGCAATACAAACTTATGGTAAATTTATTCCGGTTGTAACGCATTGGAGTAACTGCAGATAGTTTTCATATGCGAAAACAACATGCTTTGCTCAATTGACAGTTGAGCAATGGTAGCCCAACTACATCAGCACATTTAATGAAGGACAATAAAAGACGATGGTAAGTTATCAGTAACAGATTAGAAACATCTACTGCTGAGAAAATTGGACGTGAGAAGGTAACATCACCAGAGAAATCCCTTTACCATAAACGTCCGGATTTGAGCAACCTTTCCCGCATAACCAAGCATCCCAGAAAACATCCCGAATTGTAGAGATAACAAAAAAATGTACTAGAAATATAAACAATGAAATGTTTTTCATTGTTATATTCATATTGAAAATTAACATCCATATACTGGTTGGCTTTCTCCATTAACCAAAAAGATTCTAATCGAGATCTTAACAGGATCTTAACAGGAAATCTAACAAAATTATGGTAGAAATTGAAATTTTTACAGTACACGTACGGTAGAAATGTTCTCAAAGATTCAGCCGGAATCTTGCCGAATACTCTTTATTATATTTGCAGCGACTTGGTTCATAATCTGACACTGTTCAAAAACCTCTCATGATTCTATTCAGAATCGTTGAATCATTTGGATTGGTTCTGTTCTCAAAATGTTTTCTCAATTCGTGCATTTTTTTCCCACTATCAAGTCTGAATTCCTAGGATTTTATTAAGCAAACTAACTCACCGTATCTAACTTAGAATTTTCTAGATTCAGATTTCAGATTTCTTGGATTATGTTTGATCCAAAAACTTTAAGATTTTTTTAGAAACTCGAAAAATGCTTGCTTCAATATCTCAGATACCGATTTGAAAAAAAAAAAAAAATAGAACATTTTGATTGCAACTTTTAATAATTCTGGTTTGAAAACATCATGTGATACAGATCTAAATGTATACTTATTATGTTATTTTGAATCAGTTTAACATTGAAAACTTTTTCAAACCAGAGTTTGTAAATCCTAAACTAGTCGAAAACAAATGTGATTTTTTTAACAAAAATGCAAAACAGTAAAATGAGTGATAAGTTAAAAACTTAAAGCTTTTTAAGCTCTAATAATTTTCCTTGAATATGTTAATTTTTACTATTTTACAATGTGTACTTTTTTATATTCCTTTCACTAATTTAAAAAAGTTTATCTTTGGGCCTTAATACTATCAGTTATATTTGAAAACTTCGGATGAAAATAACAAGCTTGAAAAAGATATCCAAAATTCTGATGTGTAGAGAGAAATCGAATGAACACTCGATAAAGATTGATAGGGATAGAACACTTATGGAGCTCAGTAACCATGGGATAGATTTTTCAGACTTTTACGTACTTACAACGCGAGACTTCTCAATTGTCAATCGTAACTTTTCTATTAGACCGATGTAGGAAATAGACACTTCAAAAAATCATCATTCAATGAAACTGGCAGAAACTGACTTTACAATACAGCTTAGAAAAGGATGAGTTAGTATAAAGTGACCAGATGTATTTTGCTCCAAAGCGGGTTAAAATGTCACATATTTTGAAAATTAGAAATTCTTGCGCATATCACTGATCTACAGTGGAAAATATGCCGTGAAAGACAGAACCTCATAAAAAATACAAAAACATGATTTTGAATTGTTTAAGGTACACATTTTTTCCATAAAGTTACGATCTCAACTATACAAGTAATGCTATCGGTGACCATTTGTGTTAATGATTTAAGTTGACAATATGTTGCTGCTTTTAAAATATTGAAGCTCTGGACAAATCACTTCCGATTTTTTAGTTCATTTTTTTTATTAAAGGCATAACTGTTCCATATGGAAAAAGTAGGCATTGAGAAAACAGCGCACAAAGTTTGAAGCTTGTTTTCTCATACAAATGTTCAAAATTTTCTAATACATTTTTGCAAGCCATAAACATTTAGCACCACCGCACAAACCACTCATTTTGTTTCTATTGATTGGCTAACAAATAAACTTGAACATGATTCACGTTTTACAGATTCTGGGGGGGTTGAAATTTGATATAGAAACTGTTATGCCTTTATTTTCCAATATGGGACTGCACCAACTTCATGTTTTGTTAAAAAGTGTGTTAATTTTTAAATGCATAGCAAAGTGTATATTGCAACATGAATGCTGCGACGAAA
The DNA here is from genome assembly GCF_002204515.2 of Aedes aegypti. Classification (NCBI taxonomy): domain Eukaryota; kingdom Metazoa; phylum Arthropoda; class Insecta; order Diptera; family Culicidae; genus Aedes; species Aedes aegypti. Next base: position 91,028,155 of record NC_035108.1, on the reverse strand, counting down.
AAAGGTGTTGGTGCGAAAACCTATATGGGACAGTTATGCTTTCATGGGCAGTATAGTTTATTTTAATTAAATATATTTCATAAGAATTTGTAGAACAAACGGTACCCAAAACAAATTGCGTTATAGAATAGAGTAACTTTAATACGCCTAGAAAATGTACACATAACTTCTGTGCGTCTGCCTTTATTTCTATGACTCACAGAGATGCATGAAAATGTAGGTTAATGTTGGGTTAGCAAATGAGATAATAATTATCGCTTTTGAAATGCTGGACATTTTAATGATTTGAATAAAATGCGGGACATTTCGCGGGAATCTTTTCAGCGCGGGACAAATGGTCGAAATGCGAAAAGCAGGACGTCTGGTCACTTTATCATAGTACAGGATTACACTGAATTGCAAGGGAGGATCATAAATTTCTGAGGGGTGCGGTCTCGAACATTTTGGTCATTCAATTTGAACACAATTTTTTCTACCAGTGCTAACCGTTGTTTGTTTGGTTGTCTCGCAGGAAACCATTTTCAAGATGCACACTTAAAATACTTCACACAAAGCTTCTGCAATTTTATGCAGGTAATAAGTTCAATCAATCAGCTGAAGCAGATAGGGTGCCGGTGCCATTAGTGGACTACCTAAGCTATAAAAAATCATAACAAAATAACGAAAAGTCTTAGCAGAGATCTTTTGGCGTCAACAGAAAGATTTCAACCTCTACTATATGGGAAAAATATAAAAATAGTGTTAAAACTAATTTTTTAACATAAAATCGCTTGAGCCACTATTGGTACACGTGTTCCAGTAGTTGCGCTAGTGCTCCAGTAGTAGACGTTTGGGAATTATACAATGAATTTTAAACAAAAAGGCAAATTTTTACACAGGTTTAACATTTTTCCCTTCGAACAGCAACTAATATCTTTCGATAGAAGCATTAAGAACATCTCTGGGACTTTTCTTCATTTTTATACATCCATTTTAAAAACTGCTTCCAACCGTTGATCCACTACTGGAACACGACGGCAACTATTGGTGCAAGGGAGCAAATTTTTTGCGTAAACTTAATTATTTATATGACTTTTTGATGAAATAAAAAGCTGAATTTTGGCAAATCGACTAAACTAGAGGCGATCTATCCACCAAAAATAGCACATGTCGTTTTGATTAAAAAATGTACGTTTTATTCCATAGTCCAATCTACTGGTACATTACAACCATTGGTACCGGCACCCTAGTTTCTGTCCGTATGTTAGTTAAAAAAATATTTAACAAAAGTTCTGAAAAACTTGCTCATCAGTAAGACCAAGTAAACGTTTTTTGAACAGTTGATTGTTTTTGTATCACATAAAATGCACACCAGTTTTTAGCGTGACGAAGTAATATGGCTACACATTCCTAGGCATACTCGGATCATTTTGATAAAAATTTTAGCTTGACAGCAGCCTGGCTGCTTGTTGATATCCAGTTCGCACCCCTAGATAAATATAATAAATGGTTAATTGTTTAGTCCCTCCCTTCCAACAGAAAACGAATCACTTCAATTTTTGTTTTTCGATATTTTTGCGCTACTTTTTCATTGGTTTCGGAAATATTCCGAAACTACTTGGTGAAACGACGCGTAGCCCACGACTACATATTTTTTTCTCATATTCGGTTATTCGCTTTCAATCAATAATCAATACATGAAGAAAATTGGTGCAACATTTTTTGATTAATGAGTCGGTCTCCCATTAAAGTCTAAATATTGATCAAAATAGACCCACATTGTTGGCGTTGGGTATTCGGCTTCTTTTAAGCAATAACACCGATGATGTTGGTGATATAAGCGCTAAAAGCTAAGTTCATTCAATTAATTCTTGGTTACATTTTTAAGATAAGGTACCGTGGGGTAAGTGGATACAGAAAAAGCAATAGTTAGCTTCATTGTTATGTACAGCTAACGTGAATAATGTAACTCAAACTTTTTTCTGTGGATAACAAATGAGGGACTATTATACTTCAAATCGTCATTTATTTCGATTTTTCTGATTGTTATCTATTGAGTATGAGAGACTTAAAAATTTGCGCCAAATGATCCACTTGTCCCACCATGGTGGGGTAAGTGGATCACCATTAAAAAAAAATCTGTTCTCGAAACAAATGTAGTGTGATTATGTTTAATAAGAATCATATAACCCTCGTTTTTGTTATTAGTGCTAGTAATGTTACATTTTAATACTTTAAAATTAAAAATTATCATTATTTAATCAAAATATAATAAAAAGTATGTATATATTAGCTCATACTAATTTGAACAAAAAAAATACATTGTAAGTAGAAAAATTTGGAGAAAATTCATCCATTTATGCGCATAACTTATACAGAACTATTGTAAGATAATTCCTAACGATATTTTCGAAAAACACTCTTGGTTTAAAAATATTAGTTACATTTACTTTCGAATAACAAACTGAAATCGTTCTATTTTATTTATGGATATATGTGTATCGTCTGTCTAGAACAATTTATATGGTAAAATAAGGTACGATACTATGCTTTCGATTGGAAAATTAGTATATTTTGCTCTTTTACAACTCAACTTAGATAAACCACGAAAAGTTTCGTGTGAATTTTGAAATTATTATTCTTTTTATATTTTTTTATACCAGAAAGGTTAAAAAAAACTTTAAGGTAGATTAATTCAAATTTTCTATGGTCAATTTGACAAATTCAAGCTGGGAATGGAACAAAATAAAGAAAAACAACATTTGCGAATATTAAAGCTTATTAAAATTCTCGTAAGCAGTCTGCCAATAAATGATAATCATTCTTGATCCACTTACCCCACCCCATTAAAACGTAGGGGTAAGTGTACCATGTCCAATATATTTGTATTTATTTATAAAAATGACATATTTTTCATTGTGATTCCATTCAGTTAGAACTGAAATGCTCACCATGTGTCGAAAAAAAATAGAATTCGTTTTTAGACAGAGATACAATGGATTTTTGATTGATGGAAAACAATTTTCAAATTAATTACTTTTTGCAGCTAACAAGTTTGCTTGTGTTAGTGTACGTGTAGTACCAGTTTTGCAATAGTATCAGTGTGGGCGTAAAAACATAACCTAAAACGAAGCAATGGTGCGAAAACATTCAACATATTCAAGTATTTATGCTTTATATTGACAAATGATCCACTTACCCCACTGATCCACTTCCCCCACTGTACCTTAATTACGCAGTAAACTTACATATTTGATCCGCTATCCCACTTCTGGCCAACAAAAAATATAGTTTTAGCTATTCTGCTGAGTTTCGCCCTAAAATTCAATCTATTAATTGCTGGTCATTTAATAGGTGTACAATATATACTTTTAGGTTACAACCAGGCTCGTTAACTTGCAGAATTATGCTGTCTTTATAGGTGCTCAAAAATCTACATAAGATTCGGAATTGAATTCAAAATATTCATATTTTTAATATTACTACTTACAATAAAGGAAATTCAATATTATTTGCCAAAAACTGCTTTTAAACTAAATTAAACGTTGAAATAACTTCTCGCTAGCTACAACTGATTCATAGAGGTGTTGATATCTATTTTCATTCTTTGATACGTCTACCTAGATTCGTGAGTAATGACAGTAGAAGCATTAACCTAAGAATGCTTATGTCGCTGCTGTTCGTGTGACCAACATCTAGTTTGCTGCGATCTGACAGCGTGAGTACCGGGCCTCAAAGTGTCAAAGGCCAAAACAAAACATTCTCTGTTTCGTGGGATCGATCAATTAATGAAAAATTACAATTAAAGGTAATAATTAGTTAAATCAATTTTGTGACAACAGCGCCACTAGCGTTCTACTACTAATATTTCTATTGTAATGACAGATGTCAAAAGCTAGCGCACTACGTTCGTGTCAGACCAAGGGGTATCCAAAGAGTAGAAGCATTAACCTAAGAATGCTAATGTCGCTACTGTTCGTGTTACCAACATCTAGTTTGCCACGCGCTGACAGCTTGAGTATCGGTCCTCAAAGTGTCAAATAAATTTTGAAATCATCCACTACAACATGGCATCGAACAAATAATGAAAAAATACAGTTGAAGGTGATAATAAACTAATTCAGTTTTGTGAGAACAGCGCTATTAGCGTTCTACTACTAATATTTCTATTATCCAAAGAGACGTTGTTATCCACCGTAACACACATTTTAAAATTAGACGATATTTGAATAATTTAGGCGGGAGCGTAAAATATTTCCAGATCAAACGTTTATGATTAAAATTAGGTATGCAAAATGTCCAAAAAAACCTTTTCAAATAATCGATTCTGCTGAAGGTTGTTGATTTCGCTCAAGTTTGCGGTCACAATCAACAGCGAATCTTAACAAACAACCGTCCGTCAGTGGTGTTACAATCTCATGAATAATGAGCCAAATATCTCCTCAGAGGTATATCAAGAAATTTTGAGATGACAACATTTATTTAAGCAGAATTCTCGCATAACAATTCAAAAATGCCAATGCTCAGATCGTTGACTCTGAGAAAATTCGATTTGAATATTATTCACCACATTTTCAATTCTTTTTTCTCAATATTCAAATCAATCAATGTGATTTCTTGCTAGTTGAGTGACGATTTGGTATAACTACAGGCTAATAATCGATTTTATTCGGAAAACTGACAAAAATGTGGAAAAAAAATATAAGTTTAAATGATTGACCCATTTTCGATTTTCAACAAGGCATGGGCCTTTTTTATTGGCCAAAATAGAATTTTATTAGCGTGCTTGGCCTAAGGCTAGGCCTTTTCGGTTTTCAATGAAAGAGCAAGAGAGAGTCATTGGCCTCTCACCATGCTAAGGCCAATGACAGTTTGCGAAATTTTCCGATTGTAGGCCCTCTTGATGGCGCGAGAATTTGATCATTGGCCCATTAGAATTGTTACGCGAGAATTCTGCGTCTTGAAACTATCGTTCACTACCGGCTAACAACCCATCACAAACAAAGCAAACTTAGTTTCAGAGCTCATCTTGTATTAACGCTGAAGCTCTACATTTTCTACGTTCAACCTCATCAACACCAAAAAGCCATTGCATTGTATGAGAGTAATCTTCTTCAGCAATGAGCATACACAGCTAAAAATATGTTGTAAATTTAAGTTCATTTTCATGCACATATTTGGAGCATCAAAATAAACGTAAATTTCAACGACAAATCGATTATTTTTCAATTGAATTCACTTTACACGATCGTGTAACATTTAAGTATTCTTAGTTGAAAATTAAATATATAATTGTAAAGGTTTACAAGATGCTGTAACAATACATGAATTTGAATTATTTTTACAGTACTCTTCTGTTTACAGTACATCGGCATTTACATATTTTTATGCGTGTAGAATGCTGTCGCCCTGTGGTGATCTTATATTCGGATGGTTTTCTCAATCAGAGGGTCAAGAATAATATTTGTGTATTGTCCCAGACGTTTCGGCCGAACGGTTATGTCTTTCTTGAAGGTTCGTATTGTTCATCGATAATCTTTAATATAAAAAGGCCGAAATGTTGGGACAATACACACATCTCGTTCTTGACCCTATAAAAAACCATCAGAATCAGTTATTGGGTTCTAATCGGTACTGCCAATTATGCATAGGGCTTACATAATCTTACAATTGTGCATAGGACTTTCATATCTCACATAATTGATGATGAGGCCTTCTTTGGTATTGTAGTAAGGTGTGTGACTATGAAGCAAAACCGTGCTGAAGTTTTATGCGTTCGATTTCTAAAAGGTCAAGATATCTACGAAATGTAAATTTGCTTGACTTCCTTGGGTATGTTCAACATGAATACCTCGCGATCTGGATTAAATATAGAAAAACCATCTATGACAAACTTGTTTAGGAGATCAAGGGATGACATTCATCATTCAGTTTCGGAATTCCGCCACCAGACGGTGCTAGTGTGCCAGAATGTTTTGTATTGCAAATATCTCAGGAGCCTGACCATGCAGAAAGATGGCGTCATCAGTAAAGATTTTCAGTAGCTCAAGGACTATCAATATTTGAGCCAAGAAATTCGAGATTTAGCCACCAGGCGACGCTATAGAGCACTTTTGTTTTGCGGATATCTTAGGATCCTGACCACTTAGAAAGATGGCGTTTTCGGCAAAGTTGTTCAGTTGCTGAAGGTCTATCATTGTTAGAAGCAGTTGATTTAAAATTTTGCCACCAGGCAGCCATAGTGAGCATGCAACTTCTGTTTTCTAGATATCTCAGAAGCCTGACTGTTTAAAAAGATGGCGTCTTTGGCAAAGTTGTTTAATGAGTCAAAGGCTGTCATTATTCAACCCAAAAGATTCAAGATTTGTTCACCAGGCGGCGCTAATGGGCATGAAATTTTTATTTTGTAGATATCTCAGAACCCTGAGTCCTGACTACTTATAAAAATGGCGTCTTCGGCGAAGTTGTTTTATAAGCCAAGGGCAAACTTCGATCGGGCTATTTGCCACCAGGAGAAGCCAATTAGCATGAAACATTTGTTTTGCAAATACCTTAGCAGCGTGATTAGAAATTAGAAAGATCGGCGGATTGTTCAGTAGCTTGAGGACTATCTTGGTTTAAGCCTTGAAATTGGAGATTGACTAAAATAATGATAGCCCTTGTGCTACTGAACAACTTTGTCGAAGACGCCATACTTCTAAGTTGTCAATTCTGTTATATTCGCAAAACAACAGTTTTATGTCCACTAGCGTCGCCTGGTGGCCTAGAACAATGATAGTTCTTGATCTAATGAACAACTTTGCCGAAGACGCTATCTTTATAAGCGGTCAGGCTCCTGAGAATATTTGCAAATCAAAAGTTTCTTGATCATTAGCGCCATCTGAAGGCAAAATTTTGAATCAACTTGCTCGAATCTTTTGCCTGGAATAATGATAGCCACCATCAGATAGCGCTTCACCTCCAGAACCATTTTACTGAAGACCCCGTGTTCTGCCCAGAGATTCGTCAGAGTTGTGATTAGAATACCGACAAATCGCTATTAAGATTAATTTTAAAATCATGTATTGGAATCTGTTAGGGTGCTGTTAACGGTTTCATAAGAATCATCCTAAGAATTCTTTTAGGGGTTCTAGAAATCTAGAATTATGCGAGAACGTCCAGTATTTTGTAAAATATATGGTCATGATTCAGTGACAATCTTGACTAGGATTCTGAGGAATGATGTCTAAGATTCCATGAACATGTTGTCCAAATATGCAAAAAAAAACTTGTCTAACATTCTGTGAGAATTCTTCGCAAGATTTAGTACTACATTTTGTTCAAATCCTTCTTAGATTATGTAAAATCAATGCCCAATATTCAGTGAAAATCCAGCATTCAGTGAGATTGAGATTGTATTTAACGAAAGAGATAAATTGTCCTTGATATTCTAACAAATTGAAAAGCTTGGTTTGTTCTGAACCTCGAACAGTTTCGAGGCTAGCATGCTAGGCTAGACTCACGTGTGGGCACAGTCGTTCTAACGGGTATTCAAATTTCAACTAAAGAATAACCAAACTGATACATTAGCATGCGTTCCGCGGGCCGTAGGTTGGGCAGTTCTGTTTTAGGGTGCTGCATACAGAACGGGAGTTGAAATACTCATTGAAGCGATTCCATACTTTTGGCGGGTAGTGTCTGTAGGTGATGAACAGGTGTCTGATATAAACACGTAAGAAATTCCAAATTCGCCCCTCTCCTTATCCATCAAGAAATCAATGGACGACCATTTCGTAGTAGATTTCCTGCCTGAAAGCATCTCAACACAACAGGTTTTCTGCCAAAAGCTCGTACGCCCAAACATACTGCACAGCTTTTTCTCTTTGCGATAATTTCCTCCTTCGATTTTGTTCAACCGACCACGCCAGGAACGATCAACCGCCTCCTCTAGCACCCACATAAGCGCTAAAATCACGTGCCCGACAGGCGCTGATAGTGATTCAATGCTGATTTTTCACGATGCGCATCAGAGATCAAAGGACGACATCCGACTGGACGGGCCCGTTTCTTGGAAGCGATCAACGCCTAAGCGTATACACAGTCAGCCCATCAACAGACTCACATGCACACACACATTGGTATACGGTCAGATCATCTACAGACTAAGTGACTGCTAATGCACGCCACCATGTGTAGTGTTAGACCAGTGGTTTTCAACCAGGAGGAATTCTCCTTAGGGGAAAATTTGACTTGTCTTGGGGGGAAATGGTCATGCAAGGAGTCCCACTAAATTACTGCTCTATGCTATCACAAATATGCTGAGCTGTAAACGCACAAGAATTCCAGATAAAGGCATCTAAAAATCTAACTAGAATGTACTTTCTATTTTTGTTGTGAATTTAAATGTCAACGAAACGAAACATTTTGGCAGCTAAACAAGAAGATCGCAAACATATTTAATATGAAATGATTGGGTGAACAGGTGAAACCTATTAGGGAACAGTCACGTGTTTAAGTCAAGAAGAATGAACCGTTTCAAATAAAGCCTAATAATGATCACTGTTTCATAGTGAGGTGTGGAACTATTTGGGGAATCAAGTTTGTAGAAATTTGAACAGGGATGCATGGTATGAAAAAGGTTGAAAACCACTTAGTTCGACAGATTCCAACGCTAATGCAGCAGATTGATCCGGTTGCAGTGCAGCATGCAACCGCACACGTGAGTGAAGTAAACTGTCAAAGCAAATTACTTATTGCGATGAGCGATTGGGGCTCAGATGGACAGGCGAAATACATCCTAACGTGTGTGCAATGAGCAGGAGAAATGGTCCTTAATTTTTCAAGATCACGCCGCTCCGCACCATAGGTTCAGGTTTCATTTTTACAATAGAAAACACGAGTAGCGATGAGAACTGAAGCGAGAGGATGACTCGTCAGAATGCCGGGCTAGGGCGGACCCGGTGCCGGTGGTCAACAGCCGTATATGCTTCAAGTGGCAAAACGTTTCGCTGATATGATTATGATAGATGCGCGGGCGAAGCGAAAAACAAACACCGCGGGTATTATAATGGTGAGTTAGCAGCAGTGGAGACAAGACTCATCAAGGCAGCAGACACACTCACGCACGTGCCAGAAAGCCAGCGAACAATGATGATTGAAAGTAAGTGGTAAATCTAGGTAAAATAAATATAATATAAATGTTGCGTGCAGTTATCTCTTTGACCGGAGCTCGAGAGGCCAGACAGTAAATAGAGAACATGAAAAATGCGCAGACAGATGCGAGAAAATGTGTAAGGCGTAAAGGTACTTACAAACAAAGATGATAAAATTAGTACAATTAAAGTCAACTGTCGGTTTTGACTTGAATTAACACAAACAATGAACGAAGATGCGATTAAAAAAAAAACTGTTAAAGTGGATGCTGCATATGCTTTTTGATTAAATCACAAGAACAGAAGAGAACGTAACCACAGAGATGCAACGAAACATTCGCCCGACACAATCAAACGAAACACAGTCGTTGAGGTGTTTGATGCAAGCAAAAACAAAACAAATTAGAATCAGCAATGAGTTGAGGCATTTTGCAGGGTACCTAAACCGAATCTCCTCTAGGTCGAACGGATATTCGATAATTCCCGTCGTGGGTACACGCACTCTCAGAATGTCTTGCTCCGTTGGAAGATAGTCGGTCGCCGCCACGCGATCAATTTCCATTAGGTAACTATATTTTTCATTGCGACGAAAGTTGGGAGAAAATTCGAGATGGATAGAGATCAGAAAGAAAATTTGGTTAAACTTTGTCGTGCCCGATATGTCCTTCATCGTAATCATCATTGTTAAATTATATTCAACTCAAATCTGAAATTCGACTACGATAGGAATAGTTTCAATCCTTTTAGTTGTTTGAACGAATATCTTTGGGATAACTCTCAACATTGGAAAATGACATTGGAACACCGTTATACGTACTATTTGGCGGAATCTGTTAGCTGATACTCTCTCCTCCTGTCGTAGCACTCCTGGATTCCCGCGTCTGCCCACAGATCTTTGATTGCTTGAACGTATGGCGGTTCAAATGTGGTCACCGTTTCGAAGTCTACACTTCGTATCAGCTCCGCATGTTCCTAAAAATAAAGTATCAAATGTGAGAGAAGATCACTTGCAGAACTGGTTCCCTCCTGCGGGTCGCTACTTACGATGTTCGCTGGATCACTGTACTGAATTTTTAACAGGTCCATCGCCCGAATCATCGACTGCATTGCCATAAAAATATTTTGGTACACTAGTTTGATAAAGCCACGTTTGTCTTCGTCCGAGTAACCGCTACCGTGGATGATACGCATCTGTTTGATGAATGTCGATTTACCCGATTCACCGGTACCTGTTTGGGAAGAAACGATTGGGAGATCGAAAGAAAAAATATGAGTTGCAGTTCAAGGTACACTTTAAGAACTGTTCTTGTTTTAGTTCAACAATTTTGATTTAATAAGCATTGACACGGAAAGGCTCGAGGGCACCCGCTCGAGGGCACCCGCTCGACGGAAATGGGCGAACTTTTCAGCGATTTGTCAAATATCTTACAAGTAATTCGTCAATCCATCACGCTTAAATTCTTCCAGCGATCTAACGAATGGTAAACTAAAAACCTTATCAGAAATGCATTGAGAAGTGAAATGAAACCCGAATTAAGTACTAAATTCAGTTTTTATTTATTTAAAGGTATTCCACACAGCTCGAAAATTTATCATACATTGAGAAGCTTACTAGAAATCCACTAACAGGGTCACTGAGTGTCTGGTATATACAGTATTGGACAAAACATTTGTAACTTTTTCGATTTTCCATACAAAATGACCAACTTTGGTAAGCTAGATCTCAGTTATTTATGGACCGATTTGAATGAAACTTTCACAGAACATCAGATATAACTTGAATTTTAACATATATTTTTGAATAATTTTTCCAATCACAAGTTTATAAGTAATAACGGTTTGACTAAAGTGTAATTTTCGACGAAAAATTCAAAACTTTTTATCTCAAAATCTGATAGCTCTACACAAAAACTGTTTTCAGCAAACTTATTCATCTCGTCAAAATCTACAACTTTGCTGAAGATACCATGAAGCTATTCCTTCAATATGTTTAGTTAAGTCAATTATAAAAAATCGTCAAAAAAGTTCACTTTAGTCAAACCGTTACTGCTTTTCAACTTGTGATTAGAAAAATCACTCAAAAATATATGTTAAAATTCAAGTTATTTCTGATATTCCGTGAAAATTTCATTCAAATCGGTCCATAAATAACCGAGATATAGTTTATCAAAATTGATCATTTTGTATGGAAAATCTAAAAAGTTGCAAATGTTTTGTCCAATACTGTACAGTACTGGACAGAAGAAATGGATGAATTGGATGTGTTTCCATATAAAATGGCCAAGATAGGACTTGGATCTCGGCTTCTAGTACTCCAACTGGCCTGAAATATTCACTGCAGCTATAAAGTAACTTCAACTTTGCTAAGCTTTTTTTAATTCAAATCATTTTATAAACAAACTTTTAAGTCACCGCAAATCTAAATATTGGAAAAAAATGACGCGATTTGTAATTAAAAATAATTTATAAATGGAAATACCATCAGTGCACCAGTACCCGCACATGTTCCAGAAGCCCGCTCACACTGAAAAAGGATAAGTTTAAACAATGTAAATTTAAAAACTATAGCCGCTAGACGTTTTGATTCGACAAATTGTATCATACTGTGGGCAATCTTTTGTGTATTTACTCAAATTAACTTATCTTTAAACTCGTGAGCGGGCTGCTGGAACATGGGCAGGTAATGGTGCTTCGATCAAAATGCCCCTTTGCAAAATTGTGCAATTTAATGAGACATACAAGTTCGTAAAATAACATCTTTCAGCAGATTTTTTTTTCAAAATATTTCTAGAATAACTCTATGCCATTTTTCACAACATAAGAAATTTTCAATAATTCACCTCAGACCTCCAAAATAGCATAGCATAGCATAGCATAGCATAGACTGACTGTACATGTCAATGGTTGCTACTCCGTGATTGATCGGAACTGGTAAGAATTGCACTACGATCCAAATGAATAAGGGATGGGAGTTTCCGCTTACTCTCGAAGTGCAATTTTAGCAGATCTAATATTATTGATCAATAACGGCGCCGGCCAAGTCCTTACAGTCAGTTGGGATGGGGAAGGAATGTTAGGGTGTAATGATTGTTGCTTCTAGAGACCGAGAATACCTCTGCATCTCCACAATCACCACGGGAAGGGTGTTTATTAGTGAGGGAGGAAAAGATCTGGGAGTCACCTCTGGTCGGTGATGCGATCCATGGACAAGGGGGAAATATACGACTTGTATTTAAAGCTAGTTTTGTATTTTTGTCTCGAGAAGTTTTTGGCAAAATACGTCAACATCTATAATGTCGAACAATTCAAAAGACGTTTTTATTAATGACGAAAACTGAAAATTACATGTATATATTTAAACTTATGTGAAACAGGAATAATGCCGACACTTGTAGTGACGAACCATACATAGTTTGTTTGAAAATTACATATGAGTATTACTGTGCATTTTGTCTCGATATGGTAGAAGTTTTAGAAAATACGTCAACATTCACAATGTCGAACAATTCAAAAGATTTTTTTTAATAAATAATTTTTAATAATGTCAAAAAGAGAATTTGTATATGTATATTCAAATTGTGTAAGAAAAAAGCATAATGCCGACACATATAGTGACGAACCATACAAAGTTTGTTTTAATATTACATAAAAGTTACGCTTTCAAGAAAATATGTGTTATCATAAGCATGAAACGAACTCACCAGTTGGTAATCCATTCTCGACTGAACACAAAACTGACACTGACAGCAAAACTTCTTGGCGTCCCGAAAATAAACCGTCTTGCTTGGGCCTTCCCAAATACGTACCAAGCAAGACGCTCCAAAACAGGTGAAAAAAAAAAAAAAAAAATCTCCGGCGACGAAAACACGCGCGAATCCGTCAGCAAAATCAATCGGACGACGCAAAACCGAACTGTCCTGCTTGGGCTTCACGAAGCACTACCCAGCAAGACGCTCCAAAACAGGGGGAAAAAAATTCTCCGGCAACAAAAACGCGCGAATCCGTCACCAAAATCAATCGGACGACGCAAAACCGAACTGTCCTGCTTGGGCTTCACGAAGCACTACCCAGCAAGACGCTCCAAAACAGGGGGAACAAAAATTCTCCGGCAACGATAACGCGCGAATCCGTCGGCAAAATCAATCGGACGACGCAAAACCGAACTGTCCTGCTTGGGCTTCACGAAGCACTACCCAGCAAGACGCTCCAAAACAAGGGGAAAAAAATTCTCCGGCAACAAAAACGCGCGAATCCGTCACCAAAATCAATCGGACGACGCAAAACCGAACTGTCCTGCTTGGGCTTCACGAAGCACTACCCAGCAAGACGCTCCAAAACAGGGGGAAAAAAATTCTCCGGCAACAAAAACGCGCGAATCCGTCACCAAAATCAATCGGACGACGCAAAACCGAACTGTCCTGCTTGGGCTTCACGAAGCACTACCCAGCAAGACGCTCCAAAACAAGGGGAAAAAAATTCTCCGGCAACAAAAACGCGCGAATCCGTCACCAAAATCAATCGGACGACGCAAAACCGAACTGTCCTGCTTGGGCTTCACGAAGCACTACCCAGCAAGACGCTCCAAAACAGGGGGAAAAAATTCTCCGGCAACGATAACGCGCGAATCCGTCGGCAAAATCAATCGGACGACGCAAAACCGAACTGTCCTGCTTGGGCTTCACGAAGCACTACCCAGCAAGACGCTCCAAAACAGGGGGAAAAAATTCTCCGGCAACAAAAACGCGCGAATCCGTCACCAAAATCAATCGGACGACGCAAAACCGAACTGTCCTGCTTGGGCTTCACAAAGCACTACCCAGCAAGACGCTCCAAAACAGAGGGAAAAAAATTCTCCGGCAACGAAAACGCGCGAATCCGTCGGCAAAATCAATCGGACGACGCAAAACCGAACTGTCCTGCTTGGGCTTCACGAAGCACTACCCAGCAAGACGCTCCAAAACAGGGGGAAAAAAAATCTCCGGCAACAAAAACGCGCGAATCCGTCACCAAAATCAATCGGACGACGCAAAACCGAACTGTCCTGCTTGGGCTTCACGAAGCACTACCCAGCAAGACGCTCCAAAACAGGGGGAAAAAAATTCTCCGGCAACGAAAACGCGCGAATCCGTCGGCAAAATCAATCGGACGACGCAAAACCGAACTGTCCTGCTTGGGCTTCACGAAGCACTACCCAGCAAGACGCTCCAAAACAGGGGGAAAAAAATTCTCCGGCAACAAAAACGCGCGAATCCGTCACCAAAATCAATCGGACGACGCAAAACCGAACTGTCCTGCTTGGGCTTCACGAAGCACTACCCAGCAAGACGCTCCAAAACAGGGGGAAAAAAATTCTCCGGCAACAAAAACGCGCGAATCCGTCACCAAAATCAATCGGACGACGCAAAACCGAACTGTCCTGCTTGGGCTTCACGAAGCACTACCCAGCAAGACGCTCCAAAACAGGGGGAAAAAAATTCTCCGGCAACAAAAACGCGCGAATCCGTCACCAAAATCAATCGGACGACGCAAAACCGAACTGTCCTGCTTGGGCTTCACGAAGCACTACCCAGCAAGACGCTCCAAAACAAGGGGAAAAAAATTCTCCGGCAACAAAAACGCGCGAATCCGTCACCAAAATCAATCGGACGACGCAAAACCGAACTGTCCTGCTTGGGCTTCACGAAGCACTACCCAGCAAGACGCTCCAAAACAGGGGGAAAAAATTCTCCGGCAACGATAACGCGCGAATCCGTCGGCAAAATCAATCGGACGACGCAAAACCGAACTGTCCTGCTTGGGCTTCACGAAGCACTACCCAGCAAGACGCTCCAAAACAGGGGGAAAAAAATTCTCCGGCAACAAAAACGCGCGAATCCGTCACCAAAATCAATCGGACGACGCAAAACCGAACTGTCCTGCTTGGGCTTCACAAAGCACTACCCAGCAAGACGCTCCAAAACAGAGGGAAAAAAATTCTCCGGCAACGAAAACGCGCGAATCCGTCGGCAAAATCAATCGGACGACGCAAAACCGAACTGTCCTGCTTGGGCTTCACGAAGCACTACCCAGCAAGACGCTCCAAAACAGGGGGAAAAAAAATCTCCGGCAACAAAAACGCGCGAATCCGTCACCAAAATCAATCGGACGACGCAAAACCGAACTGTCCTGCTTGGGCTTCACGAAGCACTACCCAGCAAGACGCTCCAAAACAGGGGGAAAAAAATTCTCCGGCAACGAAAACGCGCGAATCCGTCGGCAAAATCAATCGGACGACGCAAAACCGAACTGTCCTGCTTGGGCTTCACGAAGCACTACCCAGCAAGACGCTCCAAAACAGGGGGAAAAAAAATCTCCGGCAACAAAAACGCGCGAATCCGTCACCCACTATGCCATTTATCACAACATAAGAAATTTTCAATAATTCACCTCAGACCTCCAAAATAGACCATTTTGTATGAAAAACGCAATTTATTCTGTCCAGTACTGTATGTACTTAAGAGGAGGGGTGGTAGATTGCGCATATGGACGTTTGGCATAATGTACATTTGACACAGTAAGAATTTTATGTCATGTATGAAATGCTACTTGCTATATGCGAAACGTCCATTATGTCCATTATGTCTGTATGCGAAATGCGCCACCGTATATCGATATGTCCGTTTTCAAAGGTTACTATACCAGCTTTTACTGATTCAAAACAGGGAGCTTCGTGGCTTATTAAATGAATACACAGTTCGAACAAAACGTGTAAATTTCTGTGACATATAATGCACATAATTGGAGCGTGGAACATCATTGATATTTACATGATATGTCATGTAAACTTCAATTATATGTCATGCAATCCAGCAGGATCCTGAGTGATTACATGACATATAACACATTTTCACATTATTTCAGACTTAAATTTACATGATGTCATGTTTACATCGCATGAATGAAGTTTACAAGACGTGTAATCCTCATTATTTTTAACTGTGTACTTATTGTCGTATGTACTTCAAATATTTAAAGAAGAGCTTCTTTATGCCGTACAAATCGCTGCCCGCCACTCCCCTCGGAGATATCTTGCTCAAACGTGCGTTTAAGACCAAGGAATCGATTGAAGAAGACTCTTCTTGCCTAAGCTTGCCTAAACGATAGTTGTTTGAAAATGTTGAGAGCCAAAAAACGTATGAAAAACAGCATTTTTGTTAGAATTTTGCACTATAACAATCAAAAAATTGTGACTATG
Organism: Aedes aegypti; assembly: GCF_002204515.2. Lineage (NCBI taxonomy): Eukaryota > Metazoa > Arthropoda > Insecta > Diptera > Culicidae > Aedes > Aedes aegypti. The sequence goes on along the minus strand of NC_035108.1, from coordinate 91,011,811 downwards.
CCCAAACTAGAGCCTTCCACCCTAAATCATGTTGCAAAACACTTGTAATGGCTAAAAATAGTAAAATATTGAGAATGCGCAATTTCTGCCATGATTTTTCAAAACTGGATCATCGAAAATTCACAAATAGTTTTTCTGTTCACTGTGTTTCATTTGGAGAATTGAATATTCGAAATGTTTCAAATTATTGGAGGAAAACAAAAAAATACCTGCAAAAATTAATAACTAAACAGCAAAACTGGGCCCTAGTGACTTAATTATGAAGTGCACTTTACAGCACTCAATGAGATGAGAGAGTTAACATTTTTAAATACAAATTTCCTAATGATTGAACTGCATAACTTGTCGTATCGAAACAATTTATTGGCAATTTTTGTGGCACGATTTGAGAAATCCGCGATTTTCGCGCCTGGCATCCGCTACAAATCCGCGAAAATCACGAAATCCACGAAATTAGCGACTGTTGTAACAGCCCTACAATTCAGCTCCTTGATATGGAAGGGAAACTGATCCTTGTTCAAAAGAGCTGTAATGTGCATAAATGACATATGAAATACGCATAATCGCAAAACTGACTCAAGTGCTAAATTATTTCATGTCCATGAAAAACCTTGCAAGTTGTACCTAAATTGCTCATGAGGACGTAAGAAATTATTTGCAAACGTGTCATTTTTTACTCGTAGCTGCAAAAGCTGAAGCTCAAACGGGTGTTCGGTTTTCCAGATATGTCCTTAAGGCATACTTCCAGTAACTTTTTGATTTCCCAAAGAATTTATAAACATTTTTATTAGGAATTATTGAAAAATAAAATAATGACAGGTATCTTGAAATGAAATTCTAAAGAAAACTCTGATAATACTTGTGTAAGTTATAAAATAACCAGTTTATCAAGCTCCAAACATTGGGATTCCCTGAAGAATTATGCGAAGAATCTCTGGAGGAATTTCCAGATATCTCCTGGGAGTGACCGTAGATAAATTTTTAGAGGAATCCATATGAATAAGATGGAAAAATACAACACACAATCCACAAGTATTAAAATGCTACTGGAATGCTTTAAACTGTTCTGGAGCAAATTCCTCTAAGCATCCCATGAAAAATCCCAACGAGAATTTCAAGGAGAATTGGTGGATGAATCTCTAGAGGATTTTTTGGAAAGATTTCTGGAAGAGTCCCAGAATGTATTCCAGAAGAAATCTCCGGAGTAATTGCTGGAAACTTGCGGATGATTTTCCTGTAAAATAACTGCGTAATAGTCTCGGAAGGTTTTCCTGGAGACTCTAGATTTTCGCATCATTATACATTGCAAGCCGAGGAAAAAGTGAAAATAAAGACCTGGCATTGCAGAATTCGTTCTCATATGATTTCGAAGCACGATCAAAACAAACGAAGAAAAATATCCCATCTGTATTGCTCCATGATCGGCAATCTATCGCAATTCATAACAAGCTTGATAAATTACAGCAGCGATCGAGAGCTCCAAAGAGAGAGACCGATGATGAAACCTTTTTTTTTTTTCTCGCCTGTTTACCATTGGGGGTAGGTGTTTTATTTTACTGCCATAAAAAGCAGTCCCCGAACATCTGATAGCAAAAGTGTCCCCTAGGAGTCGGGGCTTGTTTAGACGGGGTTTATCATGCACTGTTACCCCGACGATCTAATCAGAGCTGTGGTAGAAGATGATAAACATGTTCTCATGATATATTATGGAACATGATTGTTACAGAGCGCGATAAGTGAAGGATTATCTCAATGTTCTAAAAATTCAATCTCTGCTTGAGAGACCTTCCATTAAAAATAATGACCAAGTATCTAAAAAGAGACCTGCTCCAGCCCTGCACTACTTATGATGTATCTAGTAATCTAAGTAAGATTTTAATGAGATACCGCTATGATCTCGTAAAAATCCCCAAGGATCTCGCTTGAATCATGACAAGGATCTAAAAAGTATTGATCATGCAACGGAGCTTTAAATTCTAATACGATTCGTGAAGCCCCTGGCAAAAAGACCAGCGATAACAGATATATACTACAGCTATTGTGCATTGCTTACAGAGAAATGAATCTCTGCAGGGACAGGTTTGAATTCAACAATCATCACTACAAGCGGAAAGCTATTGCGGAGCACGACACGGCGCGGGAGTATTTGGTTTATCAATTCGATTTTATGTTTACACTTAGGCTTGCAACATGCCGATTACTTATCAGTTCTTACATGGTTCTTTTTGCATTTAACATTTTCCTTTCTAAACAGCCACTTATCTCGTTGTTAGAAAAGTTATATTTGTTTCCCTGAAAAGGCATTACTGCTGAAGATGAAGACATATGACAAACTTATTTGGAAACGATAGCGAACAAATTTCCCAAAATTAGGGTGACTGAGCCAGTGATAGTGGGTGTACCAGTAATAATGGCAAAGCGACTTTGAACGTATTTTAAGCAATTTTTAATTTTTCAGTGTGTTAGCTACGATAATAAGAATGTTTGAGAAAAAGGCACCTAGAGAGGAAATAGCAGAAAACAATACAAATCCTTAATTTTTTTGCTCCTTTGCATTACACTTAGACAGATTGTTACAAGATGTTATCATATCTACCTTATGACATTGCATTCTTGGATTTAAAAACGACATGATTGAGTTTCATAAGTATGTATTATGGCACAATATTGTTTGCTTTTTGGAGATGTGGCGGAAAAATAAATACTTCGTGGATTTCATCCCGTTTCCAATGGAAAACAATGAATTCATATGCAGTTTTTTCACACAACATCAAAATAAGGAATGTTTTTCAAAGCAGCGGCACGAATTCGGAATAAGATAGCAATATTTTCACATATTTTTATTGTGGACAATGTATGTGATGTAATGTTTCCTTTACCTGCACTTTGCTAATAAAATGAACAATTGATGCTTGTAGGATGAACATCTAGCAAAGCACGTGACTAATGTCGTTTTTCTTTATTTGCACCGCCTGCACCGTTTTCCCACCGGTGTAGCAAAAGTTGCACCAAAACCGTTCTTTTATTCCGCAGGTAGCGCACCGTTTTTACACTCGATCGCCACCGGTGCAGAAAATCCTACACCCTGATCGAAATGGGTGTAGCAGATAATGCACTCTTTTTACCAATACATATATGATTCTTAGCTGTCAGTGGCGCTCTTGTTTTGGTCGTTTTGGTAGGTTTTCTTGTTTTCGGTAACGAACAAGCAAGATCCTTTATTTGCGATCATTTTCGGCTGAGCGGATAAAAATTGATTTATTTCAGAATTGAATATTTTTAATATAAATAAATACAGATTACATAAGAATAATAAGGGATATTATTATGTATGAGTATGTTTTATCCGTAGGAACTTTTATAGGTTATGTCAGAAAATGAAATTCTTCTTTCAAATGTTTGGATTACATGTATGCCAGCACTACATTAAAAACATTTCTCGCGAAACATTACTAGAGGACTTATGTACAAATGAGAGGCTCTCTTTGATCAATAAGTGAGTCACATCAACCTCTTCTGTTGCGTTTTTTGTATGAAACGCTAGTCAAGGAAATTGCCTTCCGATCTGTAGTGAAAAACTTTCCAAAAGCTTTACTATTCCACTGTTATAATCGAAAGACAGCGAGAGAGGAGAGAACCTCTCATTTGTACATAGGTCCTTTAGTAATGTTTCGCGAGATTTCATTTTAGCCAAGTTTTCCGAAATTCGCTCATGGGTGCCAACGAAATAGAATCAGCATCGGCTGGAGATGTATGTTTCCATATTTTGAACACGGATTACAAAATCTCTGGTTCTATATTTTCCAAAACTAGTCGATTGACGAGAAATTGATAATAATTTTTCATTGATGTTCTAATGCTACAGTGGTCCAATTTCATATTCGTACAGGACACTGGCGTCACATCAAGTAAGTAAAAAACTATTAAATGATATATTGAATTTGAAATGCTTTATCTATATTGATGGCCATAGGTGTCATCTATTATTTAACAGTCATAAAATGTTTCCATTTACATTCATCTTTGGATTAATGGAAAAGTATTGATTTTATGTCTAAAATTCACCCAATCTCATATTCGTACACTTATCAAAATTTAAACATACAACATTTAAAACTGATTTTTAATGCTCTAGTTGATTGCTCAAGTGCTATATTACGTTGTTCAGATGTTGTAGAGTACATTTGGACAATTTATAAGCGGACATATATGAAACTTAGGTAAAATCATTAGAAATACCAGTTTTTCAATGATTTTTGCTATAAAATCCAATAATTCTAGCAAAAGCATTAATTTTTGTTGTAGGATTCAACCTAAAATATATGTTCGTGAGCACTGAAAGAGTTTTGGTTGAATACATATTCAGATAACAGAAATCATAAAAAGTGTTTTATCCCCCTTGAGTTTAGAAAATTGTTATGTCATAACTTCAAAACTCTTCTAAAATGCTATTTTCAAACAATGTAAACCAAATTTTCGTTCTAAACAACAGTAAAAGGTTAATTTCAAACTTGACTGTAGAAAGAATCTTTAATAAGAACTTCGTTTTACAACAACGTACCCTATACTATACAGTACATACCTTCACATAATTGGTGTTATCTCAATATTCAATTATTTTTGAATTCATATTCAAATTATACTCAAAAAAGGACCCTATTATACGGTTTATTTATTTTATAATAAAAATACAAAAATACAAAATACACTCAGAATGAGCGGAGAGCATTGATATAATTTTTACTAGAACATAACCTGTTGTTTTCATCATTTCAAACAACGCATGTGATGCGGTTGCAGCAATAATATTTATTCTATCAATCTCTATGATAATGTTTGGTAGTTAAATATTAAATAAAAATAATAATTGCGCAATTTTTAGATAGGAACATTATCTTTGGATTGAAACTGAAAGAAATTGACTAAAACTTTTGGTTTTAGATTTTTTATAAACGTTATATTTACCAAAATTGTGAAATATGAGATACCGATATCCACTAGTAAGTCCTCGTAAACTGATCATAAGTTTTTGAAACTCGTTCGGTATTCGTATTAATTCGTATTCGTATTCGTATTAATCATTGTTAATCATCTTGCACATAAAAAATAGTTTTGAATGTTGAAGGTTTGATTTTGGGATTGGCTCAATTTTAGACACAAATTCAATACTTTTCCATTATTCCAAAGATTTCAGCGAATGAATAGAGTTTGTTATTGCCGAGCAATAGATGACACCTACGACCTTCGTAATTGATATCGTATATCGAAGTCCGTAAATCATTTAGTAGTGTTAAACCTACTTGATGTGGAAATAGTGCCCCGTACGAAAATGAGATGGAGTCACTGTATAATATATTTCCGTTGCTATCTTCGCATTATTACAAAAAAACTGATTCACCTTTTGCAGAGTGAGCTAGAAACATTGCTGAAGTATGAGTTTTGGCGTAGTTATTAACCAGAGAGAGGATCGTTGAAGTCAAAGAAGTCCTTAAAGTTTTGAAATATGAAAATTCTGAATTTTGAATATATTTTATTGAATTACGGTGTCAATTATTCCCAGAAAAAAATAAATTTGTTTTCTTATACCGGTTATCCGGAGTATCGATTTTTTTTCACTCCGGATAATCGAAACCTCCGGATAATCGAATCACTAAGAAAAAAAAAATAAAACTTTGATAAAAGAACTTAAATATTATCTATTTCGTTATTTTATTTATATGATGCGGGGGCGTAACCTAGGGACAGTAGGGGTCTTTACAAGAAGAAAAAATGGCCAGCATACACAAATAAACACTTTTTCAAACCCCCCTTTTCATAAATTTGTTCTAAACTGCAAAACCATTTATATTGTTTATTGCAATACCAAATTATCTCAGATTTATGCATAAAAATTGAAAAACAAGAACATCAAAAACAAATTCCGGATAATCGAACCCTGGATAATCGAGTCCCCGGATAATCGAGTCTCCGACCTGTATTGAAAAAATAAAACACCGCCAATTCAAAAATACAGGGGACGATGGGGCCGTAGGGAGTTGATGACCATTTCAATGTTTTTGAAATGTAGAGCCGAGATATAAGAGGCTCTACAGATGAGCGCTTAAATAGAGTTTTCGCTGATTTATGTATTTGATATTTAGTGTGTACTTTTATATCCGATAATAAAACCGGTAAGTGCAATGTACTCCTTCTTTAAGTGGCTTTATTTCCGGTCCAGTTGAAGATCCTTTTTTTGTGAGTTTCCTCGACCACCCCGAGCATAAAATATCATAGAGTCAAGTATTTACAAATGATACACGACATGTTGGCAAAACATTCAGATTAAATCACTGAAAATATTCATAAAAATGAGAAGCATTCTTTGTTACATTGGAGGTTTTAGGCCAAGAATAAGAAAGATGATTTATTTTCAATTCACTCTAGAGAATTTCTCGACATACTTTCATAATTTCTTGCATTTTGACATTTTTTTTAACCTTTCGGTTGTCGTTGTCACGCTTTTGGCTACAGAAACACCATGCTGATGCTGTGTATAAAGAGCTAGGCTTTCCCTTCTGTGACACACAAAATATAACAGCGCAACTACTCAACAACGTCCCCACCAAAATTCAAAATGCCGATTTTTAGACTTTCTTTAAAACGCCATACAGTGAAACCTCAATGAACCGATATTGGAGGGACCATCGACTCATGGAAATATTGAATCATGGAACAGCAATCCTTTGGAAAGATGTCTCTAGGGACCATCATAGTAACCATGAAATTATGTTTCTAGTATGGTTCCATGAGTCGATATTGAGTCATGAAACATCGACTCATGGAGGTTTCACTGTATTTTCAACATGCAGTTAAGAATTTAAGAATCTTAAGTTAAGAATATCTTTGCTAGTTATTCAATTTGATTGCCTCCTAATCGTACCAGTGAAGAAATTTTTTTTCTAACATTCGAACTTACGTCCTGAAAACAAACCCCGATCAAGAGCTCCCCCTTTAGTTAAGTTTCAAAATGGTTTACAATGCCATTATCAAAACAATAGCTGTATCGAATTATAGATATAAAACACGAGCTTCCAATATTTTTCAGCAATTTTAATTTTCAACCCATTACAACTAGCTCTATTATTTCTACAGACATCCGACAAAAAAACTTAAACATGGTTAGCCCATCATAACTGAAAAAAAAACATACGAACTTAATCGAAGGTTTGTGAATCCCTAGGATCCAGTCACTCGAACAGCTAGCAACAACACAACAAAACAACAGCATAGTAAACAAATCATTAGCATACAGCCATCACATCAGCAGGTTGGTTGAATGCACAATGCCGCGCGCACTAATCGATTTCTCGTTCGATGGCGCTAATAAGAAGCGCGCCCGCGTCGGTTGCCGCTAGCGCAGCGGACAATGAGGTGCAAACAAATGATATTGGCAAATAAGACACCACGGTCGGGCGCATTTGTGCGAAAATCGTCGTGAAAAGCGATATACCCAGAGAGAGGGTTCCAACCTAGGTAATATAATCTCAAGTGATGCATGACAGGCACACTACTGGGACTACTGTCTCAAGTAGATCGGTGGCCTCGGTTGGAGATTCTTGAGCGATACATGGACAGAACAAACACCGACAATGTCACCTCTCAGATACTTTGTCGCTTTTGTTCTTGATGGAGGGTAAAACATTTTATTATGGTATTGTAATAAGCGTTATCTTACAGTTATGGGCCTGGAAGATTAAGGCACGATATTTGAATTGATTTGTTTTTTTTTCCGGCTGTTTGGGCACGTCAGGAGTTAATCATCAATGTTAACTTCCTTTTCCCGATCAGCCTAGATAGCCGCGTAGTGTCGGTAGCGGTTGTTTCAACTAGCTAAGAATTAACACTACGGACTGCCTGTTCCGGTGGTAAAAGTCCACCTCACAGGTGACCCCTAATTCATACGGCTTTAAGCTTACCGTGCCTAAGAATGAATGGTTAGGGGGGTCTAAATAAAACCTAGCCGCAAACGGAGCCTGTGGAGTTCCAGGGCGTCCTCTACAGTATTATGCCCTTCCTGTGCTACCCGGAGCAATGGTGCAGGTGACCTTGTGTTTCTCCGAGATAATCGGCTGCCCTTCTTCAGTCTCAAGCCTGAGGCTAAATAAGGGTGGGATTATTAATACATTGTAATTTAGTTTAAATTTTCACCTATATGGTTTCGCATTATGCGTTTTAGGCAGTGTAATCTGTGCTTTTCGCCTTTGGCGACTTTTAAGAGATACCGATCTGGTTTTTGTTTGTTGCTGATCTTTTTCGTTCTGAGATTGCGAAAAGCTTAATCCTGCCTAGTTTGGGTAGTGGCTACGGCTAGGATAGCTTAGTTAGATCAATCTCCAGCATAAAATGTCAGCAACGATCAATCTTTGTAGACTCATGCAAATGGTACAGCTCAAGTGGCGCTAGTTCAAAAACCTTACTTTTGTGAACTTTTATCTAGGTAACCTAGTGGATCCAGTTTTTGCTACTTTCAAAAACATGAAATGGCATACTCGCGTGCCATGCCTCGTGCATGCGTGGTCGTAAATAGCGCTGACGTCGCTACACTAATTTCTGATTTAACAACCAGAGATGTATGTGCTGTCACAATTGATATTTCTGTATGTGACCTCAATAGGAAATACGTCTTTCGTTTTGTGGTGTATTTACCACATGATGAACCATCCCCAATGGATGATTTCAAACGAGTTATCGTTCACTGTCTATGAAAAGGCCTTCTGCTGATTGTGGGCAGTGATGCTGATACTCATCACATCATCTGGAGCAGCTCAGATATCAATTTGAGAAGCTCCAGTCTGATGGAATGCTTAAGTAGTTCAAATCTTGGATTACTTATAGTAGGAAATCGCCTACATCTCTATATGAACATAAGAATGTAAATTCGCAGACTTTGCATTTGTTATACTCCACAAACTGTGAATTGGTTGTGACCAAATTCCATGGATTTTCTCCGTCCATTGGAAATCCTAGTGATTTGGATGTTCCCACTTCCGGTGAATTGGGACACAATTGTCCTTGCTTCGAGTGATCTCAAAATTGCTTGTCACTTTGCTTATAGGACATGTTCCTCACAACTCCCTTCGCGGGACGAGTGGACGTCTGTACATTACTGAGCCACCCCAAAGGTGGGGAAGTATTTAACAAATCTGTCAAAGCAGAATTGCAGTCGCTTGGTTACAACCTTAACTGGCCACTGCTGACTCAACTATCACATGGCAAATATTCAGTGTGTTGATACATTTGTGTGTGATAGTTGTGATTCCGATTATGGAACTTCTTATCACCTGATATGTAACTGTCAAGTTCTCGCGTAATTGCGATTCCAATTACTTGGTAACCACTTATTAAGTGAAACTGATTTCAGTAACCTGAATCTTCAGGACCTTCTGTTATTCTTAACCCGCTGTGGTAATGAGCTATAGGCTCTCTTTACGCTCATGCGTTTTGCAGTGCCCTTTTTAGGGCGCTGTTCGAACCCATTGTGGTATGGAGCTACATGCTCTTAATTCGCTTATGCGATTTTCCCTCTTCAAGGGACCCCACTCCTATTTCCTCCCATCTTCCCCTTCCCTTTCCTCTCCCATCGGGTAGATGATGAAATAGGCTCAAATATGGCGATGGCACAAATCTCCCAAATGACGGGGAACGTGCCTCTGGAGCCGGCCTTCTGATACCTGATTTGATTGCAGAAAACATGAGCAATAGGAAAGTACAGTAGTACAACAAAGAAAACTTTCAGTTAAGGTGATTATAGAACGAAGCCAAACTTCGAATTTTCAAGTTCATAGATCTACAGAACCTGACATCAATTCGCGTTAAAAAATTTGATCGATTGGTGAGCTCGTTTCAAGCCTTTATTTTAAATCTGTAATTTTTTAATAAACTATGAATGGTTCGTCACAGTGAGTGTCGGCATGAATTCTTATTTATAAATTAATTATATTTACATACACTACCCACCATAAATATGGAATCGCATCACCTAGTATTACAACACCCCCCATAATGCCAAACATCGGTCATGGAATAATTCTCAAAGTAATTCCAACGGCAGAATTTTATTTGATGAGTGCTCTTCAGGATATTTCTCAATTCAATACCCTAATAGCCCTACGTGTTTTTCCTCTTCTAGAAATCCATCTACGATTGATTTGGTCTTAACCGACTCTAGTCATCTTTGTAGCCAACTGATTACTCATGCTGATTTTGATTCTGATCATGTCCCTGTTACGTTTCAAATATCCCATGAAGCGATCCTCAATCCTATCAGCTCCACTTTCAATTATTTTCGAGCCGACTGGAATATATATGAAACATATGTTGACTCTAGTCTTGATGTTAACATTTTTTTACAAACAAAACATGATATTGACAATGCACTTGAAACTTTAACAAATTCCATTGTTGAAACCAGAAGCATTGCAATTCCAAAATGTGAATCCGTGATTATAGACGATGATCTTAAACTCTTGATCCGTCTTAAAAACGTGAGGAGAAGGCAATTTCAACGCACTCGCGATCCTGCTATGAAAATTATATGGCAGGATCTGCAGAAAGAAATCAAAACACGTTTTTCACATTTAACAAACAAATATTTTGAAAATAAAATATCTCGATTGGACCCGGGCTCTAAGCCCTTTTGGAAATTAAACCGGCATTGAGAAAGGAAAACAAATTATTACTAATTGCGAAAAAGCTCAAAAACTTGCTATGCAGTTTGAAAGCGCACACAATTTTAATTTAGGACATACTAGTCCAATTGAAAATCAAGTTACTACGGACTTTGAAAATATTCTCAATCATGAGAACATTTTCGAAAATTCTTGGGAAACTCATTTGGAAGAAGTGAGAACTATTATTAAAAAAAAATCAAAAATATGAAAGCTCCTGGCGATGATGGAATTTTCTACATCCGCATCAAGAAACTTCCAGAAAGTAGCTTATCATTCTTAGTTGATATATTTAACAAATGTTTTCAATTGGCATATTTTCCTGACAAATGGAAAAATTCTAAGGTTGTACGAATTTTAAAACCAGACAAAAATCCTGCAGAAGCTTCTAGCTATCATCCAATCAGTTTGCTCTCCTCCATCAGTAAACTTTTTGAAATGGTCATTTTGAACAGAATGATGATCCACATCAACGAAAATTCATTTTTTTGCCAATGAACAGTTCGGATTCCGCCATGGACATTCGACCACTCATCAACTTTTACGTGTAACAAATGTGATCCTTTCCAACAAATCTGAAGGCTATTCTACTGGTCTTGCTCTTCTAGACATAGAAAATGCATTCGACAGTCTTTGGCATGAAGGTTTGATCGTAAAATACAAAAAGTTTAATTTTCCAACATACACTGTTAGAATAATTCAAAGTTATCTGTTAAGGTGAAGATGCATCGAAGCCAAACTTCAAATTTTCAAGAGCACGGATCTGGAGAACCAAACATCCATTTAAGCTTTAAACTTAGTCGATTAGTCACTAGCTGGTGGTGACCAATCGATTAGGTTTTCAGCTTAAACGGATGTTTGGTTTGAGGGTCCAGATAGCCGTAGCGGTAAACACGCAGCTATTCAGCAAGACCAAGCTGAGGGTCGTGGGTTCGAATCCCACCGGTCGAGGATCTTTTCGGGTTGGAAATTTTCTCGACTTCCCAGGGCATAGAGTATCTTCGTACCTGCCACACGATATACGCATGCAAAAAAAATGGTCATTGGCACAGTAAGCTCTCGGTTAATAACTGTGGAAGTGCTCATTAGAACACTATGCTGAGAAGCAGGCTCTGTCCCAGTGGGGACGTAATGCCAGAAAGAAGAAGAAGGATGTTTGGTTCTCCAGATCCGTGCTCTTGAAAATTTGAAGTTTGGCTTCCATTCATCTTCACCTTAAATCGTACACTTCAGGTTAATTATCAGAACTCCAGATCTGAAAGACTTCCTGTAAGAGCTGGTGTTCCTAAAGGCAGCATTTTGGGACCAATATTATACAATATTTTCACATCTGACTTACCTGAGTTACCTCAGGGATGTCAAAAATCTTTGTTTGCGGATGACACAGGCCTTTCCACCAAAGGAAGAAGTCTGCATGTCATCTGTAGTCGATTGCAAAAAAGTTTGGATATTTTTCTTCATATTTGCAAAAATGGAAGATTTCTCCTAATGCTTTCAAAACTCAACCAATAATATTCCCACATAAACCGAAAGCTCTTTATCTGAAACCTTCAAGTAGACTTGTTGTCATAATGAGAGGAGTTCCAATAAATTGGTCAGATGAAGTTAAGTATCTAGGGCTCATGTTAGATAAGAATTTAACTTTCAAAAACCACATTGAGGGCATTCAAGCCAAACGTAACAAATATGTAAAATGTCTCTATACCTCTATTATTAGAAAATCAAAACTTTGTGTTAAGAACAAGCTTTTGATATTCAAACAAATTTTCAGGCCAGCCATGTTGTATGCTGTATCAATATGGACTAGCTGTTGTAATACTAGGAAGGAAGCTCCCTCCTGAAGCTTCCCTCCTAGTATAGTATCAATGAGTTACATAGAATATCCAATGTTGAAACATGGGAACAAATGTCAAATAAAATAACTAATAATTTCAGGCAAAAATCGTTACAATCTTCTATTGCCAAGATTAATGCGTTAAATCTCGCATACTCTGAGATAACGCCCTAAAAGCCATTGGTAACCACGAGCGTAGCTCGTTGTTTCTGAGCGAATGAAGGAATAAGCATCCAAACCAACATCACGGGCAGGTAGATATTGATCCTTTCTTCCCCATAGCGTTATTACATAACATGAAAATCCATTCAGATGCTCAGTAACAACGAGCTACACACATGGTTACCAATGGCTTTTAGGGCGAGATCAGAAGTTATGCGAGAAATATTTAGGTTAAGTTAAGTTAAGTAAATTGAACACGTGTTTTTTTTCTCATATAAGCAGGTGAAATCAACTCACCTGTAAAAAATCTGAACTGCTACGGCAAATGAAATGTAATATGTTGTTAACAAAATGTTAATAACATCTTAAATTTGTTTTACCAAATTAGGATGATAGTGTTGTCTAACACAGAACACCTAGATATAAGAAATGAATGCAATGTTTGGAATGATACTAATAAAGAAATTAAAAAAAAAAGTATTGCAACACCACAGTTGAATATTGCAGCACCCCGAAAAGTTTTGCATCACCTAAAAATTATAATATTTATGATGCAGTATCTCGAAATCCTTACTTACTGCAAAGTTGCGGTCTTCAGCAAAGTTGTTCAACAGCCTTATGGCGTACATTAGGTGGAGTTATTGATGCGCAATTTTGCCGCGACGTGGCGCTAGTGTGCATGTAATTTGGTCATACATATTGCAGTAGACTCTAGCTCATGATCTTGACCTCCTAAAAAGTTCGTGTCTTCTACAAAGTTGTTCAGAAACTTGAAAGCAATTTGAAGCAGTTTTGTTTAGTTGGCAATTTTTCCACTGAAGAAGATTATGGCGAATCCCAGCCGAACTTCTAGTTAATTCTTTGTGCAAGTCAGTGAACTTCGGTCAATCACGGAATAGCAACTATTGATATGTGTAGTCAGTCTAAGCTAAGCTAACTTGCTTTGATCGTGCTTTGAAATCAATTGAGAACGAACTCTGCAATGCCTGATTCTATCAGGTCTCTACTTGAAATTGTTGAGTTCATAATAGGTATCAGGATTTACTATATATTTTCTTACTAACGGCATACTTTATTACTTTAACCTTAACAGAACATACTCTTCCTTTAATCGATTGGTAATCGATAACCAAAAGCCAGCGACCGCATCATTCGTATACGTAACCCGATGGATGGTCATATGCATATCATATTAGACCGGCTTGGATACATCGGCGTCCAAAACAGAATACAGCACAAAACGTGCCCAAGTGGGCACCTTTTCCGCGCAATTATTTCCCACCGAAGCGCAAAGTCATTCATGATATTTCGTCCTGTCCACTGTTTGGCAGTGTTTTCCACCAGCCCCATTTTTCATTCACTAGTCTTTCAACGTCCCTGGCCAAACTGTTAGAACACATCACATCCCGTTTCGTCCACCAAGCCATCATAAACGGCATTCGTCGGAAGGTACGAACTAGTCTTGTATTGACTTTGGAGGTCTGTCCCATCACTTCATAAGGAGCTACTAACTGGAATCAATGGAGCCACAGCGAATCATCATCAGCTCCACTGGTAGTTGGTTGTGTTCCAGCAGTATTCCGACTGGGAAAAACAACCAAAGCATACCGTATTTCTGGAGCAGCACATGCGCACCTGCACTGTTTGCAATATACTTTTTGCAACAAATGGGATGTTCAGGTGCAGCTTTGCGGAGCAAACACGTCAAGGGGATCTACACCCACAACAAGCCCTAATACAAAATCTAAATAATATCTTCACAAATACAGAAAATTTAGGAATTAATACAGAATATGTAAAATTTCAATACAAAAACTATATAAGAACCTTAAATTTTCTATATACAGTAATTACCAAAGTAAGTAATCAAATATTGTTTTCCCATACAAAATGTCCAAGTTTGGAATCTGTATCTTAGTTTCTAGTAATCCGAAATGGCTGAAATGTAAGCCGCCCGTGGTTGCTACTCCAGTATCACCAGACCAGCTGCACTTAAACAAGGAACCAACCGGATAAATGTTTGTGATTAACAGACACCCCCAATGTATGAATGCTAATGATCTTCTATTCTTAATTAAAATTCAGAATCACTAAACTAATATGATAAAAACACAGAATTTCAGCGAAAATGCAAAATTTTAGTGAGGTGGTCTTGAGAGTCCGTCTCCGCATGGGTCTTATTAACGACCCAAATTCTCATAAGTCTCATAATTCTCCATTAGGCCACTGTGCAAAAAAGTCGTGTATCATACTGCCATCTGATAAGCCTGCAAACCCCTGCCTTTTGCTTGGCTCCTTTTTCTTAGCTGATATCGAACCACACCAGAAACAATTTGCCTTCACGTTTGCACGTTCTTCCTTTTTTTCAGTCTGTCTCGATTTTGGGAGCAGCGACTTTACTTTTAATACGACGATGAAAAGAAGACTCCCGAAAAAAGGGAAAACTTTCGATTCGAGAATCTCTCGCTGCAAATTCTCATCCACCGACGAGAAACGGCTCGCTTTGGTTCGGTGTATTGTTTGGTGTGGCCGAGCACATGTATGTGTACACTAAGGAAAAGCGTTCTGAGTCAGAACTTCTGACGAGTTTTGGCGCTCTCATCTCGAACACTTTCTCCCCGCACGATTTTTCGGAGACTATGTTGTACTATTCTGAATTTACACTGCACCTTGTTTTTTTTATTTCATAATAGAGTGATTGAACCTGGAGTTGAAAGCCTAGAATGTTTGTGTTTGAAGTTCACCACGAGCAAAGCAACGGATAAAATGGTGCAAATAAGAGTATTGCAGGACGCAGTTATTGGAAGCATTACAAATTGAATCAACGAAAAAATTGACTCAACTTGAATGCTTTACAATGGCAATTGAGGAGGAAGACGAAGTAGTTTCGTTCCGGCAGCACAAGTTTGTAGTGCATACAATACGACTGAGGCCATATCTTACAGTCTCAATAAGCGGGGTTGTTGAGATTTGGACAAATATAGGACAGTTGATGAGGATGCAACAGATTTACATACTCGAGCTGAAATTCGTATGTTTATAGTTAATTTCATATCTAGTTTCATGAACATGTGGATAAGGATCAATCATAATATGAATCTGCTAGAAAATAAGTATTAGATACTCTCTTCTTAAACAATTGACAAAGCGACATGTGTCAAATAAGGAATTCTTATCTGATCATCGCTGCAAACAATTTGAAAACTTGAATATACTTCGCTAACTTTGCGTTTACTGAATTGAATGCGATTCAATTCCATGGATACCTTTGATTTAGCCAAAGCCATCGATACTACGAGTCATAGTGCAACGACGTCCTAAACAATGCTTTTGCTTGGAGGTCTATGAAGACCACAAGAGGATCTCAATGCTAAAGTTTCGATTTGGTTAGACTAAGGGCAATATAGAAGCAGTTGGAACAGATGTCGTTCAACTAGATCAAAGTCGTTCAGGTCGGCTCGCAGGCCTTACAAAGAAGCCTTTACGATCTGCTGAACGAAAGCTTTGTACATTCAGTGCGCATCGTACCTTCGTGCTGTGCGTACACAAATGCTCGCTGCTCTTGAATGTTTTTAAAACTACCGTAATCCGGGGTATCATTGATCAGCGGGGTAACATTGATCGGTATGACTTACCTCGTAAAAAGTTCGTATCATCATTTATTGATGGAACATTTCCAAATTACGAATGGTGCTTCTCTTTCTTCAATTCATAAGCTAATGTAAGTGAGGATTTTTGCGGAAATTACTTTTACATTATGCGTAAATTTGTCAACTTTTCGAAACAATGATTTCAATGGGTAATGATGACACTACCGAAGATTCATGTCTCACATAAGTTTTGCAAACGATATGAGCAAGGAAAATGTGGTTCTTACTAAAAACGGCATCGCCGAAAACGATTCCGTTGTCAAAACTTTTATAAGTATGCTCAATTAAGCAACATTAACGAATTACTGTAAACAATATAGGATTCCCTTAGGAAATTGCCTACCTTTAGGCGTATTCCGTGGTTCGAAGTGTTTTTAATTTTAAAATAACTCAAAAAGTAAATGACTTGTAAGCGTTTGGCCTTCATATTCGGCTTTGGGGGCCATGATATAAGTAAGTAACGATATTTTCAATATTACTGAACGTTTTTTTACATAGGTGATCAATGTTACCCCATATCAGCTAAATCAAAAAATCACTTTAAACATTTTTAAAACATGCTTAAATCTTTCAAAAAACAAAATGCAGTATATAGTCACGAGCTATGGGTGGCAGTACTTGTTTTAAAAATATAAAATTTGCAACATTTGCATTTTCAAACGAAATATATAAGAAATATTCAAAAAAATGATCAATGTTA
This sequence comes from Aedes aegypti, assembly GCF_002204515.2. Taxonomy (NCBI): domain Eukaryota; kingdom Metazoa; phylum Arthropoda; class Insecta; order Diptera; family Culicidae; genus Aedes; species Aedes aegypti. The sequence goes on along the minus strand of NC_035108.1, from coordinate 90,994,759 downwards.
CCCCGGATTACGGTACCTAAAGTAGTAGAACAGTGCTTCTCAGTGCTACTAAACCAGTACTTTTCAGTACTATTTTTTCTACTATTGATCCCTTCACGATCCTTGTTAGGACTCGTGCCTTCAATTTTTCGTTGGAACCGAACCGGATACCGTCTTGGGAAAACTCTCTTGGAAGGCCCCTTCTTCTTTCGTTTATTCACTAAACAATCTAGCCCCCCCCAAACGAAAGGAAGGGTGAAGGAATTCGCAACTTCCTTCCAAAAAGTGGAGTTTTACTCTCACCAAACGTGGCAAGAATGGAAGAAAAGACGTTTCTCAGGGATGCGCACTTTCTTCCAAGGGTGAAATGGTTAATGTTGATAATTGCATCGTAATGGGCAATCAGTTCGATGCTTTAGACAAATTTTCCGAACACCAAATCGAAGAAGTCTCTAGCCCAGGCACTTTGATTCAAGTGAGGAGCAAAGAGTACCGCCTATCGTGGCAGGTTGTTCCGGATTTGGGGGGATTTAGGCAGGAGATCTCAAACTCCATTAGGGGAATCAAGGTTTCCTTCCAAATCGCAAAGAAAGGAGACTGTCGAGTTTTGCCGGAAACTCTTAGAGATCGCGAACTTCTTCTCAAACATCTTGGAGAAAAGAGGCACTCATTTTTTACTTATGACGACAAAACTGAACGTTTGTTCAAAGTCGTCTTGAAAGGTCTCTCAAGTGACTATAAGTCACCTGAAGAGATCAAAAAAATGGTATAAATGATTTACTTGGATTTTCCTAAGTCCAAGTAATCATTATGAAAAAAAAGAACCTAATCTGGCATTGTTCGGAAAGAGCTCTCTCACGAATATTATTTATTTCACTTTAACAAAAAGGAACTAAATAATAATAAAGCTTTAGAAAAAGCAAAACTTTTGTTCGATGTCCGTGTGACATGGGAACATTTCCAGAAACCTGGAGGAAATTTCCAGAATCCCACTCAGTGCCGTCGATGCCAAAAGTGGGGTCATGAAACAAAAAATTGCCGCATGGATGCTAAATGCATGATTTGCGGAGGTTCTTCTTACGCTAAGGACGTCTGCCATGTGAAGGAAGATACCGATAAATTCACATGCGCAAAATGCGGGGACAATCATAAGTCTAATCCAGTGGGCTTTCCCTTCGCGTAGGCGAGTCGTCGAGGCTCGTGCAAGGCAGATGAACGGTAATGTCCGTTACGATAACGGTCGTTCCCGGAATTCCCCTAGTAGAATATCGAATAATGATCATTTTTCAGCTAACGATCACTTGAATAGGAATCATACCCATCATGTGGATTACAATCATGCTCATTCACAAACTAAATTTATTCCACAAACTTATTTTATATTTAAGTAAACTTCTACTCCGCCTCTTCGTCTACCGAAAATTCTAACGGAAAATCATCAGATAATGTACCCACTTCAAGTGATATATCTCCCTCTTATTTTATTTTTCTAATTGAACAATTGAAACAAATGATTGATGCAATGTTCAAAACCACCACTATGACTGAAGCAGTCCAAGTTGGTGTAAAATTTACTAATCAAATTGTTATTACGTTTTTCTAATGGTTCCAATAAATAATAATTTACATATGTATTTTAAATTGGAATGCTCGTTCTTTGAATGGTAAAGAGGACGAGCTGTTTAATTTCCTTACAGCTAATAACATACATATAGCGGTTATTACTGAAACCTTTTTGAAACCTGGATCCAAACTGAACAGAGACTCAAACTATTTTGTTTATCGTAATGATCGAATTGATGGGGCATGTGGAAGAATTGGAATCATCATTCATAAGCATATAAAACATCTAAAGCTTTTGAAACTTTAGCTGTTTCTGTTGAAACACAGCTTGGTAAATATACTTTCATAGCTGCCTATTTGCCTTAGCTCTGGGCAACAAGTTAGTTTTCTCCAATAAGTCAAATTTTTTTGCCATTGGTGACTTAATGCCAAACATCGGTCATGTTATAATTCACAAAGCTATTCCAACGGCAGAATTTTATTTCATGAGTACTCTTCAGGATATTTCTCAATTCAATACCCCGATAGCCCTACATGTTTTTCCTCTTCTAGAAACCCATCTACGATTGATTTGATCTTAACCGACTCTAGTCATCTTTGTAGCCAACTGATTACTCATGCTGATTTTGATTCTGATCATGCCCCTGTTATATTTCAAATATCCCATGAAGCGATTCTTAATCCTATCAGCTCCACTTTCAATTATTTTCGAACCGACTGGAATATATACAAAACATTTATTGACTCTAATCTTGATGTTAAAATTTCATCACAAACAAAACTTGATATTGACAATGCTCTTGAAACTTTAACAAATTCCATTGTTGATGCCACTAGCATTGCAATTCCAGAATTTGAATCCGTGACTATAGACGATGATCTTAAACTCTTCATCCGTCTTAAATCGTGAGGAGAAGGCAATTTCAACGCACTCGCGGATCCTGCTATGAAAATTATATGGCTATGAAAGAAATTAAATACGATTTTAACAATTTGGAAATTATCTAAAATTTTGAAAAAAAAACCTAAGAAGCCAATACCGGAAAGAGGAAAACAAATTATTACTAACTAATTGCGAAAAAGTTCAAAAACTTGCTATGCAGTTTTGCAACCTCAATCAAGCGAACGTTTTCGAAAATTCCTGGAAGACTGATTTGGATGAAGTGAGAACTATTATTAAAAAATCAAAAATATGAAAGCTCCTAGCGATGATGGAATTTTCCACATCCTCATCAAGAAACTTCCAGAAAGTAGCTTATCATTCTTAAATGATATATTTAACAAATGTTTTCAATTAGCATATTTTCTTGACAAATGGAAAAATTCTGAGGTTGTACCAATTTTAAAACCAGACAAAAATCCTGCAGAAGCTTCTAGCTATCGTCCAATCAGTTTGCTTTCCTCCTTCAGTAAAATTTTTGAAATGGTCATTTCGAACAGAATGATGGTCGACATCAACGAAAATTCATGTTTTGCCAATGAACAGTTCGGATCCCGCTATGGACATTCGACCACTCATCAACTTTTACGTATAACAAATTTGATCCGTTCCAACAAATCTGAAGGCTATTCCACTTGTCTTGCTCTTTTAGACATAGAAAGGGCATTCGAAAGTGTTTGGTATGAAGGCTTGATCAGAAAATTAAAACACATTAATTTTCCAACATACACTGTTAGAATAATTCAAAGTTATCTGTCAAATCGTACACTTCAGGTTAATTATCAGAACTCTAAGTCTGGAAGACTTCCTGTAAGAGGTGGTGTTCCTGGTGGGACCAATATTATACAATATTTTCACATCTGACTTACCTGAGTTACCTCAGGGATGTCGACAATCCTTGTTTGCGAATGACACAGGCCTCTCCGCCAAAGGAAGAAGTCTGCGTGTCATCTGCAGTCGATTGCAAAAAAGTTTGGGTATTTTTTCTTCATATTTGCAGAAATGGAAGATTTCTTTCTCCTAATGCTTCCAGAACTCAACCAATAATATTCCCACATAAACCCAAAGCTCTTTATTTGAAACCTTCAAGTAGACATGTTGTCACGTTGAGAGGGGTTCCAATAAATTGATCAGATGAAGTTAAGATAAGAATTTAACTTTCAAAAACCACATTGAGGGCATTCAAGCCAAACGTAACAAATATGTCAAATGTCTCTATACCTTTATTATTAGAAAATCAAAACTTTGTCTTAAGAACAAGCATTTGATATTCAAACATAAGTTCAGGTCAGCCATGTTGTATGCTGTACCAATATGGACTAGCTGTTGTAATACTAGGAAAAAAGCAGAGGATTCAAAATAAAATTTTGAAAATGATTCTGAAGCCTTCTCCCTTGTATAGTACCAATGAGTTACATAGAATATCCAATGTTGAAACATTGGAACAAATGTCAAATAAAATAATTTATAATTTCAAAAATAAAAAATCCTACAATCTTCTATAGCCAAAAAAAAAGCATATTACATGCATTACCTGAACTTTGTACAGCTGGAAATTATTTTATTGCTTGAAATTAATTTACTTCTATGTTAGCTTGCGCAAGAGCATTGCATAACTTAATTGACTCTTAATCAGGTATATACATATACATATCAAAGTGCTAGACATTCAATTCTAAAGCAACAACTCAACACAACCAATTTTGAAAGTTTGGGTCATATAGTTAAATATAATTGAGGAGGTTGCGTTTGGGCCCCTCAATTGTGTATTGTTTAACGTTTTCAGGGGTGGCAAAATATTCAGCAAACTTGTCTAAGACAAGAAGTCACAGTGGTCAAAGCATCTTCCAAATGTCCTCTTCTCTTCCCATACACATATCCTTTTTTATTTTTATCCGCTCTGGCCTGGAATCAGTTTTTTTTTAATCTGCAACCACTTAGTACGAATGTTGAAAGGAATGGCTTGAAACGTACATTATTGAGTACCGTTAAATGGGGCGAATAGAAACACTGTTTGAATGTGTACAACTTAAATCGTGTAAATAAAACCATTTTTATTACTCTCAAATATGGGTCCCGTTTTCCTTAGCTGAGACCCCAATTGCCGTTAAAAAACAAAAATTATTTCGTACAAATATTTGTGAAAATGTGGTATGTTTCTATTCACCTCGCAATGGGGCGAATAGAAACACTGTTCAGTAAATATCAATACTTTTTTCATTTAAATGGGAAAATAAACATTTGTTCGAGTGCATCTTAAAGAAATATCATAACGAAATTACCTAGTGAAGAAAAAAAAATGAAATTATTAAAAACAATTTCAATGTTTGATCATGTTGCAAATTGTCAAAAATGGCGGATGTTTCAAGCTATCAAAAATGGTTGAGATTTCAATATTTTCTTCTTATTTTGTTTAAGCAAAATGTAGCAAAATTTATGATTTGAAAATAGTCTGTCGATACACTGTTACTATTGCACTAATGAAAAAAATATATTTCAGTAGGGTTTTGAAGTTTATCTTTACATAATAGACGCATTTCTACCTGTAGGTCACTTTGTTTGTATTCGCCCCACTTTTTCTATTCACCCCGTTTTACGGTACCAAACTGGTCTAATCGCACTCGAAATCTATAAGTTTCTCTAAATTTCGTTTCTTGTTTTCAACGTAACGTTGAAGGTGGAAGATTAGTGCTGTACTAGGCTCGAAAACCATTAAGAAGTTCGAACTATCTCGGCCCTCGCTAGTCCCACCGTATCAATGCTAATCAAATTAGGTCCCATTCGCTGGAACGCAATTATCTCAACTCTAATTGAAAAGTGTTCATTTGTCGGGGTCTCACGCGGATTGCGCTTCAGTAAATTACCATGTGCTGAGGGCAATAAAGAAAAAATATAAGGAAAAAACAAGCCACTTACCTAATAGTAATAGCTTCAGCTCTCGTCTGGCATCTCGCTTGTCTCGTCGCAGCTGTCGCTCAATCTCCTGATTGATACGCTTCTGCTCTTTGGCCTCCTCGGACAGACAGCACTCCATGGTTGTGGTGTGGTGTCGTGTGTTGAGTTGAGTGTGAGGGTGGTCACACTTTGACGATCGCGTTGCCGCGGGATCTTTGCTGCTCCTGGCGGCTCCGTTGGTCGACTAAACGGGGATGGGCTCCAACACCGGACTCACGTTCGGTGCCCGATTGTCCCGTGCTTTTGTATTATCACAATTTACTATTACACTACACACCCCTGCAGCAGCAGCACCACCGTGAACACTGAATAATTTGATTACTACAACTTTTCTTCCTCGCTTATCCTCCGGTTTGCTTCTCACAATATATTCTTAGGGCAGCACACCGCGCAATGACACCTCGCGCGCCCTTGGATTCTTGCACTTTTGCAGCTTTTCGTGGGTGGAGGTGGTGGTCGATGGATAGGTGAGTCGTTTCTTCCACGGACTCAAATCAAATTAGGCAGCAAAACTAAGACGGAAATACTGGAAAAGCTGCTGGTTGGTTGAAATTGGCCACGTTCACCACACAAAACAGTAAACGATGGAAAATAAAGGACACAAACGGTATCAGAGATGTGAGAGGTGACAAAGGACGAAGAAAACGAACGATGATCGCACTAAGTCGTTGTCGTCGCTCGTCTAGCTGGTGCGGTCGTTATAAGCTGCAAGGACTTCGACCGCAACGGCTACGATGATGGCAACTGGCGAAAGCAGAAATGGACCAGCTAACAAAGGCCCTGGATCCGAAGGATATCCGAAGTTCCTGCTGCTGTTCCTGCTCCAGGCGACGGCAACGATGGCGGCGGTGCTGCTGGTGGCGATGGCTGCTGCTTTTATTCCACTGAACTTTGCCGCAACGGCCTGTTCCGCTGATCATATATCACTGTTTTCTGTATTTTTTTTCTCTTATGAACGCTAATTTCGACAACAAATCTTCTCATCCATGCACTTCACTGTTTGAAAAAGAAAAGTTAGAAATATAATCTTCTTGAGTAAGGGATCACTTAAACGTTATCAACGGGATGATTGTCGCTTTTAAAATTCCATTATCATCGATCTCCGTCGCCGCAGAAGTCGTACGATCGCCGTAGTGAGATCACTCCTCCCCCACAAATACAATCCGCACTACGATCACGCTCAGTGCCGGTCACGCGAACACTAAATCCCAACCAGTTTTGCTTGCTCTGCACGAATGCAGTCTAGATGCGATGATGATCTTCCCTTTGCCACCTCCCTTCCTTCAAAATCTCAGCCAATCGCACAGTCACACACACCTTCCATCAATTGATCCTCGAATTGACTTCATGGATCGCTGTAAAATCACTTCAAGGATCAACGACGATACCAACCAAACCAAACACCAGAGGGACAGGCCAGCTGCAGCAATTGTCAGAAGTTGTAAACCACAGTTACCAGACTAAAAGTTGTCCCAAGTTGTTACAGTCTTTTATAGGCTTTTGCCATCCTAATCAATGGATCGATTCGGTTCCCCGCACGGTCACATTCAGACCACAAACGTTCCCGAAGCCAATCCACCTCAAAACCGTCCTCCGCATTTCGACCCTGGTTCTGGACACACAAGTTCACGTAATACCGAAGTGACATCCTTACAACAGATTTTCAATGACGACGACGACGAAGGCCGTGGCTAGCAAGTCACCTGACTTTCGTGAGGTTTCTTCCAGTTTGGCCACGTGTACGCGCGGGGAAAAGACTCGGAAAACGTGAACAGGTTACCTCGATTGGAGCTTGGAGCATTTTCCTTTCAGTTTAATTAAATTATGCCATCGGCAAGCACACGCGCCCGTGGGGGAGAATCCCCATATGACTGTATGTGCTTCTGGGCGAAATCCGTCAAACTATGATAAACCTATTACCGTCAGCTACAATCGTTGTCGCCACACGGCAGCCGTGGGCCACGGTGGAAGACGGTCCCTGAACGCCAACATTAGACATTGGACCTTATTATAGATGGCGCTTAATTTTGAAAAGTGAACATAAAAATGTCGATTGTAAGGTGCATCGATCAGCAGGGTAATAACATGCACATTTGGAGTTCAATTCTACCAAGACGAAGGGAGGTCTAGTTGAAAATGTTTATATGATTGAAAATTTGATTGATCATAAGAATATCCTAAGGGAAATACCTATCTATTACAAATGCGGATTTTTCACGGTTATATTCGATAGATGAGGTTTAAAGAGTACTTCCAACTTGACTGCGTATTTTTTTGCTTCGCTTTATATACCACCGAGAATTAATTTACCAGTAAAATTTATTTTCAAAGATAGGTAGAAAGGCTTCTAAGCTATCTATATTCTATATCTGTTTGTTAAAAACGTGTAAACATTAGAAAACAAATTTAGTGATTTTAATTTGATTTCCACAAAGAAAACAATGATTCTTATCAAATAATCTGAAAGTGCCTTTAATCATCAAAATCAGATATGAAAAAAGGTCTATTCGAACTTAAGGAAGAAAATTCTCTGCCTTAAAATGGGATTCAGAATTATATACATCAGCGATACATCTACACAATTTCTCAAGAGGACGTTGTGTATTTTTTTCCTAGACGATATCTTGGATAAATCAGGTTTGGTAGCGTTTGATCTCTTATGACATTATGACAAGTATTACAGCTTGTTTAACTTTGCATGTCTTTCACATATTACTCAAACGATCAGGAGTATGTTTTGTGATTTTTCAAGAACTTTCTATTATCCTTCTATTTTTTTCAAGAATTTAGTTTTAGATAACTTCAATCTTGAGTTTTTCTGAGAATAACCATAGTAACTACTTCGGAGATTCTATCAGGAATGCTTCCAAAGACCGTTGGAGACATTTTCAAAGAAAGTCCCATGTTCTCAAGAATTGTATCCATTAATTTTCCTATGATTTTCCCCAAAATTCCTATTTAGAATATCTTCAAGAATCCAAAGCTTATTCAGGAATCCCAGTATATTTTTTTTTTTTTGAAAACTTCCCAAAGAAATCTTCAAAAAAATCTAGTCATTCATCCAGAGGAGTCTCTAGGGAAATGTCAAGGTTTTTTTTCAGATTTTTTGGAGAAAATAAAAAAAAAATCCGCGAGGAATTTCTAAAGAAAATTGAAAGTTCTAAGTATACGTTGATAAATTCCTACGAGGATCTTTGAAAGAACTCCTGGATTATTGATAAAATTTTTCCTAGTTTTTTTTTTGACAAATGCTAAAATAACTGAAAAAACATGGAATTTTTGAATAACTGACTTTTAGAAGACATTCTTTCAAGTTATTAGAAGAAATTTGTAGTAATAACTAGTGTGGAACCTTGAATTAGGCTTTCAAGAATCCATGGAAATTTATTTGAAAATTATTATAAAAATGTTTGAATTATAGCAATAATATTGTGATCAGGCCTGGGAATGGTAATAGTAGTAGGCTTGACTTTCGCGAAAATCATGTGGCTCTTCCCACAACGGTAGTTCAAAATTGTGAATCTCATCAAGTAGCCTATGTTGGGTACATGAATTTTCTAAATCAGTAGTGTCATTGAAGGCTGCAAATGGGGGAAATGCAGTGGGAAATAGAGCATTTTTATACAGTAGTTTTAGGTTGCCCTTAGCAACGGGTGTTTTGCTATTTCCAAGGCATTTTGCCTACAGCTGCGAGAGGCGTGAGTTTCACTGGCTCCGCTGACTGTGAATTGCTACGCTTGCCTACTGTAGTTTGAATCTCAGAACTCTTACCAACTCTGATTATGATGCAATGCTGCAATAGTAGTTTACGGAACAAGTTGCAGAATGATGATTTTTACAGCACGAGTCGTAAATTTATCCTACGAGGCTTGCCGAATAAATAAAAATCGCTTTAAAAATGTAAAGCATTAACATCTCAAGTAACAGTGTAGCCGATTTTTTTTTCGATTGGAAAGATTGTATGTCACAAAAAGGACATATTCTACCTTTTCTAACTGATTCAAAAGAATTTCCGTGATTATGGTCGAAATTCCCTGAGATTTACCGGTTTTTTTTTCAGGTTGAATAAAATACCTGATAATTCCAGGTTTTATCATTTCCCTGTTTTTTATATTTGATGGATTCATGAAAAATTATGGACCCATGTACACAGTTTTTAGAGTTTTATGAATTCTAGTTGAAACATTGTTGTGCAAAATGCTTTTATTATACAATATGTACTAAGGCAGAGTATTCTTCTCAGTTTAGCGTTTTTTTATAAGCACTTCCAAAGTTGTTGGGAAGTTGAGAAAACGTTCATTACTAAAAGATTCTTAACCGGCGATATTCGAACCCACGGTCCTCAGCATAGCCTTGCTGATTAACTGCAGGCTTAGCACTGCGATGTTTTGGGCCCCAGAATATTTGATCTTCAAACTATTGAGAATGTTATGTTCAGTAATGAAGTTTGAAAATAATTACGTAATTAAACCGGCTCTGTAATGCTTTATTACACTTGAGCCTGCACACAAGTATTTAATTATGATAAGTTTTTATGAAATTGAATTATTTTATATAATTGAAAACATTTCAAATCGACTTCCGGTATTAAAATACATTGTTAATGAATTGAAAATCCACATTTTTGACAGTTACGTTTTTAAACACACGTGACGGGATTTTTTTGCCCTGAGGTGTAGCATAAGTACCATGACCCCACAGTTACGGATCAAATAGTGTGGAGTCCATCCTATAAAATTCAATAAAACGACATGGAAAACGTAAAATTGTAATTTAAAAGCACGAATTGAATCCTTTCAAATTGGAACTTCGGTTAGTAAACTGTTATGAGTGTAATATTTACATAGGATTGCATAACAAATAAAAATTGTATCGGTTCCTGAAAACCATATTATGGATCAATTTTTATATTATGGATCAAATTGTGACATATTACGGATCAGTGCGCAAAATCAAGAGATTTTCAACTCAATGCATCTGTATTGCATGGTATGGCGAAAGTTAACAATGAGTAATATATTACTGCAAAAAATAGCAGTGTTGGAGCTGGAAACAAGGGTGAAATGCCCTTTTTTGTGATACTGCATTGTAGTAACTGAGACATGAAGTGTTTTCGCTCCACACCAAGTTTTCCACCCATTTTCGTCTGCTGAAAAAAAAAATGAAAGTTACAAACCTTGATGTTTTATTAGTTTTATCCTTAGTGCTATTGTCTGAAAATGTTGAATCCAATGCATAAAATACCAGAAATCTACATTCTTTGGAAGTGATCCATAACCGTGGTAAACAATCATTACCTGGTCCATATTATGGATCACCAGTTAGAAGTGCTTATATTCGATACTTAGAATCAACAATCAAGAAAAATGTTTTCCAAAGATGAATTCATACTAAATCGAAGCAAACGAGCATAAAACATGCTATAAAATTTGAATGTTACCACCTGTGGGAGCTTATGAATGCTGACGGCAATTCTTACAGAAAACGACCATATAATGATAGCTGTGTGGTACCAACTGAACATTTGTCAAATACACCGTTATTCAGCGGTTGAATTTTATGCTTAACATTACAAATGGAAGAAGACAAATAGTATAACATTGGAAAAATATGTTTTACGTCAACGTTTATGTTTTGAGCGAGTTATCCGATGTTCAACGCCAAAGTGATCCGTCACTGTGGGTGATCCGTAACTGTGTGGGCATGGTATATGAACTAACTGGCGTTTCATGTTTTGATGGCTATTTTTATTTGATAATAACGGTAAATGAGGCACCGTAGAAAGCTATTTTGAGATGTCCAAAGGAATTCTAAAAAACAATCTTAGATTGCGGTACGACTACCAACCGTAGGAATTTGTAGTTTCCTTGTGAATTCTGGCATTACGACCATTATGTTGTTTCCTAGGTGTTGTCTGGAATGTCGCTGGCGATTCAGGTATTTATGAAGTAATTCTGAAATTTACGAGTGAATTCTGACATCCCGGATTCTAAGATTTCCTTTGGACTTCCGGAATCCCTATAGGACTATAGGGTTAGGCATTATGGATTTGTAGTTGTTCTAGAATTTTGGAACCTACTCTAGGAATAATAGGGATATACAGTGAGAGGCAAAATAAAGTGCCCACCTTACCAGTTTTCGAATTTCTCTCATTGATTTGGTTCAAATTAAAGTTAACACACCTAAATCTTTTGTGATATTTTATTTTTGATGTTCTTTTAAAGTTGCACTTACGAAATTTTGATAAAAAAAAGAATTTTACTTAAAGAAAAAGAAAATCAATTTGTATTGAAAAAAAAGTAGTGACAAAAATAAGTGCCCACTTCCTTCTTGGCCCCAGAAAAGATGATTTAAGAAAAATAAAAAGCAATTTAATAGTTAATGTGTCCTCCTTTGGCCTTAAGGACTTGCTGGAGGCTCTTCGGCATGCTTTTCACCAGGTTTTGTAGGTGTTGTGGATCTAGTTCTTCCCAGGCGCGCTCCAAGGCTTCAAAATAATTATTTTTGTTGGTAACACCAGTTTTTTCAACCCTGGCATCGAGAATCGCCCACAAATTCTCGATGGGGTTGAGGTCTGGGCTTTGTGGAGGCCATTCCAGCGGTTTAATCCGACAAGACCGGAAGAAAGACTTGGTCTTCTTTCCAGTATGCTTCGGGTCGTTGTTCTAGAGAAATATGAATTTCTCTTCAAGGCCCGTCTGGATCAGCGAAACCTCCAGATTTTCCAGCAAGATGTTAATGTAGGAATCTGCCGTCATTATTCCGTCGATTTTCACGACGCTTCCTACTCCACTCCATGAAAAACACCCCCAGACCATCACATTTCATCACATCACACTTCCATGCGTCACCGTTCCTTGGATGTGGCGCTCCTGAAGCTCGAGCTGTCTAACCGAGAGCGGCGGGCTCGTGTGTGATGCAGTGTGTGATTTTCTTTTTCTTTAAGTAAAATTCTTTTTTTTATCAAAATTTCGTAAGTGCAACTTTAAAAGAACATCAAAAATAAAATATCACAAAAGATTTAGGTGTGTTAACTTTAATTTGAACCAAATCAATGAGAGAAATTCGAAAACTGGTAAGGTGGGCACTTTATTTTGCCTCTCACTGTATCAGAAATCTGGTAAATCTGGAATTCGGGTGGGAATTGGAATTCAGTGGGTATCTTTGCGACAGTATTTCTGTGAGAATCTAGGAGATATTGGTGGGAATCCTGAGAATTTTGGTGTGAATTTGTTGAATTATGAAAATAAATCTGTGGATTCTTCTAAAAACCCCTGAGATTCAGTTGATTTCCAGTTTCGTTGGGATTTCAGAGGAAAACTTTAATATAAACTTATTGAATATTGGATTTTCTGGACTCCGATGATTTATGTGATATTGATAAAAATGTTAGAAATTTCAATGGGAACCCTGGTGTTTCAGGGGGATCCTAATTGAATTCTTACGAATCATTACACTGCCCATAAAGACATAACTGTCCCATATGGAAAAAGTAGGCATTGAGAAAACAACGTTCAAAGTTTGTAGTTTGCCTCTCCATACAAATGTTAATGATTTTCTAGTACATTTCCACATGCAATATTTATTTGGCATCACCGCACAGATTACTCATGTTGCTACTATTGATCAGTAAAAAATATAAGCTTGAACATAAATTAAGTTATAAATTTGAAGCAATTAGGGTTCAAAGTTCATATAGAGACTGTTATGCCTTTATTTTTCAATATGGGACTACACTAACTTCATATTTTTCCACAACATTTTCAAACAAAATGTGATAATTTTTATAGACATAGTAAATTATATATTGAAACATGAATGCTTCAGTGAAAAATGGTGTTGGCTCGAAAATCAATATGGGACAGTTATGCTTTTATGGGCAGTACAATTTCCATAAAAATCTCTACATTCCAACCTGGATTTCGGAACACCCACCAGATCGAATTGATTATAAAATTTCAACAAATCGACAAGATTAAAAAAAACTCAGCATTTTTACTGGACTTACAAGGATTTTTGCAACGAAGATTCCTATCAGGGATTCAAAAAATCATTCCTGAATTCAACCACTATTCCAAGGATTCTACCTAAGACTCTACCGCAGTACGATAGTATCCCAGAAATACTTAAAATTTCCGGAATTCAACATGCTGTTGAGGAAACGCAACAGAAGCTCAGCCCTTACCTCAAAAGCGCTAAGAGATATGTGGTTCCTACACAGAAAGAAAAATCCATGAAAATGTCAGCATTAAATCATGCACAAGAAGGGAATGCCAGATTTCTCGCAAATTTAGTAGTTTGGATGCTGTAATCACAAGATCTCTCCATAGGACACATATTTCTAACTAAAATTCCAAACACTGACGTTGGCGAAACCAAAAACCACACAGAATAATCTCAGGTGAAAAATCATTCTAAAATCCTACATATAAATAGAATTCAAGATTTATCGCAAAATTACACTACAAATCTTGTCAAATTACAACACCTTCCGTTTGGATTCCATGCTCGATTACGCGATTAATAGCGGAAATGTACATGATTGTAATATAATTTGACATGATTTGTAATGTGAATATGCGACAAATTTGGCATTTCCTTTATGTGCATGACTTCACGCTGCATTTTACATGGATTTTTTTTATGTGGAGCATTGTCTGACAGCTCACTGCTACACGTATATAGTAAAAGCTTATGGACCAATCGAATTACCTATGTAGTAGTGCAATGTTGACAAAATTTTCTTTGTTTGCTGTAAGAACTGTCACAACATTGCTTTTGTTTGGCTGTGAGAAAGTAAACATAAGCAGAATTGTTGCCGAGCATTCCTTGTTGGACTGACGTTGATCGAAAGCTCAAATGACAACAATTAAACATCGATACGTTTTCATTCTAAGGAAATCGATCTGTGTAAGATTTAGCGTGCGTTGGTGTTCGTGGCGCTTTGCTAGTACACAGCAAAGAGTTTGATAAATTTAAAATTTTCAGCATGGATAAGACAGATATACTACAAAGCTTTCATTTGAGACTAATTTTATTCATATTAGTTTGTTCTTGTGAACGTACCGACCGTTTATGTCGAAAAAGAGCCAAAAAGGTTGGGCAGGCCTGACATATATGCTCTCTATTGTTGCCAGCTATTACTCTAGGATATTTGCAGGAATATCATCGGAAAAATGTTTAGGCATTTGCCCAACATATCTGTCAGATATAATTCACAAAGAATAGTTACAGCGATTCTTTCATTGGTTTTCCTTGGAATTCTTTAGGAATTATTATTTAGAATATCTTCATCATTGAATAAAACCTAAATGTAGGAACATAAATAAGAATTCTTTCATAGAATTACTCCAGGAATTCCCTTAGTAATTTTTCAAATAGTTTCTTGAGATACCGTAATCTGGGGTAACATTGATCAGTTTTTTGGGATATTTCTTAAATTTTTCATTTGAAAATGCAAATGTCGCAAGTTTTATATATTTAAAACAAGTACTGGCACCCACCGCTCGTGACTATATACTATATTTTGGTTTTTTAAAGATTTAAATATGTTTAAATAAATGTTTAAAGTGATTTTTTTATTTAGCTGATATGGGGTAACATTGATCACCCATGTAAAAAACGTTCGGTAATATTGAAAATGCCGTTGCTTACTTAAATCATGGCTCCTGAAGCCGAATATGAAGACCAAACTCTTACAAGTCATTTACTTTTTGAGTTATTTTAAAAATAAAATCACCTAGGACCGCGCTATACGCCTAAAGGTAGGCAATTTCCTAAGGATATTCTGCATTTTTAAAAGTAGTCCATTAATATTGCTTAATTGAATAAACTTATGGAAGATTTGACAACGGAATCGTTTTCAGCGATGCCATTTTAAGTAACAATCGCAATTTCCTTGCTCATACCATTTGCAGTACTCGTGTGAGACTTGAATCTTCGGTAGTGCCATCCATAACGATAAAAATCATTGATTCAAAAAGTTGCCAAATTTACGCATGAACAAAACGAAATTTTCGCAAAAATCTCAATTTTCATTAGCTTTTGAATGTAAGAAAGAGAGGCACCATTCATAATTTTAAAATATTTCATCAATAAATGATTATTTGATCTTTTTACGAGAAGGATCATACCGATCAATGTTGCCCCGCTGATCAATGTTAACCCGGATTACGGTACTCCAAAAATGTACGTTCAGTATTTATTCAAGATCTTTATCGGGAAACTCGTTGATACCTCCTAAACTTTCTTCATAAATTTCTTCGCAGCTCTTTCACAAATTTCTCAATGGATCAATTTAGGACATTGGAAAGGAAATTAAAAAATACTTCAAAAGTAATAATCCTAAAATCATCTCCGATGATAATTTTTGACAAAGACAAATGAAATTCTGCAGAATAGAACTCTTGCAAGGATCTCTGAAGGAATTTCTGGGCCCTTTGAAATCACTGAAAAACCTTTGAATCCCTGAAGAATATAGGAATAATTGCAGACATTGCTGAAATAATTACTGTAGCATTTTATGGTGAAATCCCTTAGTGTAGTTTTTTGAAGAATGTTTGGAAAATTAATTCGAATGATTAATTAATGAATATTGGTGGTGGAAATGGTCGCATCACGAAGCACCTCACGAATGTAAACCAACGCAAAACAACCATGACATTTCGTAAAAAGGCTTGGTGTGAGTAAAATCGCACCCACCTGCTCGGGAGAACATACCAAAAGAAATATCAAAAAGTTCCCAAACAGTTACTCGCGAGGTTTGTTTTATTACGGTTTTGACAGAAAAATCAAATCTATATCCATCAAATCGACAGTAAACTACCAGTTTGCAGTTGAAAACCTTCGAGGAAAAATAGCACGTTCACGAATCATTTTAGCTTCCTTTACTCGCGAGCATGACAGATGCGAGTGAATCAGCACTCTGATGCTCGCGAGCATTTTGTTCTGTTGTTGTTCCGGTTCAGAAGACTTGTTCGCCACCTTCCACCACTGCCGAATATGCAACGAAGCAAAACCTAGAATTTTCAGCACAAACATCTAGAAAACCAGACACCGCTTGTGTTGAACATTTATCTCACTGGTCACTCGCTGGTGGTGACCATTCGATCAGATTAAATTTTCAGTGCAAACGATTGTTCGGGTGTCTAGATTTGTGCTCTTGAAAATGTAAGCTTTGGCTTCGATGCATCTTCACCTTAATTGTCTGTAAAACACAGGCCCCTATCGGGTTTTATTGGATAATATATTAAAATCATTCACGAACAAACTTCAATCAGTTAAAAAAATCAGCCAAAGCCTCCGATGCCGCAGTTTCCAAGGTGCTTCCATTCGGTGGCGACGACTGCCGGATGACAACAACAAAATTGAGCAGCATCAGAAAACGAGAAAACAGCACCCCAACCGCACACCAAAGGGGGGTGTGTGTGATTATACAAACGATGACAGATTATCGATTTTTTGCTCTCGGTACGAGGTTCTCGCATTCATCAGTCGCCCGCACACTACAGAGCGGTTTGTGGAAATTCGTTTCCCAATGCGTTGGTTCGCTAATGTGGGATGTTGAAGTTTAGTGAAAGCCTTCAATAGAATCTAAAGCAAGGTGCAAATTCTACCAAAAGGCCAAACATCCATTGCAAGTCAACCTGTTCGGTCATCAAAGTTTCACTGTCTGATTCAGATGACTCAAGTTATGTGTAGTTTCATTTGCTTGTAGATGTGTACGATAGTATGATGTAGTAATTCTTTTAGCACCGACTAGATTTTCTCCAGACGTTCGCTCTCACTGAGATGTGTGGTCCCATTACCATTGGCGTACATTAGGGAAGGGTCAGGGAACACTTTTTGAATGGATAGTAATAATTTCCAATAGCACTCATCAATGATGACTAATTGATTTGAATATAAAAGTAGCTTTTCCGGAAAGCATTGTATTTTGCCATATACCTATGAGAAACGAAGTACTTTATATGGAGACTGCAAGCATCTTGAAAAAGTCGATGTAATCTAAATTTAGTCGTGCAATTTACACCCAATCATACATCGTTACAAACAGGGTTGGGAAAAAATCTGAAATTCACTCTACAGTAGTCAAACAAAGCCAATCACAGTCAGCGAAGCCAGTGAAACTCACGCCCATCGCTGCTGTAGGCAAAATGCCTTGAAAATTTCAAAACACCCGTTGCTAAGGGCAACCAAAAATTACTGTAGAAAAATGTTCTATTTCCCGCTGCATTTCCTGCATTTAGAGCCTTCAATGACACTACTGATTTAGAGAAATTCATGTACCCAATATAGGCTACTTGATGAGATTCACGATTTTAAACTACTGTAGTGAGAGAGCCACGTGATTTTCGCGAAATTCAAGCCTACTACTATTACCATTCCCAGCACTGATCATGAGCATTAACTCAACAAGGACTGAATGCTGATTACTAAACAAACTTTCTAGCTTACAAAGACTACCGTTTTGATTCATATTACGGACACTTAAGGACTCAGGGAAATATAACCCAGCATAGAGCATACAAAATAAATCATTCTGTATGATTCCTTAGCGCTATCGAGCGTCGGAAGCCCTTTACTTTCGAACGGTGGGTGAAGAATACGCTTTCGCAACGTCAAAAATTTTAAATAAATGAAAATGTGTGGCCTTTTCATGATTCTTATTCCGGACGCTTCCTCACTTTTGCCTCATATTCCGGACACTTTGATTCGAATTCCGGACAGCTCATGATAATCATTAATGGAACAGTCAAATCATCAATCGAAATCGTTAAACCACCAAAGAGACATCTAAGGTAGTTGGGCATTATAAATTTTCAATGATATTTATGGAAAAAGTATACTAAAACGAGCCTTGAAATTAAGAACTTTTGAACAGCAAAAATTGAAACATTTCGCGTGAAATGTTTCCCATACAAAGTAGAGTGTCCGGAATTTGAAGCTGTCCGTAATATGAATCAAAACGGTACTTCAGGAGTTCATTTTTTTCAGCTTCGAAGAATTTAGTCATAGATAAGGACTGTTCATTTTATAAAGTGGACACCTTGTACATGCAATATCTTTTTAATTTATTAATGAAATCGCAATCGATTTTCTGTACATCGTTCGACTAATGTTGTACAATATTGTTATAATAAAAAACCACCAATATAATTAAATTTCACTCAAATAAGGCACGACGTTTAGAACGGTCAATTTTTGGAGGTCATCAAAATCAACGATATTAGAAATTTTCTAGAAAATTAGACAATCTATATATTTTATTTACAAAAAAAGGCTTGTTCTTCCAAAGCATCATCAATCGAAAGCCTGTTACAAAATATCAAGTTACTTTAGGAGCAACAATTTACCAGATATCATAAAACCATTTTGTTACTGTTTTTTTTAAAGAAAAATATTTTAAATTGAAAAGTATTTGATATGAGTATAATTTTTAGGTTCAAAGTACGTCGTGACGGAAGTATAAATCTCGCATAACTTATGATCTCGCCCTAAAAGCCATTGGTAACCATGTGTGTAGCTCGGTGTTTCTGAGTATTTGGATGGATTTACACGTTATTTAACAACGTTATGATGAAGAAAGGATCATTATCCACCTGTCGGTGGTGTTGGTTTGATTGCCTATTTGTTCATTTGCTCAGAAACAACAAGCTACATACGTGGTTACCAATGGCTTTTAGGGCGTTATCCCAGATTACGCGAGAAATGTAGTATTAATATGAAAAATAACCTATGCCATCGTAGAGTTGCTTATTTAGTCCCCAGGTCACACTTTAAATGTGGATATAATAATAGAAGGACAAATATTTTATTTTTAGAAGACTATGTGCCAATCATTAAAATTGGCAACACTTCTGTAACGAAATCGAATTTATTTTCCACGCATTATTTTAAAAATATGTTATTCTGAGATTTCCGATTAAAATATTCGGAGAAAAACGCCTAAAATTTGCTGTAGACCGATAAATATGCGCAAATGATTTTAAAAGTATACGATTTTTCAATTAAACGACCATGAAGAGTAAAATTAATACTTAAGAATACGGTCAAAACTCACGATTTAGCTCTTATTTATGCAAATATAGATTCTTTAGTAATCCAAACAAATTTTAACACGCTTTCTTCATTATTTTTTTTCTGGAGTAAAAAGATGGTGTATCAGCAAATTTAATCATAAAGGGTAAATCCTTAAAGTGTTCTAGTGTCAGAGAATGGTGGAATATTAATGTTTTTTTAAGCTCTACCTATATTAGAGAAGTGAAGGATACCAACACACAATTTGTTCATAAAAATTAGGATTTTTGTTATGCGTAAAATAATGCTTAACTTTGATGAACATTTTTACTTAGGAGTTTTTGGAAAAACTATTTAATTTAATCTTGTGAGATTTTATATTTCAATAGCATTATAGAATAACAGTTGAATGATGCACAGAAAACCAACGACGATTTTATCAAAAAATAAAAAAGATACAGCATACACAAGGTGTCCACTTTAGAAAATAAACAGTCCTAACCTTTAAGAATACAACCTAGAATTTTTCATAGAACGACTACAAAAATTACCTTTCAGGAATTCCTCCAAGTTCTTCCTAAGTTCCTCAGGAATTAATCTTCAATTCATTTTGATTTTTCGGTTGATTGTCCTAGAACTTCCTCCAAGATTTACGGTTAAAACCGTAAAGTTCTCCAGAGATGCCTTCAGGGATTTCTGAAGATTTCCCACAAAATTGCCACTGAAGATCAATTATTATTATTATCTTTATTATCGAGACTTTCAGCCGGAGGCTGGTTCGTCTCCAAGCTGAAGATCAATATTTCAAGCAGAATTTCTGCTTAAGACACTACAGCAAATCATCTTCAGATTTCTTCAAATATTCATCCAGAAATTATTTGACAAATTTCCGGAGGATGATTTTTGTTTCGAACATTTTTCTGTTCAGGAAAATATCAAGATTTTTTTAGGAATCATTGGAGAAATTCAAGAAAACATTGAGGTAACATTGATCGAAATATCCCTTCTAGTAAAAAGTTCGAATTAAGATTTATCGATGGAATTTTCTCAATGCAAGTATGATGCTTATCTTTCTTATATTTTTGAGCTAATAAACATTGAGGTTTTTGGGATAATTGAATTTTGTTACGCTTATGTTATTGTTCGAAACAATAATTTTAATGATCAATAATGATACGACCAAATATTCAAGTCTCACGTGAACTCAGCAAATAATATAGAGGGAGACCCCCCAGTATCGGACAGCACCCAATACCGGAAAATTTCGAAAAATTGAGAAATCATGGTCCAATCAATATTGTGTATTAGAAGAAAAGAAAGCTATTATGAAGAGTAATGTTTGCGTAGAATAACACATCCTTGAAATATGCATGCTTTTGTGAAAAAGTAGATATGTTTGAAAGTAGTTGAGAAGTTGACGTATCGCCTTAAATTTGAGCCTAATAAGTAATTATTTCGAATATGGAAAAACAGTTTGGATCACGCAAGCATGATCGAATATTAGCATAATTTGAAAGTATGAATGTATTTTGTACCATATTTAAATTAAATGTGGATAAACTATAATTTTGGTCAAGCACCTCCCACCCCCAGTTTCGGACTATTCGATTTGTTATATGATAATATCGTAAAATGTGATATTTTTCTCATATATGAAAGAGGTTTTTGATGGACATCTTGCAAACTAAGTAAAACTTAAATTGTTCTTGTAAATGTTGCAAATGCATTGACTTGGTTATGAAATACTATCCATGGAGTAGAAATATTCGATGTTGTACACATTTACAGAAATGGAGCCATTTTCAGTTAGTGTCCGGTATTAGGAGCCACCTTTTATGATTGGCAAATTTGGTACTATAATACATCACCAAAACGTAATGTCGAAATTCATATTTATATTTTCAAATTAAATTTTGGATGGTACAAAAATGATAATATTCATCAAAAATTAGTATCAGAATCATATAGAACCAAATTTTTTTTTGAATTTAGTGGCCTAAGTGTCCGGTACTGGGGGATCTCCCCCTAAACAAGCAAAATGCGGTTTCAACTAAAAATAGCATCGCTAAGAACGATTCCTTTGTAAAAATTTCGATTTTCAGTATTTTAAATTCAGCAGAATTGGCGATTTGCTATGAAGAATGTATCCCTTAGTAAACTGCCTGTCGCGTATTCCGCAATTAAAGCTGATTTTAAATTTTAAAATAACTAAAAAATAAAGTGACTTGCAAGATTTTGAGCTTCATATTTAGGTTCAAAGGCCATGATTTTAGTGTGTTATGAAATTTTCAATACTACCGATCATTGTTTACATGGCTGATCAATGTTTCCCCATATCAACTAAATCAAAAAGTGACATAAACCATGGTTAACATGCTTAAAACTTTCAGAAAACAAAATTTAGTAAACAACCTCGAGTGCTGGGTACCAGTAGTTGTTTCAAAATATAATACATGCAACATTTGCATTTTCAAAAGAAAATTTAAATAAATATTAAAAAAAAACATTTCAATGGGAACAGACGTTCATCTTTAATCGTCAGCGTGTGTAAAGCTTTGTACTGGTCATTTCAAAGTACAGTGGGATTCCGTTTTTGGCAACAAAGTTGCAATTTTCAGTTGCCAAAAACGGAACCGTGCCAAAATCGGAACCCATATTTCAAATTTTATTTTTCAACTATTGGTTTTGAAAGCATCATTAGAATGTTAATACATCATTTTTATGGAGACTTGAAAAGGTTGAGACTTCGAAAAGGTTCACTTCGAAGTATTTTCCCGAAGGGTTATACTATGCTATGAATCTATAGCTCCGTAATATTAAATCTGGCAAACGGTTTTCTGGTCGCGTTTTTACGCCTCAACGCCTTCAATTATTTTTTAGAAGCTTTATGCATAATTTTTGTATAAGAGGGCCTTGTAAAACCAATAATCGCATAAGTGACTTTTATTGAAGAACTAGACATTTTCTTAAAACTATGAGAGAAAATGAAAACAAAAATGTTTTCTTTTAAAGACGTATTTGCGAATCAAAAGCGCTGGGTATTGCAAAACGGCATTACCTTTTTTTCTAATTAAATGAACATTTAAAATCAGTTTAACTTTTGGTAAGTTTCGAATTGCTCCTTCAATTTATGTTTCTGATAAAGTAAAGCATTTTATAATGATAAAAATAATTTTTACTTGAAATAATTTTTAATTCAGCTTGATATATGTTTTACACCTGCCTTATGAAATCAACTGAAATTTACAGGATCCTGTTATGAAACCTCAAGAACCTTATTGGAATCTTCAGAAAAAACGCTTGAGCTCTGAAGCATCTTGCTATCCGTAGGATCTCGCATAGAGATCTCAGGATCTTGCTAAGGATTTTGCTATGAGTTAACATCTTGGAATTCCGCTGCGATGTTGCCGTAAATTCTCAAGTCTCCGATGAAAAAAAAAATATAGTTTATTATTATTAGGCTACCACTAGCACACCTCAAATTCTTCTGGGAACCTTTTCAAAACCCTTAAGCGTTCGCCGAAAATATTAGAAATACCACTAGAAATTCACATTATCCCGCTTAAAATTTACAAGACGCGTTAGAGTTTATCACCAGATTTTGGACATAATCCTCCATAACCAGTTATACACTCTAACGATTCCTCAAGAAACTCTCAGTGTCCACTTGGAATCTGCAGATATCATCATGAATTCGTTAAAATTTCTGAAAAGTCCCACAAGAACCAAGAATCCCTTAAGGATTCTCCAGGGTACAGTTAGGAAACTCATAGACTTAGCTCGTAAGGAACATTTTGATGATGTTGAGACCCGTATCCTTGATTAATAATCTTGCACAGAATTCTGGATCGTCTCTTAACAAATCTAACGCCTTATAGAGTCTATAGAAAAGAGAGAACGTAGCTTTAAATAGTTGATGCAGAACGATCAATATACACACCAATACCACAGACAAAAAAGTAAAAACACTCTCAGTCGTATTTATCGCACGCTTCAATGGTATTATTGAAAATAAATTGTAGTTTGGACTGTATTCGCATTTGTCATGTTATTTGATGAAATTTAAAAAAAGTTATGATACACGACATTTTGCTGTACATATTTGTATCTATTATTGCGGTGTGCTTTTACATACGCAATGTATATAAATCCATAATAATAAAGACAGCGAGACAAAATGTATGATTGTAACTCTGTGTGAGTCATAGATTTTTCGATGCTCTTATGTCGGTGCTGGAGCAAGCTGTTCCAAATCTGAAGAACAGTGTTTTTTTTATTGTTTCACCTACTGGCAGACTCAAGTGGGCTGGTCACTCAATATGAATGCCTATGAAAAAAGAATAGTCTTAAGTTGAGATACTGGTGGAGATTATTGGTCTCATGAAACGTTGTCTATGTATGACCAATGACCATTCTGAAGTAAATAAGCGCGTACGCCAGTCCTTAGTAGCTGGTGAGATTTGGGGAAACATCGACGAAAATGGAGATCTGGAATGTAATTGGTGTGGAGTTTACAGTTATTCAAGTGACTAAAGCAACAGACACGATAATATTTACAAAAAATTACAAATTTTAATGGTATTGAAAAATGTTGCCAAAAACGGATCCATTTTGTTGCCAAAATCGGGGGGTGCCAAAATCGGAGCATGCCAAAAACGGAGCATGCCAAAAACGGAATCCCACTGTATGTCGTTATGCTCCTGTTACGCGATGCTATCATCTGAATAAAGGAGCTTCAATTTTGCCGCTTTTTACAGTTTGGCGCTAAAGTCACCTTCAAAAAATGTCGCTAGCGTTGCTTTGTGTGCCGCCAATGTATGTTGACGTTCACTAGTGCCATCGTGTGGTCGAGACGAGTTTGTATGACGCGCTGTCTGCGTTGGCGGCGCTGACGATTGACTCTAGGCTTTACACATGATTCTGATGGCATTTTGTTCGAGCCTCCATGTCTGTTCTCTGTGATGTTACCCCGGATTACGGTAACCCTTGATGAATTCCTACAAAGATATCTGAAAGAACTCCTGCACTCTTGAAGAAGTCTTAGAGAATTTTGTAGATATATTGTTGTATTGTTAAAATAAGAAATATTGTTGTATTCGAAAAAAATATCGAATCTCTGAAAAATATCCTGCCGGATTTTTTGAGGGAATTCCTAGTTAAACATTGAACGGAATCCTTGAAGAAAACTGTGTATGAGTTATCAGACGATTTATTGGAATAATAACTGCAGTATTAACATGTGTGAAACCTTAAGTGTAGTTTTAAAAAATCTATGGAAATTAGCTACTCGAAAAATGTTTGAAAGAAATGCAGGAATAATCCTTGAATGACATGATGGAAATTTCTTTCAGAAATCTTTGAAGCAACTTTATGAGTAATACGAGTATATTGACGAATTCCTGGAAAAGTTCTCAATAGATTTCCTGAACGATTTGTTTAAGCAATTCTTGTAGGTATGTAACCGTAAATGAGGCTTGTTGAACGATAAATTATCGTCCGATAACTTAACGCTAACTCAATAACGATAAAGTTTTCTCGATAACCAAGCGATAAATGACGTGCCTTTGATAAATTTGCGATAATATAGTAACCCTAGTCAAGACATCCGCAACAGCTTAATTTTGCGAAGAAAATTTGTGCAAGGCGCTAACGTTTCGATGGAGATTACCAGTTATCGTTATCGTCGGTCCAGGTAACGATAACGATAAACAGGCGTTTATTGACGATAATTTATCGATTAACAACCTTGACATGAATGAATTCTAGAAGGAAAATGCTATATGAAAATGCCCAGAAAATAGCTGCACAAATCGGTGCAGGAATACTTGTAGGTTTTCTTGGAAAATCCCCAAAAGAATTTCTTCAACAACTCAAGAATAATCCTTCGTGTAATTTTCTTGGAAGAACTCCTATGGAAATTATCGTAGAGTACCAACTGGAATAACATTGCGAAACACGTTTTTGTCGCAAGCACCAATATACCGCTATTTACTTAATTAATGATTGCTGAATACATTACCGTTTTCAGATACATCCTAGCACGTCTAGTTTTTGAGATATTGGATGTTGAAAATACTAAATTTGACTATTTCAGCTAACTTGCATGCAATTTTGTCAGCTTGTAAGGTAACTCATACTTCATGTGTATAACAATACTTACCAACAAAGTTCTTAATATTTTTGATTCTTTAAAGTTATTTTTTGATGATCAAGAAAAGTATTGTATTTTGCCATATAAAAGAAACGGAGAGTTTTGTATGGAGACTGTTAGTATGTTGAAAAAATCGATTTAACCTCGATTTAATCGTACAATTTTAACCAAATGATATCTGAAATGAAAGTTAAAGGCCTATTTTGCATGCTTGATGGATTAGATCACGAAAAATGTTGATAAATCATACTTTAAACTTCATGTAAACATCAATAAAATCAGTGTTTTAAACAACTTTGGCGACATGTATCTAAAAATCCTGACGTGCTGGAACATGTCTGAGAACGGCATTAGATTCAGCAACCTCAAATCTACTAGAGACACATAATCTGATCCTTGAGACACGCAAAAATGATGTTTTTGTTGCGCTGTGTAATCGGTGGAAAAATTAGTGAATCATATCTGGAGGAAATACTAAAATATCCTCTGCAATTTTTTTAGAGTAATCACTGAATCACTGAAAAATTTCCAACGTTATAAATCTATAAATCTTGTAAATGAACGAATTGAAAAGCCACCCCACCTTCATAGAACAATCTGCTAACGCCTCTACAACCGCGGTCGTCGGCTGTTTTTAGAGAGCGAGAGAATCGTCTAAGAACCACACAAGCGCACATTTACACATTTATGTTCCTCGAGACGAGAGATCAGCCCGGTGTGTTGTACTTGTACTTCATCCAAAAAAGGGAGACTGGCAGTGGTTGTAGGTAAATCGATTTAGTACACACTTCTGCAAGTCAAGGTATTCATACATTCAGTCATTCAGAGACGAGATTGGGGAGATTCGTGTCTCAGTGGGACAGACAATTGCTGGCTGCCATTATTACTGCCGTTGACAATCAAATCAGCCAGTCCGTCAACAGTCTCGGTAAACTCGGTAGATTAGATAGCTCGAGATGATGTGTTCCTTGGAACGACTGACAATGCTGATCACAGAACTGGCACAATCTTGTATCCATTAGGTCTTCTGGTGCACACACACGCACACAACTACACAAACACATTACATTTTGCTCATTTTGCGAAACGAACCAACCCTGCTGCTACTGGTTGGTTTGGATGGCTGGCTAGCTAACTCCCTGAGACACTCTTCGTAGATATACTGCTGCTCGCACACTCTCGCTCGCAAAATATTCCTTCCTGCCGCTCCCAAAATTTTTCACACAAGACACTTTGGAAAACTTTGCTTTTTCACTTTCTGATTTAGTGCACTAACAGGGCCATACCAACACCAAATTCCATAGTTTCTACCGGCACCGATCACTCACGCGTCCAGGGATCACTAATTTCCGGTCACTATCGTCCATTGTGCAGGATAAAACGGTACAATATCCTAGCAGGTCGATTGAAGTATCCATCACTCATCCTGGAACACCGATTGTTCGCCGAGTCGCTGAATCGAGAGCAGTGCAAAGACTATATCTACGGAGACTACACGGCCGGAGAGTGCGAGCTTCGCAGATGGAGAGCCTCTGCCAATGTCTGAGTCTGGTAGCCGAAAAATAAGCAATCTGGAGAAACGATCCGCGGACCGAGAGCGGCCACTATCCCCTCGGGGGTGGTGCAGGTTGTCCACCTTCTCCAACGACATGCATATATGTATGTAGATACCCTCGCAGTAGCAGTAGTAGCAGTGAACGCTCGATTCGATGAACTGTGCGAAGAAAATTCGCTTCTCGCTGGTGTTGTTTATCAGTTCAGAAAAGAGGAACTGAAGACAACCTTAGCAGAGGGACATTACGGTCGTATTATAGAAAGTGTCTTAGTAGTCAAACTAAGTTTACACTGGTCCCGTAACGCATGTAGACCACCTTTACATGGTGGGTTAGGAGGTAAGATCTACCGAACCGAACCCTAGCATCACCCTTTTTTTTGACGTTGGATAACGTCTTACGGCAACATACTGGAGTACAATTTCGAAAAACGAAAAATCGCTCGCGTCACGAAAAGTGGTTAGATTTTGACTGTTAATAACTTACTAACGCCCGGATAGATTTTCAAGATTCTTGCACCAATCGATTGGAAATCTTTCTACGAATCTACTCCAACAATGAAAACTATTGATTCTCATGACTAAACTATTGAAAAATTGAGAAATATCGAAGCATGTCTTATTTTTCATAGAAAAGCACATTTTTCTTGTGTATTCCTGACACAGACATCATTGCGCGATATCTTAGCCACTTTCGTCATTCAAAGGGAAACGCCCCTTTCGGTCTTCTTCTTACTTCTCTCCATTTTCTCGTGTTCAGTCGAAGCCAATCAAATTCCACTTCAAGCGCACGCGCACGACCGCATTTTAATTAAATCGTCTTCGGTAATCTTTTGGTGTGTTTCTGTCTAAGAATGGAATGAAAACCCAGTTCGATCGATTGTGACTACCACCAACCGTCCTTTTCAGGACAACAATTTCATTTTGAAAGAGAGTTATGAGAATTTTACACCGTGAAGAGCGACATTACTGGTGAATGGATGTGATGGATTCATATTTCGGTCAGTCATTTGCATGCAATCTTTCATTAGCGTCAACATTAGTGCTTTTCGAGAATTACAGGGCCAAGAAATCAATTTTCCATCGCGCTCTTGCAGGGCAATCTTCGACATTGTGTGCATGAGAGATAAATTGGGGACGGCACTAGAATGAGGATCCCGGTTTGCCTCGCATTTAGCGATGATTGAATAATGCCGTTGTCGTCGTCGTCGCTAACCACATGCATGACAAAGCGATCAGTATCAACTTGTCGATTTGAAAGCTAAAACTTATCAGCAACAACTTCGTTGATGATTTGATTTGGTAAGAAATTGTCGATCGAAACCAAATAATCGCACAGAGAAGACTGCAAAAATACAACCGCCGCCCGACGCACAGTGGCGGTCCTTCATACAAAGGTTGGACAAAACCTCAAATACGTCTCAAAATGCTTGATAATGGTAATCTAATAATTATCTTGCATACCTGATGTCATCCCGTTGGAAATAACAGTCAAATTGAAAATTCGATTTTCTTGTGAAATTGGTCCAAATAAATTTTTTTCATCTAATCGTATAAAAAGGCTATTACTACAATTTTTTTTGTTGTAATGCAGAAATTTGTGGATGAACCCAAACTAGAGATACAAATTTAACTTCCTTTTAGTAATTCCACTAAAGTTTCAAACGAATTATGACAAATAATATAGATTTGAATGATGAAATCGATAAATTATAATATAAAATAAAAATGGAATTTTCACCTCTAGGGGCAAAGAGGGGCAAGAAAAACTATTGCACGTTTGAAAGTATGGATGATTAGCTGCTTCATAGTGAGTGACTCATTTTTCCGAAACACTTCACATAAAACGTACGAAGTTTTGAAAATTTAACAAAATTTTGGAGAAAGATTGTTCGAAACTTTTTTTGCTACAAATAACAACTTGATATGTTAAAATTTATATAATTATAGCCAAAACTAAGGCTTATAACTACGCTTTCAAATGGAACCTATTGAGCCTCAATCGGTTATGATTTCGTTGAGATACAGCTGTTTGAAGTTTGCTAGGTGAATCATAGTTGATGAATTTCGAGCAGTCCAACTTAGCTGACTTTCCCACACTAACGATGCTGCCAAAAATCGAAAACAGAATAGATCAATCTCAAATTTTGAGAAATTGTCGCTCAATAGTATAAAAGTCTATAAAAAATATTGACGAGTGATTTTGAGAACATGAATTTATGAGGTTTTGTCCGGCCATGCGCCACTGTGCGACGGGAACCTATGTAAAACTTTGTTTGCCATTTCACTCCGTTGGAAAACTAATCATCCGAAATTTCAATTGGCAATTAAATAAATAAATTAATAATAATAGGTGAAATATCTCTAGCCGTAACTCTTTTACGTGGAATGCATTGTTGTGGCTCTGAAAAGGGCCGTTTTGCTTGTGTCCCAATTCAATTTAAACTCGTTCGTCACGGATACGACGAGCCAGCTAGAAGGCTTTCGGCATGATGGTCACACGCTTGGCGTGGATCGCGCACATGTTGGTAGCCTCAAAGATAGGCCTAGCTCGCTTCCTGCAGGGCCATGTCGGCCAAGCTCTGTAATCGCAGATCGGTCTTGAAGTCCTGAGCAATTTCACGGACCAGGCGCTGGAAAAACAATTTGTGGATCAGCAGCTCCGTCGAATTCTGGTAGCGGCGGATCTCACGCAGAGAGACCGTTCCTGGCTGATAGCGATACGGCTTCTTGACTCCTCCGGTGGCTGAGGCGCTCTAGCGAGCGACTTTCGTGGGGCCGCTTCCACCAGTGGACTTACGGGCAGTCTGCTTGGTAGAGCCATCGTCGTAGTGTTTTCTGGACGGATTGAAACAAATGAATGATTGAATGTGCGCGGCTGCCGGTCCCTTTTATGACCTTCTCTTGCGAGCGAGCGAGACGAACAGTGAACAGCGAGCGAGCAAGAAGAATTTATCCATTGCGTACCGCATAAAAGGAGTCGAGCCGGCGGCCAAGCATCAGTTTTGTTACAATCGTTGCCGAAGATAGACCGGACTCGGAAAAGGAAGCGCCAAGCGTCATCGCAAGGTTTTGCGTGACAACATCAATTGCATCATCACCAAATCACCGCCGTCTGGCTCGCCGTGGTGACGTCAAGCGTACCTTCGGTCTCATCTACGAGAAAACCCGCGGTGTGCTGAAGTCATCCAGAATTCTGTCGGCTACGCTCTGAAGTGGCAGGGCCGTACGCTGTACAGATTTTGAGGTTAAATCACCTCCATCACCGAGACCAGAATTCAAACCTAGCACTGAATCCATCAAACCTGAGCATAGAATGGCGATCGACGATATCCAAACCCAACCGTCCTTTTCAGGACGACAATTCAATTTTGAAAGAGTTTTGAAAATATTTCTACCATGAAGCGCAACAGTATTGGCAATTCTCACAGAAACAGAACTGTCGGTAAACTAAATAATAGTTACTCGATTCTCACAGTTCAATCGGCCCTTTTCAGGGCTAACAAATGTGTACTAAAGAGTTATTTGTGTTATATTTGCTAATGTGTTTACCACATTCTTGCTATAATTCATCTCTGATTGGTTATGAATAATTGACAAAACGACAATTTGAGAATGTTTCCGAAGACGCTGCTGCAGTGCTGTCGTAATGCAATATATTTTCTATTGTTAAGGAATGATTCAAATATTTTGAATTAATTGCTCCAAATTAACAATGATTAAGTATACACTTAAAAATCAATTCTTCAATATAACGGACTAAGCTTCTGAATACATGTAAAGTGATTATTTTGTATTAACACAAAATAATAACACACATGTCTTTAATAAATCAGAATTGACATGCAACAAATAGTGTGAAAATTATTTGGATTTTTAGCAGTAGAAATCTTTCATAAGTTCGTGACGGTCCCAAGCCAGGAAATAGAAGAGGCTAACGTTATCCAACGTCAACTTGGCGGTCGTATCTTGGAAACAA
The DNA here is from genome assembly GCF_002204515.2 of Aedes aegypti. NCBI lineage: Eukaryota > Metazoa > Arthropoda > Insecta > Diptera > Culicidae > Aedes > Aedes aegypti. The sequence goes on along the minus strand of NC_035108.1, from coordinate 90,963,621 downwards.
CCTCTTACTTTTTTTTATCGCATACAGGTAGCAGGTCTGTTTTCAGGGACTTGGTCACTTTTTTAATGCAATTATCTAAAAATTCTCTATTTTCAAGGAAGGGTCTCTAAAGTCTCATTTTAAACCAAAATTGTCTCCAAAGTCCTATTCTGGTACAAAATTCTAGAGTCATCAGAGAAATCTTCAGAGACTCGTATGTGATTTTTCTCCAGGGATTTCTTCTGAAGATTCCTCCAAAACAAGCTTCAGAAATTTCGCAAGTGATTCCTCCAGAGATTTCCTCTGGAGTCCTATAGGCCGGGGCTGCCCAATGTACGGCCAGCGGATCGCATCCGGCTCGCACCTTCATTTTGTGCAGCCCGCGAAGTGTTTAAATTTAAATTTGGAAAATAAGCAAATATTCAGAAGCTGGATTCTATGCACTTTAAAAGAATTTGAGTATCCGTCAAACTGTTCATAAAAATAGCTTGAAGTTATCAAATTCGTAATGAGACAGCCCATTTTGAAATAATAAACTGAATTTACAGTTGTCAGACACAATCTCACTGGATACCGTAATCCGGGGGCAAATTGATCACTGGGGCGAATTTGATCAGGTCGGTGCCAAAGAACATTTCCTCCCAAGGATGCTAAAGGTTTCGTTGGCACCACAGACATTCCATGTTTTCTAGTTTGTAGATGTCTTATGATGATTTTGAACTATTTCATTTTTATTGGGGTCAGTTTTGCATTAAAATATTCACACTTTTGGAAGCAATACAGTTGTAAATGTCGGTGCTGAACAATCCACTGGTGCTATGCCTAAATGTCAACTTTGAGTGATTAAAGTGTTGTGTCAGCTTAAGTATGAACCACTGGACTTATTTTTGATATCATACAGCATATCAAGTATAAAGTTTTGCTCAAAAAAACATTTATTCCAAATAATGTGCTTATTTCAAGGGAAATTGCCTACACATAGGCGTATTAGGCAGATTTTCAAAGTTTATTTTTGCAATAAAATGATCAGTTGTAAGGATTTTGACATTATTTTCAGATTCAGGAGACCCAAATTTAGTAGATAGGTAAACTTTTTATTCTTACACCTGCTTTGTTATATGGGGATCAATTTCGCCCCAGTGGGTCATTTTGATTTTTTGATATTTAACCTATTTTTATGATATGTTAAACATTATTTCATGAAAAGTAGATTTCGTAAACTGATGAAGATCAATGGAGTTCTGGTTGTGTTGAAATTTATTTGACGATATTTGAATTCCGAAGGATAACACAACAAAAAAATATAAAATAGTGATCAATTTGCCCCCGGATTACGGTACTTACACAATCCAATTTCCAACAGTAAATTTCGAAAAATTCTGGAAAGATTTCAAGCAAAATGCTGGATTATCTGAAGTATCAATAAGATTAGTCGAAAAATCTTGGGCATCATTCTAATCAAAACATTGACATGAATTCTACGGAAACCTTATGCAGGTCTCTCATGAATGTTGGGCAAGATGCATACAGAATCTTTAGCAGTATTATTGATAATCTCGAAAATGATTCTAACAAAATCATGTCTGCCTGGGTGGGATTCGAATATAATTCTGAGCAGGATTCATACAAAATACTAGACATTTTCACAGATTCTTGGATAGGATTAAGCAAGATTTTGACATAATGCTGTGCACATTTTTTACAAATTCTTGAGCATAATTCTCATACAATCCTACCCAAATTCTCACAAAATCTTGGGTAGCTTTTTCAAAAAATACAAGATGTTATTCATTTAGAATCCTGAACAGTACTCTCAGGGACAGGTTGGATTCGTAATAAATTTTGAGTAGTTGATTTATAAAAACTTGGACTTCATTCTCATAAAATTCAGGACGAGATACTCAAAAAAAAACTTGAGAAATGTTTTAAGTAGCAACTATCTTTTCCATTTTTTACAAAAAAATATAGCTTTTTTATTGTTTGACTTTTGTTCGATTCAATTAAAATAGGGTTGTTTGTTGACTACGAAAGGTTTAGCCCGCCACCAAGTTTTGTTGCTGAGATGTGGACCGCGGATCAAAAAGGATGGGTAAGCCTGCTCTAGGCATTCCTCCGGGAATTTCTCTAAAGATTCCTCACAAATTGTTCATGAAGTTCGCCCAAAATTCTTCTGAAGATTTTTCAAGGAATTTAAAAAAAAAATCTCTAGAATTGGATCTTTAGGAAATCCAACGCAACTTACTCATGTAATTACTCTGTGAACCTTTCCAGAAGCAATTCCAGGATTCCTCCAGAGATTTTTCCACAAGTTCACCTATTGTTCCACCGATTTCTTCACTAGGTACTTTAGCAGGTCTTCCAAATATTCCTATAGGAGTGCTTTGAATAGAACTAATAAAAGTTTATTCCAGAGTTTTGGAAGAAGAGCGATTTTTTCAAGAAACCTCACAAGAATTGCTCAAGGAGTTCCTACGCCTATGGTTAGTTATACTTCCAGCCATTTTTATATGTATTCCTTCATAGATCAATCCACGGTTTGTCTTCGGAATTCCTCTAAAATTCTTCTAGGAAATATATTGAGAACTCTTCCAGGAATTCCTGATGTCCCTTATTAAGTCTTGCCGATTTTTTTTCTAGGAATTTCTCAAACTTTCACTCCAGCAGTTCTTCAAACAATACTCGAATAATTTCTTGAATAAAATCTCCAATAATTCTTTTATATTTAATTTTAGGTATCACACCAGCAAATACTACAGCAACTATTTCGGTCATTCTTACATAAAAGATTCCGATCGATGTTTTTCCTGAAAAAAAACTACTGGAGATATTGGCCAGGGTATTGATTGATTTTTTTTTTGTTTTCAACAATGTTAGTTATTTATTTCGAAAATCCAGCAAAAAATCCTTTGAGAGTTTCCTTGGGAAATTTTTCAAGGACTTCCTGAAGGAATGAAGGGAGAATCTCTTGAGTTATGTTAAAGATATTCTTAGGGAATTTCCTGGTTTAAATCCGAGAGAAATCTTGAGACATATTTTCGGAAGTAATCTTGAATTCTTAAAGATGTTCAAAATGGGAATCTTAGACAAAATCCTAACGAAATCGATGGACAAATCACTCATGAAAGACTTAGGTTTTTTGTAAAAGATTCTTTGGAGAGATAAATGAACGATTCTCTGGAGTAATCTTTGGTATTATACTTAAAAGTCCGTGTCCAGTTATGATCCGGAAAAAATGATTATTCAGTTGTAAAAAAAAAAACATATAAAAAATCATAAATATTTGCAAAAGTTATGGAAGATGTAACGTGAAAGACGTGATTTCAATCTGTAGCCTCAATAATATTTCAAGTTACATAATGAATTGTCATTCTAGTATATTAGTAGTGTGATTTACAAATAGTTCTGCATCAGGGAAAGTGATTTAAAAATAGTTCTGCATCAGAGAAAAAATTAAACTTTGGGTTTTGGCTCGGTTTTAATGTAAAATCAGAATATGCAAAAACTGTATACCACTAAATAAGCCAAATGTGTTGAAAAACCAACATAGTCTGGAGAAATGATCGCTAAAATTCTTAGCATACTTTGGGGCAAGTGTGTCATAGGGGCAAGTGTGCCACCCTTGCTTTTTATAAAAACAACAAAATTTATTTTATCTTTGAGCTCAACAATATGTTTCCTTATAGTCCACACTACAATGATCAACATATGATAAAAATTGCTCTATTTTTCACGTATTTACATCGACTTTTGTAAAAACAACAAAGTTTGAGTGGATTGTTACGTTGTTTCTAAATAGCATGATGAAAGGTAAATTATTAGGAGATTTTTCTAATGTATTGCACATCTTGAAACTATTCAAAATCCCGATAAATTTTCGAATTCCGATTCAATAAATTTACCATGTAAAAAATCACTCAAAACTCGATGATTTGGCTCTGCAATTATGCATAAGCATAAGCATAAGCATAGATGACCGTACAATTCGTAGTTGCTACTCCGTGATTGACCAGAACAATCGAAGTTGCACAGGGAATTGATGAATGGGGCTTGGGATTAGCTTACCATTCTTCAATGTGCACAAATCGAGAGCTCAAATTTAAAAGTCAATAACGGCGCCGGCCACGTCCTTACGGTCATCGGGGAAGGGAAGGAATGTTAGTGTGACTACCGTTACTAGAGACCGAGATCACCTCTGCATCTCCACGGTTGTCATGGAAAGGATATTGGGTTAGTGGGATAAGGTAGAGATCTGGGAGTCACCAATGTTTGGCGATGCGATCCATGATATAATCACGCCTAACCGGATTCACGAAATAATTCGATAATCGCATTGTACGCCGCAAAAGTGTTCGTCACTCGCCCACGCAAAAGCAAGCGACACGATCAATAGATCAAACACTACTAACGATCCGCGGCGCTTTTTCATTTCTCTGAGCGAACGACGCGTGACAAGTTTGATCCTGCCCTCATTGCCCGCCCCCGCCGGAGCAAGCGACAAGGTCGAAGGAACAAACACTACTAATGAACCGATCACTTTTTCACTACCAACGCGCGACATGTTTGATCCTGCCCTCATCACTCGCTCCCGTAGGAGCAAACGTCAAGGTCGAAGGATCAAACACTACTAAGGAACCAATCACTTTTTCACTACTTCGCTACCGACGCGCGACATGTTTGATCCTGCCCTCATCACTCGCCCCCGTAGGAGCAAGCGTCAAGGTCGAAGGATCAAACACTACTCGATTTGGCTCTGCAATTATGGAAGAAAAACATCATTGGTTTTAATGACTGGAACAACTAAGACGTAAATCTAATAAATATGCAAGAATAATGGAAGCAACGTCTGAACTAGAAATATTCTTTAAAAAATGACAGATAACGAAGACAAGTATTCATGGGTGGACTCAGTTGAAAAGTTGAGAAATATGTTTCCCTTGAAGCTCAACATAATTACTAAAAAATGATGCGCTAAGATATTTTGTACGTTGTTCCATGCAAGAAAAATCACTCATTTTATACGGCCAAATCCTGAGTGGAACAAACTTTATAGGTTGGATACGAACATTTTAAAAACGCGTTAGATTTGGTTTATTTTTACGTTTTTTGTGAATTTCCCAGAATCCTGGGAACCCCAGGAAAATTAAAATTTAATTTTCCGTATCCCGGGAAACCAAATCCCGGGAAAAACGAAAACCATCCTGTGCTAATGCTCACCACACCATCTTGTGCAGCTCAGAAATGATTGGGAGAAACTACAGTCAAGTTCTTTATATTTTTGATACAATATCCCAATCTTTACAGTATGTGATAGACAATACGTGTCAGACAAAGTTTTGTTAAAAAAAAAATAAACAAAAAAAATCTAACATAATCCTAAGAAAAGTCTCGGCCTGGATATTCACAGAATCTTAAGCAATATTCCACAGCATCCTGGCAAGAATCCACATTATCCTGAACAGGACTCTGAGCAAGACTCCATAGAACCCTGGGCAAACCTTTCAGAATTTCTAGTAGAAATTGTACTTATCTGGAATGAACTCTACAATATTTTTCTGACAATTCCCTATAATATCATAAGTAAAATGGTTCAGTGCGGTAAATTCCTTGTGCATTTAATATGATTTTTTTGCAAGTAATCATGGAAAAGTAGAAAATTCCGATGCAAATTTTTGAGACTCTATTTATTTCTACGCAACGTTGCCACAGATCTCTCAGAAACTCAAACTCAAACTCAAGGAAGAGCTTCAGGAATGTTACCATGGAATCAAGATTTTCGAAGAAATTAGTTTAGAGATTTCCAAGAAAATCCTGCAAGAATTCGTTGCTCTAGCAGACTTTTTCAAAGATTTTACAGTAATATCTGTAGGCGAATTCCGACGCGTATTTTCTTCGAAGAAAGGAAAATTTTTTCTCTTCGAAGAAATTGTTCGCTGGAATTCACCTACTGGATTGTTCAAAGTAATGCCTTCCAACAGAAATTATCCCTATGATTTTTTTTTTTAAATTCTCCTCGATATGTTTTTTTTTTAATTCTCCAGGATATTCTTCAAAGTTTCCTTTGATTGTTTTTAATAATATAACTTCTAATAATTTATTCAGATCTTCCACAACAATCTTCCAAGACATTTTCGAGGGTTCAGAAGAGCGTTTTCAGATGTTAGGTACTCTCAATAATTTCTTCAGAGACCTTATGTCTGAAAAAAGATACAAAAAATCGACAGGAAACGAACCAAACGAAATCAGGGAAATTTTAACAAGGAATCTGACTAGACATCTTTCAGAGGATATTCATTGTCTTCATGACATCGTGCTAAACATTACTATATGTATTTTCCAGGGTTTTCTGCAGAAATTTCAACAGAATATGAATTAGTTATTTCATCAAAGTTTGCTTCTCATTTCTTCAGAAGTTGATCCAATTATTCTTTTACGGATTTCCGAAGTAATGCCTCCAAGATTTTTATTCAGAATAACTTCCAGAATTATTTTAACGATGCGTTCAAAAATGCATCATCCTATGATTTTCTTCTATTTTTTTAGAACGTTTTCAAGAATTGAATAAGTTATTTCTCAAAGAATATCTTCAAAAATTACTCAAAAGATTTAAGCAGGGATTTCTTCTAAAAATTTCGTTCTGACTTTCTATAGAATTTCAACCAAAATCTTCGCTGGAGATACCTTCAGGATATACTCCAGAGATTCTTCCCAAGATATCTTGAACATATTTTCCCAGCAATTTTTCAAAAAAGATCTCAAAGTGTTTATCCATGAATTCTTCCAGGAATTCCTCAAAGATTTCCATTCAGAATTCATTGGAAGCCCGGAATCTAATCAGGGAGAGTTTTATAAAGCAAATCCTCAGGGTAAGCTCTTGATAAAATACATAATGAATATTGCAGAAAAAAAACCTGCAAAGATAATAAATCTTCGAGCTTCGAGCTCATTTAACTTAGTTAAATGACGCCCGAATTCAGAATTATACGATTTAATTCCACTGGAGTTTGTATCCGTTTTTCGACCTCAGCCGATTTCAGTGTCGTGTATTAGACTCGACTACAAGGGTCATTGAAGGAAGTTCTTAACCTTTATCTTAGATGATTCTACGGAAATAATGCATTCTTTCCGGAGAATCATCCAAGATAAAGGTCAAGAATGCTACCATAATTATAGGCAAAAATGCTGAACAAAACCCTATCTTGCAGGATTTTCTGGAGATATTCTTGAAAAACCCTCGGGCGAGAAATTTATATAAAAATATTTGGTGGAATTACAGGAATAATATCTGTATCATTTTCTGATGTGAAAACCTCAATGACCTTTTCAAGAATTGATGAACAATTTACTTGAAAAAATATTCCAAAAGTTGTAGACTATAAGAGTCAGGGCCTTCCTTAACCGAGTGGTTAAAGTCCGCGGCTACAAAGCAAAGCCATGCTGAAGGTGTCTACATTCGGATCCCAGTCGGTTCAAGATTTCTTCGTAATGGAAATTTCCTTGACTTCCCTGGGCATAGAGTATCATCGTACCTGCCACATGATATACGAATGCGAAAATGACAACTTTGGCAAAGAAAGCTCTCGGTTAACAATTGTGGAAATGCTCATAAGAACACTAAGCTAAGAAGAAGCAGGCTCTGTCCCCGTGAGGACGTTAATGCAGGGGCGACTCGTAGCCTCACTTTTTACCTGTTCCACGAATCTAAAAATGGTTAATTCAACAAAATTAGATTATAAAGCCAACAGTAAATTATTGGAATCGTCCTTTCTAACAGGTTCCTTCTGAATATATGCAAATTTGTTGCTGAAATTCAAGAATTTATATTCATGGAACAGGTAGATTTGAGGTTAGGGAATCACCACTGCGTTAATGCCAAGAAGAAGAAGAAGACTATAAGAGTAATGAAATACTAGAGAAAATTTCTTTATAACATATTATTAACTTTATAGACATCTCTGAAGCGAAACCCTTGGGAAATTTCGCTAGGAAACACTGGTTGAATTTGTTGAGGAATTGTTAAAATAGTTTCTAACAGAGTTTGTTGGATAATCCCAGTTTGAATCATAGCCTCTTCAGCAAAAATGAACGGTATGACATGCGTAAGTACATTTGTAAAAATTTACGTCGAGATAGAGTAGTTGGGAAGAAGGCTTTATTCCAGTTGAGTCGTAAGACCAACAAAAAAGGAATCATATGAGAAGATTTATATTCAATTATGTGCGAAAAAACATGTTTTTCAAGCTGTTACACGACAACTGCAAAATAGGCCGAATGACTGAAAATGATCAAAATCATTTCATAGTTCATGACATGGCATTTATTCACTTCTGGGTAGAAAATCGTAAAATTTTGATCCGCCGAAATGATGTTATGTTAATGTCCATTTAGGTTTCCTACCGAATTCTGTCAAGTAAATCAATGTTACGTTGATTTTTTTAAGATTTACATAAGGTTTCTTGCATTTCCTTCATAACTTTCATTCTAAGTACCCCAACAAATTTGGTCCAGTTCAAAACCTTCACCGAATTCGAAATTTTAAATGCCTAAATCAAAAATGTAGCTTATTTGTGATTTTCTCTGAAAATTTCATCTAAATCAAACGAACGATTATGAAGTTGCAGAATTTTGAAACTTCGATGTCAGCAGTCAACATTGTCTGTCAAGGTTTTTTGATGAATTTCTGGAATGGCTCAGAATTCTCCATAAAATCCTGAAGAAATTCCTCAAAAAATGTCTCATGCCGGAGAAAACTATTACGGAAATCTTAGAAGGAACATCTGGACCCCTGAGGAAGTCCTGAAGGATTCTGGAAAACCTTTTTTTTTTGAATAATTATTATTATTCTAAAATCATTAACCAAAACTCAAGATGATATATTAAAGGATTTTTCAAAGGAATTCCTGAAGCAGAAGAAAACATATTTTGTTTAAAATGGAGACTTTTGAGCATCCCATCAAAATATTGACTTTAAGACACTTCCTTCAAAATGATGATCGGTGGAAGAATTTCTGGAGGAATCATTGAAGCATTGGATCCCTGCAATTCCGCGTCGTATTTAGTATTATTTGTTAAGGTCGTCCCAAAAAATGATTGTGATCGGTTACTGTAACACTCAAATGCATCTAGCGCTCTACTGCTACTGCTAGAAGATTTACACAGAACAATGCCAGACGCACCTGACACCATCCCTCTCCCTGCAAATTATCCACTAATTCAAGTGAAGAACCTTTTTACACCATCGACAAACCGGCACGGCTCTCCGTCTGACAACACTGTATCCGTGTGTTGTTCGACTTTGATTCATCGGGGGCGAGGCAGCTTCCAGTCCAGTCCCATATGACGAGAGATTTCATTATAATCTTCATACACTGTAGAACTCGGTGTTCCGCATGGCCAGCACTAACATTACAATCTCGCTGTGTGATTTCTACCGTGTTCTTCGAGGAAAAAGGGTATCCCCCCTCCCTCTTCCAACCGTTTCGTACTTCGTGCTCAACTCATTCAGCACTTTATGGAGCTTTGCTCAGTATACGGCGGCTTGCACACCACTCACTCACTCACTGAACAAGCTTGAAAGATGATCGCACTTGGTCTCCGAAGCACAGTGACTCGAACTCATATTCGTGCAGGGCACTGTTTTTACATCAAGTTGGTAAAACATTTTCAAATGATATGTCGACTTCAAAATACTTCATCAAAAATAAAGATCTCAGGTGTCATCTATGGTTCGGCAATTAAAAACTGTTTTCCTTCACTTTCATCTTTGGAATAATGGAAAAACAATGAATTTGTGTCTAAAATTGAGCAGATTTCATAATCGTACACATTCTTCCTCTTATTTGCATTAGGTCCTCACTGGGACAGAGACTGCTTTTCAGCTTAGTGTTCTTATGAGCACATCCTCAGTTATTAACCGAGAGCTTTCTTTGCAAAAGTTGCCATTTTCGCGATCGTATATTGTTTGGTAGGTACAATGATACGCTATGCCCAGGGGAGTCAAGAAAATTTCCATTACGAAAAGATCCTGGACCGACCGGGAATCGAGTCCAGACACCTTCAGCATGGTTTTGCTTTGTAGCCGCAGACTCTAACCACTTGGCTAAGGAAGGCCCCAAGTCACTAAAAAGTCCAAAAAAAGACCTGCTACCAGCCATGGAGTATAGACAGCATGGTGTGAATATCATTTTTACAATGGATTGATTAACAAAAATGAATGTTACTTTAGACTTATTAGTTTTTAAAGAAACAAATAGTTGAAAAAGTAGAATGTTGCATATTTTTACTTATAAATTGTTCAAATGCACTCTACTACATCTGAACAACGTGATCAAGAAGTTGAACAATCATATTATATCCATTAAATTTAGTTTTAAATGTTGATAAGTGTACGAATATGGAACTGAGACAATTTAGGTTATTCCAAAGATGAAAGTAAATGGAAACGGTTTATGAATGAATAATAGATGACACCTATGACCTTCATTAGTGATAGTCTTAAGTCTTCTAAATTGAATATACCTACCTATCATTTGATAGTGTTTTACCAACTTAATGTGAAACAGTGCCCTGTACAAATATGAAATTAAATCACTGTAAGAGGCTCTGGGGAGATTTTGGGGCGGGGGAAGGCACTGGCAGGGTGTTGTTCTTTTTTGCCTGCTCGTATTGCGTGACACTTCTCCGAGGAGGACTACTGATCAGCTATATACCATCCACTAGTAACAACAAAAACGGCGACGACGAATGCACCGCGACTGATCACAGACCAACATTAGGTACACACCGTGGAAGTTCTCCTCCGACTGAGGATTGGAATCCCCTCACACACTTCCATTCACAATCCATCCACACACGGGTTAATCACTTGACACTGAATGGTGTTTGATTTTTTTCTTCACTTCTTCTCAAATTGTTGGAACACTCTTTTCAGCAAAGGATCGCTGCAGCGATATCAGTATTCTTTTTTGGATAATATGCACTGTCACAGAGGAATATAGACCTCGCCGATTTTCGGTTTTTCGATTCGTCTTCGGAGTGTGGTATGAATTTAAGGTTCACCACAGTTTTCTTCTTCGCAATGTTTCTTCTTTACTGCCGCAGGCGGGTGGCCCGTGAATATTTCCACCAGTGCAGGGCTGCCAGATGATAGGTGGGAGCCGCGGTCACGAGTCGTGACTTACTGCAATTAATATATAACTCGAAATATAACACACATTTTGAGTATTTTTTTACAAATCCGAGTTCAAAGGAAATAACAATATTACCAAAATGGAATTTTTGACGAAAAATGTTAAACGATTTCTCTCCAAATCTAAGAGACCTACACAAAAAGTGTCTAGCATTTTTTTCATAACGTCTATCTACAAGCCGGAGTTCAGGATAGTGAAGACCAGGGATATTCAAAAAAAATCTGAGCTGAAAGCCTCTATAATAAAGATAATAATAATAATAATATTGAAAAAAAAAGCGTTCGATCAGAATAGATCAAGTTCTACTGTACCGGCCAATGTGTATTACACCATTAAAAAGGTTCTAGGACATTATATTTACCAATACCTAGAAAAATATATGTTTTTTTATCTCCCCTAAATTTAATATAAAAAAGTGTAGACCAATTTTTTTTTTCTTAGGGTCTTACAAGGAATTGATGCTTTAATTCTTCTAAGAATTTGCGGGCCTCGTGGCCGTGCGGTTAGTGTCGTCAGGCATTTAAGCGCATCGTGTGGGGTATGGGTTCAATTCCCGCTTCAGTCATTGAAACTTTTGCGTCAGGAATGTTTCTCGGCTGTGCCACTGGAGCATGCTTGTCCGTTGTCTAGTGTTAAGTTACTGTTACTGTGTCTGTGCAGCTGAAGACAGTGTCCGTGTCTTTCAACTTTAGTATAGATTGTAGAAATAACAAGACAATTTTTCAAAATATGTATCTTCAGATTTCATAGAAAGTCACTCAGAAAAAGGTTTATGTATTCCTAGAGCAAATTCAGCTACGAATAATTTGTGGCATCGTTGGAAAAAATAACCTTGGATGGAAGCAGTTAATGGAGGAATCTTTGCTAATTCTCCTGGGAAACTATATCTGCTTAATTTCCTGAAAAAAAAAAATACGGATTTCTTCAAGGGGGTTTTCTCTAAAAAGGTCTCAAGTTCCTGTAGGTAATCTGAAAGAATTCCTAGAGGGATCTACAGGAAATGCGTAGAGAATGTATGATGGAATCTTTGCCTACAAAAGTTCAGGAATCAGAAGAAACGCTGGACGAATTTAACTGACAATTTTCGAAAATCAACTGAATAAATGATCGCTATAGTATTTGTTGGAGAGAAACTGCGAATGAACTTTTGAATAATGGTAAAATCAAAAATTCTGGAATGAACCTTCATGGATTTTCTTGAAAGAACTTGTGTAGGAATCTTTCAGAAATCTCCTACAGTAACAATTGCATATATTGATGGGAACAAGGTGGTAGCGTTGGAGTGCACAAGGCTTTTCTAAAGCAAATTCAAAACAAATTCCTGAAATCATCCTTGCAAAACCGTAGAACAAATTTCAGAACACGTTCCTTTGAAAATTGGTGGAAGAATCTTCACATATGTTTCTATATGAATCCTGGAGGGGTGCCTGAAAGTACTCCTGGAGAAATCATTGGAGAAATCAAATGAAATTGAAACCTTTCCTCGAGGAAACTGAGAAGAAATTAAGGACGAATTGGAATAGTCGCATAAGTATCTCTAAAGGTTTTAGGGCTTCTGCGAATTTTAACAGAAAAAGGGAAAAATTACTTTACACACTATTTTTGGAAAAATAAAACTTTAAAGGTTTTATAGGGAGGATTTTCAAACAGAGGTTTTTTCAAGGCTTGCATTAGAATAGTGACCAAATCTTCTAGAAAAGATCTGTTTTCTGTCATGTTCCCCAACGAACAGTTATGCAATTTTTGCAAGACCTATTGACACATTTTCGATTCCTCAGACTACTTTCCTCTCTAATAGTTTTGTTCTCCAATCATTTTTTCTAAATATTTGCTGTTTTCACCCCTCCCCCCTTATATCGTTACCGGTATCCGGTTATTTGGCCGAATTATGAACTAATAATCAGTTTAGTTGCCAATAATGCTCACGGTGTCTTTGTGGAGCAACTTTATTACAAAAAAATAGGTAAGTCTGAAATTTCGAACTAAAAACAATTAGACTTTGCTCTTTCATTTGCGACCAAAATCAAAATAATCGGTCGGGGTGTCCAGAACATTTTTTTTTTTATTTTGTGTGAAGTATTCATGGATATGTGTTTTTGTACCGACACACATTGCGTTGAACATAGATACGGGACAAACTGCAAGATCAAACTATTTGAACACCTTGGCTAGGAAGGTAAAGTTATTCTTGCTCAAAAGAGCTGTAATAAGCATATATGACATATGATATACGCATAACTGCAAAACTGTCTCAAACGTCATTTTAGTTATTGTCCACGAAAAACCTTGAAAATCGTACTTAAATTGGTCATAGTGATGTAAGAAGTTATTAGGAAATATTTTTAATAGGTGAAGATGCATCGATATTAAACCTCAAATTTTCAAGAGCTTGTTTGTAGATTTGTATCTTGAGAACCTGACAACCTTTTGCGTTGAACATTTTATTGATTAGTCGCCACCAGCGAGTGACCAGAGAGTTACCGGTTATCTGCTTCTCTAGACTTGTGCTTTTGAAAATTCGAGGTTTGGCTTCTATGTATATTCACCCTTAAAACCATTGATAACCGAGTGTGTAGCTCTTTGTCATTAAGCAAATAAACGGACCAAAATAAAAACTGTCACCGCTGGGAGACAAAGGAGGATCTTCTCTTCGTCGTAGCATTGTGAAATAAAGTGTAAATACATTCGTTTGCTCAGTAATAACAAGCTATGGCTTTTAGGACGAGATCATAAATTATGCGAGATTTCTCTTTTTATTCGTAGGGGATGGTACACAAATTATGTCACGCTAAATTTCAATTTTTTCGACCCCCCCCCCCCCCTTGTCACACTTTCTGTATGAGTCCTCCGATAATTTTGTAAGGCTTGTCACGCATGGCTTAACCACCTCCCCCCCCCCCTTGGAGCGTGACGTAATTTGTGCATGACCCCTAGATACAAAAACGACTTATCCGCCTTTCAAACAACACAATTTCAGTTATTCGAACTAACTAGTAGAGGGCTTCGCATGTGATAAACCTTGTTATAAGGCATGTAATATAATTGCCCCATGGTGCTGAAAAATACGCTTATTTGGATGGTATTTGAGAAGTTTCAAATCTTATATTTTTATGTTATTTTCTTAATGGCACAACGCTTATGAAAAGATCAGAAACTAACATCATGAGGCTAAAATGGGTTTGGGATTTTTGTACTTGTTTGCAGTACCATAACCCCATATTAACCCCTCTACCGGCAGCTTCATTTTTTCAAATTATTCAAATCGCGATAACTTTTTTGTTTCTCAATATTTTTGAAAAAAATTTCCACAACTTCTCAAAAAACTCTCTTATTTTCAGAATCTGTATCGGTTTTGAGCATTGGTCATCTATATTCGGAGATATTCCAAAATTCCTTGGGGGACCGACGCATAGCCATAACTCTCGTAATTATCTCTGGCTACAGATTTTTTCTCATATTCGGTTATTCGCTTTTCAAAACTAAACTTTGATGAAAGTCTATTGTGAAGAATTTAAACAAATCGGTGTAACTGTTTTTGAGCAATGAGCTTTTATGTTTTTGGTACCACTCCAGCCGTAACGAGATCTTGAAAACTTCTTAAAACATCATATCGAAATTTTATATGGGAAGTGTCGGTCCCCCAAGGAACACCGAAATATTATTAAAACCAGTTGACCAATGGTCAATACCGACATAGATTCCAAAAGTAGAAAAGAGTTTTTTGAGAAGTTGTGAAAAAATGAAGGAAAAATATAGAGAAACAAAAAAGTTATCGCGATTCAAATATATTTTTGTGCTTAAAAAATGAAGCTGCCGGTAGAGGGGTTAAGCTAAATAATAGAAAACAAACTCATGAATATCTCTTCTGCTAACTGTCGAATTGAATTTCTCTCTTCAGCAAATTTCTTTTTTATGGTTTGAAGAATGAGCTTTTACAATGGTATAATAAGTTTGTACTTACATTACAGTACAAGCGTGTTTGGAACATACCTCAAAATTTCTTCATAGTAATTTCCGTATAAACTTACATTGTCTTTGGGCCACCTTAAATCACCACCTAGAAAGCTGCGAATTTCACAGAACACTATTTTTATAGTAAGGATAGTAAGGAACATATGTGAGATTGAATTCTCAAACATTTTTTAATTTTGAACCGCCCTAATGTACATAAACACATAGATAGGCAAATTCAAACATATGTGCAAGTCTCTCGAAATCAAACAAAAAAAAATTACTCTGGACCCCCCGACCGATTATTTTGGTTTAAGCAGCAAATTAACGCGAGAAACCTAGACTTTATTGTGGAGAAGTTTCAGACTTACCTATTTTTTTGTAATAAACTTGTTCTACGAAACACACCGTGATGCTGAATTGTGTTCGAATGTGCGACCCAAAAGCTCCAAAATATTCCCTTCTTTAAACGTAAAATAGTGGCAGTATTTTCGAGTTACGCACTTCTAATAATCATCAGTTGCAAAGCAGCTAATATCTTTAGGCTCAATAAATCATCATTCAATTATCAGCATCATCAAAAATTTAAAGCCATCTAAATTTTAAAAATTCCTAATGCAAATCTGTCATTCCATTACAGATGATAAGCGCAATGCAATGATAGATTTTCATGCACATTGTATCGATTTTGAGCAAAAAACTGATATTGAAAATTTGGAAAACGATTAAGGTTATTTTCCACTTAATTCAAAATTTTGTCTTCCTAAAGTCACAAGCAGTTCTTTTAATATATACAGGTATGGTGATTATTTACGTTATAGTTGCATCGAGGCTCATGAATCAATCATTCCGTCATCAGCAATCATCAAAGATGAAAAATTCTTCGTGAAAACCATATCACTGTATTCCAGATAGCAAACACAGTGCAGTGAAAAATTTTCATGAGCTTCCTTCTTTTAATCATAAGTTTTTCTTATGAGTGAAACTGTGATTGCTGGCATTATAAAATATAGCCTCTCAGAAAAGATTTTTTAAAAAGTTTTCTAAAGAAATAGACTATTCGCTCAATAGATTCTATGCGAATAATCAGGGCACTATCCATTTATCTGCATAAAGTGTTCGGAAGTACTGTTATCTAAGGCCTGTATTGATTAATGATTTCCAACATTGCAAGGTTAACTTAGGCTTCGAATCAATCACGGAGCGGAACTACGAATAGTACGGTCATCAATGCTTATGCTTATTTCAATCAAACGTCCAAATCCATGTTTAGAACTCGGGGTTTATGGTTGTTTGTACATGATTAAAGTACCCGGCTTGGATGGTATTCCCAACGTGGCGTTGAGAGCAGCTTTAGAAGCCAACTCAGATATGTTTAGAATATCACTGCAGATCTGCTTAGAGGAAGGGCACTTTCCGTACTACTGGAAAAGGCCAATACTAGTACTGCTACCAAAACCGGCTAAGGCCCCCGGTGAACCACTGAACCAGGGTCGTTCCGACCGATATACATGATATACACACTCGGTAAGCTACTGGAGAGGATCATCCTTAATAGGCTGACGGCATTCATAGAAGGCGAAAATGGACTGTCGGCGAAGTAGTTCGGATTTCGAACAGGGAACACGTTTTTGTCTCAAGCACCAAAATACCGCTATTCACACAATTAAGGGTTGCTGAATCCAATACCGCTTTCAAAAATATCAGAGCACGTCTAGTTTTTGAGATATTGGCTGTTGAAAATGCAAAAAAAAAATACTATTTTAGCCAACTTGTATACAAGTTTGCCAGCTTGTAAGGCAATTTATTTACATGATTTGCCACAGAATTCAAACTTTATGTGTATGACAATATTTATCGGCAAAGTATATAATACTTTCGATGCGGAAAATTTGTTTTTTGATGGTTTAAAAAAGTATTGTATTTTCCCATATAAGAGAAACGAAGAATTTTGTATGGAGACAGCAAGCATGTCAAACAAATCGGTTCAATCTAAATTTGATTGCGCAATTTCATCCAAATTTAATCCAAAATGAAAGTTTAAGTGCAAAATAGCATGCTTAGTGGATTAGATCACGAAAATAATTTGATAAATTATACTTTAAATTTTATGTAAATATCAATAAAATCAGTTTTTTTACAACTTACGCGACCTATAGCTAAAATTGTGACGTGCTGGAACATTTCTAAAAAAAGGCATCAGATTCAGCAACCCCAAATCTACGGATGGAATCCGTTGCTACGGCAGCCCCCTCATGAGGCCAGCTTGATTTTTTTTCGCCGGATCCAACAGATCTATGTCTGTTGCTACGGCAGCTCCCTATTACGGCGAGCTTTTTCGTTTTTTTATTTCGCCGGACCCAACGGATAGAATCCGTTGCTACGTCAGCCCCCTCATAAGGCGAGCTTGATTTTTTCCGCCGGATCCAACAGATCTATATCTGTTGCTACGGCAGCTCCCTATTACGGCGAGCTTTTACGTTTTTTATTTCGCCGGACCCAACAGATCAAATCTGTCGCTACGGCAGCCCCCAAATATGGCGAGCTTTTGTTTCCGCCGGACCCGAAGGTTAAAATCCGTCGCTACGGCAGCCCACTTCTAAGGTGAGCTTGAACACTTCCGCCGACGCTACGGCAACCCGTTTTACGAGTTTTTTTTTAGTTTCAACCTACACTTCGAACTGCATAATTTCGACGGCTACTTCCTTTTTTTCAATATGCTGGCAATCAAAGAGCTTCCATTTTTTTAATTCAATTTGAAGAATATTCTCCTTACTGCAACACGCAGGATCTCTCGTCGCCAATGTGGAGTTTTCATGTCTTCACTGCTTGACAGTTTTATAATTCTAATCCTTCAAATAAGCACAGCCTACTCGATAGTATGCCAAATCACCACAACTATAAAAGCAGAAAATGTGAGAATTTTCAGTAACATTATTCTCTCTCATTCGTAGAATATTCTGGAACTTTTGAAATGTTCCACAGCAGAAGAAACACAACAGCCCTAAAAGCTCTAATAATTTGAGATGAGAACCTTACAACAGTATTATGTCAACATGCTCAATGAAATATGATTATAGCATAAATTTTGGCGATTTTGCAGTCATTAGTACAGTCATCTTACAATTATGGATCAACTAAGGACCCTGGCACAGCATAATATACAGTCATCTCTCCCTTACTCGATATTGAAGGGACCATCGAGTTAGGGAGGTATCGAGTTACAGAACACAAAATTAATGCAACTGCGATCCAAGGGACCATCGAGGTAGCCATGAAAACCAACTTTTACTATGGTTCTCTAACTCGATATCGAGATACGAAATATCGAGTAAGGGAGAGATGACTGTAGTTGTTTATAGGAATACACCACGAAATTTGCGATTATTTTCGAAAAAGAGTTGATTTCGATAGAAATTTCAAACGTTGTCCATCCCACAGATGTGGACCAGTTTAAAATGAGGTTCTATGGATCGAATTGACTCATCTAATGGATCAGAACATTATAACAGCAATTTATCTACGAGTTATCTCGTTACATGAATGATTTTTCGGAATAGCCTTAACTTTGATTCATAACTGTGGTATGGGTTTCAATGTCCCACAGTTATGAATTAACGCTTCTAGGAATATGCTTGACAATTTTTTTTTTAATTATCATTTATCGGTTTAAGTTTGAATAACTACCTTAAAACTTAACATTACATAAACATTTCGGCCCAACATACATTTCTATGTTATGTGGGTTAAGGTTTTGGAAGAATGGATCCTTAAGGAAATTGTGTAAATAATGTAGAATGCATTACATTTCCTATTATTTGTCATGGTTCGATCACTGACCATCTTTTGAATTCTGTCCACATCCATGTTAATTTGGACAAACTCGACTCAAAGTGATTTTCTCCAACCTTTTATGTACTTAAAATTGTGGTATACAAAAATTATGAAAATAAAACCCTGAAAGTAAACAATCTCGACATCCCACAGAAAGTTATCAAAAAATCTGACAACGCTGGCCTACTTCACCCAGTCAGTGTTCAGTTCGACGGTCAGCCGAGAGCTGTCAGAGAGGCGAAAAAAGACCGTCTTCCAGAAAAGCAGTGCGCTCCTCCGGATGAGCCGCAGCAAGCAGCGCACCACAAAAATGCACAACCACACACATACATCCACATCCACAACGCGATTCACTATGCCTCTTGTGGGTTGTTGAGGGGAAGGAAGTGGAGGGTAATCACACTGTTCGCGAACGACGGACGACGGCGACGGCCAACTTCTTGTTGTACGAGATTTTCGACGGCGACGACGACGACCAGACCGCGGCGAAGGAGGCGGTGGACGACTTTTTGTTCCCCGCACACACACTCACACAAATACACACCGCGGCGCAGTCCAACTAAAAACTCTCCTCGGCCGATTTTTCTTCGTTCGCACCTTTTTTCCGCTGCTGCTGCTTGCCTTTTTGCTGTTGCCAACGCCAAATTTCGAGAAACACCAACACTCAACGCACTCGAGCGGGGCCCCAGCAAACTTTCCTGTACTCCATAAGTAGTTAGGTTCGGTGCCCCTGCTTTATTCTGGCATTAATGCAGCAAAATCAAATTTTCTTCACACGGGAACGTCGCGAACGCAAAACTACTCCTCTCCGATTCCGATTCGATTGATGCCTTTCGCACTTTCGACTTCAAATGCCAAACTTTCGTTCAATATGGCTGAAAATTTGGACGGGAGTGCTCTCTCTCTCTCACGTCTCACAGGGGGCGAGGGAGTACGAACTTGCTCGCTCTCTCGTATTTTGCTCATCACGCACGCACACTGATAGCGCAAAACGCGAGGGTCGCGGTAACATTGCGTCCCGAGCAAAATAAATTTTGATTTCTTGAATCATCTCTGAACTGCCGTGTAAACAATATGCTGCAAACATTACAAACTTGTTTTCGAATCGAATATATTCAAAAAATCCAAAAGATTGAAACCTTTTAAAATTTTAATGATTTTTCTTTGCATTTTGCTATTCATTTCAAAATACATTTCCAAGAATGTTATTTAGATGATAAGGCAACAATTACTTTTGTTACAATTCGTGATCAAACGTCAACATCCCACCGCAAAATCGCTAGTGTTTGGAGGGGATTTTAACCTCCAAATTTCCAAATAACCTCCAAATCATCACCTCCAAGTTAGTTCTAATAACCTCCGTTATATGAAATATGGTGGCGCGTCGATCGTCGCAAGTTTATCGTTAAACAGTCAATAGGGTAACGACTGTTTATTTCGTTCATAACCACTAACAGTTGGCGCCAGCGGCAAAAATTGCAGACAACAACCTTTCGAACATTCAGTTTCTCTTACCGGCCGTCGAGCGGCGACACTGATGTTTGTATTCCTCTCACTGATCGCGCTACGCTGGATTCTCAAATTTCTCAAACTTTCAACACAAGCGCATGGAAGAATGGTAGTCGGAGAGCTGTCATAAAGTATGGAAAATAATGAAAATCGGAAATTGCTCGCAATTAGGAAACTGAATCAAAAAAGTAGTGATTAGAAATCAAGTGTAAAGTGAAAACATAACTTTTTGTGTTTAGTTCATCTTCCGTGGTGCTTTCTTTGCTTCAGGATTTCATTTTTACTATTACGTATCCGGTAGAAATCAAGACCAACAAAGTGTAGAACTAGCCCTCGTGCGTTAAAATACACTCAAATAAAGATTTAAAAAAAAAAAAAAAAAAAATCAAGACCAACATTTATTTATAATTATTGTTTTCTCGGGCCCCGTACGTCGCAGCTAATATGTGAATAGTGCGCTGTGTTCATAAAAATCGTAAGAATGCAGCGCCACACTAAAAAACTGATTTCAAAATCGCGCGAGTTGAGGCGCGTCGCGAGTCTCACTGGCGCGATCCGGTTTGGTGGCGGTGCGACAATACCATTGAAAAAGAGCCATCTATTGCCTTTTCAGTTTTGAATATCGCCCTATTAATATGTGATTACATTACATTATGGGACTATTTGGCTTGTTTTTTCTATTTATTTTTTTTGAATTGTAGAACACGCAAAAACTCTTTAATGACTATGATATGAACACTTTAGAAAATTTTCAATATAATACTCAATTTTGTTTTCATGAACCATACCACAAATATCAGGGGAAACCGATCGGAAATATTTTTTCCGTCATTAATCAATAAAATCCCAAGAAAATTTTGCCAGGAACTTCTCCGGAGTGTGCTTCGGGAGTTCTGTCAAAATTGCTAGAAAAATCGTCAACAGGTTATTCCAGGAATGCCTTAAGTGATTAAGAGCATCCTCGGCTATCGCCAGCAGCACCACACCATTTTTCAAGATGCGTATACTCATATAATCGTATAATTTAGGGACCTTTCTTAGGCGAGTGGTTGGAGTTCGCGGCTACAAATCAATGCCATGCTGAAGGTGTCTGGGTTAGATTCCCGGTCGATTAAGGCTGTTTTCGTAAAACGGAATTTTCCTTTACTCTTCTGGATATAGAGTATCATCGTACCGTAATCCGGGGTAACATTCTCGCATAACTTCTGATCTCGCCCTAAAAGCCATTGGTAACCATGTGTGTAGCTCGTTGTGCCCATTGAAAAACTGTACTGGGTGGTACTGTATTTTCAGATAATCGAAAAACGAAAGGAAGCGCGTTCGAACTAAACACCCTAGGATAACACAGTCGGTTTTTCTGCTCAAAATTATACGAAAAGCAGAATCGATCCCTCCAGGGTCATCGAACGGTTAAAAAGCATCCACAACCGATTGTTAGTTGCGTAACATCCGCCCGGACAGAATGCGCAATCTGAACATAATTATCAAACTCCGAAAATAACATTTTCCGTTCAAGAAACGATCAGAAGTTCTACGACGCGGACAAAAACGATCCGGAAGGCTCACAAAAGAAAAAGTATCATACTGGAACAAACTCACCGGATTGATTCTCTAAATTTATGTGCTGCCTGTCACTTCCGGATGGTTCGGTGAACTTAGGGCAGCCAAAAACCAACAGTACTGAGGACACAAATTAAACAAATCACTTTTTCACTATTCCATTTCTGAATGTAAAAACTGTCCTGCTTGGGCTTCACGAAGCACTACCCAGCAAGACGCTCCAAAACAGGAAAAAAAATCTCCGGCGACGAAAACATGCGCGAAACCGTGAGCCAAATCTATCGGACGACGCAAAACCGAACTGTCCTGCTTGGGCTTCACGAAGCACTCTGAGGTGATCGGAACAAAATGCACCGCAAAAAGACAAGACGCAGGCAAATGAAGCCAAATTTTTGTCTGTAAAAAGAGAGTGCGTAAAACGGTCGTGGTGGCAACCGAAAATGCAACACGAAAAGCGCACCTCGCGACGCGTCATTTGGGGAGAAATTTCAACATGGCGGCAAAAAGCCGCTGATGAGCCAAGCCATCATTATCATTACTCTGGTTTAGACTAATTTTTCTCACATTTTATCCGAAACCACTTCCTACCTGAAATAACCGTTAAAATTGTACTACCTGACTGGCTAAATAACTCGATTTTCAGCCACAGCAATTAAAAAAAACGCTCGGGTACTTACCTCATCTCCGTCACGGAGAAAAAACACCCTAGTTTGAAACAACCAAAATGATTGTTGAATTTCAAACTGACAATTTTGTTATTTTTAATCTGAAATTTGTTGTTCCAAACTCTTTGTTTTGTTTGAAACTAATTTGTTTATTAGGTTGTTTCAACATAACATCTTTGTGTTCTTGTAATGTGAATAATTGTTGTTTCAAACTAAGTTTTTAGTTCGTTTCTACAAACGGCTTGTTTGATTTTACTAAAATTTAGATTATTTGTTTCTCTGGTTACCTATAGGCATCAATATAGAATAATGGGTTGGTTCGACCAAAACAGTACGTTGAATCAAACTAAGATTTTATTTGAGTTAGAAACAACCAAAATTTTAGTTTGTGACAAACCAACTTCATGTGTTGTTTCTGCGAAAGCAAGATTAGTCAGCTGAAATGTATGATAAGTAACTGCAGTTTATTCTTTATGAAAAGCATTTTAAGTAAAGTTGCGTGTGAAGGTAATTTAAGTTATAAATTATTCTATATATCGTTTATTCAATACTTTTATTTGTTTTTTCAAGATTCTATGACAACGAACAAGAAATGCTGCTGCTAACGCCTTATTTTTCTTTCGAATTGCTCACCAGAGAGGTAAGACAGATTTTCTCATATTTCTTGGATGTGCAAATAAAAATAATGTTAATATAATTTCAGACTGGAGAAAGTGACTAACCATGACGCTGTTTAGTAATTTTTGGAGGAAAACGGCGTGCAGCTCTTCGTTCGATATGAAGAGCCTGGTGTTTCAATTATTTCAATAATTTATCTTAGAATACATGTATTGCAAAAACCTAAATAAATAATACACCATGTGAGATTTTTGTTTTCATCAATATTAATAATAAAAACATAAAAAACCGATCTTCACCTCATCTCAAAAAAAAAGTTGGTTGAATCAACCAGCAGATTTGTTTATTTTGAATAGATTCTTGTTTAAACCAAACCACTGTGGTTAGTTTGAAACAACCTAAATTTTTGGTTGTTTCAACAAATGTCAAACGAAACAACAAATGGTTTGGTTGTTTCAAACAAAGATTTGTTGAAGTTATCTAGAATGTAGTGGAACGAACAACATAAAATCTTAGTTTGTTTCAAACGGTGCATTTTGTTGATTTAAAGCAAAATTTTGTTTGTGCATATTTCAAACTAAAGTTTTGTTTGAAATAAACTAGTAATTGGTTGTAACTACTAATTATTTTTCTCCGTGGTTCTGGTGATCGCCATTTTGTTGGTGCTCCTTTTCACTCATGATTACGGGTTGTCGGCTTTTGGGGAAAACTGGAAAAATTCTGCCAAATCGAACGAAATCGACACTTCACCTGCTATATTTACGATCCGGAGAATCTCAACTACTGAATTTCACCGGGTTTGAAGCACAAACAGCGATAAAACGCAGATTTTTATGCGGTTGAAAAAATACTTTTCACTTTTTCACTGGTCCCGAGAAAACACACGCGTCAAAAATCACAAGCGTTGTCGATCCACACCGAACGGAAGTCAAACCCGAAGTCTATTTTAACGCGAGCTGATTGCACACTGAAACTAATGTTGGAGTAAATACAACCGCTGCATAGTTCTTAAAATTACTATTCAGGATTATGTTAAAATTTAACGTGTTTGTCTTTACAAATACTGCAATATTGTTAAAATTACTATGCCATCAATCGATAAATTTTACTATCATGAGAAGTCAAGAGCACTGTTGCCCTGCATTGAAGATAAATACAAGATCGGTAATTTTTAATGAACAATGTTGTCATTTTTACTATGTGCATGGTAATTTTAACAACAAAACGTAGTAATAATGACCCCACCAACTTGGATGTTTTTCTCCGTCAACTTGTAAAGGATTAACATCAGCGCGAATATAAAAGACTTTTGTTTTGTGTTTTGGACGTAATATTAAGCAATGTTTTTATAGTAACTATTCTACCCATGCTGCTATTAATCCAGAATTTCCAGAATTGGTAAGAAATATTCACAAAATATACAACAATTCGCTCAGCAATTTATTTTCATTTTGCAGATTGCATCGTGCAATTTCCAGACCCAAATAAGTGATCCAAAATATAATTTAAGACTACTTCATTCTACTTTTATTGGTGAGTATTCCATTATTGATCGTTTTATTACGTTTTATTAAATGCGATATTAACCATGCACATGTTTTATAGAAAATTTGAGCGATGGTGAGCAGATTCTGCATGTGCCGCCATGTTCCATCAGAGATCAATGAAGGCAAATACGGACATAAAGTCCTCTGCATGACTCCACTACGATCGCCGTTTTTGAAATCCAAAAATCCTGTTTTTAATGGACTAGAAAACACAATACATTATCAGAGAATTTATTCTTCAATAAATAATTACGATTGATGGAATTGGATAGTAGTTTTTTTGATGGGTTGGAATAAATATAAAGAATACTCAAATTTACTGTACGATAGCTGTCCTTTTAAACGCATCGCATGGTAAAATAAATGACTATGAATTGTTGTCAAGATTACCATGCAGCATGGTAATTTTGACTGATGGCTCAAATATCGTCGACATGGTAAAAAAGACCACACTTTCCGTTTGAGATGAATGAGTAACGTAGTCTGCACAAATCAAGTGGTGCAGCGCATTTAATTTAAACCACCAACATGGTATTTTTTACCGCAATGCTGTTCTCAGTGCATGCAAAATTTAAGCGATATACACGGTAAAAAATGTTAAACAGGGGATTCATTTTAAAACAGTTTGAGAAGAAAGGTTGTGATTCTTTTTAATTTACTTTCTCAAAACAGTATGAAAGTTACTTACGTCGATTTGAAAAAGTAATCGAGCTTTCTCTTAAAATGGGATGGACTAAAGAAACTATAAGCATTATTTATAATTATAATTTAGACTCTTTAGGATGGACTTATCCACGGTCTTCTTTTATTGTCGATTTTCTTTTTCTTTTCCGCACTTAGAGGGCCGTGTTTACATAAATCCGGACCAACATCCAGTGAAGGAATGTTCACCGATTGAACATGAAGTGGATGAATGTGCAGCGAAATCATACATTTTCTGTTAACATGGCCCGCAGCAAAGGTTTTCTTCCCGCTGGAAGTTGCAGCGTGACGTCATCGTAGATTAGTTCAATCAGAATTTCTGGAGAGCGTTTTGTATTTTTTCTTTAGGTAAATCAGGGCTGGTAGTATGATCGAGGAGGAAGCACGAGATGAGAGTTTGATTCCTAAGTTGAACAGACATTTTTCTAAGTAAGGTCCTTTTTGGAATTTCTCATGACATTACGACAAGTACAACAGCTCGATTTGCTATACACGCTAAGATCAGTTTACCCATAAATAGGTAGTTGATTCACCCATTTATGAGTTTTTCTTATAACACTCATAATATGGGTAAAATCTACCAATAAAAATTGGTAAATTCACCCATAATATAAGTAAAGTCGTTTTACCCAAAAATAAAACATCAACAATTATAGAAGAGTAACAGCAAAAAACAACTAAAATTGATAATATCAAGGTATTTATTTATATTGTTTCAACAAAAACATACTAACACTTGAAATATTATCTGTTTCAGCGGTGTTATTTGATGAATCCAACATTTCACCAGCAAACTTTGGCGTACCTAACTTTTTCGGCATCGAAAGTCTTCAACCTGAAAATTCCAATCTGTGGTTAAAATTATGTTCCTGGATGAATCATAATTAAAGGTAATAATAATTAAAATCAGTTTTATGACAACAACGCCATTAGCGTTCTACTACTAATATTTCTATTGTCACTCTACGGATACGGTGAGGATACGTTCCTTGGGGCCCGCTAGATGGAATGAGGCGATAGTTGGATGTTCCCTGATTGGGATAAAACCCAACTAAAGAGCAAACGTATGTCAATGTCTGTATGTTTAACTGTCCTAATAATTTTAAATAAAATAAGTACAGCATATATTTATAATATTGTAACTAGTTTGTTCAATATCTTTATTATCGGAAATCAGCAAATAAAAGAGAAATGAAGGACTCATATTTGGGTATTTTTGCCATAATTTCGCTCAAAATCAAATACCCATTTATGGGTTTAAAGAGTTTGCTTTTTTATGGGTAAAACCCACTTTACTAATAAAATGAGTGTGTGCACTTTTTGACGATTATGGGTAAACTTTACCCATATTTGGGTAGACTGATCTTATAACTACACGCTACAGCGTGTAGATTTCTTTCACATATTACTCCGCAGATCTCTTCAGGAATTTGTTTTGAGATTTGTCACGAATTTGCTAAGTAATTCTTCCATGAATTTCGTTTTATATGCCTTCAATTATTCAATCAGAAATTTTTCTATGGATAATATATGTGGTTATGGATAATAACGGAAACAGTCGAAATACGATTCATAATTGGCTTGTTTAGGGATATCCTGTTTTTTAAATATTCTGATTCTATGTTAAAAACTGAGCCAGAATCCAAAGTTTCATAATTTTCCGCGCCCTGAAACTATCTTTAAAATCCATTTGAACTTAGTATGAAAATCGCGTTTGAATCACCCCTCGAGAATTTTTTTTTAATCATTTACTATATAAAAATTAAGATATTAAAGCGCAGTAAAATCGTGTTACACTTCAAAAAACGTGCTCTTTTTATCAAGCTACAAAAAACCGTGAATTTGTTATCACTAAACAACCCAATTATGCGGGATCACATCAGGAATCATCCATCAAAAAATCATCCCATTGATTTCCCTAGGAATTCCTTCAGCATTCCCGTTTAGAACATCTTCAAAAATTCAAAATTCCTTCATTAATGCCTGTGATTTTACATTTTTAAACTATATTTTTATTTCAGGTTGCAAGTAGCACCAATCGAACCAGGTGATAGAAAATCTGAGGAAATTAAAAAAATATATGAGTCAATGCCATTCCTTACTTGAGCAGTTAAATGACGAACCGTTTGGGCAAAAAGTGTTCATATCTATTCTAAAGTTCACTAAAACAAACGTTTGTAAGGGGGACATGTCATGTAAGGGGGACATTAACGGCCCGAACTCAATTACTGGGAAATGTCCATTTCCTCCTCCATTAGAAATTTGTTGGTTCAGAAGTTTTTACATTCATTAGGGTATTTTATGTATTTCGCCTATTTCCAACCATTAAAAGTTTCAAAAAGTTATAAATAGTTTTCCAAATAACACGTTGAAAAATAGCTTTTTTATGATCGGTCAAAAATACTCCGGGCAAGATGGGCACCCCCATAAAAAGATAAAATTTACTAAAGAAAACTATTATTTTTCAATACTTGTCAAATTAGCCATCACGGAGTGCTATCGACTGAGGTTCAAGATCACTGGGGAATTTTTCGGCTTCGCAGTCACCAAAGCAATCAAACGATTATTATTTTTCTTGGAAGCAAGAAAAATAATAATCGTTTAAATTAGCCTTATGTGATTCTGTGATTTGCTTTTACAGTGAAACCTCCATGAGTCGATGTTCCATGACTCTATAACAACTCATAATATCATACTAAACAAATTTATAAAAAAAAATGATCTAGTTGTCCGGATGGTAATGCTACGTTAGGAATGATGTCACATGTTCACAAATCTAATTTGAGTTTCGCAAGTAAAGTAGAGTAAAGAGTATGACTTAATAGTTTTGTATTCTGTGCAGCTCTCCAAAGCATTTCTGTTCCATGACTCGATGTTTCCATGAGCCAATGCGAACATTTGCGAGACAAAGTTTCAAATGAGTAATTGTTCTAGCTGTTACGTCTGTTTTTCTGTGCCATAACATTGAGGTGAAGATGAATCGAAGCCATGCCTCAAATTTTCAAGAGCACAAATCTGGAGAACCGAAAACCGCTTGAGCTGAAAACTTAATCGATTGGTCACCACCAGCTAGTGACCAATCGATTAAGTTTTCAGCTCAAACGGATGTTGGGTTTTTCAGATTTGTGCTCCTGAAAATTCGAGGTTTGGCTTCGATTCATATTCACCCTAACGCGAATATGAGCAGCTTGAATACCACTAGCAGCAATATTAGGTGAAAAAACAGTACCGTTTTGATTCATATTACGGACACTTAAGGCCTCAGTAGAGTAAAACTGATCAAAAAGTATATAAGATAAACCAGTTTGTAAGATTTTTCCGCATTATCGAGCCTTGACAACACTTAGCTTTCGAATTGTGAGCGAAGATTTCGATTTCGATACGTTAATAATTTTAAAGAAATACAAATGTGTAGACTTTTCATGCTTCTTATTCCGGACGCTTCCTTACTTTTGCCTTGAATTCCGGAAGCTTTGATTCAAATTCCGGACAGCTCATGAAAACCGTAAAACGATAAATCAAATCATCAATTGAAATCGCTAAACTACTAAACAAACGTGTGATGCAGTTGAGCAATGTTAATTTTCATAGATATCGATGAAAAAAGCTACAAAAGTACGAACTTTAAAACGACAAAAATTTAAACATTTCGTGTGAAATGTTTCCCATATAAAGAAGAGTGTCCGGCATTAAAAGCTGTCCGTAATATGAATCGAAACGGTATATATTTCAAAGAAGAATCAATTTCAACTGGCTCTTTAGTTGCTCGTGGCGCCAAACATATTCAAGGTGATAAGTTCAGAAAGAATAGCCGATGATTAAAAGAAGGAAAAATCACTGATAATGTATTAGATATTTCTTTCCAAAGAATAGACTATGTCCATCATTCGGGCAAATGTTATTTTCGAGCAAGTGTCTTTCGGGCTAGTGACGTAGAATTACACTATATAAGAATGCGAAAATGACAACTTTGACAAAGAAAGCTCTGAGGTAATAACGGCGGAAGTGCTCATTTAACTCAAGCTGAGAAGCAGACTGTGTGTCAGTGGGGGCGTAGTGCCAAGAAGAAAAAGCAATAAAATTGGCTAGATTTCTCGAAAATTTAGCGCAAACCTAAGGCTGAAACAGTCGACAATAAATAAAAGAAATAGAAACAGGCGACGGATATTTCACCTAACATCGACCTGGTGTGGGAAGATATTTCTTGGTTATAGTGGCTAATACCTACATATAAATTGAAAAACCAAAAATAAAACACTTTTTCAAAAGTAATTCTAAGTCCACTTAGAGATTTTAAAAACGTCGATATGAATAGGAACCTAAACAGCTAAGTCTAATTATCGTTTGGAAGCTTAAGTAAACATTAAAAAATCGTTTTTGAACAATTCCGCCTTTTTAGATTATGCCTTATGTTATTTTCCGCCTTTTGTTACACGTCTAAGTTAGTCTGCCTTTTGAGTTTCCGCCTTTTGTGATTCCGCCTTTCGTGTTTCCGCCTTTCGTTAGGGTCCCATTATTTTTCAATACTTGTAAGATCCGAAGATATTATCTTTAATTTCTGAAAAGCGGATACCGTAAGTCAAGGCCACAGCTAAATGTGGTTCTATAAATTTACACTTTTACTTAATTTTGAGCATGGTGCTCATATTGCCCCAATGGTGCCACTTTTTAATATAATCAAAACAATTGAAACACTTTTGTAATTTGATAAAACTTTTGCTCCAGATTATCTACAGAAGATTGCTCTATAACTTTACGGCAAAAAAACATATGAATGAATTTGTTTACGCAACAAAAATGTCACTTTTAAATGACCAAATATTATATGAAATGGGTAAATTTTTGGGCTACTATGTATTTTTGACAATATTTACGTTGCGTTGTTGAATTTTTTGTTGAAATTTATGGTCGTCAAATCATTTTAATGATATTCATCAGGACCCCAAAAATTTTTTGATAAACGTCGATAAGAACGACACAAACAAGGGGTGCTCATCTTGCACCACGTTCCCCTATAGAGGTTCTTTGAAGGCCGAATAAAGTGCGTAGAGTGACCTTCCCCTTGGATTTTGATGAAATTCTTCCTAAAAATATTAATAAAAAATAGAATCTCCAAATAATATCCTACAAGACAACAACAAGAAAAAAATATTAAAGAAATGTTTTAACCGCAGCAAAAATATTTTGATGAAATTGCTGGAGGAGCCTTATGAGGAATCATATATAAAATTTATAGAGGAATTCTTGGAAAACTCTATATGTAATGGATATCATTGAATAATGCCTCTCTGTTTAAGCTGAAAACTTAATCGATTGGTCACTCGCTGGTGGTGACCAATCGATTAAATTTTCAGCTCAAACGGGTGTTCGGTTCTCCAGATCCGTGTTCTTGAACATTTGAGGTTTGGCTTCGATTCATCTTCACCTTAAGGTAACGTTTTTCAAAAACTTATTCTGTACTTTTTTCTTCAATTTTACCGTAAGGACGCCATTCACCGCTCATGCTCCATTCACCGCTCATTGAATTATTTTGAAAAATTTGAACAAATTTTCGCAATAAAAGTCTTTAGAATGTATCAGGATACCAAAATGGATTGTATCAGAACGAAATTCATATGATTTTATATTGTATACAACTTGTAAAAAAATAATTTTAGGCTGTTTAAGGCAGTAAACATGAGTTGAACAATGATATTTGTATGGCAGATCGAAAAATGCTTTTTAGCTGTCACAGTTTAATATGTTGTCGTACTATAGTACAAAGATAACAACCAGCTAATGAAAGTAAATTAATTCCAAGTAGTGGTGTATACAGAGCTTCATAATTAGGATGAGCGGTGAATGGCGCCCTACACATGTATCATTAGCATGCATGTTATTCGGTACCATTGTACGTTATTCTTATTTCAACTTTTTTCCTACAGAAACAAATGTTTTATCTTGCGTCTAGCGCAAAAAGTTGCGAAAAATACCGAAAACCCGTTTTTTGACAGAATTTAACGTGTTGAAATGCTGTTAAATGAGCGGTGAATGGCGTCCTTACGGTACATAGAAATCAATTTCAGCATACTGATTATATTTGGTGGGAGTCAAGCTAAAAAATATACACGACCTCATTTGTTTAAATTAAAAGCCTCTAGAATTTGAAGAATCCCAACGAAATCCATTACCCACTTGCCCCACGGTACCTTAATTAGATTTGTTATTTTAAAATTGCGTACCACGCCAATCACAGGTAACTTTCCTTGGCCCGGAAGTAGGACTCTTTCGATCGTTGGCGCAATATCTCCGCCTTGTCCGGGTTTACATCGCGAAGGTGCTCCACCAGTTGGGGAAACGCCTGGTAGAGGCGGGAACACACTTTACAACAGTACCAATCGTTGGCCATCTTGATGAACGGATCGTTGTTATCTTCACTCAGATCGAACGCAATCGGAATCGTTTCCACGGACGTAATCCGAACATCGTCGTCGTCCTCATCGGCTACTACAGAAGCTTCCAGGGCGGATGGTTCGGGAGCCACGGTCGTTGCACACATTTCGTCCGTTATCTCCACTGGAGTCGGATCTTCCGCCACTTCCGTCTCTACCAGTTATTTCGGAACCGCTACTTCCAAGTTCCTGCGGTTCTGTTGCAATAATCGTTACACTTTGAAGATAATCCACACATCCCGCACTTTCCTTCGTCGCGTCCATTTCGTTCCTCTTGCGCCGAAAGTTCCAGCTAGTATGCGGGGAAATTTTCGTGGAGCCTGCCGACAGTTAAACAATGGAGGATCATGACAAATTTTAGATATTTTCGTGAAATACTTACAGCTCAAAGAAATCATCACTGTAGAAATCATTCGCAAAAGGCCCCGCGCGTTTGCTTTTCGTGAAATACTTACAGCTCAAAGAAATCATCACTGTAGAAATCATTCGCAAAAGGCCCCGCGCGTTTGCTTATCTTTCTGAATTAGCGTCGTCTGCTCTTTTGACTGAAATTTCTGCGGGACTTCTGAACGAGAAATTTGTGTTTTGTTTTGGAAACGCGACGCCTGTCGAATCTGAAACTGACAGTATAATCGATATCACTAACACTAATATAATGACTGATAAACGATAAGTGCGGCACATACCGCTGCGGCGTAAAAATAGGCATCCAATCTGCATGCGTGTAGAAAGTTATTACATTTCCAGAACTTTCAGTACTGTCCTAAATGAAAGACTGCTGTTTAACAAAAATAGTCTTGAAATTTATGTGAATATTAAAATGACTATCCAAGAGATACTGTTTGATCCTAAAATTATATGCCCAGCAAATTTAACAATATAAAAAAAATCGATATATGTAAATTTTCAATTATTCACTTCATCAAAACTTCTGAGTCGATATATTTTTATGATAGTTAACGTATAACTCTCCTATGCACATGTCTCATACACACTTAGAAAATATCACCGACTCCGGTAATTTTTTTACCGAAATATAAACCGCTGAGCGCTCGGTAATGCTTCCGGTAAAGTTAAGAATAACCGAACAATCCGTAATTTGAATCAAAGCGCAGCTGTCAAAATATTACAAATCGTTCGTGAATGGTTACCGAACGATTTGTTAAAATTATTACCGAACGCATTGTTCATATTTGCAGGCCGTCAGAATGGGACAGTTCTTTCTGATGTTTAATGAAATAATCTAATTTATTTCGAGAACTTTATTCGGTTTGACATGTTTAATGTTTAGTAATGCAGCTTATTATGATTGACGTTTCTTCTGATGAACACATCTAAACGTGAGGTTCACTTCGTCGCTCGAATGGAAATGAACTTCTCACCTCATTCGAGTCGACTCTCGGAATCGCAAAAAAGAGTTCATTCGAGAGCGAAGTGACCATTCTCGACTCCTCTCACTCCAGTCGTGGAATAAGCACATTTATGTCAATATAATTTCACTGGAGGCCACCATCAAACTAAAAGCAAGCTGCAAGTTCAGCGCCATTGAACATCCACTTAATGAAACATCCCAGCTGGACGTTTGCAGCTAGTCGCCCATTATAGTGGACAAAGTTGGTGCCGCCGATTCCGTCTTGGATGGGTCAACTTCCGTCTAGAAAAATAACGATTTGGATTATTCTGTGGGAACAGTTATTCGATTCTTTTACCTTGAACGATTCTCGACAGTGCATTTTCCGTTCTAGCAGTTCTTGCTTGCACAAATAAATATGGCGGTGTAAAAATCTCAAATTACCATTTGTTCGGTAAAGCACTGTAGCACTAGGTACCGAAGTGTACGGTAAACTTTTACTGGCTACGGTGATTCTGAACGGTTTACAAATTCTTCGGTAAATGAATTGACGATTTCGGTGAAAACAAACAAACATTCGTTGAATTTTCCTAATTGTGTACGTTTTTTCGGTAAGCTTGTTTGGAATACCGAAACATCAGTTAAATGTTTATTTACAGTTCGTTTTCGGTAACAAATTTTACCGAACAACGAAATAAAATCTAAGTGTGTATGTTTAACATATTCATATCACATTCAAGATACTGCTAGTGTAGACTTCACAATAAGACTGATTCTTGGTGCACCCGTGGAAAAATATAGTTCAAAGTTTCAGACCACATAGCATTTGCATCCAAAAATAATAACAATTCTGGGAGCTTTCTGAATACGGCTCTATGCTGCGTAAATGCAATGTACATACGAATGAAAGCTTATATGCGATCCTTTTACCAACAAACCTGGCGAATCTACTCAGCTATTTTTAAGCCGTGTGGCAGCTATTATGCATACCGATCATTGCTTTGTCTCGACTGTTATAGAGCAAGTAGCTTTATAACATTTTCGGAAGGCGCTTTTCCAACCATTTCGCCAATGTTGAATATTTGTTATACAGCTTCCCTGTATTATTGATTAAATATTATTTAAAAGCTATTTCACAGCTTTCGGAAGTCTGTCCTTGCTGCCACCACAGTTATATCGAAGTACACAAATTATGTCACGCTAAATTTCAGCTTTTTTGACCCCCCTATCCTACAGGCTGTGCAGATACGCCACAAGTTGTTATATTGCAGCTTTCTGCCACGTTCCAAAACATTGAAAATTAGAACAAAATTTGCAAATAAAAATTCAAAATTTTGCATTTTGTCTTACCCAACATGTTTCAATTTTTCCTATGACCTTTAGAGAAAATCGGCTAAATTTATGCTCTAACTATACTTCGTCAAGCATGTTTCCTAAATACTGTTGTTAGGTTCTAATAAAATTATTACCGTAAAACGGGGTAACTTTGATAGTTTTCGGAAGAAAACTTCAATATTTATGCATGCTGTTTCAAAGAATTACATTTTATATTTTTAAAACAAGTACTGACATCCTAGCTATCGATTGTACTTGATAGATTGCCAAAAGATTTATTCTGTATGGATATATTATTTTTCATATAATCGAAAGTCGGTTTTCTGTTTTGGGGTAACTTTGATAATCGAACAAAATTTATTGAATTATGGAACATTTATAGGGCGTTACATACCTCTAGGCGTTTAACGCTATATGTAAATTTCTGACTTAGATTACAAAAATGGTCCTAGTTTGTAAAAATGGATTTCGCTAAGAGATTTGAGACCGAATTCATGTTCTACTATAACTAGGCTGTCATGGATAAGTGACGAATTCATTATGACTTTATCAAATAGTGATCGTAGAACAGATTGTTTGTAAGCGGTGCAAAAACGCTAAAAACTTGTAAATTTTTAGAATTTGCATATAAATCCTCAAATGCACTTGATTCCAACGAAAATAGCTTTGACATGAAGTGTCATACTATTACTTTTTACTATTTCATTCGTTTTTCTTAACTGATTGACAGAAACTTCGTTTTTTTCGTTTAATATGTTGTGGGTCTCGCACTATCAAAGTTACCCGCATTATCAAAGTTACCCCGTTTTACAGTACATCTTTAAATGCTGTTGTTGTAGAATTTCTTCTGCTGTAAAACATTTTAAAGGTTCCAGAAAACTCTACGGTATAGAAAGAAAAGTGATATTGAAAATTCTAGAATATTCTGCTGTTGTTGTGCTCGTAGCTCTCAATGAAACATTTCGGTGAAACTATTCAAAGCGATACTGACAGACAACTCTGGGATTTTATATATATATATATATATGATTATTATTATTATTATTTATTAACAACAATGTGTCCTCGTTAGGGCATTTTGCTGTATGTTCGCTGTATAACAGACAGTAAAGCGCATTTTAATTATACAGTCCACTCTCCAGAACTTGATATTGAAGAGACCATCGAAAAAGGGAGGTATCGTGTAACAGAACACAAAACCAGTGTAACTGCGATCATAGGAACCATCGAGAAACCGGGTCTGGGTTATTTGGCATCACCCAGTTGGGCATAAAGGACAATTGGCATAACGGTCATTTAGCATAAACAAATTTCATCAAGAACAGGCATATTTTGAAAGAAGGGATATAATTCTAGTTATGCCAAATGGTCATTGTGCCAAACGGCGTTATGCCAAATGACCCGCTCCCATGAAAACCAACGTCTACTATGGTTCTCTAACTCGATATCAAAATACGAAATATCGAATAAGGGAGAGTTGGCTGACAGCCGGATTAATGATAGGGAATGGGGTGGGTGAGTATCCACAAAATGTTACAGCTCATACTAAAAGTGTTACGCGGGGTGGGTGGCTGTTAAAAAATGGCCAACTGAAGAAATAAAGCCAGCTAGGATTTATGACAGCTTTAATTTTTTGCAGCGTTAGCTGCTTCAATTCAACTGTTATACAACAGAAAGCATTTAATCTTGGCTTAAAGCGCTAAAATTGTTAGGGCGGTCCCTTGGAAGTCCGAGAACCAGTATTTGGGAAACACTGATCCTTCGCATAATTATGAATATTTGTCAGAGAAAAGTTACAAGAAGATCCATTCAACTTGAAGCTTAAGCGCCTTGAAAGTTGAGAGCATATCTCAAATACAGCCTTTTTTCAGGTATAGGAAGTGGCAAAAAAATCCAATATGGAAGTTATTTTTAGAAGTGTAACGGAATTTCTTTTCTTGCACCAAAAACACGCTTTTAAATTGTACACAAGTTTCATCCATCTCTTTTAGATCCTCTTTATCCTTATCATATTATTGTATTATTCATTTTACTTGAAATACATATATTAAATCGTCCTCTTTATTTTTATATATTTTCATTTTTTATCCGATCAGTTGTTTCACTTATCTCAATAGATGTTTGCTAATTTTTAAATTTATTTTCGAGTTATTTTTTTCTCTTTCTTCTTCATCAATAATATTTCGAATTTCGCTTTTTCCTTCAAAAACGTTCAAATCGGGTTGCGTTTCGTTTTTTACATGTGTTTTTTTGTGGGTGTGTTGTATGTGTGCATTTATGACTACAATAGTTCCAACCGATTATTGCAGTTTCTTCATTTCTGTTTTGTTAACACTAATCAACTAAGTTATGAATTAATTTAATAATTTGTTAAATAAGATAAAACTTTCAAATATAATAAAAACAATGATGGGTGGAAAATAGTTAATAGTGATAGTAAATGACCAGTGATAGGGTTGTTGTTCTTAGAAGCAGCTAGAAATAATTGGTATGGAAAAATAGAATAGTACGGTGACTGGGGAAGATGAATGAACAAATCTATTCGAGACTGGAAGAGTTACTATGGGTATGGCCTATTGCGCACGGAT
The DNA here is from genome assembly GCF_002204515.2 of Aedes aegypti. Lineage (NCBI taxonomy): Eukaryota > Metazoa > Arthropoda > Insecta > Diptera > Culicidae > Aedes > Aedes aegypti. The sequence continues at coordinate 90,926,365 of NC_035108.1, read as the reverse complement.
ATAAAGCTACAATCAGTGTGTTTTTTTTTTCATTGGGATAATTAACAATCTTTTGTAAAAATGCATGAATCGCTTTGCTATGACTAAAACTTATTTCTTTGAATATGATTTAATGTTGCGAATTGTTTCATGAACCGTTGAAATATGTATCGATTCAATAAGCTACCTTCTAGAATCCTGTCTATAGCTTGACTCTCACACGAAAAGATAGTGCTGTGAAATAGTAAAACACAGATAAATAAAAAAAAACGTGGGTGAAAACGAAGTTTTTGTTTTATACAATCAAGATACTTACGTTTTGCACATCTATTAATTACAAAGAAACAATATACTTAATACGGGATTGGCAATTTTTGGGAGGTTCAGTTGTAAAATTTTGGCTGCTCGAATCGTTCAACCAAATTTTAGACTTTATTGCGCTCCGATTAAAGTTGATACAAATTTTCTGAACAGGCAGTAGCAGTACAAACGTGAATTATTTACAATTGATTTCTTTAGTGACAAAAAGTTTTGCGTGCTGACAGCATTTAATTTCACAATACTCAAACGGATAAAATAATTGAAAAACAGAAAGACACTTTTGAACAGATTGTAGAATTTTCTGGGTATTGATATTATTCTATTAAAATGGGAAGACGTTTAGTAGCAATAGTACAAGGACTTAGTACAGATATGCTGTCAGCAACTCAGTGTTGAAAGGCGGACGGTGTAGACAATCATAAAAACTAATTGCTAAAACGGGAAAACAACGTAATATTTTCCGACTTGATCACTCATTTTCTCTGGAGTTGTTTTCTGGTCTGGTCACATTATACAATTTATAAATTACATTTTTCTAAAGGCACGTTCCAATGTTTTTTTTTTCCTCACCGTACGTCATAAAACTCTTTTCATTATTTTCTGCTGCACTTTCAAATTAGTTTTGTTCTTAAATGTTAGCTTTCGATTTTCGAGTGTTTTGCTTACTTCTGTTTGTTTTAATCCTAATTTTAAGCGGTTGTTCTGTAGTCGTAGTTGATAAACTTTAAACTTTGTTTTCTGCATTTTCCGTGTCTGCTGTGTTCAGAGGCGTTGTTGTTAAAATCAATGGAATTGCAGGGTGGTTTGTTCCAGTGGCATCCAGTAGTGTTTTTGTGTATGTGCTGATCGTGCTGTTGCTGCTGCTGAACCCCTCCCCTTTAGAGCGGCCGAGTGAAGTTCGCGGGGAACATACCCTTATCGTTTGTGCCCTCTTTGATGCCCATCAGCCAGCCTTCCTCCTGGAAAATATCAATGAAGTCAGGTCACCATTACGTTTGACAATTTGGAACACTCAATTGATATGTACCTGATCTTCTGGGTCCTCGTACTCGATCACATTGATCGTATCGCCGACCTCAAAGCTGAGCTCATCAACGTCCTCTCGAACATACTTGTACGTGGCCTTCACTCGATACAAGACACCCGGTGGCAGATCGGTAGTTGTGGCGCCTGGAATTGAGAAGTAGTCACAATTGTAAGATTCTGTATACATTCAAATGAATATTTGCAATAATTTAATGAAAGAGGTTGCTACGTAGGATGACATTAAACCAAGATGTTTCACATATTTCCATAACATTCAAACTTTTTTTTCGCAATGACAGCATGCAAAACATAATAATTCGGAATGAATTAGAAGGTAAAATAAGTTTATCAAGTATAATTATAATAAACCTTTAGCGTTTAAACTAATACTTCAGAGTTTCATAACACATACTTCAGGTTATAATATACCGTTTTGTCTAAAATTCCGAACAGACTCATATTCCGAACCCTCGGTTTTTGTAAGGTGATTTGGTTGAAATGTTTCGCTGAAATATGTCATCAAATTATCTAAAAATGGCAGTCGATTGCAATTAAATCAAACTTTCAGCATAAAGTTCTTGAATTCCGACAGTATTCAATATATAACAACATCACCCCCTCTTTCCCAAACTGATTTCGCGAAATTTAGCCCTTTTGCAACATTGTTTGTTTAAGCACTTTTTAATTTAAGGATTTTTTGTAGAGAAATAGTCGTTCAAAGTAGATGACGGGGTTGGTGGTCTGATGGCTACCGCTTCTGCTTCATATGCAGAAGGTCATGGGTTCAATCCCAGGCCCGTCCCTTTCCTCGTACTTTGTAGTTGTATACCGTCTCACTTGCTTCTATCTTCCATTCTAAATATATCACACTCAAACTATTCGTTCATAGCAAACGCTAGAACCAGAGACGGACAAGAAACCGTTTCCCTAACGCTTCCTACTTCCACGCGCACGCCTTTCTTACGCCTGATACATAGGCAGTCTGCTAACCACAAAAGCAAACCTCTCTGCCATGCCTTTCCCCCAATCCATACACTCCCGCATGAACTGACGTGGATGCAGTGGAATATACGGTCTACGTGGGAGTCAGTTCAATGCATCCATCAATTCCTCCCCCTTCCCCTCATTGGTCTGCATTCTGACGTGGCAGGTGCCATTGTTGCCTAAAAATAGAAGATCACCAGCACTTATACACTGAGGATGCATGTTAGTCCCAAGCAGTCATTCGGTTGGTTCCTTGTGTAAGTGCAGCTGATCTGGCGATACTGGAGTGCATCCACGGGCGGCCAATCAAGCTCAAGCTCAAGCTCAAGAAATAGTCGTTCAAAGTAGAGGGAAAGAAAGGGTTAATCCCTCTTTCAATTGGGTCGTTTAGTGAAGTTTATCCAACGAGGATTGTCGAGTTGAATAATTACGACGAGTGCTGTAAAAATAAAGTTCTGCAACGAGTTGCGTACAACATTTTTTGCAATTTCGTAGAAGACCACATGAGGGTAGCGGAAACCATATCGGAATGCATTCACCATTATTTTATAATTTCTGAAAAAAATGTCGTCTAATGATTTATTACACAACTCAAAACAGTTGCGTAATAAGACAGCGTTGCGTAGTGAATCATTACAACACTGGTTTCAGTTGCGTAATGGCTAATACCACACTGCATAATTCAGTGCAGGAAAGTAGGCCGTTTCATGACAGATTGGCGTGATGAAAAACAGCCTATTACGATGAGAAATTGCAAAAAACAAGTAATTTCGGTCCAGGATATTTTTGTAATGGAAATTTCCTTGACTTCATTGGGCATAGAGAATCATCGTAGTGGGCAGTATAAAGATATTCTTAAAACATTAGAGTACGATCTATTATAGTCTTGTTGATACAGTATGCCAAAGCCAAAAATATTGCTTCAAATGTGAACACAATGTTGCTGAATGAATGTTATACAAAGAACTATTCAATAAAAATAACAATAAAAACATTTTTTTTCAGACATTTTTCGCATACTGTAGTACCAGAAAGTATGGGTACGACTTAACCATACTGCCATTTTAAGACTATTGCAGATATAGATTTTCACACACCTCATTCTTGCACCCATTAAGAGTAGGTTTTGTATTTAGAACGATTTATTTCAATATAAATTTCTAAATAGCGTTCTATTCATTAGAAGCATTTATTAACAATTTTGCACAAATTTCTAAGCGAATTTGTGCTAGATCAGAAAATACTTACTATAAAAATCCTAACAAATACAGAGGATAGGCAAAATTTTGCCTAAATTCAAATGCTTATAACTTCATGAAAAATGGATGAAATTGGACGCATCCGAAAGCAGTCGATGGAACATTTGGTCTAGTTTCAGGAACTAGCTTGGCCAATGGCCATGCATATTGCCTAACGGACACCGGAGATGTTACGGATTTTCCGAGGTCATGTCCAAATGCCATATTTCTGCCACTTGTATTTTTGTGCGGTGTGAAGTTGTATAGATGTTTCCAATTTTCCTAGAAACTAAAACTAATGGGAAGTTGAATGCTGGCGGAGGCATTAGGATTCGTTGCAAATCTTCAGAAATATGACCATTTCCGTGAAAGTGGTTCCGGAATATGGCCAGTCATGTTTGTATTGCTAATCATGTAAATATTATCCGGAGCTAAATCCAAGTGGCATTAATCTTCAAAATGATGCTTCCAGCAACATATTCAGAACCATTAGGTGCACTGACCACTCTACAATAGGCTCCAGGGGCCCGGGGGGAAGAGGTCAATTAGGAACATATCTGGATTAATATCAAACTTCATTATTTTCAAAGATCATGTTTCCCGAAGCATTTTCAGCACCATCGCCTGTCATGACCACTCTATAGTAGGTTCTAGGTACCCCGGAAACACATCAATATGGGTATAAAACATCAAGATTTTTGAAGGTGATGCTTCAGGAATCATTTACAGAGCAACTTACTTCTATGACCACTGTATAGTAGGTTCCATGCGTTCTGGGGGAAGTGCATCACAATTAGGAACGTGTCTGGAACCATACCAATATGGGTATCAAACTTCAAGATTTTCGAAGGGTATGCTCCCGAGAGCATTTCAAGAACCACCGGCTGCCAGACTACTGTATAGGAGTTTACAAGTATTCCGGGGGATACGATCATGTTCTAAATTGGCCACTTCTCAGGGGTCCCTGGAATCTACTATAGAGTGGTTATTACATTTTGTGGTTCTGAAAATGCTCCACATTCTCCAAGGCACATGGAACCTACTGTTCATGGTAGACGATGATTTTCAAACTGCTTCCGGAAGCATGAATTTTAAAAACATTGAAGTTTGTTACTCTTATTTATAATGATTCCGTACATGTGTGAGATTTGCCACTTCCATCGGGGTATCTCGAACCTACTATACAGTGGTTACGGCAGCCGGTGGTTCTGAAAGTGCTTTCGGAAACATCACCTTCTAAAATCTTGATATTTGATAACCATATTTATGTAATTCCGGACATGCTTTGAATTGGCCACATCCACCGGGGCCCTAGAAACTAGATCCGGATAATATATACATGATTGGAAATATGAACAAATTGGAACATGACTGACCATATTTTTTGGAACCACCTTTACGGAAATGATCATTTTCCAAAGATTTTCAACGAATCTTAACGCGTCCACCGGCATTCAACTTTCTATTAGTTCTAGTCCCTAGGAAAATTGTAACCATCTATACAAATTCACTCCGCACAAAAATACAAGCAGTAGAAAAAATAGCATTTGGAAATAACCTCGGAAAATCCGGAACATCTCCGGTGTCCGGAGGCCAATATGCATGGCCAAGCCAGTTCCTAAAACTAGACCAAATTTGCCGTCGACTGCTTAAGGATGCATCCAATTTCATCCATTTTTCATGGAGTTATAAGTCAGGATGGCCACCAACTGTTCATTTTGAAATTCCCGCTTTTTTCCCGGTTTTCCCGGTATATTTTTCAGAATTTTCCCGGTTTTTAATTGAGGAGCCTGAACGTGACCCTTCGATCGGTTTTTCAATTGAATACACCAAAAATTTTATTTCAAACTTTTCAACGGTATTTTTCCGTCCAATAAGAAAAAAAAAATAATATTCGTAGAAGACTGCCTTGTATTTTTTGGCTCTCGTACAATTGGAATGACAAATTGTTGAAAAAACTTAAAAAAAGTTAATGTCAAATTTGCTTTCTTGAAGGATTTCCCAAAAATATTTTTCCACTCAAACACGTCGGAGACCCTAAAGAAAACAAAAGTGAAAGAATAATTCAAATCAGTCGTCCCGTTCTCAAGCCAACTCGTGACATACAAACAGTATTCCATTTTCATTTACATGTCTAGATATGCCCTTTTTGTTCCCTATTACCCTATTTAAAGTACTTCGATTTTCAATCTTACTTTTTTTCTTCAAAAATGAAGAGTTCACTAAAGCTAATAAGTTTAAGATGAGGATGAAACAAAGCCACAATAAACTAAAGTGACTAAAGAAAATAATGAATCCAATATGTTACTTTATGCAAGAAGTTTTAATATCTGATTCAAAACTTTGAGTCAAATAAGATAAAGAAAAAAAAATAAGCCCTGTTAGTAAAAGATAAAAAAATAAAATAGTCCAAAACATTACCAACCAACTTGAGTGTAGCAAACTAGACTGTTTCAACAAGAAAATTTAAAAGTTGTTTGTCCAAAATAACAGATGCTTAATGGCAATATGATCAACCATATAAACTTTCTACAACTTATTTTTGATGATTTATAGCTATAATGAAGATGTTCTTTCAAAATAATTTTCCCGGTGACCATCTCAAATTCCCGGTTTTTCCCGTCTTTTTCCCGATGGATTCAAATTCCCGTCTTTTTCCCGCTTTTCCCGTTTTTCCCGGTTCGGTGGCCACCCTGTAAGTATTTGAAATTAGGCAAACTTTTGCCTATCTCAATTCCCCTATATTTTTTAAGATTTTTATAGTAAGTATTTTCTGATCTAGCACAAATTTACAAATAGAGGTTTTACTTAAGTAAGTTTAAATTTGTTATTTTATTTCTATCAAAAATACGTGAAAAGTTACAATTTGGCGATCTTTTCTTATATGGAGAGTTAAACAATGTTGTCAAATGTTCTCTAGCAAAAATTCTAACCAAAATTTCTTTGAAGAACATTTGAATGTCTTATACATAATGTACTTGAACTTCCCACAGTGAAATATTGTAATAAAAATATTTTTTTAGTTATACTTAAACAAAACAAAAAAGTAAAGTCTGTGCTGAAACAATTTCCTTAAAAACACAATTTTTGATTAAAATGTTATTTGATCAAACAAAATTATCATAGATGTCTTTCAAAATATCCTGAAGAAAAATACGAAAATTTTAAAATATTTTGTGTGTACAAAAAATACTATAATTTAAGTAGATGAAAAAACCGAATTTAGTACTATACCATTTAATTCCACTAGAGTTTGTATCCTTTGACAGATACGCGTATTTCGACCTCAACTGTAAGGCCGTCTTCAGTGTCGTGTACTAGACTAAGTCGAGTCTAGTACACGACACTGAAGACGGCCTTACAGTTGAGGTCGAAATACGCGTATCTGTCAAAGGATACAAACTTTAGTGGAATTAAATGGTATAGTACTAAATTCGGTTTTTTCATCTACTTATAGGTATTCTACTAAACAGCTCGAAGATTTATTATACTATAATTTAATTTGCCAACTATTGAACGGCTAAAATGTTGTTAATTATCGAACAAGCCATAAGGAATACACGGACTGTACAACAATAGACGAGATTTTGAGCCGTTCAACAAAAAGCGGATTTCTCTACTCTTTTTCCATTTGTTGTCCCAGGCTAGAATTTGTTCTTCATAATGAACACTGGAAAAAGCTTACGGGAAGCTCACAAGATTGATTGGAGCAACGATGGACGGTGTGCAAAAATGCGTGAAGATCTCGGTCGAACACTCCAGTTCGTTCGAGTCTCGGCGAGGACTATGCTGGTAGGCGGAACTGAGCACGACAGGGCCCGCATAGGAAGCAGTGTCACGATAGACGGGGATACCTTCGAGGTGGTGGACGAGTTCGTCTACCTCGGATCCTTGTAGACGGCTAACAACAATGTTACTCGGAAAATACGAAGCCAAATCATCAGCGGAAGTCGTGCCTATTATGGGCTCCAGAAGAAACTGCGATCAAGAAAGATTCACTCCCGCACCAAATGCACGATGTACAAAACGCTCATAAGACCGGTAGTCCTCGACGGGCATGAGACGTGGACTATGCTCGATGAGGACTTGCAAGCTCTTGGGGTTTTCGAACGCCGGCGGCGTGCAGGAGAACGGCGTGTGGTGGCGAAGGATGAACCACGAGCTCGCTCAACTCTACGGCGAACCTAGTAGCTAAAGCTGTAAGGATACGCTGGGCAGGGCATGTTGCAAGAATGCCGGACAATAACCTTGTATATATGGTGTTCGCTACGAATCCGGTCGGAACAAGAAGGCGTGGGACGCAGCGAGTTAGGTGGATTAACCAGGTGCACCAGGACCTGGAGAGCGTGAGTCGCAGTCGAGGATGGAAGCGGCCATGAACATAGTGAATTGGCGAAATATTGTTGGCGAGGTTTTATCAAGATAATTTATGTAAAACCAAATAAATAAATAAATAAAAATAATGAACTCTGAAGAACTGTGAACAATTTTAATGAACAACTTTTTGCATCAAGGAAAAATAGTATAAATAAAAAATACCTAATATTGCTCCAGGAGATATTCGTATATCGCGAGTTGTTTAATAAAATTTAAAATATGTATGTTTTACTTAAAAAGTTTTTGAAACAGTAATCGCACAAATGGCCACAAATATGGCTTACGACGGTAAAAATATTTTTGGCCGTCAGTCTATACAGAAACTGCCCATTAAAATTAAAAAAAATCCAATCTCCTATATCTTTCTTACCATCCAATCTCCTGTATCATTTTTACCACGAAAGTAGTGTTCTGTGAAATTTTCAGCTTTCTAGGTGGGGATTTAACGTTGGCCCAAAGCCGATGAGTGTATACATATATAGAAATTACTATAGAGAAATTTTGAAACATGTTCCAAACACATTAGTACTGGAAAGGAAGTACAAACTTATCGTCCCACAGTGAGGACTCATTATTCTCATCATGATAAAGAAATTTGTTGAAGAGCGCCATTCAGTCTGACGGATAGGAGAAGAGATATTCATTAGTGTCATTGCTGTTATGTTGATTCATATGGGATCGAATCCCTGCAAACATCTAAAAAAATCCCAAACAAAATTAGCTTAAAAGGGATTTGTTTGATTGGCAACATTCTTTATTAAGATAATGAGCTTTTATTGGCTTTTATCGGTGAAAGCGGTACTACTCAAAGTGGAAGGGAGCAAGGAAAGTAATGAAAGATAGAATCGCAAGCGAGCGACGAGAGAAATGAATAGGGGCTGTCCACAAATGACGTAGCATTTTTTCACTGATTTTTTACACCCCCCTCCCCCCTCGTAGCATTTCATCACAAATGCTGATACCCCCCCCCCCCCCTTCGAAAATACGTAGCATATCAAGCACCCTTCCCCCCTAATTTTTAAATTTGTTTTCCTCAGCGATTGGGCTAAAACGAAGCATTAAGGTGATAATAGAACGAAGCCACACCTCAAATTGCCAAGAGCACAAGACTTGAGAACCAAATAGCGCTCCACGTTGAAAATTTGTCCCATTGATCACCACCAGCAATGCAGCAATTTGATTGATTTTCAACGCGAACTGTTGTCAGATTCTCCAGTCTTGTGCACTTGAAAATTCCATGTTTGGCTTCGTTTTATAATCACCATAAAATCCAAAAATTCAAAGTTTGATATTAAAAACTGGCTGAAACGTCAAACGCTCAAGAATAATTTGAAAAAAAAAAAGACAGATCAAACTAACTTATTTCCTGTTACATAATTTTGCAGGGTGTCGACTCAATTTTGAAAATAAAATTCCCTGACTTTCCCTGACCTTCCAGTCGATTTCCAGAAAAAAAAAACCAGACCATTGAATTTGTTGTTTTAGCAACCGTATGATAAACAAGTATTGATTTACTCGAACAACAGATTTGAACTGATGGAAAATGCTTAATAAATTTCTTTAACTCTTTTGAATTAGTCTGGAACAAACTTAATCTAAGAAAGACAACTGACAATATTTTCGAAGAAAAAATAAGACTTCAGAAGACTGCTTATACTATATCAATTCCATAAATATTGTCGAAAGTTCCAATTGTCCATTTATTTTTTCATAGTTTTTATGCTTAGAGAGACAAATACATTATGATCTACATTGTCATAAAACAGTAAGTATTCGCATCTAAAGTAGGAAAATTGTCATGCCTCATAATACAAGAATTTCTTATTAATCATTTTAGCATATTTATGTCAACATTTTGAGCAAATTTTGTCATGAACTATGGCATTATTGAAGTAAGCTTCAATGTGTAAATATATTCAACTATAAAATGTCTATAAACTCACAAAATGTGCGGATTTAGGACACTTAACTCACAAAACTCATGATAAAAGAGCATTGATAAATAGTGAATCAATTGTCACTCAACACGCAGCAACAAAGATATTGTCAGCTCCTATTTTTGTTGCCATAATTTTATCCCGCAACATCAGTTTATCACCACTTTAACAGAATATGACAATAATCGATCACCACGAGCGCAGCGATTTTCTGGGCTTCGCATTGCAATTTTCGAGAACCTTCTTCGTGTTGCTAAACATTGATACATTATAAAACAGCATCCATAAAACAAATTTGGTTTTGTGTTTAAATTAACTGATCAATCGCGAATTGAAATGGTTGCAACAATGTTGCGCTCTAGGATTGTCATGACAATTTTGCTTTTGATTGTATCCTTATACGCAACAGTTGCGACAAGCGGTTGTGAGCGAGCTTGATTTGTTGTTTGTTTTCATCTGTTTTGATGACAATTTGATTCACTGATCCTTGACAAATTTAAATTCTTAAGATAAGACAATTTTTCGAAGATTCCGTTAAAAAATCACGGAATCTCGTTTTAGCTTTATACAATCTGTTTAGTTGTCAGGAAAATTGCAAATTTCTTAGAAATTTTTGAATTTTATAATAGTGATGTTTGAAGCTGAATCACCATTTTTAAGTTAAGTTTAAAAATTCAGACTAAAAAGTTTGATAAAAAACTGTTTGTCAAATTTTTCTACTCGTTGTAACGAAATTATTCCAAATGCTACGTCCACAAGTTGGGACCCCTCCCTCCCCCTCGTCACACATCGTCACAAATTCGAGAAGCCCCCCCTCCGCCCTAAAATGCTACGTCATTTATGGACGACCCCATAGAAGTTGAAAACTAACAGAGGGCCATATATGAACAACACACTTCAGGTTATTTGTAGTTCGTCGTCCAAATTTCAGCCAATTCGGTCTACAAGAACCTGAGATACAGATCCCCTATCTTGAGCATTTTGTATGAAAAAAAAAAACAGCCGAATGCTGTTTTTTTACATTAATAACTTTTGTCACTGACTGTACGGAGACGCACCATCTGTGGAAGTCGTGCCTGTGGGCTTCAGAGGAACCTGCGGTCAAAAATGATTCGTCACCGCACCGTAGGTATGGTGTACAAAACGCTTATTAGACCGGTGGTCCTTTATCGGCATGACATGTGGACGAGGAAGACCTGCAAGCACTCGGAGTTTTAGAACGTCGGGTGCTTAGAACGATCTTTGGTGGTGTGCAGCAGAACGTTGTGTGGCGGCGAATGATGAACCACGAGCTCGCTGTACTCTACGGCGAACCTAGTATCCTGAAGGTAGCAAAAACTGAAAGAATACGTTGGGCGGGACATGTTGTAAGAATGCCGGACAACAACCTTGCAAAAATGTTGTTCGATTCCGATCCGATAGGTACAAGAAGGCGAGGAGTACAGCGGGCACGGTGGGCTGACCAGGTGCTGCAAGATCTTGTGAGTGTGGGCCGCAGCCGAAGATGGAGGGAGGCAGCTGCGAACCGAGTTGTATGGCGTGGAATTGTTGACGCGGTTTTATAGTGATAACAATGTAACACCAATAAATGAATAAATGAGTGTTTGCCATTGGATTCATGTAAACGTTTTAACATCTTTCACATAAATTTGTGTTCACAGAATTGAAGAAAAAAAAACTCTAAGAAAACGAAGAACGATTTCGTCTTTTCTTAGGAAGGGACCTGGGAGGGAGGCATAGATATTACACATGAAATATGACACAATGTTATTTCGAACTGCAAGAAAACTTCAGCTTGCCAACGACAATCAAGGCAGACTTAAAGAAAATTGCTAGTTTTTTTTGTTGTGTTCCTTCGATCGTTCTGGACAAACATGGAAAAACGGCCGAAGTTTTCTATGCATTTCATTTTTGTTTTAATTCGAAAAAGTAAAATGATGCGTACTATTGTGACATTACTTTTGATTAAGCATGAATTGCTATTCTACTAAACAGCTCAAAGATTTATTATTTTTAATCGATTTTTTGTCAAATTTGATAAACTACAAAAACATGTTTTATTCAATTACGCGCTTTTATCATGTTTGTCCATTGTTTTATATCTGGGCTCACAGTGACAGTTCGTGACAGCAGAATTTCGGCTCACCTTGACGTACATAAATTTCGTATCGGTTTCTCCCTCCCAGGAAGGGACCATCTAGTAAGGTAGATATCGAGTTACATCGTGATTCAAAGGACCATCTAGGTACCCTGGAATCTAATCATTACTCGATATCGGGATTTGAAATATTGATTAATGGTAGTGGAGAGTTGACTGTATATCAATTCGTATATTCAAAATGTATATCAACTGTATATTCAAAACGGTGAATCAAGTCGAGTTTGCCATTTTTCCATTGTATCGTGCTGCCGTTGCCGTGAGTTGACTGTAGATGTTGCGTTAAATATGTAGATAAGTTCCAATAATGCAAATATATTGTTATTCCGAATGCTTGGAGTAAATTTTCCTGAAAACATTTCAAAACACTTAGTTTGGCACCGACAATAGGTTTATCTTATTATTCGTAGATATTCATTGAGCGTAATATATTTTTTCTTTTGTAATTTAAGAGCTCAGATTTTTTTTATGAGAAACATCGAACCACTGTCTAGTCACATCAACGAGCGACAAAAAAAAAAAATTTTCAAGAAAAAATACTGAAAACGATATATTTTAGAAAGTGAGGGCGCCTCCGTTCTCTATGGATAGAAATGTGTGAAGGTGTGATTTAAAGCGTGTGGATTGAAAGATTGGAAAAAGTGCCTTCAGATTAGGATGTGAAAGTGCTTCGGCCAAATCGAGTTTTTTTTTTCTTAGTGCGGCGGCAGTGAAATTTGTATGTGATTCCTAACGTCTAAAAACTACTCAATTCAAAATCATACAGAGAAAAGAAAAATAAAACGACGAAGGTTAGCTACAGCAAATATTGAAAATATAGAAAAACTTGGAAATATAGTCACACACAAATCAAACTACGCGAATAGGGTTTCCACAGCCTATGGTCTCACTTACCCACTGGGATATCATAGAGCTCTTCCAGTTTGCTATTATTGTTGGTGTGAGTAATGCTAGTACCGATCATGGAACAATGGCTGTTAACGTTATTGTTAATGCTATTCATCTGGTTATGGCTACTGTCGATGCTGGTGGTATTGTTGTTAGGGACATTGCTGTAGATATGTTGGGCGTCAACGGGGGGCCGCTGAAGTTCCGTTGAGCAGTTCGAAGGAAGGGACGAAGGACCGATCGCGTTCGAAGGATGATGAATGCCGGCGATGGAATTTAGTTGATTATGGTGGATGTGTGGGTGGTGAGATGATGGGATTACTGAATGATGCTGGAGGTGGTGATTCTGTAGATGATTGTTATAGTGATGTTGATGGTAGGCGTTAGTAGTGTTCATGTAGCCGAGACTAGGGTTTAGCTTATTTACATTAGTATTACTTGATTGCGAAACGGCAGCGCCAGCAGTAGTAGGCGTTGTTGTGGGTGATGGTGATGGCGGCGATTTAGGCTGAGGGTCAACAGCAGGCGGTGGCGATGCCGGTGGGACAGGACTAGAACTTGTGGAATCGGCTGCGGCAGCGTCGGGCGTGTTATTTTGCGTTTGGCTGCTTGGATGGAGATCATGGTGGTTATGATCCGTACCATTTGTGGTTACTTTTTCATCGCTCTTGGTTGTGGTGGTGGTAGTAGTAGTAGTAGGCGGCTCAGGCGTTTTAGCAACCGCTGTGGCTTGCTGCGATGTAGTATCAGTATTGTTGCTGTTGTTAGCAATGGTGGTGGGTGTTGTGGTAGATGATCGCAAAGCAGCACTGGTAGATTTCACGACTTCCGTGTTCTGATAGGATGGTTCCGTATCTTCCAGGCTGTGATGCTGCTCTGGACTTGGCGAGATTGATGGCGAAGTGGATGTGGCTGTAAGTACACACAAAAAGAAGAGAGAGAAAACACAAAAGTAATGTCACACACATGCTTCTGATGGCTTGCTGGTATTTAATTTCTTTCAAGCGGCTTAAAAGCAATTAATAAATTAATTTTCGCTTGAAATTTTTGGAGATCAATAGATTTTGTTTCCTCGTTTCTATTTACAAAGCGTACCAGAAGCATCTTAAAAGTTCAGCTGTCTATTAGCATAATTATTTACATAGAATACACTATAGTAAACACTATTAACTATAAATAAAACCCATCAAAACTGTGCAAAAGCAGCCAATTTGGAAAAGACATTTACAAAGCAAGCGGAAAGGGAACAGATTGAGAAAGATTTGATAACAGAAACGATAGACGGTAGATCAGGATGGAATGTGATGCAACAATAAAAAAAACCCCGAGTGAGGATCGAACTCACGACCTTAAGATTATAGATTGCCTGCTGCGCCATCAAGGGCGTCAAGCTTTTTGCGACTCATATTTTCCGATCACATAAAATACGAACTGATAACGAGTAACCAGTCTTTCTTATCACAATAATCAAGCACCTGTAATCTAACTTCCAAGCGAAATTTATGCTGATTGAACAAGCGGACGAAAATAATTCACATATTTGCCATTGATCATTCCAAAATATCGGACAATCAGATGCCCTGAATTGATTTTCCTAACAAATTACCCTTATCAATGTCAATGATGTGAAAAGCGTACATGTCCTCCGCGAACGAATATTATCGCCAAATGATATGGTAATTATCATGCCAAACCATGTGAATATGCGCAAAGTAAACGAATTTACCGATTCCTAACACAAATCTATGGAAGCGGGCTATCAAAGTAAATAAAGATCTGGTTCTCTGCGCGCCTCGAAGCATGATAACAAAAAAGGACACCGATGTGAATTTTACTGTAGAGGGTGGTGGTACTTACGTCCGTTGGCATTGGCAGATCCGTTGGTGATGTTATTTACAATCGACAAGTTCGCTTTCACTGGGGACTGTGGTGGGCTGGACGGAGTGGAGTTAGCTAAAAAAAATCGTGAGACGAAAAAGGAGGGAAATGGAAAACACTTGGATGAGTACACAGTTTAACGAATGAATTAGTTACGTTTGATTGAATTTTAGTTCATTTCGTTACTCAATAATATCGATACTTAATTGATAAATTGCCCAATCAATTATTTTGTTGAATAACATCCCTTTTTGTAAATCATATTCGAGATTTTCTTGTTATTACAAGCTTAGTTGACCATTACCCATGGTTGGAGGACTTCATTAAACTTCTAACCCGCAAATTTCCTGAAACATTGTCAAAGTCAATCAAAACTGTTTTTGTCAAACTTTTGGGAAAACTCACGTAGGAATTCCTGAATGAGTTTTTAGATAAATCCCTGGAGGAAACTCTATCCTCCTGACTCCATACTTTTGCACGGTGATTTGAATTACTGTTTCAATGATTTTCAATAGATTTGAAATTGAGCTGTAAAATTAGCCATGTTTTCAGTGTAATTTTTTGAAAAATATCATATATTCTTTTCCCGGATAATTTCCAGGAAAACTGCTGGGTTGAGTCTTGAAGAATCCCAGGAACATATTTTGAGCAAGCTGTTGTGTATATCTTTAAAAAAAGTGCTGAAGTAAATAAAACAAATAATTCATAAGATCACAGTTTTGATGAAATTCTTAAGGAATCCTTGTACAAAATTTTCTGGAGGGATTCCAAAAATACCTCTTGGAGACATTTCTAGGGAATAACGTATAAAAACTCGTGGGTAATTACTGGAAGAATCCCTGGATGAATTCAAAAAGGAATACTTGGAAAAACTAATACGAATTATTGGGGGTTGAGTTTATCAAACTCCTTATCTTGAGGAATGACTGAGGGCGTTCTGAGAGAAAAGTTGTATAAATTTTGCGGCAAATTCCCGAAAAATGCCTTAAAGTGACTCCAGGAAAAATGTTACTCGCTTCAAAAGTAGCAATAATAATTCACCCATTTTATTTTCACTTGTTTACTCTGAGGTCGGGTCAAAATACTTTAAAAATGCAACACCGACTGCCATTAGGATGAGCGCGATAAAAATGCCGAACGGATGCTTTCTCAAGGAAATGAGAAAATAATATGCAACGGTCGTGTCGGTCGGTAAACATGAACGTTTATTGCAAAACTTACGTTCTTCGCCCTCCTTAGCTCTAGATCGGCACGCAAGGAGTACCGAAGGAGACCGATGATGAAAAATTTAAACGCGGCAAGCATGGCACCGAAGATGCGAACATTGTTTATTCTGAGGGGAAAAAGGAATGACTAAACTTCCAACGTAATTCGTGGAGTGAGGCAATTCCTTTGATTGCAAAGCCAACTGTTGAAAAGGAGGTGAATGCAAAAGGATGCTATGTGTTATTCTTACGAACAATTTATGGAGACGCATGGTTGCAAGCGAACACCTTAAATTTCCTTTGTATCAGTAAAACACCACGCGCCTCCATTCGCAGACAGTTCCTTCCCCATCCCATATCCATCACTTACCGGTGATCTTCTTGAGCGTGTACGAGCCCCGCTGCGACTCGGTGGCCAGCTTGTCGACGATCGCTTCCAGTTCGGCGTACACTTTGGCCGTTTCGCTGTGGAACTGCTGCTCGGAGGCGAACAGGGTTTGCAAGTTCGTCACCAGGAACAGTATTCTCGAGTCGAACAGGGCTGGCAGTTCGTCGTGCAGTTCGCTGTTTAGCACCTCGTAGGTGCGTTTCGCTTCCTCCAGCTGTTCTCGGCCCTTTGTGACCTGGAAAATATGGGAGAAACCTTAGTACCACGATTTATATAGGATTTAGACAGTCACCGTCAAAATAAACTGCTCACTTGCTTAAAATCAAGCAAATTGTTGAAAACTGTGTGTAGCAACGGGAAAATCTTTCGTTAAAATTCGTTAATTCCTATAGGGATATCACCAGAACTTTTACCTTCAGCAATTCCTTTAGAACTTCTGCCAGGAGTTCATGCAGGGATTTCAGCAGAAAAATCATTACATGGAGTTTTCTAGAACCTTCGCAAGGAGTTTCTACAGGAAATTCTTCAAAGATTCCTCAAATATATTTTTTTACTGGGATTCCTCCAGCAATTTCTCCAAAGATTCCTCCAGATATTATTCCAGGGACTCTTCAAGCGATTTACCCTGATATTCTTTTAGAGATTCCTCCAGAGACTTCTACAAGGATTATCCAGAAAAAAAAACTCTATAGGGATCCTTCCAGATATGTCTCCATGTGAGTCTTTCTCCACTAGGGGTTACACTAGGACAATCTCTTCAAGGATTACTCCAGGTATTTCATCAGAATTCCTTCCATGGATTTCTTCAAGGATACATGAATTCCCAGGTAGTCCTCTTCAGAGACTCATGGATTCCCCCAGGGATCACTCCAGAAATTCCATAAGGAAATTCTCCAGGGATTCAACCAGGAATTCCTCCATGGATTCTACAAGAAATTATTCCACGATTTTTCAAGGGATTCCTCCAGGAATACTTCCTGGAAAATCGCTAAGTGAATTACTCCAAGGAATTTTCCAGGTAATCTTCCAGGGATTCCCTCGGAAATTTCGTTCTTGCCTACTGACCTCCAGGGATTCCCTTAGAAATTTCTTCGGCGATTCGCTCTGACCTACTAAATATTCCTCCGCGGATTCCTTTCTAGAATTCTCCTAGAAAATTATTCAATGGAATCTCCCTCCATGCATTTTATCAGAAAATACTCTTACAATTTCTTTAGGGATTACATAAGGCAATAACCTAGATTTCTCTAGGAAAATTTCTTCATGGATTTCTCCAGATATATCTCATGGATTCCTTCAAGGATTATCCAGAAATATCTCTGCAGGGATTTCTCCAGGAATTCCTCCCGCATAATCTTGTAGTGATTCTTCCAGGGATTCTCCAGGAATTTCTTCAGCAATTTACCCCGGTAATCTTTCAAAAATCCCTTCATCAATTAGCCCAGATAAACTTCATTGATTCATTCAACAATTTACCCAGGTAATCATGGATTCCTACTTCTCCAGGGACAGGGGTTTGTCCAGAGATTTACCCAGGAGGTTTTCCAAGAATTGCTCCAGAAAAATCTGGGTTCCTTCAAAAATTGTTCCAGAGATTTCTTCAGGAATTCGTCCAGAGATTTCCACGGGTATTCATTCAGAGACACCTGCAGGAATTTTTCTAAGGATTTTCTAGGAATCTTCGAGGGGTTTAAAAAAAAATCCTGCAGAACCTGTGAAATGTTCGCCTAAGAATATTTGAAGGTATCTCTGGAGCCTTTAGTACTTCATACCGGGATTCATTTACAAGGCGAAAAACGAAAAAAAAGTGACCTTAGAGACTATTTTGATAAAAAAGAGACTTGAGTGACTTTCCATTTAAAATAGAGACTTGCTCTAAAATAGTCACCAAATATCTAAAAAAAAACGGCTACCAACCCTGTTATTTGCGTAATTACAAACAAGTGGACATTTTATTTTGGTGTTGACTGTTTGTCACGAATATCGTACCTTAACATCATCCTTGCGCTTGGCAGCATTGGCTTGCAGGCTCTGGAAGGAGTGCCTCTGGCTGTCGTAGTCCACCAGTTTGCGACCTCGTTTGTCGATCTTTTTCTAAAATAAAAATTCAACACAACCGTTTAGTATCGGAGACCTTATCGTATTACAATCGCTTCCAATTTACCCTCATCTCTGGAAACTGGGAAGTGTAGGTGTTGAGTGGTATCAGCACTTGGTCACCGAGTTTGTGCGAGAAATCCTGGAATAGCACCTCGACGGTGTTGGTCTGAGCGTACAGGGCTTCCGATCCGGTCCACTGGCCTTCGTATACTTCGTTGATGGCTTCCATAAGGCTCTTGGACGCGGTTTGGACGGCTGTGAACAAACATAGATCTTCAGTTACGAGCGACATTAGTACATCATTCTAGAACTCACCTCGCACACATCGGATGTAGTTGTTGAACTCTTTCTGCAGTCTGGTGGCACTGTTCTGCTGTCTGGTGAAGTTGTTCAGGTGCTCGTCGAATATTTCGTCTGCGGTTCGGTCCACTTTGCCGAGATTTTGTAAGAGCTAGAATAAGGAACAGTCAACAGAGAGAGAAGAAAGATTAATATGATGGATCTATGAAGATGAAGCGATGGATAAAAAATAATAGCCTCGTAGGATATTTATTGCGGCGAGATTGCGATTTTGGCAAGGTTTTGGGGTTGGCGTAATTGCACGGATTTATGCTTCCTAGGAAGAACGAGGGCGATAAATCGTGATTTTGCTACCGAGATACGCACCCGACCAGGCACATTTCATTCGACTCTTGACTCTTGTCAGCCAGGGGAATGACGACGGTTATAATGAAGCCGGGCAGCTTCTCATTGTGGGAATGCACCCGACAAGTGAAAAGACGAATTGTGAAGCATCGTTTTATTGACGGCTGGGCGTGTTATTATGAGACACTTTAAGGTGGTCATTCTCGTTAAGCAGTTGGGTGCACTGCATTGCAATAGCGATGTCGGACCAGACGATGAATGTCTACGTTCTTTTCTTTGCACTATACATTCTTTTGAGGATTCCTTCGACAAAATTAATTAAATTATACATCATGTCGTTATGATTGCGACAACGTCTAAATCAAATTTTGAAGTAAATGTGTTAATAGATTACGCTTCAAAAATCGTTTTCTAAAATGTGATAAAAAAAATCAAAGGAGCAAGGATAAAACAAGTCGACGATGTTATGTAGGTCATAGATCATGAACCTCTATGGGACCAGATGATACCCCTATGTAGTCGAGTAAACACATTAAGATCATTTCGACGAAACATATCCTTTTTATTCTTCTTGGCATTACATCCCCACTGGGACAGAGCCTGCTTCTCAGCTTAGTGTTCGATGAGCACTTCCACAGTTATTACCAGAGAATTAACACTGCCAAAGTTGATATTTCCGCATTCGTATATCGTGTGGCAAGTGCGATACCCAGGGAAGTCAAGGAAATTTCCATTATGAAATGTGTTGTCATATTCAACTCATATGAAAAAAAAACTCAGTTGGCTGGAACATTACAGAACACTCTTAAGCCGACACTTACAGTGACGAACTATTCAAAATTTGTTGAATAAAGTGAACTTTTTGCACTTATAGTGTCGAACCATATCATTACAAAAATAAAGGTCAAAGGAAAGGAGTGTAGAAAGTAAAACAAGTAAAACACATATAATTTATGAATAAGAAATCATGCCGACACTCATAGTGACAAACCATACATAGTTTGTTGAAAAATTTTGACGTGAATATGGTCCACCGTTGTTGTAACGATAAAATGTGCAGGCATACATATTTTACAGATTTGAAATAAAAACATGAAACGAGCTCACCAATTGATCCTTCATCCTAGACTGAGCAGCCACAATCCAATATTAGCTTAACGTAACGCATACAGATTAACGGAGAAAGAAATCACTGTGGAGACAAAAAAATAAACTTTTGGAGACAAAAAAACATCACTTTTGCTTTTCATGCAAACAATTGCTCTGACACAAAACAAAAACACGAATGCTTGGGCTTTTACTAAGCACTGCCCAGCAAAATGCACGCCTCTTTTGGTTGAAGAACAAATGAGTTTTTCCATAAACTCCTAAAAAAGTTGTTCATCAAAGTTAAACATAATTTTTCGCAGAACAAAAATCCTCATTTTTATGAATTGTATGTTGGTATCCTTCACTAATCTACTGAAGGTAGAGCAGTAAAACCACCAATTATATTACACCAATCTTTGACACTAAGTCACTTTAGTAATTTATAAATTTATGGCCAAATGGACAGAAATACCATCCATTTACTCCCATCCAAAAGGTAAACTAAAATCGTGTTCAAAATTGGTTTTATATTTGTATAAAAGAGAGTTAAATCGTAAGTTCGCATTCTAAAGCATACATTTTACTCTTCATGGTCGTTCTATTGAAAAATCTCTTACTTTTCAAAACATGTTCGCATATCTACCAATATACAGCAATTTGTAACTTCAAGTATTCCTATCGTTAATTTCAGAATAACATATTATGAAAATAATACATGGAAAACAAATTCGATTTTATTACAGCAGTGTTTCCTATTTTAATAATTTTCATTGTGCTTTGAGAGGTCTTCCGAAAATAACGTATGTTTTTCTCTATTGTGCTATTACTATGAATTGGGGACTAAATAAGAAACTTAATGAAGGCGTAGGTTATTTTTCATATAAAGACTGTATTAGTACTTCCGTCAGGACGTAATTTAAACCTAAAAATTTTACCCCTTGAATGATATCTGGAAAATTGTTGCTCCAAAAATGACATGATTTTTTAAGAGGCTGATGCTTTTGAAGTACAGTAATTTCTCGATTATATTACAGATCCAAAAATTTTTCGCGTGATATATCGAAGCGTGATACATCCATGAGTCGATGTTTCAATACTCGATATCGACTCATGGAACCATACTACAACCATACTACAAACAGAAAATCATGATTATTATGATGGTCCCTTCAAACTGCTTTTCAAAGAAAAGCTGTTCCATGACTCGATATTTCCATGAGTCGATGGTCCCTTCAATATCGACTCATGGAGGTTTGACTGTATAATGAAAATGTATTTTTCTGCCATATAATGTTTATCAAAATTTGAACTTTACGTTGTAGAAATAGAGCGAATAAAATTAAAAGCTCATAACAGATTGGTCAAATAGATATATGTTGTTTTTTTTTGTATTGTTCAATGAAAAATGTATGAATTATGATCTGTGATGATGTATGTATGAACTAAGATCTATACCATTATTGTGGTATGACAAAATCGAACAGACAACCGTGCTAAAATCGAGAGTGATATAATGAAGCGATATTAAAACGGACACTGATAAAATCGAGAAACTAGTGTGCAACTTCTTTTCAAAAATAAAATAATATAGATTTTGAAATTGCCAATTTCTAATAATCCTTAATTGATGGATTTTTTTTTCAATTTATAGAGTAAGATGGGGCAAAAGTTTGACCTTAGTGGTATAATCAAAGTTTCCAGAAAAACAGAAGTAGTTGAAACAAAAAAAAAAATACCATGCAGTGAATCTGCAACATATTGGCTATAATTTTGCTGAACAAACTTGTGTCAAAATATTTACTCATTTTTAGTTATAACAATTTCAAAATTGATTGTCTTAAACGAACGAACCCACCGGATAGGGCAAAAGTTCGAATCTAGTGTGGGGCAAAAGTTCACTGGCTAAAACATAAAATATCGAAACTTTTATGACAGGCATACTATACACTAGCCGTAAATTAAAATTGCCCAAATCAGGGTTAATTGTAATATACTCAAAAATAGAAGTTTTTCGCAAAACTAAGTGGAAATGTAAAATTTTGGTGACATTTTTCGCACGATCAGACAAATTTTGCTAAATTTGAAGATGATATGTGGATTTTAGGCAATTTGCAAATATTTCCATGAGTTTATACATGGGTCGAACTTTTGACCCACTATGGGCCAAAAATAGTCTCCAAGCATTTATGCAAAAACTAATACACCTCAAAGCATCCTTATGATAGGCCTAGAAACGCCCTTACATAAAATATTGAAAAAGATTTTATCTTCAATTGGTTTCATGCAACGACCAAAAATTACAATATTCACGTCGAAAAACAACAAATAGACATAACTTTTCCAAATATCAATCGATTTTTATGATATTTGGATTGAAAGACTCTTACTTGAATAGCATTCGAACCACAATGACATTTATAAGTTTTGTTTTGAATTGAGCTAGATATCTTAAAAAGAAACTCTTGCCCCACTCGAAATTTTGCCCCACTTTACTTTATTGTTCCAGACATTTTTGATTAAAATAGGTCAAATTATTATGTTTTTAATTGCACTTCGTTTTCCAACATGTCAAGGAAAAAAATCGTGTTCTTTTTAGAAGTTCTTTACTTTTCAGAGAACTAGGATATTCGGACCACCGGCGTTCGTGGAAACTACAGTTGAGGACAGCTTGTTATCGAAGCATTTTCAAGAAAAACAAATTATTTTGTATATGAGCGATTGACTCTTTTACATACGAATTTAAGTATTTCCTCTGTTTTACAGATTATTTTGGGAGAATACAATATTTATATTCCTTGGAGTTCATTCAAAGTATAAAGGTAGGAATTTTAGAATTCAGACAGGAAAACCTTTTACCAACTATGTAAATCTAGCGTAGCTCACAGACTTCATCGTATTTTTAAAGTTCTCGCATATAAGTAAAGCACATTATTCACATTTTTTGAGCACCTTCCCATTGAACTCTAAAAGCTTTTGAGAACAAACATGATACTAATTAGACGATTCCTCCATAATTTTGAATTACTAACTGAATGATATTGGTATTTTGTGTGTATTGTGATTTAGTCACCACAAGTGCAGGACTTGGCATGTCGTACGGTTCCTTCAAGTTGATATTAAGATTTCTATCTGGTGGATTGACTTACAGACGCTCGGCCGCGGGCTATTGGAGAAGAGTGAATGATTCTTCTCCTTGGTTCTGATCTGGTATGCGATGAGCGAGGGAAGCGGAATACAATAAGGTGGGGCAAAAGTTCGACCTTAGTGGTATAATCAAAATTTCTATAAGATAATAGCAAATGAAAAGAAATAAATACCACACAGTGAACCTTCGACATAGCCAATATGACTATCATTGTTCTGAACAAACTTAAGTCGAAATATTTACCCATTTTTAGTAATAACAGTTTTACAGACATACTTTATACCAGCCATAAGCTTATGTTTACAGATAAACACATGAAATTTTCATCAAAAATTTCCTCAAAAATAGCAGTTTTACGCAAAACTAGGTGAACATGAAAAAAATGTGATTTTTTTCGCACCATCCGCCGAATTTCACTAAGTTTGAAGATAATATGTGGATTTGGCGCAATTTGTAATTTTTTTCGTTTATACATGGGTCGAACTTTTGCCCCGCTGATTCGAACTTTTGCCTTTTGGGCCTAAAATTGTTTCCAAGCATTTATGCTTTTTCAGTGTCAAAGGCTGAAAATATTGCTATATACTATGTTCGGCAAAGTTAAGTTGTTAAGCGGCAACTTTTGGATTTAAGAAATTTTAGATTAATATTCTCATAAATAAGATACAATTTTTATTTTCTCTGTTTGTCGATAAAAGCAATTAGTGTCTTCGACAAATTTGTTGGAAATACTGAATGAAAAAAAATTCTTTACCTCTATCTATTGCAATAAAGGATTTATAGCGATTTTCATACAAAAAACACCTCAAAAGTACAAATATTCACTTAACTTTTTTCGCAGTAATTTTCATGGCTTACAATGTATGCTAGAACATTGTAAGCCATGAAAATTACTGCATATTTTTTCAAAATAATAAACTTTGCTGAACCAGGGTGTCTACTCATTTACAGAAATGAAATTCCCTGATATTTCCAGGTTTTTCCAGATTTCAAAAAATAATTCCAGGTTTAGGAAAATCTCCAAAATACATAGATGGTCAAATTTAGGAAGTTTATTTTCAAGGATAGGTAGTTTGGCTTCGAAAAATTTTAACAAAAAAATCTAACGATAGATTTCAAAGTTGTACTCACTTCAATAAAAAATATTTGTTTTTTCTGTTTGTTCTAAATGCGTAAACAACATACGAGAAATTTAGAGAAATCTGGTGTTTATTATTCAATTTCTACGAAAACAATAATGTTTATAAAATGCTCTGAAAGTGTCTTTAGTCATCAAAATGAGATATGCAAAAATATTCTATTTGAACTAAAAGAAAAGATAAACTTCCCCTTAAAATGGAATTCAGATTTATGGACATCCCGCGACACCCAGAATAGGTTAGTAGTGTTTGATCCTTTTGTCGCGTTGCTTGCTCTTGCGAGGGCGAACGATGAACACTTATTCGGCATACAATTCATTTATCGAATATTATCGCGAATCCGGTCAGGCGTGAATATATCAAGGATCGCATCATCAACTAAAGATGACTCCCAGATCCTTACCTTATCCCACTAACCCAATATCCTTTCCATGACAACTATGGAGATGCAGAAGATTCTTCGGTCTCTAAAACCAATGGTTGTCTAACTAACATTCCTTCCCTTCTCCGATGACCGTAAGGACGTGGCCGGCGCCATTATTGACTTCTGAAGTTTGAGCTCTCGATTTGTGCACATTGAAGAATGGTTAGATAATCCCAAGCCCCATTCACTAAATCCCTGTGCAACTTCGATTGCTCTGGTCAATCATGGAGTAGCAACTACGAATTGTAAGGTCATTTATGCTCATGCTCATGCTCTCATCCCGCGACACCCAGAATATTTCTCTGGAGTTTTATATTTTTTTCCTAGATGACATAATGGGGGAAACAGGGCAAATAGTGACTGATAACTTTAGAAATAAGAACTCTTACCTGAAAAAAAAACATACACCAAAAAAACAATGAATTATGAATACAAAAATACACCTAACATGAATCACGACATGATAATTTGATTCCTCATTTGAACAGATATTAAGATTATTTTTAAGCCTTACTCGTAAAATTATGACAAGTATTAAGTACTGATCGTTTCACTGTGAATTTCTTTCATATATTACCCCGAAGACCTCTTCAAGAGTTTGTTTTGTGATTTTGACGTACTTGTTATGTACTTCTTTGAAGAATCGTTTAGATAGTTTCAAAAATTCAATCTGATTTGTTTCTACGAAGAACCAGGCTATTCCATTAAAACTACACTCCTACATCTACCACGGATGGTTTCCTACAGTTTTTTTTATACGAGCCATGGTTTTAACTCAAAAAATCATTATTTGTTAGCTCAAAAGATCATATCTGTTGGTTATTTATCATGGTGAAGAAACTACTTCGATGATTCCATCATGAATTGCTCCAAAAATCGTTTCAGCCATTTTTCAAGGAAGTCCCAAGTTCCCCGGAAATTTATCCATTGATTCTTTCATTTATTTTACAAGGACTTACTCCAATTTTTTTGAAAAAAAATATCTTCCTTGGGATTTTCGAAGCTTTGAAGATTTTTTTCAGTTATTCATCCTGGGTTTTCTTCATGGAAATGCGAAGAAAAATTTTCAGAGGCTTGTTTATGGAAAATTCTGAAAAATCCGCTAGTAATTTCTAAAGAATATCCTAGTGTAATTTCTGATGACACTGATGAATGATAAATTCCTATGAGGATATTTGGAACTCCTGGATTCTTGATGATATTATTGATAAATTGCTAAGATAATAAAAAAAAATAATGTTCTTGCCTTTTTGAACAAATTCAGACAGAATCCATGAACAATATCTATAAATGATCAGAGCAAAAACTGGCGTGGAACCTTGAATGAACTTTAGAAGAATCCATGGAGATTTGGATATTGAATTTGAAAAATGTTAGTGAAGTTGTTCAAAGCAATAGTATTTTGATGAAATGCTGGAGAAATTAGAGGAACTTAAGAAGGAATCCCAGATGTAATTTATCGAGGTATTCTTGGAAAAGTTTATAATAAATTGCATCGAATAATGCCTTAAGGAAGTATTTAACAATTCCAGAGAGTTAATATGGGTGATTTTTGAAAGAATCCTTTAAAAAAAGCCTGGATTCTGGGATTTCTTGTAAAAATATCGATTTTTTTTCGAAAACTTTTTAAGATTTAAGATATTTGGAGAAAAACTTCTGTTGGACCTGTGGGAAGAATCCTAACAGTAACACTTAGAGAAAACGGTGAAAGAATCAGTGGAAAAACATCTGGCGGAAATACTGAGATTTTTTTTCTTCAGAGTAATCTCTGTGAAAATTACGTAGGAGTGCTCTAGAACATTCTGGACCAAATTCTAAAGAAATCCCTCTGAGCATCTATTGAAATTTGCTGGTGGCATCCCTGGTGGAGTGATTGAAAGTATTCCAGAAGGAATCTGGAGAAATAGTTACGTAATAGTCTCTAAAGGTTTTTCTAATGCCTGTAAAATATTGCACCAGAACTCAGTGCAACCCTATCTTTCCCACAAATTTGATTGACTATTTCTTCATGAAAAAGCGTTTTTATAAAAAATTAATTGAACAAGCAATGTTTCAAATAGTTTATTTCTCAAAACCAGTTTAAATTTTTTTGGTTGTTTTACAATAGTTAATTGATTATTTATCAATAGTTTTACTATTCAAACAGTTGACTTTTGGATTAATCTGATGTGTGAAGAATAATATTCTAGTATTCTCTGCATCTGGAGCTCTGGAGCTAATATTGGAAAGAGAGGGTTATGGCAAAAAAGTGACTTTATAGACCATGTTGATTAAAATTTTGTTAGAGACCATAACCAAACATAACCAAGCCTTTAAAAAGTGACCTGCTAACTTGAAAATATACTATTTTACGAACCTGTTGTAATCTTTAATCTTTTTCTACAACATTATTTATTTGATATGCTTTTGAAAGGAATCCAACTGGTACTGGGAATCGTACTTGCCTATACCATTTTGGCAATCCTAAGTCCCGTTTCCTTGTTTAAATGGGTTTTATTGAGAATAAATAGAAATAACTATAAATTAAATGACTGAACATCTCAAATAGCGTTATAATAGCGGCACAGCCGAAAGTTTTGTTTATTGAAGAGATTTTGTGTTACAAAAAGGCCATATTCTGCCATGAATTACTGGTTCGAAATATTTTCCCTGAGTATAGCCGAAATTCCCTGAGAATTCCAGGTTTTTTCCAGGTTGAATAAAATTCCCTGATCCCAGATTTTTCCAGGTAGCAGACACCCTGTGAACATACCAAGATAAAATATTCATTTTTTCTTTGTGTTATAAGCATTTTGTTGTAAAAAATTCACGTCTGTAGACTAAAATATCTCAAAAAGTAGTTGCAACAAATTTGATATGCATTAGAAAGGCCAACATTTATACTTTGTTTTTTTTAGATAGACTCATTCGAGTGTTCGCAATGTTCATGAAAATCTATCAAAAATCGTTATTCAAAAATAGATTTCCATGAGAATTGCTTTTAATTTGGACGAAAAAACTGGTTTTAATTTTTGATGATTGCTTATGATTGAATGATGGATTCTTGAGCCTCAATGATTATGATTAATACTTACGTGCCTGATGTCAAATTTGGACAAAAATTTTCAATTACAAAATAATGCTTCTAAGTCGTCTTATAACCGAATTCCGTATTTTTTCAGGGTCAATTTCAAAATGATTCTAGTGCTTAGAACTAGAAAATCAGTAGGAATTTTCTTATGAGATCTATGGGAAATAAATGTAGAAATATTTTTAGAAACACTAGTAAACTTAAATCAGTATCTTCACAATACTACTAGGTTATGGAAAAGAAAGAATTAATCATTTTAACACTTGCGACAACTTAGAAATGTCTTTTACGCCTTTTTCTCACATTTTTATTTGGCTTGTGATGCATTAACACGGGTTATTAGTGTTTGAATGGTTTCTAAAGGAAGGTTATCAATCTTAAATCTTAATTTATTTATTTATTTATTTAGGAGAAGGGAAAAGCCCGTTTGGGTAGAGCTATCATTTGAGGTCTTTCTCAAATGGGCGCAAAACCTTCTCATCTTTTCTCATCAACAGAATAATACAATCCAAATGATGAATTAAAACTAACATAAATTCTTAAATTAAGCTAACTCTAACTTAAACAAACCTACTATGTTCGAAAAATCACACTAAAACTTCTCTTCACCGCTGAAAGAGACAAATTAAAATCGAAATCATGGTAACATTTAATTGATTTAAGAAAAGTATAATGAGCCTTCAGCTTTTGTAAGAATTGTAAGACGCTGTCGTAAACTCAACCCTTGTCGCATCGCCGAAAGAAAAGCATAAAATCGCAATAGATTTTATTTTATCATCTTACACCATCATAAAGCCATTATCGTTAAAGCTGAATTAGCATGCTGATGTCGGGCACGTTTCTTCTTTCGCATTCAAACAAAAATTGAAACCCAAACGGGATGGCATTTCTCCTATGGTTTATTCATGCGGGGAAACTATTTACATCTTCGGTAGAAATATTTCAAACAAGCCACGATTGCGATTCAAAAGTTCACAGCTAAAGTGAAGGTCGCTCGGCGAAATCCAGCGGGTGCCATTGCTCGGTAGAGGCAAGTTAAAACACCAAAGGTAAAGTTCAGTCCACAATGGTAAACCTCAGCATATTGTTGTAATGGGAAACACGGTGCTCCCCAGATTGTTATTATCAGAAAAAAAAAAATCTATGCTGATCAGACGATTTGTATGGCTAAACTGCATGTCTGTGCAAAATTCATAAAAAAAATCGTAGGGCGACTTTAGAATTGCCTATTTTAAAACCGGACAGAGATCCTGCAGAAGCTTCTACTATCGCCCAATCAGCTTCCTTTCCTCTATCAGTAAACTTTTTGAAAATGCAATTTTGAATCGAATGATGGTCAACAGTTCGGACTCCGACATGGACATTCGACCACTCATCAACTTTTTCGTGTAACAAATTTGGTTCGTTCCAAACAAATCTGAAGGCTATTCTTGCTTTTCTAGACATGGAAAAAGCATTCGATAGTGTTTGGCATGACGGCTTAATTGTTAAAGTTTCCAACATACATTGTTTGAATAACCCAAAGTTATCTGCCAAATCGTACACTTCAGCTTAATTATAAGAAGTCCAAGTCTCTCTAAAAGCTGGTGTCCCTCAAGGCAGCATTTTGGGGACAATATTATACAAATTTTCATATCTGACTTACCTGAGCTACCTCAAGAATGTCAAACATATTTGTTTGCGGATGGAACAGGCCTCTCCGTCAAAGGGCGAGGCATACGTGTCATCTGTAGTAGATTGCAAAAAAGTTTGGATATTTTTTCTTCATACTTGCACAAATCTCGCATAATTTGGGATTACGCCCAAAAAACCATTGGTAACCACGTGTGTAGCTTGTTGTTTCTGAGCAAATAAATGGATAAGCATCGAAACCATCACCATTGGCAGGTAGAGAATGATCCTCTCTTCACTATAGCATTGTTAAATAACGTGTAACTCCATTTAAATTCTCAGAAACATCGAGCTACACACATAGTTACCAATGGCTTTTAGGGCGAGATCATAAGTTATGCGAGAAATGGAAGATTTTTCTATAGATTTTTTCTAAAAACAACGGTCTGAGAAGCACCGCGAAGTAGGTATAGGAAGGTAGTGAGTGCTATTGCTGTTGTCAAGCGTGGGAACTGCAAGCTTATTTCCCACCCACTGCCACACCACCCTCAACCGTTCGTTCGGTAGGAATTCGAAGCTTGAAATCCGGAGAAAGACGCGGCGGGGCGCCACAAATTGTTGCATGTCTGTGATCGATCCCCGCAGCACACTGCACTTTGTACGACTACATGCGTCCTCTACTGACTGGCACAATATAACCGCAGAATGATGATTTAATTACGCCCGTTCGGTGTCGTGTATGATTCGGTTTGTATGGGTGTACGTATGGTTTACATACTTTTGTTTTTTTATTCTTTCAATTGTCGATTTACTCAATTTTCCTAATGTACATACATGCATGTACGTACAAACTTTGTAAATAACCACATCAGCCTTGACAGTGACTTCGGAGAGTGACACTGATTGGTAGGTGAGTACATGTTGAATATAATGTGTTTTGGTTATTTCCTTAAAAAGCCGGCTTTTGAGAGTGCAAGCAATGCGTCAACCTGTTGTTTGTTTGGTTTGCGAAATATATTGGATAATGACATCCACGGAAGTTTGTGTGCGATTATGTCAATGACAGATTTTGGGATACTTCGCATTGAATTGAGTGTTCCATTGTTGATTGAAAGAGATCAGTCCATAAATTTGCAAATTGGGCTCTGGATGCACTCAAAAAACAAATTGATGAATTTTATAGAGCACCAGTCCTAGATACTTAACATCATAAATTAATTGGAATTTCTTCCATCGTAACAACGTGTCTATTTGAAAGTTTCAAATCAACGTTTGGTTCATATGGGAATATTATGAGTTGAGTTTTGGAAGCATAAGGAGAAATGCTATTTTTTTCAAGCATGTTTAAAAAATATTCAACCTTTTTTACAATCTACTACAGATGACAAGCAGGAAACTTTTTAATTTAAAATATTATTACAATATCCTACCATTTTGTCTTCTTCGCGGAGAAGTCGACCAGCAAACAGACTACAAAAGAACTGTGACAGATGTTGTAACTTAGAACGTTTATTCTTTTAACAAACAAAAAAAATCTGATTCATCAGTAGTCAAAAGAGGAGGCCCAGCTAGCCTAAGCGGTTAACGCAAAGCTATTCAAAGCTATATTAAAGCAAGACCAAGCTGAGGGTCGTGGGTTCGAATCCCACCGGTCGAGGATCTTATCGCAAACAGAGTTTTGTTGATGAACATTTCATCAACATAGATCATTTAATTTTGAAACATAATTTTAAATTATATCTAAAGAAAAACTATTGCTTTCTGATTAAAAGTAAAACCTTTCCTATTCACTTTCCTTCGGCCAACTCTCTACGGTGCAGTGTAACACTAACCAAGCCCAGCATATATTTGCAGTGAACTCTTCCGTGCAGAAGTGTAGGCAAGGCACATTAGCATTGTGGGTACCACCACGCAACCACGCAAACCAGATTTCCACGGTGCGTCTGACGTGAACCGGTCCGTCGACTAACCTATTTATTAACATTCACTCTCTGGGCGCACGCAGAGGCAAACGTTTGACTTTCCCTTTCGTCTTAGAGACGAGAAAGCCTCAATACAGTGCATTGCAGGACAGGTTTCATATTTTCTTGCCGAAGGTGTCTCGCCACCCTAACATGCCATACAATTGTGCAAGATGCTAATGTCGCGATGAAACACGAACAATCCCTTCAGGTCTGGATTTGCAGAGTTAAGATCGATTGCATTGTGCAAATTATCATTGCAAATTGTAGATAGAAAAGTGCAACTTGAAATTGAACGAGTTTTGATGCTCCTCCTATCCGAGCAGAAAGACATAACAGAATAATTACTGAATATTATAAAAAAAACGTTATTTATCTCAACGTTTGTTGCTGCGTTTGACTACCGTCAAAAATTGGGGTCACCCTCTGAAAAACATACAAACATGTTTTGTCTATTCTATATCTTTGCGATTTCACGTCTAGTTCAAATCATCTATGGCCCATTCGACCCCATT
Source organism: Aedes aegypti (assembly GCF_002204515.2). Classification (NCBI taxonomy): domain Eukaryota; kingdom Metazoa; phylum Arthropoda; class Insecta; order Diptera; family Culicidae; genus Aedes; species Aedes aegypti. The sequence continues at coordinate 90,894,290 of NC_035108.1, read as the reverse complement.
TTTTTTTCACCATAATAATATTATGAACGACAGTTTTCTTAATTTTGAACGGTTTTCTAATTTTTCCGGATAAAATTACAAACACATTACACACTTAGATTAAATTACTGGAGTCGGTAAAATTTTACTGGGTTTTGGAACTACCGAAAAAGTCATTAAAATGAAAACTGTCGCCACGTGTAATTGAAAAGCAAATTTCACCATGTTTTATTTTTTATCGATATATGATATAAAAAGAAAGCTCTCTTCAAACTTTCAGTGAAAAATCTCTGTTTTTAGATTTCTGACATTCTTTTTCAGTTTATTGACTTTTCGGTAGTTCAAAAACCCAGTTATTTTTACCGAACAGATTGAGTGTATATAAATTATGGTTGTTATAACTGTGTTATTCTTTTCTGATCGGGTATAGGAAGCATATTTCAGATTACGATCAAGGATGCATTATGTTAGCATATTCATTTGTAGGAAACTTTAAATTTGACCAACGGCGATGGTTTCCATGATTCCATTCATTAGTGGTTCGAAAGAATGGTCACATTGCATTAGCTGTATGTGTACGTTCAGTGTAATACACTACAGCGAACTAGCGAAAGTGAGCAAGCAAGTGGTGCCGCCAGAGGCAGAAGTGGTCAAATAACGACTGCAACTAATGAAATTTATAGGGCAATTAAGCCAACAGTTCACACGATTGCAATCTTCACATTATGTTTTTGCCGTATTCTTCATTTCCTGGACCGTGTTCCCCAACGAAAGTGCAGGTAATCGACGGCAGTACTTGGTTGAAAAACTATCAGCTGATTGCACACAATCATGGAACACATGTTTGCACTTCATCTAAAAACTAATCACGTTATCTAATTGAGGGTGCCAGGACTAACAAGCTACAAACTAGACCAAATAAACTTTCGATTGTTGGTTCGTTCCTCTAGCTAGCATATGGCGAAATTGTACAATTTATTTTTGCAGCCGCGGATGATCGATTTAGTAACTATTTATACTTTGAAGGTCGTGACCTGATTCTGAGAAGTCCGGCTAGTGGAAATTGTTTGCGAAGAACGGTGCGGAGAGTAGGGGAAAAGCACCAATTTTCGACCTAGCACTAATTTTTGACCCACTCATATGATTTAGGCCTACTTTGTATGGAAATCCGAAAATTGGCACAGAATTCTTGTAGGTCGAAAATTAGTGCTTTTCCCCTACGAGTTCGACTTTTGAGAGATATAGAGTAAGGCGGGGCAAAAGTTCGACTTTGTGGAATAATCAATATTTCCGGAAAAACTGCAACAGTTCAAAATAAAAAAAAAAACACAAAATGGACTTTCAACATATTGGCTACAATTTTGATGAATAAACTTATGTAAAAATATTTAAGCATTTTCGATAATAAATATTTCAAAATTTATTGTTTTAAACAAACACTGAAACACAAAATATCGATACTTTTCTACCAGCAAAACCTTTAAATAGCCTTAAAGTAAAGTTTGTATAAAATACACACTATTTTTATACAGGAATTTACCCAGAACGGGGTTAATTGCAATACAGGACCCGTTCGATTTTGGCAAGGTTCGATTTTGGCATCACGGAAATGCATATACAAAACAATGGATCATGGGTCAGTCACCAATCCTGTTAATTTCAATGTATCTGTGGACCTTTTCGAGGGTTACCATTGTAAATTAAATTCGTGTTCATTATAACGGTGATACAAAATGCTATATAAACAATCATTCCATTCTGCCACGGTTTGATTTAGGCAACATGGAAGTTTTTGGCATATTGTAAAAACGGTGGTAGGTCGCATAAAGTCGTTTGGCATAAATTCGTTTGGCATAAGGATCATTTGACATAAAGTCGTTTGGCATAATGGTCGTTTGGTATAATAGTCGTTTGGCATAATTAGTCTGAAACCAAGAATTCCTCAATTTTTCATTTTTACGTTTCTATTGAATCTTTCAGGCTTGTTTTGGAGTCAATTGATACAAAATGACACTTAATTCAACAATCATTCGCTCTTGAATAAATTTAAGCATATTAGGAAAGTTATTGTCAATAGTATTTTATCCAGAAATTACCCTGCTTTCAAATATTAATTCTTCTTTTGAGTTTCGCTAATAGAACAAATTTTTGCACTGAAGATTTTTATATATTTAGCACAAATTTACTAATATTTTTTTTTCCCAAATATGATGTAACCATAATTATAGGTATGAAAACTGTTGATTTCAAATTTCAATAAATTCCTCCTTCTGTTCTTTGGAACTACCTATATTTTTTAAGTATTTTTTTGTTTCCGACTGATAAAAGGGCGGCAAATGATAACATGGATCTGCTCAAATTATCAGTGAAAAGAGAAATCGATTTCTGCAGTTACTGCTATGGGTTGTGCTACTTTTCCCCGAATGTCGTTTCCTCGAACGCCAGTTTCCCCGAACGTCAATTCCCCGAATATCCCGTTTCCCCGACTAGCCCACTTCCCCGAAAAGTTTTTAGCACTCATTATTGAAGTAACTTCATACATTTCAGGGTGGTGAACAAACTGGTCATCTAATATGTACCCTTCTTTATTTAATTGGCGGTTCTTTCGAGTTTTACCGTCCTCGGTACCAACATGTGTATAGCCGAGAATGACAGAATTTTTGATTGCTTATCGTTCTTTCTCGTTCACTATCCAGTCACTGAAGACTATTATAGCACACATTTAAACTGCACCACTTTTCGGTGAAATGGCATTCGGAGAAAAAGGTCATTCGGGGAACCGGCACTCGGAGAAACAACATTTGAGGAAAAGAAGCACAATCACTTCGATGATTCTGAATGCAATTCTTTAAGTCTTTTCGTTTTATTATGCCTCAATAATTTTGGCGGCCAATCTTCTAATGGTTTAATAGGTTCGATTCCCGGTCGGTCCAAGATCTTTTCGTAATGGAGTCATAGAGTATCATCGTACCTGTCACACGATATACGAATGCGAAAATGGCAACTTTAGCACAGAAAGCTCTCAGTTGGAAGTATTCCTAGAACACGACGCTGAGTAGCTGGCTCTGCCCCAGTGGGGACGTTAATGCCGAGAAGAAGAAGAACAAGAAGAAGAAGAAATTATTTTTTGTGGGATTCTTTCAAAAGTTTTGCTAGTAGTGTTTGATAGTTGGTATATGGCTGGGCATGGCGTACCATTGGCTCCTCGTGGTACTGGCCGGGGTACGAGTAACGTCATGGAAGATCGGGTAACCAACCCCCGGTGGGAAATTTGGTTGTATACTGACAGGGAAGGGGGGTTTGCTTTTGCTTTTGCTTCTGCAAACCTTGAGCGTCTGTACTCCATGTTAGGAGCGGCTCATAACAGCGTCTGTTCCCCATGTCAGGGGCGGCTGATCATTGTCCGAGTGCCAGAGAAGGACTCTAAGCTAAACTGTGCACTATGGTCCTCCGAACATTTAGGGGGAATGGTCCTCCGGAAATCTAGGAGGTTGGTGTCAGGCCCAGCCGTAAAAAAATCAAGCAACGAATAATCAACGAGAGAATACGAATCGGGACAATCGGCGAAAACCACAGCGACGTAAAGGGACTAGCGATTGGAAGCTCGGTACGTGAAACGGTAAATTTCTCAACTTCATCGGGGCACACGCATACTCGCCGACGAGCTGAAGGACCGTGGATTCGGCATCGTAGCGTTGCAGGAAGTGTGTTGGAAGGGATTAATGGTGCGAACGTTTAGAGGTAACCATACGATCCACCAGACCTGCGGCAATACACATGAGCTGGGTATTGGCTTTTTAAATATAAGTTGTCTTTATTATGGAATATAAAGGCAATGGTATGAATAGAGTCGCATATTTGCAAGAAAAATATTTTATTATAAGTACATTTTTTGCATTACTCACAACCATTCCAGTTCAATTCCTTCCATATGACATCACACTCACCAGTTCAATCGTATTTTTTGTTTGCAACAATTTGCCTACTCATATCTCTTGCATCCCTGTTTTCTGCATTACGACGCATGTGTATAATTTAGCAGGTACTTGAGCAATCGCACATGGCTTGACAACGTCGTTACTACACGTTTAAGCTAAAAATATGTCACGAAGTCTTTGCACCACCCGAGCAGTGGAATTATTCTGACCGATCATATTCGCGCCGCATCAGACAAGATATTCACCTCTACTCACACATGGGCATAGCCGGTTCTCCTGGGTTCGGTTATTAATGAGTCGAAAAGCTCAATGAACGAAGGCGTTGGCGTGGTGGAATACGTTAAAAACGCTCTGACTATCCGATTCGATGACATCACCACCTCCCACCCGTCAACGGCAAGTTCAAAAGAATGAACGCGACAATGTTCTAAATAAAGAAGCAGGAAGTTAAAGATTTCAATTTTTGGCAACTGTGCACTTATACATTAATTTCAACCGTTTATTATTCTTTCGTGTTGGTCGCTATCTGGTCTACGGTCATTTCAAGAAACGGCATCCCATCTGCCAAGAATTACGTAACAGCCCTACGGCTATCAAAGACGATACAGATCGTGAAGTGTCGTCACCATTGTCAGTTAAGGGTTTTATGGTTGCAGCGCTCCCACTTAACTACTCGAGTTCCATTAATTCACACCAAATTAGCAGCTTTCTCGAAAGGAAAAATCGATCACCTGTCGGACCGCCGGCGGCGTCACGACTGTGTGAGATGCGTTTTGAAACCCCCAAGGGGGTTGCTGGCTGGTACTAAATAAATGGATGGATCGTGAGATGCTTCCAATTGCAGAGAGTGCACTCTGGGCAGGGATCTTTTCGAAAGGTATGAGGAAAGATAGTCCAGGGCTGGTAGCGAAATGTGGTGCCAAAACAGTTATTACTGAAACATATTTGAAACCTGGATCGAAACTCAAAAGAGGCCCAAACTTTTTTGTTTATCGTAATGATCGACTTGATGGGGCATATAGGGGAGTTGCTATCATCATTCATAGGCGTATAAAACATCAATTTTTTTCGTCATTTGAAACCAAGGTTTTTGAAACTTTGTGTGCTTTACTGTTGAAATACCACAGCTTGGCAAATATACTTTCATAGCTGCCAATTTGCCTTTCAATGCACTGTTAATTTGTTTCAAACTGACTTGCGGAAATTGACTCGCAATAAGTCAATTTTTTTGTCATTGATAACTTTAATGCAAAACATCGGTTATGGAATAATTCTCAAAGTAATTCCAGCGGCAGAAAGTTATTTGATGAGTGCTCTTCAGGATATTTCTCAATTCTCCCATATAGCAGTAATTGTTTTTCCTCTTCTAGAAATCCATCTATGATTGATTTGGTCTTAACCGAATCTAGTCATCTTTGTAGCGAATTAGTTACTCATGCTGATTTTGATTCTGATCATGTCCCTGTTACATTTCAAATATCTCATGAAGCGATTCTCAATCCTCTCAGCTCCACTTTTAATTATTTTAGAACCGACTGGACTGGACTTAATTCCAATATTATTACGTAATATGGATTGAGAGCTTCCATTTGACGTTTTTGCAGTGCATGTAGGGCTTTTCTTTTATTTTTTAATATTTTTTTTTTAATATATTTATATTTTTTCTGTCTAAAACCGATGCTTCTACCCTATAGGAAAGATCTCACCAAATTCTTGCTACAGCATTGGGCATTTTTAGCTTCATCCTGTTACAATTATTTCAGAGCTGATAGTGACTGAGTGAAGATATGAACTTTAACAGAAAAAAAAAATCCAAAAAGAAGCCAAACAGGAACCAAGAAAAAAAAACTGATAGGAACAGAAGATAAAATATTGATACCTCATAGAATCCGATCACACATTTCTCTAAAAAATACTTTTAACACTTCCCCGTAACATTACTAGTATGGCTGAATGTATTTTTTTTATTCTTCAGGAATTCATCAAAATTCACTCAGGTGTTTGCTAAAAGTTTTATTTAGATTTTACTCCGAAAATTTTGTTATTCTTAATGGACTTGCTTAGGAGTTAGCGTTAGCGTTAGCGTAGTTGCGGTATACTTCGTAGATTGGATATTAGCAACATTCATGTGTCATTTGATAACCTCATTCAGACTGCTTACAGGAAGAAAGTTGGGGAGTAGGGTGTGGCGTATTTTTCAAAAGTTCTTAAAACGAAAAATTCGTGTGCTCTACTGAATTCAAATCACATTAAAAGAGGAACCTCTAAATCTAAGCCAAAAATATTAACATTTAGAGGTGGCGCAAGCGTCTTGAAGGTGAATTTTCAGGTTATGAAAAATGACCTTCAGTGAAGTAAACATAACTTTGTTATTTTTCAACCAATTTTGAAACTTTTAGCATCAATACCTTCAAAATTAAATTTATGAAAACTTTGTAGAACACCAAATTTGTCCAAAATCGAAACAAGTTTTAGTCAAAAGTAATTTATTCCAAAATTTTCCTCATTTTACTAAAAAGTTCAACTTTGTTTGACCATAACTTCTGGATTACTCAACCGATTCCAAATCTTTTTACATGCTTTTGAAGCTAATTCAATTGTTTTCATATCTTTCATACATCACGTTTCACTCAAAAATGTCTTGACCAAGTTATTCAGCAAAAACTGCACAAAAACATGTTTTTTTTAAAGAAAAATGCCGGTTTTTTTTTCAAATTTTTACCAGTTAAATATTATCTCTAACGCTGAAACTGGTTTTTCTCATTTTTTAAAGCTTTGAGAAGGACTTTGCAACAATTTTTAAATAATATTGCAACAAATATATGTTTGCATATGTTAAAAAAAATGCACTATTCAACTCGTAATTGAGGCAAATACTTTATAAATTTGAGTTTTATAGAAAAAAAGCAATTTCCGGCGAAAAAAATAAATAAATCCATCCAACAAATAATCCAAAAAAAAAATATTTTTTTCATGTTTTTGGGTAGTTATTGTTGAATAACTAAGTCAAAACCATTTTTTAGAAAAATGTGTTGTATGAACAGTTTGAAAACAACTAAATTTGCTTCGAAAACATGTAACAAGATGCGGAACCGATTGAGTATTTAGGAAGTTATGGTCAAACAAAAATTATGTTTTTATTGAAATGAGGAAAAATTTGGATAAAAGTATTTTTATCTAAGACTAGTTTTGATTTTAGACAAATTTGATGTTCTATAAAGTTTCCATAAATTTAAATATACATAAATATGGAAGATAATGGTGCTAAAAGTTTCAAAATTGGTTGAAAAATAACAAAGTTATGTTTACCTAACTAAAGGTCATTTTTTAAACTTGAAAATTCACCTTCAAGACGCTTGATATGTTAATATTTTTGGCTCAGATTTTAAGGTTTCTCTTTTAATGTGATTTGAATTCAGTAGAGCACACGGTTTTGGTTTTGAGAACTTTTGAAACATAAGCCGCACCCTACATGGGAGTAAACCATGGCCCAATTATGAACAATGTTACCAACATTTGGGACGGACCTGGTGTAGTGGTTAGAACACTCGCCTCTCACGCCGAGGACCTGGGATCGAATCCCATCCCCGACATAGTCACTTATGACGTAAAAAGTTATAGTGACGACTTCCTTCGGAAGGGAAGTAAAGCCGTTGGTCCCGAGATGAACTAGCCCAGGGCTAAAAATCTCGTTAATAAAGTCAAACCAACCTATGTTACCAAAAGCATGAATATTGCTATTCCTGGCCACGCCCATCTTCACCGTAACTTGGGATAAGGGAAGGAAATGTTGCTTAGGAGTTCTTTCAAAAACTTCGTTTAAGCTACCTCCAAGAATTCAACCTTGATTTTTTTTCTAACGATAATCTCAGAAATCCACCCAAAATTACTCCAAAGATTCTCTTTGAAATCTTTCTCCAATTTATTCAGCGATTCTTCTATCGATTTCTCTAGGACGTCCTTCAAGATTCCCGTTTAGAATGTGTTCAGGTAATCATTTTTTTTTTGCTTTATTATAGAGACTTTCAGCCCTGAGCTGGTTCGTCTCTGAAGGTAATCAATTTGTAATTTTTCAAAAGATGCACCTAAGAATTTTTCTAAGAATATATTCCGTAATTACTCCAGAGATTCCTCTGAACGTTCCTTCAGGTATTCTTCAAGAAATTCTTCGAAGGAAATGCCAAGTATTTTTTATCACAAATTAATGGAGGCATTATTAAAAAAATCACTCGAGTAATTATTAGAGGTGAAATTAGGAGAAATTTCTCGAGAAACTTCATGAAGAATCCCAGGTCCCATTTGTTAAGGAACTGATAGAAGATTTCTTCGAATAATATTTGGAGAAATTTTTGAAGCAATTCCTAGGAGTGACCGTGGGTGAATTTTATGAAGGAAGCCAGGAATAATAATAAGATATATCGACGTAGGAGATCATGCAGGCTATGTAGGAAAAATCTCTTAATGTATTGATAAAAAACACTGAAATAAGCCTTTGGGGATTTTCTTGGAATCTTATGAAGATTTCCAAGAGGAACAACTGAAAAAAGGCTGAAGAATTGAGTCCTAAAATGTTTGATAATACCTTGTTTTTGTTGAATAAAAAATACATGTTCTTGCTACTATTTTGGTATTTTTTCCGCTCAAATAACGGCTATATAATATTTGAACCGTATTTTTAAAATTTGGTCCAAATTTGAACCTTGACACTTTTGATCATGTGTGACGTTCGTTTAGTCGACAAAAACGCCACAGGCGATCAACTTTTTAACACTGGAAATGTTCTTATCTGACATTTCGGAAGGGACACGGAAAACAAAATACACCCAAAATATGAGTTTAAATCAAAGGGTGTGACAAAATCTGAAAAACTGGAAACAACTGTTGTTTGGACTTAAATTATAGAAAAAAGTTTAAAAATTAAATAAAAATGGTTTTCTTGCCTAAACTTAAGCGATTGCTTCTTAAATAGAAAATTATCAGAGTAACATCTGTGGGAATTATTGAAGGTGCTCAAGGATTTTTTGTGAAGTGAATTCTGGGGTTATTCCTCTAAGCGTACCTTGAAAAATCGCATGGAAATATTTCTTGGAGACTTGGATGAGGAATGTCTGAACGCTTTTTTGGAGGGTTCCCTGAAGGGGGTGGGACATTTCGCATAAAGACGTTTCGCATTATATGCATTCTTTGAAATGCTACCTGTTCTTGCATGAAACTGCTTTATGCGAAACGTCCGTATGCGAATTGTCTTTATGCGAAACGTCTTCATGCGAAATGGGTCACTTCCATCCCTGAAGGAGTCTCTGAAAGAAATCTCTAAAAGAATTCCTGAAGCTTTTTCTCAAGAAACTTGAGAAGAAATTCATAAATAAGTTGTAGAATAAACGTGTTATACCCTCAGAAGGTTTCTCCAATACATCTAGAGTAGAGTTTTGCCCAAGGATTCACTACAAGCATTTAGAAAAAAAAAAAAAAAAAAATAGTGATTATTTTGTTTAAAATAGAGACCTAACAGAGACCAAAAAGAATGACTAAATAGAGATTTGCTATCATCCCTGTAGGATAGAAGATCGAATAAGATTGAAAAAAAATCTTCTAAATGCTATTTAATAAACATGCCTTTTCAATAAATTATTGGTTGATTTAAGCCATAGTATTTTTTTTTATTTCCATCACTAAATTATGCAAGCGGAAGTTACATTTGGCACATAGACGTTTGATCGATAAACCTTGGAATCCAAATTTAATAATGTACTAAAACTTTCAATGCTCAAATCTTGCGAAAGGAGCATCAAAAGACTTGTAATTTCTATGTTAGCTACGTGCACTAGCAAAAATTTGATAATAAGAAGATCGACTTCGTATGTACGTTATTTATGCAAATTAGTGCCTTTGAAATCGTGGGGCCAGATCGGCCATTGTGATAGTAACGATTGCATTCCGATATGATTCATAATGAGACGTTAGGTAAATTGAGCTATTCTTATTGGCATTAAGCTTTTAATATTTCAATCGGAATTATCCCTTCTTTAAATGATAGGCTGTTCATTCGATTTGCTTCATATTATTTCCAAATAAAGTCTGTCCAAGAAATTTAATTATTTGAAAATTCAATTTTATACAGGGGCCCATATAGCTGTAGCGGTAAACGCGCAGCTATTCAGCACGACCAAGCTGAGGGTCGTGGCTTCGAATCCCACCGGTCGAGGATCTTTTCGGGTAGAAATTTTCTCAACTTCCCAGGGCATAGAGTATTTTCGTACCTACCACACGATATACACATGCAAATGGTCATTGGCATAGTAAGCTCTCAGTGAATAACTGTGGAAGTGCTCATAAGAACACTGAGTCGAGAAGCAGGCTCTGTCTGTGGGGACCTAACGCCAGAAAGAAGAAGAACATTGCATTGACATTATTTAATAATAATATCAGTTTTCAATGCTAAAACTGTTACTTTTAAATTCTACAATAGAATGTCAATTATGATTCTTCTCGTTTTGTAATTTATTGTTCAAATCCATATTACAGATTTTATGAAATATTCAACCGAGACGATTTGCTTCATACTAAGATCATTTGACTAATTCAACAATCTCATGGACAATGCAGAGTTCGTTCTCAATTGATTTTGAAGTATGATCAAAGCAAGCGAAGAAATACATCATATCTGTATCTGTCCATGATCGGCAATGTATCGCAAGTTGTAACAAGCTTCTTGATAAATAACAGCAGCGAACGAGAACCCCAAAGAGAGAGCGATGATATGACCGGGTTTTCTTGCTTTACAACAATGCACTTGTATTATGTTAACAATAACTTTGTAGAAACCATCACAAGTTGCCAGGTGTCCAGACAGCCGTAGCGGAACGTGCTGCTATTCAGCAAGACCAATCTGAGAATCGTTGATTCGAATCCCACCGGTCGAGAATCTTTTCGGGCTGGATAATTTCCCGAGTTCCCAGAGCATAGGGTATCATTGTACTAGCATCATGATAAATACACATGCTTCTTCTTCTTTCTGGCGTTACGTCCCAACTGGGACAAAGCCTGCTTCTCAGATTAGTGTTCTTATGAGCACTTCCACAGTTGTTAACTGAGAGCTTTCTTTGCCGATTGACCATTTTTGCATGTGTATATCGTGTGGCAGGTACGAAGATACTTCTATGCCCTGGGAATCGAGAAAATTTCCTTTACGAAAAGATCCTCTACCAGTGGGATTCGAACCCACGACCCTCAGCATGGTCATGCTGAATACCTGCGCGTTTACCGCTACGGCTATCTGGGCCCCACATATACACATGCAAAAATGTTCAATTGGCAAAAAAGCTCTCATTTAATAACTGTGGAAGGGCTCATAAGGACACTACGCTGAGAAGCAGGCACTGTTCCAATTGGGATGTAACGGCATAAAGAAAAGCGCTGTTGTTTGTACAACATATGTGAAAAAAGCTCGCTTTTCGCACACAGTATCGTATCGACAAAAGTGTCTTGTAGAAATGTATTCAAAAAAGAGACATCATATTGACTGGTTTCGAAAAAGGGGCCCAATCACTAAGAAGCGATTCGCTACCAGCCCTGCAGCTATGAGGCAATTTCCGACACATGCCATGAAATATGAAGCATACCGAAGATACCCGCTGAAACTAGCAGTTTTACAACCTGCGAGGTGCGACATTCTTGTGTCGGCTCTTTTTCGGAGAAAGTATTCAGCAGGCGTTTCAACCCTTACGTGAGGATTATGTATTAATAGAGAGATGACTAACATGTCACAACCCTCTCTGAAGATAGAGTATTTCATTCTATGAAGCGTAAATGGATTCGATATTGTTGACTTCGATTGGACTGATTCCTGCGTAGATATATGGATTTTATCGCATGGTCAGCAACAGTAGTTCGCACTATCGCTCTAAATGGCACTATGTTTGTGTTTGTAGACCGTGCTCTCCGCAATCTAATTGGCGAAGAAAACATGGCAGTATCCTAATACCCAAGGCGTGGTAGTCCGGTTCGAACAAATGTCGTTGAAGTATTGCCAAAAAAATCGGGCTACGACATTCCTAGACAGTGGAATAGAGCTATAGACAGGGCGTTCGTTCTCTGAAGCTGGATATGGCCAAAGCGATGAATATGAGTTGGCACCAACAATGATAATGAACTCTGCACATACCGAGAGTGTCACCGCTCCAACCGACAAGCAGTAGATTTGGTCGACCGTGACCATGAACCTTGTGGCTGAGACTTGTGTAAAATAGAGCACGGGTGGGCTTTATGGACAAGCTTGACAGTATAGTGGGTGCCAGCGATGGTATTCGGATTAGTGTGAATTTGAATTTAAGTGGCGGATTGAACCTCAAAGTTGATGAATATGTTGTATTCGGTTAGAAGCTTGAAATCTAGATTCATGTTACAAATCCAAGCATTTGAAAATGGTAAGAAATATACTACACATAATACATAATATACAGAAAACAAAAACTTGTTCATTGAAAACCTTCGAGTTAACGAATAGTTCACATCTACAGAATCCGCAAATAGTATGAAATCGTTGCAATACTCAATATTGAAAGGCATAAACGTTTATAATTATCTACAAGAAATAAATTTGGCTACAAAGGTGACTAGAATCGATTAAAACCAAATCAATTGTAGAAGGGTTTCTAGAAAAGGAAAAACATGTAGGGTTATCATGTTATTAGATTGAAAAAATATTCAGAAGAGCAGTCGTCAAATAAAATTCTGTCGTTGGAATTGCTTTGCAAATTATTTCATGAGCGATGTTTTGCATTAATGCCACCAATGAAATTAGTTTTTGACTTATTGCGAGCCAATTTCCGCAAGTCAGTTTTAATTAAATTGAACTGCTGATTAGCGCATAGGAAATCTGATCTCCAAATTCGGTGGACACAATTTTCAAAGGATGAGCCTTAAGTATTAAGTCGAAATTTGATAAATGTTCATTTTCTTCTTGAAATCACTTCCTCACTGGGACATAACCTGCTTCCACAATTATTAACTAAGAACTTTCTTTGCCAAAGTTGTAATTTTCACATTCGTATATCGTGTAGCAGGTATGATAATACTCGATGCCCAGTCAAAGTCAAGGAAATTTCCAATACGAAATGATCCAGGACCAACCGGTAAATGTAGTAATCGATTTTTTTTTATAAAAGTGGCTTCAAATAAGTCTCCAATTTCATAAATTAGCAGATTCGACCATAAAAATCATGTTTGGGGACCTCCAATCAGGGTCGCTTAAAACCACACATAACCAACTAAATGTTTTGCTTTGCTACTACGGTTTTTATTCCTTCCCCAATTCATCGTTTCTCGCTGGTTTAACGCACGACAACCTCAGCTTACAAATTACGGCGAATAGGTAGGTATACCAAATCAGGTTTTTCGCTTTCGTCGTTTGTTTGTATCTTCCATTTCTCTCTGCGCCGAGTGGAATGCCGGTAGAGAGCGAAAGTTTTTTTTTTATCCAATGGTCCCGAATCGTGTTACGAAATACCAAACTGACCGAAATTGGGGGTGTTTTGAAAAGTTCAGATGTTACTAACATGTTGAATTAGACATGAATGGCTTTGCAGTTGAGAGATAACTGAATATTATTAGTAAAAAAAACTCTCCTATGTAAGTAAAAAAAACTTTACTCGAAGATCTCTGCTTTCGACATCTACAGTTGTGTTCAGAATAATAGTAGTGAAAGCCGATTTTCATACAAAATGCTCAACTTTGGCATGCTGTAACTTTGTTTCCATATGAGCAATCGGCATGAAATTTTGGCAGTGAACTAGAAATATGCTCAATTTCATTATCACAAAATTTGAAAATTTTCACACTACCGGCTAAAAAGTTAAGCACCAGGTGAAATCGCTCAAAATAATAGTAGTTTTAATAATTTAAACATCTGCTGTATTTTGAGTTTTTGAATTTTTCTTTACTCATCGTTTCGACCATTTCCACCCAAGCTTTAAATGTATAAACAATACAATTTTTTACAAAATTGTTGCTGAACAAAAAATTACAAAAGAAAAACTACTATTATTTTGAGCGATTTCACCTGGTGCTTAACTTTTTAGCCGGTAGTGTGAAAATTTTCAAATTTTGTGATAATGAAATTGAGCATATTTGTAGTTCACTGCCAAAATTTCATGCCGATTGCTCATATGGAAACAAAGTTACAGCATGCCAAAGTTGAGCATTTTGTATGAAAATCGGCTTTCACTACTATTATTCTGAACACAACTGTATGAGCGGTATCAGTCATGACTTTCAATGCCATCTAGCCATGGCCATGTGCAAGGGTAACCTTTCTTCGTGCACATTCAGATTATGTTGAACGTATCACTAATAATCATATCGGACTGATCTCAACTGTAACCTGCAGCAGCAATGTATACCTTCCGCCTTTCTTTCCAACAGATTGGAATTCGAACTAATACATCGAATACCTTTACTCGACACAAACCACAAGTTTGTCGAACAGGTTTACCCATACTATTTAGTGTGCTCTTTGACTAGCCGCGAGTTGACCATATGTTTGCAAATATTGACTTTGAGCAGTGACCGATCATATTTTTCAGCAAACAAGAGAAATTTCTCCTGTGATTTGAATAAGCTAATGCGACATGCATTCACTCTCCATTACAGAGAGGACTGACCAGTTCCTCCGCATTTAAGTCGATTGATGCGTTCTTTCACTCGCTAATGGACCTTTCTTTGCTCATCTGACGATGCTAAGCTATAACGGAGTCATAAATGCGTTTACCACTTCATAAATGCGCATAGTAGCTCAAAGATTGCCAAAATGTTTTAAATTGAAGCTTGCAAATTCATTCACTGATATTTGTCTAGCTTTCAATAGTTAAATGGTAATTCCCCGGTGCTTTAGATCGATTTTTGTATATTATTTTTTTTTTACATCTTGTAAACTATGAAGATTTCAGCTGAAATTGTCGCTCTTTAATTTTTAAAATCTTCCATCGAAACCGTTGTTTCTGTACATACACATTCTTTACCAATTAGCTGAATCGGTCACATTCGAAACACTATGTCAAACAAATTTTCCCAAATGCACCGAAAATATCTATATTTTGTTTCAGCGACTATTTTCAAAAATCATGTTTTGTTAATGAGCTAATAATTTTGAACGATTTGAATGAGATTCGAACCTTTGGTCAACATTAACATGGAGCGCGGCCACTGTGTGGCGTCATGCAACTTTTCACCGTAGAAGCCTAGCGCAAATCTGCGTGGATCCGCTGCAATTCAAACCATAGACTAAGTGCGCTGCGCACACATGCCAAACCGAATTTGCACCGAAAAAAAACCGAGTCAGTCATTACTCATCCGGACTTGGAGTGGACGTCTAATTGCGGGCGGTAAAATTTTCACTCTGTTTTACTCCGTTTGCCGGTATGGCGGCCACTGGGAAACAAATTGTCGATCCGCCGACACATCAGCAACTGACGAAAGTTTACCTGTAACGAAAGCCAAAACAAACAAAACCTTGATTAGACATGAATGGCGGTAGCGGTGGCAGTAGTGCAAAAACTCCCAGCGAGAAGCATGGTGAGCGTATCGTAAATCACACAATGCGTCGGAGAGTTTATGTTAAATCGGATCTGCTCACCGAACGGCCTGTGGAACTTTTCTGGACGTTTTATAGGCCATAAATGATTTTGTCCAATACGAAAAGTATAACGAAAATAATACAAAAAATGAGACATGCGATACACTAGCGATGATAATTCACCTACAATTTTAAACATTAACTTACACGGATGCCTAAAATCACTGATAATTTTATGCGATATTTGCTACAATGTTTCAACATTGGATGTTCCATGTAATTTATTAGTTCTTATCAGGGAGGCAGTACTAGAATCACCTTCAAAACTTTATTCTTAATCCTCTGTAAAGCCATCTTTTTGTATAATGACAAGTCTTTACTGATACAACATATAAAATGACTAGTAAAAAAATTTGTGTGCAGATCATGATTGAACCCTTGAAAAATATCCCAAACGGGCCAAAACGTCGGGAAAAAATAACGTTTTCATTATCCTAAGGACTGCTCAGCCAACACTTTTTGATAACATAACCATCCAAGAATCAACCAACCGTAGTTATTGAACCCTTGAAAAAAGTCCCAAACGCACCAAAACGTAGCGTTTTCAATTCCCTAAACACTGCTTAGCCGACATTGTTCGAACGAAGATCATAGGCTTATTCTTAGAACAAATTTTTGATTTTTCTGGAAATTTTATTGCGAATATCTGCAGAATTTCTCCAAGAATCACTTAAAAAAATACTTCATAGATTACATAAACAATTGTTCTGGAGAGTCTTTCAAAAACTCCTCTGACGAATTATTCATGCAACCATTCTGAGATTCGTTCAGAAATACTTCCAATTAATAAAATTTCTCAAGAAAATCCTTCAAGGACTTAGGATATCCTCCATATACACCTCTAGTAATTTCTCAATATTTTACTATGAATTCCAGAATGTATTAATTCAGGATTCATGCAGTAACTTCTTCAGTATTGATTTGAGGATTGATGCAGCAACTTCTTCAGAAAGTATTTAATTTCCAAATGAATTAGAAAATATGCATGAAGTAGTACATGCAACTTTCACCAATATATACCACATACTATCCACATAACACTATGGTTTATCAAATACTCTACATTTATTCTTGAAAAGATGCGTGATATCTTAAGGAGTAATTTTATTAAAGGGTATCTAAATATTATTTCAAGAATTATTGCCTCAAGGATTTTCCTTTGGCTATTACAATACATTTCTTTATTGAACCGTTATCTAGGTATTCTTTCATAACACTGCAGAACACTTTTTTGTCTCAAGCCCCAACGTTTACTTAATTTAGGGTTGCTGAATCGATTGCCGTTTTCAAAAATACCATAGCACATCTAGTTTGTGAGATATTGCCTGTTAAAAATGCTGAATACTACAATTTAATCAACTTGCATGCAAGTTTACCAGATTGTACGGCAAATTGCATAATTGGACTCAGAATTTATACTTGATGTTTATATCATACAATTTCAACCAAATTATATCTAAATGAAAGTTGAAGTTTTATTTTGGATGCTCGGTCGATAAGATCATTAAACAATTCGATGAATCATCCCTTAAATTTCATGTAAACATCAATAAAAAACAGTGTTTTATACAATTTTGGTAACTTGTAGTACAACATTGTGACGTGCTGGAACTTCTCTGAGAAAAGCAATCTGATGCAACCCCAAATTAACTAAAGACACAAACTTTTATCTCCAAAACACGCAAACATGTTATTTTTGTCGCGCAGTGTAATTTGTTCTATGCGTTTCTCTAAGAATTCTTTCGAAAATTTCTCATTTCTCATTCCGCCACCAAGACATTTTCAATAATGCTTCCATTAACCCAATCAGAAAGCCATGACAGAAAAATAACTCAATTATATAACAATTTGTATCAACGTCCTTTATATTTAGATATTTTTCAGAGCACCAATTTATGTGCAATAAGCAATAGACTAGTTAAGGTATAGTGCAAAATCACAATATTTTTATTTAAATAGTTTGAGCAATCTTTGTTATAATTGTATACAGTTTTTTTTATTCTTGACGAATTC
Source organism: Aedes aegypti (assembly GCF_002204515.2). Classification (NCBI taxonomy): domain Eukaryota; kingdom Metazoa; phylum Arthropoda; class Insecta; order Diptera; family Culicidae; genus Aedes; species Aedes aegypti. Next base: position 90,876,728 of record NC_035108.1, on the reverse strand, counting down.
CATGTCAAATCGGTCACATGTTTTCGGTATGCTAGAATAAGCGTTTTCCATAGATAAATCAAGAATAAATTTTGAAAATGGCCTATGAGTTTTTGCATACAATTCACACCCGATTCTGTTTTTGCACGGCCGTGCAAAAGAAAGTTTCCATACATTTTTTTCCGCCAAACCTCTATTTTTGCATGAAACGTCGAGAAATAGTGCTACTTTTTTGCACGGTTCTTGAAATTTTGAACTGAAAACTTTTTTGCACGGTACGCATCCCCCGTGCAAAAACAGAATCGGGCGTATTTGAGAAAGTCTAGTTCCAAAACTGTTGTATTTAGAGAAAAATAATCTATGAAGAAGCTATTGTGAACAATTTAAACTACAAGAATCAATTACACAGCGCAACAAAAATGACGAGTTTGCGTGTCTCAAGGATCAAATTATGTGTCTCTAGTAGATTTGGGGCAGCTGAATCTGATGCCATTCTCAGAAATGTTCCAGCACGTTACAATTTTTAGCTACAGGTCGCCAAAGTTGCATAAAACACTGGTTTTATGGATGTTTACATAAATTTTAAGGTATAATTTATCAAACTTTTTTATGATCTTATCCACCAAGCATGCATAATAGGACTCAAACTTTCATTTTAAATGTAATTTGGTTGAAATTGCATGATTAAATTTAGATTAAACCAATTTTTTCAACATGCTTGCTGTCTCCATACAAAATTCTTCGTTTCTCTTGTATGAAAAAATACAATACTTTTTTAAACCATCAAAAAATAACTTTTCCACATCTAAAGTATTGCAAACTTTGTTGATAAGTATTGTTATACACATAAGGTTTGAATTATGTGACAAATGAAGCAAATAAATTGCCTTACATGCTGACAAACTTGCATGCAAGTTGGCTAAAATAGTCAATTTTGGCATTTTCAACTGCCAATATCTCAAAAACTAGACGTGCTATGATATTTTTGAAACGGCAATGGATTCAGCAACCCTTAATTAAGTGTATAGCGGTATTTTGGTGCTTGAGACAAAAACGTGTTCCGCAGTTATACACTGAAAAAATATTCTATTTTTTCTTATGAAAAATCCAAAATTAAAAATTAAACTTTAAATTACCCATTAATCCCATTTATTATATTTTTCAATTTTTTATCACAAAATCTTGATAGCAAACAGAGTTTTCGGACAAAGTTTCATGATAAAGAAATTTTCAATGAAAAAGTTTTACTTAGAACAGCTTTGTGTTGATGAAAAAAGAAATTATTGCATACCATGATTTTCATGATTACATTCCTAGAAGTAGCCATGTTCGAGTATTTGAAGTTTAATGCAAAAAATATTGTTTAAATAATAAAATAGGCTTTTTTCATTTATTATTCGCGATTCTTCATCAAGAACATTGTGACCCGAAAGAAAGTAAGTTAAAGGGTCACTCAAATAAAGATTTTCTATCATCAAGAACAATAGTTTTTCGAGAATATTGGCCATATTTCTCCCTTCAGACTTATTTTAATTTAATTTTTAGGATTACCTTATTAATGAACTTTTGCTTTAAACTTGAAATAAATCTAAAGTACAGTTGGGTTCAGAATAATAGTAGTGAAAGCCGATTTTCATGCAAAATGCTCAACTTTACCCTATAAGCCATCAGCATGAAATTTCGACAGAGAACTACAAACATTATCAATTTTATTTTCACAATACATACATTAAAAAAAATGGGAGCAAATTGTTGAAACGATAAATAAAGAATAATTAAAAATTTAAAAATACTGAGGAAACTACTATTATTTTGAGCGATTTCACTTGTTTCTTAGCTTTTTAACCGGCACTGTGAAAAATTTCAAATTATGTGATAATAAAAATGAGTATATTTGTAGTACTCTGCCAAAATTTAATGCCGATTACAAAGTTACAGCAGGCCAAAGTTGAGCATTTTGTATGAAAATCGGTTTCACTACTATTTTTCTGAACACAACTGTAGCTACTTCTAGAGAGTTGGTCATAATAATCGTTATGATTTCGAATAATTTCAAGATTTTTTTATTCATCAAAACCTACATATCTTGACAAGATTCTTATCAAATTTTGAAAATCCAACAGAAGTTGTTCTTAGAAAATCTTTTTTGTTCAATATTTCTCCATCTTCCATGGCAAAAATCAAAGAATATGAAAAATATTTATTTTTATGTAATTTATTATTGACGTTTTATTTATGAATTTTCCAAATACTTTCTCAGTTTACATTTGTTTGTGGTCCAAACGGTTTTTCATAGAACATTTTTCGCAAAAATCAGTGTATTGACCGAATTTAGTTCTGTTGGGCTTAAATGAAGTTTCAGAAACCCTCCCGGAGATCCGGATTCGGTCACTGTGGTCACCGGGAACCTGCTACATATGAAAAAAGTCCCTTTAGATACCCTTACTTTGACGACCTGTAGTTTCGTAACTAAACAAGTAATCTGAACCGTCCTCATATTGTTGAACAGGTATTCACGTGGACTGTGTATTAGAGTGATTCAAAAAATCGTTTTTGTTCCACACCGCTCTTTTGATTCTAGATCAAATTCTGAGTGTCCTCCCAAAAATTGAGCTCATTTGGATGAAAACTGAGACTGCACTAGTCCTTTAAAGTTTATATGGGAATTACTATGAGAAAAGCAACCAATTCATTTAATCGGTCATAGTATTTGCCCATGTGCTCTTGGAGATTAGAACTACGTTGATACTGTAAGATACATTCATCTGCTACAGCTTTGCCGAAGATCGTTTTCAAATCGGACGTCTCAGTAATAAGTTATTGATTTATGATCAGTCTCAAATTCTTCAGAAGGCAACATTGCTGCACCTGGCACGAAAGATAGCGCGCACAAATCATGGCTACTATGTTTTACTGCATATATCCAGTGATGCCTGCAGAGTAGCCCAATAATTGTATCCAAAGTTTTACAACTCATTCGAAAATCAATAACTAATTACTGGGGCGTCCGAAGTAAAAACGGTCTTCGGCAAAGTTTTAGCTGATTATTGTATCTCACAGTATCAACGTAGCTCCAATCTCCAAGAGCACATGGGCAAACACTATGACCAATTGAATGGATTGGTGGCTTTTCCCATAGTAATTCCCATATAAACTTTAAAGGGCTTGTGCAGTCTCAGTTTTCATCCAAATTAGCTCAAATTTTGGGAGGACACTCAGAATTCGATCTAGATCGAATTAACGGTGTGGAGCAAAAACGATTTTTTGAATCACTCTACTGTGTATAGAGATTCTCAAATCACTTAGTTATTCATACCCGGTTTCGGAAACCCGGAACATCCGAAAAGTATGTTTCCATCGCAGTTCTGTATATGTAATTCACATCGGCACTATTCGGTTGATGGATATTTTGGCATAATTTTTTTCTGTAATAAGGAACCAAATCCGAGTTGGATTACAAGAGTTTATTTAGATTTGTTTTTTGCCAAGGACCAAATGACTTGAGGCAAAAAAACGGTTCTTTGTTCAAAAGTGCATCTTGTGGCTGAGTCCTAATTAATAGTACTCACAAAAGTCTCCCACTCCAAAGTGAATGAAGAGAAATGCACAAGTAGTAATTTGCGCCTTTAGTCCTTTCTCTGAAGTGCATATAAAAAAAACATTAGTTTCGCTTGAAAAAAGGAACCATAATTGAACTCCGATCCTCAAGATCGTTAGTCGAGAAGCTTGACCTGGGGGCTATATCACATATGTAATTGCTTGGCATCAAATGCGAATGTTGTTTGAAGCACGACTGCATTGATGACATTTTCTAGATGTTTGTTTCAATCACCATCCATAGCATAGCATGCATAGCATAGCATAGACTGACTGTACATGTCAATGGTTGCTACTCTGTGATTGATCGGAACTGGAACTGCACTACGATCCAAATGAATAAGGGATGGGGGTTTCCGCTTACTCTCGAAGTGCAATTTTAGCAGATCTAATATTATTGATTAATAACGGCGCCGGCCAAGTCCTTACAGTCAGTTGGGATGAGGAAGGAATGTTAGGGTGTAATGATTGTTGCTTCTAGAGACCGAGAATACCTCTGCATCTCCACAATCACCACGGGAACACCACAATGTCGAACAATTCAAAAGACGTTTTTATCAATGGCGAAAACTGAAAATTACATGTACATATTTTAAATTATATGAAACATGAATAATGCCGATACTTGTAGTGACGAACCATACATAGCTTGTTTGAAAATTACATTTGAGTATTACTGTGCATTTTGTCTCGATATGGTAGAAGTTTTTAAAAATACGTCAACATTCACAATGTCGAACAATTCAAATGATAATAAGATTTCTAGATGTTTGTTTCAATCATCATCCATCATTGAAAAAGCAATGCTACTCTGTTCATTTTTGTAGCATGTCAGCAATTGCGCCATTTGACAGCAGCTCTAAATGCCGAAAAATGAGGAATGTCGTATTTCCGACAATTTTCAACAATTTATCTGTAATTCGGACACTAAAATGATCTACTACAATAATGTTCAGAAAAGACAAAGAAATGATACTACGGTTTGATGTTTATGATTAGGCATGGGGTTAAGAATTTCTTAGAACAAAAACTGTAGAGAAATGTATGCTTTACAGGTGCGTTAATGAACAGAAATCAATTGTATGAGGTCAAAACCATCTCTAATCGGCATACAAAAGTTGTAAGAGTACTAATAATACGTTCAACTAGTGGTATTTATATTAATTTTCGTTTTTCCAAATTCTCGTTAGAATTTTTGAAGATAAAAATAGCCAAAAACCACAAATTCAACTTGAGGCACCTCCTTATCTTCTCCAAACTGAATGGAAATTTGTCTGGTAGTTTGTTTTAGTATTGCAATTAGGACTAGGGGGTGACTGATTGAATCCTAGACATTTCGATTTTTGTGAAATGGTCTATTTTACAATGTTATTTTATTAATTTGAAATTAGGTATATTTTCAAAATTCAAAATATATACAATAAATGCGAATAGCAGGGTATGTAATTTGGAGTAGTATAGTGGAGTTTTGGTAAGGAAGACATTTTCCGTAGGTAAGGACAGCTATTTTATTAAATTGTATTGTTAGTATCATTTTAAACATTAGATTTATTTCTTATATCTAGGTGTTCTGTGTTAGACAACACTTTTATCCTGATTTGGTAAAACAAATTCAAGCTTTTATTACTATTTTGTTAACAGAATATTACATATCATTTGCCGTAGCAGTTCAGAATTTTTACAGGTGAGTTGATTTCACTTGCTCTTATAAGAGAGACAAAAGCACAGCTATTCATAATAAGAAGCAAGGTTAAACAATCAAACTAGCTCGAGCCTACAGTTTTTAAAATTTCGTTCACTGGTTCGTGTAACCAGTGACGCAGCTGATCAAACGTATGAAGTCAACTTTTCCCACCCGCACACCTCAATGGCGAAATTCATTTCTAGCAAAGAATTCACTTTTTATTACTTCTGCCCGTTACGGAAACAGTAATTCTCCGTGCGCTGAATTTGCCGCAACCAGACGGGAAGCTGCAAGTAAATAATAACAGCAGCAAGGTTATGGAAGCAGCCCCGTGAACAACACTGCTCTCGTCCAGCACCTTCCTATAATACTAATGAAATGGGTAGAAAAAATCTAAGTAAACACAAACCACCCGTCCATGCGGCTCTATTGCCACATTTGGATATTACTGCGTGCAACTCGTTTCGACTTGGCGGAAGAGAATTTGGTAAAAAAAAATCTTCTGGAAAATCAAAACAAGAAGAAGAAGCCAACTGAGATGCCCGCCAATTTGCGATTCATCATTATAAGCTGCCCGTCCAAATAGCCGCTCAAATTGGGGCGAGAAGTAACGAGCAAAGAGATCCGTTGTTGACCGAATTTCGCGTTGCACCAAACACCACCAGCTGTGTTTCATCGCATTAAGTGTGCTGAGTGGGGGAAAATGTTCGATTGTTTGAAAATGATCCATCCATCCAGGGTCGGAAATACAAATTTGAGGGCCCGGGGGCTTAAGTCTTGTGGGGGACTTTTTCTCAGAAGACGTTTCTGATGCTATAGAAAGAATCAAAAGTAATTTGTCTTACAAATGACAAGGTTTTGAGGAACACCAGATCTTACAAGAAGTCTTTCAGACTTGGAGTTCTGATAATTAAGTGTACGATTTGGCAGATATATATAGTTATCGATAACTTTGGATTATTCTAGCAATGTATGTTGGCAAGTGAAAGTTTTTTAAATTTTACAATCAAGCCTTCAAACACTGTCGATTGCTGTTTCTATGTCCAGAAGAGCAGTACCATTAGAATAGCCTTCAGATTTGTTGGAAAGAATCAAATTTGTTACACGTAAATGTTGATGAGTGGTCCATGTTGGAATCCAAATTGTTCATTGGCAAAAATTGAATTTTTCATTGATTTTTGAATGGAAAATTGAATTTCTATCATTCTTTTAAAATTACCTTTTAAAAAAATTTATTGATGGAGGAAAGCAAGCAGATTGGACGATAGCTAGAAGCTTCTGTAGATTTTTTGTCTTGATTTATAATTGGTACAACCTTGGCATTTTTCCATTTGTAAGGAAAATATCCTAACTGAAAGCATTTGTTAAACATATCAACCAAGAATATCAACTACTCTCTGGAAGTTTCTTGATGAACAGAAATTACGACATAATCCTAAAGGATTCTGGAATTATGTCAACGAGCAACGTAAGGAATCCGGTCTTCCTACGGTCATGTTCAAGGGAAATGTTGAATGTTCATCTACAGAAGGCATTTGTGATTTGTTTTTAAATCAATTTTCTAGTGTGTTTACGAATGAATCTTTGCAAGAACACCAGATCAATGAAGCTGCTAGTGCTATTCCTGTTCACGCTCCCGTTGGTGATCACCCTATCATCGATGCAGACACAGTCGCAGATGTTTGCTCTTCCTTGAAAGCTTCAACAAGCTCCGGTCCTGATGGTGTGCCTGCTTTTATTTTGAAAAAGTGCTCCAGTAGTCTTTCTTTACCTCTTTCTCGTCTCTTCAATATATCGTTACAAGTTGGAACCTTCCCTAACCATTGGAAAAAATCATACATTTTCCCTGCTTTCAAGAAAGGAAATAAGCAGGAAGTAAGCAATTATCGTGGTATTGCCGCTCTCTGTGCCATCTCAAAATTATTTGAGAAAGTGGTGTATGATTTCTTATTCCACAACTGCAAACTTTTCATCTCCGAGCATCAACATGGTTTTATGCCGAAACGCTCAACGAATACCAACTTGGTTCTCTACACTTCGTTTATCGCTCAAACACTGCAGAAAGGTCATCAGGTAGACTCGATTTATACGGACTTCTCGGCTGCATTTGATAAAATTAACCATCGTATTGCTGTTGCTAAATTCAATCGGCTCGGTTTTTCTGGATCATTGCTCAGCTGGCTTCAATCTTACCTGAGTTGTCGTGAAATGGCCGTCAAAATTGGAGACACTACATCTAACTTCTTCCCAGCAACCTCCGGAGTGCCTCAAGGTAGTCACTTGGGGCCTCTATTTTTTTTAGTATATCTCAACGATGTTCATTTACAACTCAAATCCCTAAAGCTCTCATTTGCTGATGACTTCAAGTTGTACTGGGCTGTCAAAGATGATAAAGATGCACAATTTCTTCAAAATCAGCTCGATGTGTTCACTGAGTGGTGCGACACTAACCGAATGGATCTGAATGCAAGTAAATGTTCGGTGATTTCATTTTCCCGCAAACAGTCCACGTTTCATTTCGACTATAGAATCAGGTCTACTACTCTTAAGAGAGAGTCGGTTGTAAAGGACTTAGGAGTGTTACTAGACATTAAACTCACTTTCAAAGAGCATATTAGTTACATAACATCTAAAGCCTCTAGAACACTCGGCTTTATTTTCCGTGTCGCAAAACACTTTAAAAATATTCAGTGCCTTAAGTCTCTTTACTGTACACTAGTGAGATCAATATTAGAATGCTCTTCAGTTGTCTGGTCCCCTTATTATCAAAATAGTATTCTTCGAATCGAGTCGATACAGCATAAATTTCTGCGCTTCGGACTGCGTCATCTCCCTTGGAGTAATCCCCATAATTTACCTAGTTATGAAGACCGTTGTAAACTTATAGGGTTAGAGCTGTTAAGTGTTCGTCGCGATGTATCCAAATCTTTGTTTATCTCCGATCTTCTTCAATCAAAGATTGATTGCCCTTCGTTGTTATCACAACTTACCTTCAATATTCCATACCGTCGTCTTCGATTTGGCACATTTCTGTTTCTTCAGAGTGCTCGCACTAATTATGGACACAACGAACCGTTTATTAGCATGTGTCGAATCTTCAACCGTTGTTCGTCTGAATTCGATTTCCATCTCTCTCGTTACACCCTCCGTAAAAAATATAGCCAAATACTTGCAGCCTCAGTTAGTCGAAGTAGTTAATCTTTGTCAGATAGCTTAGGATATAACTAGTTGTATTTTAGATGTAATTATAGATGTAAGCCAAAATTGTATCATTTGGAAACCATGTAAATTCTGTTGATACGAAAAGAAGAGAAGGTTTTGCGCCCATTTGAGAAAGACGCTAATGTTGATCTACTCAAATGGGCTTTTCCCTACTCCAAATAAAGAAATAAAGAAATAAAGAAATAAAGATGTAAAAAATTCCATCATCGCCAGGGCCTTTCATATTTATGATTTATTTTAATAATAGTTCTTACTTCTTCCAAATCAGTCGTCCAGGAATTTTCAAAAAAGTAAACGTTTTTCGACCCCCGTAAATACGACCCTGCATCCATCCCATTGATCACCGGCGTTGGGCAGGTAAAATGAGAATCGGTTAGAACCAATATGAGTTGTAATTTCCTAAAGTTAGTACTTGCCAGTGACATACTTTTCAGCTACCGCTAGCTGAATTATCTTTTCAGAAACTTTCAACAATGCTTATGAAAATATTTGTTCGCTCATGTGGTTTATGTGAAGGGGAAATCTGAGAAAAGTGCATTCATGCACTTGAGCTAGCAGCAGCGCACCCCTTTATGCAGCGCTTAACCCCGGAGCCCGAAGTAACTAAATGCAGGTGTAAAACAGATGATGCTTTACGACGAAAGGGAAAGAGTCATAATGGGAAAATATGTTGAATACGAAACATCACTCAAGACTCAAACACTCCACTCCATCCTACCGCCCCCAACTTATCCCCCGGAACCGGCTTTTGCCACCTTATGTTTCCATTTCCATACAAAAGACGTTTCGCTTCGGAGTGCTTGCATGTTTGCATGAGGGTTGAACAGCAATGGCACCCCAGTTGTGTTTGGAATTTGAAGGTGGGTTACTCTCAGAATATCGAGCCAACTTTGCCACCTGATTTCGACTGGTGACAGAAGGCGAGGAACCCTAAGGGAGATGAAGGAGAGGAAACCACCGGCACTAGGCAACAGCTCTAATTCAATTAGAACAGCACTTCTTGGGGGTAGTGCTAAGTAAATACACACAACTACTCTTCTAGGGTTAGTATACGCACTAGGGTGGCTCTTTTTTATAAGAAAAAACAGTAAGACTGCAAAAATCTTTAGTTACATCCTCCCAACTCGTTCATTTGGACTATTACTTTTTCAATTGGAAAACCTCCAAGCCACGGAAAAAAATCAAAATTATCCACTACAGCGTACCCTAAGGTTAAAAATTTAATTAAAACAGTTTTTCCCATGTATTTCGTCGATTTTTTCCATACGGACTTCCGACTTGTTTAGCCCAAACTTAGAGTTGATTGATTGCGCTCAAACTTTCGCAGTGGATTCTGGGGGTCCAAATCAATAAATTTGGGAGTGTAACTTAAGATTTCCACAGTTTGATCATTATGGGCCACCCTTAAGCACACCCGCGGTTCAATAAATAAGTACCAGAAAGCGTCTCGTCTCGTGCTGCTCAATTTTAAATAGAATCGTTTGCGCTGTCGTCGGCAGGTTAGCTACCAGTTTCTAGAGGATGAATGAAGCGAAGGTGGCAGTAAAGCACTCCAAGTAGGAACGTGCAAAATAGACACCCTATTTTGAGATGCAACACTGACTTACGAATACTGAACACATTGGACAGGTTATGAGTGGGTAAGCTGCATTCTGATCTGTCCTGCTGGTGGGAATCCTCCAAGCTCTCAAGAACCACAAGTGGGCTTGCGGGGATTGTCGATAGAACTGGATTTAGGTGGACTTGAAATCACGTTAACTGAGTGTGAAATAAGAAGTAAGAGTGGGTTGATAAAGTTTAAAGGTTGTTCCGATACTTTAGACAATTTTTCGAGCATCATACGGTGGCAGAGTTGATATCGTCATTCACGGGCGTACATAACATCACTTGGCAGCAAGTTCATCTGAGGAGTGAGGAAACAAAGAGTGCCGCCAATCGTTGTCAGTTTGGAGGATTTAGGCAGGAGATCTTGAACTCCATTAAAGGAGTCAATGTTTTTTTTTCCAAATCGCAAAGAAAGGAGACTGTCGCAGGGTGGCCACCAAATATCCATTTTGAAATTCCCGCTTTTTTCCCGGTTTTCCCGGTATAATTTTCAAAATTTTCCCGGTTTTTCATTGAGGGGCCCAAAAGCAAAATTGGGACAATTTGGTCGGTTTTTATATCGAATATACTAAATATTCTTGTTCAAGCTTTTCGACGGAATTTTCAGGTAATTTGACAGAAAAAAGGAAAAATAATATTATTTTATAGGAGATTGGCTTGTTTTTTTGGTTCTTGTACAATTAGTATGAAATGAAAAAAAAAATTGAAAAAAAAACTTCAAAGTCGATTATCTCTAAACTAGGTTTCTACCTCTTACACTTCTTTGCTTCTGTTCCCGTTACCCATTTTCTCAACTTTCTCAGAGGATTTTCAAATATGTTATTCCACATAAACACGTTGGAGCCTTGAGCAAAATAAAATGACCTGCTCTCAAACTAACTCGCGACATACAAACACCATTCCATTTTAATTTATATAGATATGCCCAATTTTTAGCTTTAAGTTTAGTGTAGCAAAATAGACTATTTGTACAAGAAATTGAATCATTAATGTTTAAATATTATTTGTTCAAGATTTCAGATGCCTAATGGCAGTACTATCAACCATATTGACTTTCTACAACTTATTTTTGGTGGTTTGTAGATTAGGAGCTTGAAGATATTCGTTCAGAATGATTTTCCCGGTGACCAATTCCCGGTTTTTCCGTCTTTTTCCCGGTGGATTCAAATTCCCGTCTTTTTCCCGCTTTTCCCGTTTTCCCGGTTCGGTGGCCACCCTGCTGTCGTGGAAATTCTTAAAGATCGCGAACTTCTTCTCAAACATCTTGAAGAGAAGAAGCACAATTTTTTTACTTACGATGACAAAACTGAACGTCTGGTTTTCGTCGAAAAGGGTATAAGTAATCTAAATAATATTGAGGCTTTGGAAAAAGCAAGACTTATGTTCGATATCCGTGTGACATGGGACCATTTCCAGAAACGTGAAGGAAATTTCCAGAATCCCACTCAGTGCCGTCGATGCCAAAAGTGGGGTTATGGTACTAAACATTAGCGCATGGATGCTAAACGTATGATGTATGGAGGTTCGTCTCATGCTAAGATGTCTGTCCTGTAAAGGAAGATACAAACAAGTTTATACGCGCAAATTGCGGGGGCAACCATGAATCTAACTTTTGGGATTGCCTTTCTCGCAAACGAATCGTCGAGGCTTGTACCAGGGAGATGAACGGTGACGTTTATCGTTCCCAGAATTCCCCAGGCAGAATCTCCAACAATTCTCATTTTTCAGTTAACGATCGATTGCTTAAGAATCATATCCATCAGGTAAATTATAATCATGTTCATTCACAATCTAATTTTCTCCCATACGGTAACCGTTCGAATCTTTTAATTTCGAATGCATTTACCCTAGGAAACTCCTATGCTAATACACTCTGTCATTTATTGAAAAACTAATATGCTTGTATTGGTGAAAGCCTCTCGATAAATCTGAAATCTGGAATTGTTTGCTTGTTTGTTATGGTGAAAATATTTTATCTGGTGTCCAGTTAACTTACGACCATTCGCCTTTTCATTAAGTTTCAAGTGTTTTGTTCAACAATCGATCATTATGTCGAAGGGAAAATCTCTTTCAGAGAAAGAGAAAGGCCAAATTGAAACATTTCGTCGGAAAACGTAGGGATCCGAGAAATACAGCATGCTATTTATATATATTGGTCGATCCCATCAGATTGTGTTATCGTACTTGGAAAATCCCGCGGAATATGTCAAAAAAATTGACTAAACCACGTAAATCTCAGCTTTCCGCTCGTGACAAACGTGAAATTGTTAGAATCGCTTTGAATTCTATGATATCCTTGAAGCAGATTAAAGAGGACCCCAATTTGGAGGTTAGTCAGGCGACAGTTCCTCAGGTTTTGATCAAAAGTCCGCACATCAAAAGAGCCAAGAAGGTGAAAGCTTCAAACTTGTCTCCTTCTCAAATTGAGAGACGACTGAACTTTGCGAAAAATAACATGAATCGGCAGTGTGAAACGGTAAGTTACCAGCAGAACATTTAAAAATGACACATTTCAAGTGACTTAATGACATATGTGTACAAGAAATCACTAATACGGTCCAGTTTTCATGCAGATGATTTTCAGCGAAGAAAATCAATCTGGATGACCCCGACAGATTCAACGGATATTGGCGTAATTTGAGAAAAGACGACCAATACTTCACGACTCGAAATTTTGGTGGAGGTTCATGCATGGTGTGGGCGGATTTTGTGCATCTGGGAAATCTGGGAAATTGAATAGTAAGGATTACATCCACACCGCCATCCACACCAGCAAGGAAACTAAGCAGTGGATAAAGGACCATAAAATCGATCTTCTCGGCTGGCCTGCTCGCTCTTAAGACTTCAATCCAGTCGAAAACATTTGGGGCATTATGGTTCGTATGATTTATGCCGGAGGGAAACAGTATGCAAGTGTTAGTGAGCTCAAATCAGCCATTCTGGAGGCTTGCGTAAATATTGAGAAAAGTGTTCTACAAAACTTGGTAAGCAGTATACCAAACCGTATGTTCCAGGTCATCAACAGAAATGGCAAAGTAATCTATTATTGACAGGTTATTTTGTTTTTTTTTTTATGCACTTTCTTGCACATTCTCGGTGGTGGTCTTAGGCTAAATGGACAGAAAAATAAACAATATATGCTCCCAAAATACTAATATTCTTGTTAGCACTTTTTAATCTAGTATGAGATACTGTACAAGTCAAGAGCTCAAGGAAATATATAAACTTGCTTTGAAACTCTTTGAATTTTCTTACAATGCTTAGGTATTTCATACCAGATATTTTCTAATACTAACAACCGGAATGAGCCCTGCATAAGAGGTAAGCAGGGTATCCATTCTAAATCAGTTTTTCAATTCCCGGTTTTTTCACGGATGCCTAAGAATTTAAAACCGAATTACAGCATAATCCTTGGAATTGATACTTTCCGTATTTTTAAGACCTTTGTGAGTAAGTTTGGATATTTGATTCGACTTTCAAAATATTCGTTTCCAAATTGATGATTTCGAAGCAGTGTCTTAAAATTCAAAAGATTTCTTTTTCACCGTTAAAAATGTTTAAGCTCTTTGATAATATTAGAACACCATTTAATTTTTGTCAAGTATTGAAAAATATAAGCAATGTAGTTCATTTGCAGTTACATAGGGGGATTAGGGGCATAATGAACACTCGGGGCGAAATGGACACCCCCTCAATCTCTGAGAATATGCATACTTCATCAAAAGTTCATACACTGCATGAAATCTGTATTGCATTTGAAATGTTAGACGGTAAAAAAGTTTATGTTTTGCTTCAATTGTTGTTTGAAATTCGACTTTAATTTTTCCTCCTCTTTCAATTGGCATATAAGCAAGGCGGTGGGAGAATCTATTTTTTGAGCAAAATAACGAACCCAGAAAAGTTTTTTTCAGCTCTTATGATAGAGGGAGAGCCCTTTCACACATCGGAACGACTGACAGACATTCAATATTTTTGAATCACTTAATTTCATGCAAGTATTCATTTTGCCCCGATTCCATTTTGCTAGTCTTGTTTTGGACTTAATTTTCTATCTCACTTTTCTGGCATATGATACGATTTTTATTACCATGAATGAATGTAGCACGTCGTACTAACATAAAACTTGAAAACTAGCCGGGAATAATTTTAAAAAATGTCATTGTATGGTCTTAAAACAAGAATTTGATTGATGTGCCCATTATGCCCCGAATTCCCCTATATATTGGATTAAATAAAGTAGAGGATTTTTAAACATTTTCGTATTTTTTCATACCATACGTTTAAATTCGAAGGACTTGATCTAAGCTATACATTATTTCTGATGATATTATCAAAATACTTTTGATTCACAATTATATCAGTTTGAATTTCGAAAGCGTATCTGACAAGCAGACATGAAAGATTTAATGCAAAGCCGAAAAGATCAACACTAAAGATATTTTCTTTTTTTTATTGTCTAAACTAAAAATAATCTTATTTTTTAGACCAGTAGGCGAATTCCGGCGAACAATTTCTTCGAAGAGAAGATCCATTACTCACAAGCATGATATTTTTCTTTTTTCGAAGAAAATACACGCCGGAATCCGACCGCAATTTTCTTCCAGGTCTTGCAATTTTCAGATAGGTAAATCAATACCAATCATTTGTCAAAAAATGACTTATAGATTTCGGAACCAGTCAACAATATAAATTGGCATGGGGAAAATAACCTTCTAATATTTATTTTAGTTGGATGGGCAAAACTATGGGGAATATCTAATATCTACAGTTCAACGAAAGAGCAAAGTTTAATAGCCAATTCTATTCATGGTTCATGGCACTAGAGAAATTCTGATCTGGTGAAATTCTCATAGGATCTAGTAAGAGATCTTCTTAGCTGAAATTATATCTCAAAAAAAGCTTTGATTGTAACTCAGTGAAGCTCGCTGAAAATAAAATGTCATAAATTCATAACAGCATCTTTCCAGCAATCTGAGTTTTTTTTTGAAAAAATCTCGAAAAGAATCAAACAAAAATTGGCTCAACAATACATAAGGATCTCACCATTTATTCATCTACCAAAGATCTCGCCATAAATTCATTTGCTATCTAATTAGAAAATATGTCTGAAAGAATTTACTGCAAATATGCAGATATCCATACAATAACTCGCCAGGAATTTGTTTGGGTTACTAGCTTGACTAATACTTGAACTATGAGTCAAGCATTAGTCAAGCTAATAACCCAAACAAGTCCAACCATGAATAAATGTCTTCAGGAATCTGTCAAACAGTGCCAGCAATAAATCTGCTCAGGTTTTCAGTTGGAAACCACCTTTCGAAAGAAAGTTCACCAAAAATCTTGTTAGATAAGGTTTTTACCAATCGCTAGAAATTGGCTAAGAATTAAAAGAAAATTCAGTCCGAGATCTTTTTTTTAAATCTACTTGAAATTTTATTAGTTTTCCTCTTTTGAACTTTTCAGTGATTTTCCAAAGAACCTTCGAGTATCTGATCAATTAATGCCTAGATTATTGTTATGATTTTGCAACGATCTCATCGAGATTTTGCCATGAATCTTAATCAATTTAAAATAAGCATTCAACCAAGAACCTTGTCGAGAATCTCTAGGTATCCTAGAATTTGTTCAAGGATGCTTCATAAGATCTCCTTTGTATCGGCTCCATATCCCTCCCCTCCGCCAGAAATGTTCAAATCATCTTACAAGAAATGGATATAAATTGCAGAAAAAATTTTCTCTAAGAAACCAACGATTTTGAGAACAAAAAAAAAATGTTAAGTATCCCAAATCTCACCAAAATTTATTTTTAATGCAAAGTTTGATTAGTCTGGGAGTCGTCGTGTCATTTTTTCTGTTTCGTCCACAGTATTTTCAAAATTAAAACAAATTGATACTCTTATGTTTTGAATACATATTTTTTCCGGGTGTGTTCTACAATTTCCCGGGTATTTCCCGTATTTTAACCGGCCATTTGGAATTCCCGAGGTTTTCCCGCTTTTTCCGGATGGATGGACACCCTGGGTCAGTTTCAGGTCCTCCTCTTCATCGGATTATGTTTCACTAACGGTTCCAAATATTTTGTAAATTATTTTTTTTAATAGGAATTCTCGTTCTTATAATGGTAACAAGAACGAGCTGTTTAATTTTCTAATAGCTAATAACATAGACATAGCAGTTATTACTGAAACTTATTTAAAACCTGTATCCAAACTCAAAAGAGATCCAAACTTTGTTGTCTATCGTAATAATCGAGTGGATGGAGCATTGTTCATAGGCGTATGAAACATCAACTTTTTTCATCATTTGTAACAAAAGTTTTTGAAACTTTGGGTGTTTCTGTTGAATTTGGTTCAACTTGGTAAATATACTTTCATTGCTGCTCATTTGTCGTTTCAATGCACAGGGCAGAAAGTTAATTTGCTTCAAAATGACGCGGAAATTAACTTGCAAAAAATCAGTTTTTTGTTATTGGTGACTTTGATGCCAAACATCGCTCATAGAATAATTCGTGAAGTAATTCCAACGGTAGAATTTCATTTGACGAGTGCTCTTCAGGATATTTCTCATTTCAATACCCGGATAGCCTGACATATTTTTCCTCTTCTAGAAACCCTTCTACCATTCATTTGGTCTTAAGCGACTTTAGCCATTTCTGTAGCCAACTGGTTACCCATGTTGATTTTGGTTCTGATCATGTCCCTGTTACATTTCAAATTTCCCATAAAACGATTCTCAATCCTATCAGCTCCACTTTCAATTATTTTCGAGCCGATTGGAATATATATGAAACATACATCGATAGTAATCTTGATGTTAACATTTCTTTCAAACAAAACTAGATATTGACAAAGGTCTTGAAACTTTAACAAATTCCATTGTTGAAGCCAGGGTCATTGCAATACCAAATTATGAAGTGAAATTTGAATCCGTTATCTGCAGAACGAAATTTAAAAAAGATTTCCACAATTGAGAAAGAAGAAGCCGGCATTGAAAGAGGAAGCCGGCATTGAAAGAGGAAAACCAATTATTACTAACTAATTGCGAAAAAGCTATGCTATGCAGTTTGAAAGCGCGCACAATTTTAATTTAGGGCTTACTAGTCTAATAGAAAATTAAGTTACTCAGGACTTCGAAAATATTCTCAATCAAGAGAACGTTTTCTAAAATTCCTGGGAGACTGATTTGGAAGAAGTGAGAACTATTATTTAAAAAATCAACAATATGAAAGCTCCTGGTGATGATGGAATTTTCTACATCATCATATCATCAAGAAACTTCCAGAGAGTAGCTTATCATTCTTGGTTGATATATTTAACAAATGTTTGCAGTTGGCATATTTTCCAGGTATATGGAAAAATGCGAAAGTTGTACCAATTTTAAAACCGACCAAAAATTCTGCAGAAGCTTCTAGCGTCCAATAAGTTAGCTTTCCTCCATCAGTGAACTTTTGAAAAGGTCATTTTAAACAGAATGATGGTGCACATCAACGAATATTAATTTTTTGCCAATGCACAATTCGGATTCTGACATGGACGGACATTCGACCACTAACCAACTATAAGGTTAATTATCAGAACTTCAAATCTGAAAGGCTTCTTGTAAGAGCTGGTGTTCCTCAAGGCAGCATTTTGGTACCAATTTATAACAAATTTTCACATCTGACTTACCTGGGTTACCTCAGGGATGCCAAAAATAATTGATTGATGCTTCTAAAACTCAACTTATAATGTTACCACATAAATCAAAAGCTCTTTCCTAAATAAGATCCTGTATTTGTAGACGTGATATATTTGAATTCGCAGCTGATTGTCGGTATTCCTGTCAGAGGGTTGCAGTTTGCTATAAAATAATGCGTACTCCCGTTCACCGTCAGCACTCACTTGAGTGCACTGCTACTGTATAATTGATATAATTCCACCCTAAGCCGTATACAAGTTTCTCCCCGAATGCAAATACAAACTAGAACGTGTGAGATTGTTCGGAGAATGCATAAAACGCCACCCGCCCCTTGCCTGGCCTCAACACCCAGTAATGGGAACCTGCGGAGGTACGGAGGTCATAAAATCTACTATTTACTACTAAGTGAAAGTCTAAAGCGGTATAATTAACAAATGAGCGCTAGCGCAACCGTGGTAACCTTGTACGCACCGAACGGAATGGAAAACAAATAAACTTTCTTCTGAGGCCATCCCTGGGAATGACGCCTTTCGAAAATCACAACTATTTGTGCTCGGTGAAGACGCTTGCTGGCTGGCTCCTCCATTGTGTCACAAAAAAGTTCTAATTATAGTCGCATTCCCCCTCGACCGCGATCGATTGTTACAGTTGTCGACTTTTTTCCCCAATGGTTTGACATTCACGTTTGTTTCATTACCTACTACAAGAATGTTACGTTAAATTCGATACGCACAAAGCCTTGCTGTGGCGGGCCTTAAGGTATCTGTTGAGAGTACTCTCTCTCTTGTCTTGGACGGCGTTATGTCCATGTTGTCCACGTCGTTCTACGGAATGTCACTCAAGCGAGAGCTAAATATACGTAAAAAAGACATACATTATAGAGGCACGAAAGAAAGAAAGGGCAGCTAAAATAACAAGCTTTTAGTAAAGGGGAACAATCTTTGTTTTATAAAAAAAGATTCAAAAAAATAATTAGGCTTGAGCAATAATTTGAACAGCTTTTTCAACAAAAATATTCAAAAAGAAGCTGAAAAGTATGTTTCTCATCGATAAAAATGATATATTGAAAAAAGATAATATTTTTCCTTCCTCACCAATCAACACCCTTCCTGTGGTGATTGTGGATATGCAGTGGTATTCTCGGTTTCTAGCAGCAACAATTCATAATATTTTAAACGAAAAAAATAAACAATAACGTGCGCACCAGAAAGCTACGCCATTACAGATGTTTTTTAACTTCGCTTGCTAGGGTTATCGAAAAGCACTCAAAAATCATAATCAGCACTAAATATAAAAAAAAATCAATGGCGTTAACGAATTATTTCATTGATTGTTTCTGAATAACCTAATGTTAGTCATACTGTTCCTAGGGCACGATGATATTTTTTTCAAAACAAACTAACCGCTGCTACTTCACCTACATATTCATTGGCACGAGAGTAGTTTGTGCGGTCTCTAACACACATCGGAGTGGTACTGCTGGAAGTCGAACAAGGTCAGTCCCAGGAGAAGTTTTCTGGCGGAACGAGAAACGTGCTTTTTCGAGGAATTGTGTTCGCTCGCACCGCGAATTAGTCGATCTAATTGGGGATTTTATTCTAGCTCTAACCAATCACGGTGTTATTAAATGGATGAAATCATCCGGGCGTAACAGTGTTATATGCAAGGATCGTATGGTTTCACTTGGGCACTAGATTGCAGAGGCGTCACGTGGTCTAATTATCAACCTGTGCACTTCAAATTTGGCACAGAAAGCTCTCAGTTAATAACTGTTTAAGTGCTCATAAGAACACTGAGCTGAGAAGTAGGCTCTGTCCCAGTGGAGACGTATTGTTAAGAAGAAAAAGAAGCACTTCAAATTAAGTGTTGACTACTATTTTTGTCATTATTGGGTTCAAACCTGGGAGGGAAAAACCAATACGAAATTTATGTACGTCAAGGTGAGCCGAGATTCTGATGTCACGAACTGTTACTGTGAGCCCAGATCTAAAACAATGGACAAACATGATAAAAGCGCGTAATTGTTTAAAACGTATTTTTGCATTTTATCAAATGTGACAAAAATCGATTGAAAAGCTATTCATGCTTATTCAGAAGTAATGTCACAATAGCACCTTTTATCCTGATTGAATGAAAAATGTTCAAATACGCATTATTTTACTTTTTCGAATAAAAACGAAAATTGAATGCACAGAAAACTTTGGCCCTTTTTCCATGTTTGTCCAAAATGATCGAAGGAACACAACAAAAGAAAACTAGCGATTTTCATCAAGTCTGCCTTGAGTGTCGTTGGCAAGCTAGAGTTTTCTTGCAATTCTAAATAACTTCGTGTCATATTTCGTGTGTAATATCGGTGCCTCCCTCCCAGGTTCAAACCATTTTTTAAAGTAAATGAAAATGTGCAACCAGTGGCTACTAGTCTTCGTTTTCAAATATAATTTTCTTCGGATCTTTCAGTTGATTCAAAAATTTTAAGATTTGTTGTTGTTTAGTTTGATTTATCAACTCAACCAACACTTGCTCAATTTTAATGATTAATCATCATTATAGGCAAATTGTAAAATTGAATATGAAAATAATTCTAACTATGCGGGTCATCAGTGACTATTTATAAAGCACTGGGTTCTAGCTAATATTGCAATAGAGGTCGGACTTCGGGATCGATTATCCGGAATTTTAGACTCGATTATCTGAAGTATGTTTTTTGATATTCTTGTTTTTCAAGTTTAATGCATAAAATTGAGAAAATAAATAGTATTGCAATATACAATGAATGGTTTAGCAGTTTTAGAGGTAGGGAAGAAAAGGGGGGTGTAAAAAAAGTTTTTTTGTGTATACTGGTCAATTTTTTTTTCTTCTTCCCCTAATGTTTCTAGAAATAATTTCTGGCTACGCCACTGCATCATATAAATAAAACAACAACAAAATTTAATATTTAAGTTCTTTTATCGCAGATTTTTATTTTTCTTTCAGTGATTCGATACTCCGGATACTCAAGTCCGACCTGTATTACAATCATTGCTTACATATCAGTACATAGAATTAAATCAAGATCGGTAGCATCGTATAGTGTACGCCTCTTGAAAAATGCTCGATTTTAAGAACATATAGGAATGAATCCCTGTCATGGCAGTGAAGATGGCTTCCTCACATACACAAACACATTTCTGGAAGTCCACATTATTTCTCAAAATATTTCACTTACCTGTACTAAATCCACTCCCTGTACAATTTCTAACGAGACATCAGAACACTATTACTTTACAATTTCCGTAGTTTTAACACTAGTAGCTGGTGGAAATTCCACGAACCGTGCTAATTTTCAACACGGACGTTTAACTTTGCTACAATTGTTTACACTTATCCGCCTGCGAACAAATAACACTTTTCGCCGAATTTTACCACTTTCGCTAAACGTAAAACCTCCAACACAGTTTACTTTCACTACTTGTTAATTAAAGATCAATTACTAGTTGCTTTCTGATGAAAATAACTTAAAATTTCACCAAACTGTGCTAAAAACAATCACTCGATCACAGCATTACGCTTTTTTTATTTTTCTAATTTTACGCTGGCTGCTCGCTTGCAGGGCTGTCAGATAGGTTGACGGTTACGTATGACATCATGCAATCTTATTTAGTCGAAGGGGAAAAGACTCAAATTGAAGTAGCGATAACTGGCAGCAACGTCTTACCAATTATAATTTCACTATTACCAACAAATAGGAGAATACCACTACTTTTATACAGTTATTAGTGGATTCAAAGGAGTTTCACCTTAAGGGGGCAGGATCCGTCATTGATCTCGGAATTTTCAAAAGCAGTTTTTCGTGAACACATTTTTATTGAATAACTTTTAGTTTTGAACAGAAAAAATGCTTTTGAAGTTTCGATAATGACGATGATTACGATGAGGGAGCGTTGAGCGTTAAAACACACCACAAGCGCCAAGATGCTGACGATGACGGAGAAATCGACCGATCTTAAGTTTATTTTCTGGTTTTCATCTAACTGACTATTGCAAGCACCCCCGCGCAGTATGTTAAAAGCGAGATTTTTAACCAGTATTGTACAAAAACAGCAGCGCGAGTGCCAAACTTGAGGAAACTTCCTCAACCGCCTGAAAATCCACCTTCCTATGCCTTCACACCACAAGCGCGCTGAAGGCGCCAAGGTCAAAAGAGACGAAGCAAAATATCTCCCGTAGATTGATTTCGCTCTTAACTCTCACATCCGCACGCTCGCACTGATCCAATTGGTAATGTAGCAATACTGTGCACCGGCCAGAGTTGACGCTTTGGCTACTTACACACTCGCATTTGTAGTTCAAAAAGCTCTCTACCACATATACAGAATTGCGTGTACGATACAAGACAGCGTGTTTTCCAATAAGTGCACGCGTTGGTCTTGATCGTCGCAACAGCGAAGTGTAGCGTGGAACAAGGTGTTGCGTAGCATGCATCGCGCTGGGCGTGTAGAGATAATTTGTTCACAGATCGCGAGTCGCACCAAATAGCTTTTGCATATAATTTGCATAGCAAAAATTTATCCACAGATATTTTGCTAGATGAAAATTGCGTTACAAGCTATCAATAATAGAGACAACGAAATGGGCTAAATTTAATTTTATAAGGAGAATTATTGAATTGTACTTCAAAAGTAGTACATATTGTAGGTGGTTATGATGAACGAGTTGCCACCTGTGCAGTGCACATGTTGCACATGTGGACGCGACGCCTCTGCTAGATTGTTTGAGTGTGATGATGAATTTTATTCTCAGGGTTTCGTGACATTCTCATCATACACTCCCATTGAAAAATTGAGAGCCACCGCTTAAAAATATTCTATGTTTTTTATCCATATCGGTTTGATCACACACCTAGATAAGATTCTCTTTGACTATTTCGAAAGGTAATAAGTTAATCTTACTTCGTAGGAGTTTTGTTAAAAACATTATTTTGAGTTTGTTCACTAAAATTTCATTTATTTTCCAAAAATTAACGTTACGTGGGACATTTTGAAATTTACATCACTGTGGGACCATCCTTAACCTAGTAGTGAAATCCGCGTCTAGAAAACAAAGCCATGCTGAAGGTGTCTGGGTTTGATTCTCGGTATGTCTAGGAATTTTTCAGAATAGGAGTTTTCTTGACTGCTCTGGGCATAAAGGCCCATCGTACCTGCCACACCATATACGAATGCGAAAATGGCAACTTTGGCAGAGAAAGCCCACAGTTAATAATTGTGGGTGTGCTCATTGAACGCCAAGAAGAAAAACAGGCTCTGTCTTTGATTCATCGCTCGAAATCTCTAACATCACTTTGAGTAATCTGCAAGTGGTCTGTATCTGTCAAACAATAAGCAATAAGGGCGGCATCAAAAGTAAATACTCAAATTTACTTTTTTGAACCCCTATATTGTAATTCGTGGGGTCCAATACGTAGAAAGAAACTAATCAAGAAATCTAAGTCCAAACATTGTTTAAATGAGAAGATCATCTAAAAATAAATACAAGTTAAGCGTCATATTAAGCATCATAGGCTTGACCTACTACAACACAAATCAAAACAATGGCCGGCATAATCATGCAAAAACGATAACCTAATTCTTGCGACAGGTTTTCATCGACAGGTCGACACGAGCCATCAGCCTCAACTCAACCAACGATACCGGTTCGGGTTCTCGCATTGAAATTCAATCCACGGCACCACTCCTAGATGAAAACAGGCAAACAGCACGTGCTCAGACCAATTTTCTGTTCTTTCAGCTCACACTTGCTATGCATATCTCGCCGCCGTCATCCTCTAAATTGATTATTGTCGATTGGCAAGCAAAAGTGTTTTTTCCCTTTCACTAGTTGCTGAACCTTCTGCTAGTAGACAATGGGATTTCAGTATTTTACGGTCATTTGTTCTGGAAATCAATTTTCGAATTCAAATTGAATAGTTAGGTATCCATGTTATTTTGCACACAAACAAAAGGTTCATCGTCGACGTCAGCTCGTCTGGTCATCGTCGGAAAGTCTTCCCAGTTACTGTGTTTGGCATAACCCAGCTAATAGAGTGAAGTGGGGTGAAAGTTCGAATGGGCCAACAATTTCTAGCCCAATTTAAAACAAGTACAGTCAACCCTCCATGAGTCGATATTGAAGGGACCAGCGACTCATGGAAATATCGAGTCATAGAACGGCAATGCTATGGAAAGCCGTTTGAGGGGACCATCTTAGTAACCATGAAATTAGATTTTCAAGATGGTTCCATGAGTCGATTAACTGTATTATAAATGAGATTGTGGTTCAAAAGCTATTCAAATGAGATACTAAAACTCAAAAAAAATAAAAACATCGATTGAAATTTGCAAAAGTTATGGTTATTTGTTGTTTTTTGACGTGATAGTTATAATTTTTTATTTAGCTTCCATTACATACAACACTGTAAAATAAAAGCTGATTTCAATTTTATGTGCGGGCATACTTGGCTTTTAGGACAGTTGCTTCGAGGTGTTTTAGTTTTTACATCGTTTTTGGTCCATAGTGGAGCAAAAGATCGAATCAGCAAAGCAAACGTTCGAGTCATATATTATCTTACGAAAGAAAGCAAATTGTCTAATCTGTATATTTATCTATAAATTTAGCGAATATAGTTGATCTTGCAAAAAAATCGTCAAAAATTCATGTTTTGAGTTAGTTCGGCAATAAATAAACTGTTATTTTTTTAAAGTATAACAATTCTCAATAACAAATCTTTTTTAGTGAAATTTGCGATTTAAATTTAGAGTGTATTTTAAACATTTTTCCATGGCTGGTATAAAAAGTTCAATTCACAAAAATGTCAATTTTTGTGTTTCAGGGAAGTTTACAGTTGCGTTGCGTGATAACTAAATAATTCGTAGATTGCATACTGAAAACTGTCATGTTGATTACTTTACCAATCTTATTCAAACTATTTTGGATGGAATAGTTGTCCAATCGGAAATCATTGATAAAAGTATGGCAATTTCCATTGCCGGCCACTCCTATGACGCCTCTATGATGGCAAGAAGTTGGATGTAGGGAAGGTTAATGGTCTAGGATTCCCTATTAGCGAGTGATGCAAATTCAAATTAACCCTCTAATACCCAAATTTTTATTTTCGGTTTAAGTATTCTTATTCGTTATCTAAAATCGTTCTAAACACGTTTTGGGCATTTATTTATTTTTATTCGCAAATTTTTAAATTTTGGTTTTTGATTTTTATAATTTTTATTTTTCAACATCCCTAGCTTTTTTCATTTTTTCTTGAAGCCTTTTCTAGTTGTTGATTTTTGGCAATAATAAAAATTTTAATTGTTACGGTATTTTGCAAAATATTAAATTTTTAATTTTTTTTCGGAGCGTATTTTATTTTCCGTGTAACTAACGGAAAAACAGGTTTGAAATGATTTTAATACCATTAGGCTCTTCGTTTGTGATAGGTTAATCGTAGAAAAACATAAAAGGTACGATTTTTTATATTACACGTTAAATGAAGCCCAGGCATTTGTAGGTTATATAAGAATGCAATTTTTCAAACAATTTCTAAAAATACAAAAAAGTTTCAAAAGTCATAAAAAACTTTTCTTATATGCGTGTTATGAGTCAAGGTATATGCCAAAAATAAAATCATTTTGATTTCGGAGCTACGAAAAAATACACAAAATTCCAAAGTGTACCCCGTCTAAAGGCGGGGTTGGGTATTAGAGGGTTAAGTGTATGTGTAGTTGAGTGTATGTTTTGTAAATGGTTATAAGTGTGATTCAAATGATTTCATCAAAGTTGGGAGTGACATTGCTAAGAAAATTAATATCACTCGATTCGTGCTTGCTTTCCAGGGATTGGGCACAGGTATTTTCACCTTGCTTATGTCCTAGCTTATGAGCTTTGGTTTAAGCGCCATTACTCGCTCTTCCAGTCAGTGAAGTTTACTGTTATATTTAACTTAAAATTGATAAAAATTACGACATAAGTTTATGCAGCAAAATTGTGCCAACTGATAAACGTTTCACTAAGCGGTATTTGTTTATTTTTCCAATTGTTATACAGTGACCACCAAAATAAAGTGCCCACTTTCATATAATCACGCAAATTGGCGAAAATCATGTATCGAAAAGGGAAATACTTCAGTTAAAATGTTTGTACTTCATAGCTAACACATTCATTTTGCGATACAGAGCAAAAAAGTTTTTATTTTTAAATACAAAATAAATACGTCAACCCAAGTGCATACTTGACGTGTTCTTCACTTAGCTATATTTAACTCTTATTTGCCCAAATATTTTCGTCATAAACATAGTTTTATGCCATTCAACACGAATTGTATAACAATTGTAATTGTAATTTCACGGATCAATTTTATTTCAACCGAGTAAATTGACTATATTAGTACATATACGAAACACTTTGGATCATACTTGTTATAAAGTATAACCTAATCCCTTCTAATATACACGATTCTGAAGAGTTTTCTATTCGTTTTGAACTATTTAGGTGGATATGCATAGCTTCTTGATTTGTTGCATATATTAGATCTTCAAAGTCCTTCATAAACAAATAAACCATCAATAAATTCGGAGAAAATCACGAATTCGGCAATACTGACAAATAATCGGCTTATGAAACGTGAAAAAGATTGAAGGATATGTTCCCAAATTGGGATTAACCCGTATAGGCCTGAGTGAAAGCAAAAATACTAAAACCCCCACCACTCAGCGAATACTTAACGGATTGAAATATTTTTTTTGTCAGTATACTCACCCACATATCTAGTTTCTAGAAATGGCCGGAGGAACTCGGGATTACTCCTGTAGCCGGAGTTATTGCGATAGGTCACTGGGTCAAGTCGGGTAGAAAAAGGTGATTTTTTGAGACATGGCAAGTTATCTTTATTTGTTTTCAATGGCAATAATTTTATTTTGTATAAATCATTAAGATCTGATATTCAACATTATAAATGAATAGTGTCTAAAATAGTCTAAACAGTGCAATTTAGAGTGTACTAGATGCGGCCACTCGGGCTTAATGTCCTGAAGAACCGGCTCTAGATTTGATAAGTATTAAACCGAGTCAAATCTCTAAAAGTATAGATCGAACATAATAGTTCACTTAAATGCGTTCTCATAAGCTTGATACAGATGTTAAGATACAAATTGTGCACTTTATCATAAATTTGAGGAATACCCGGGACCCGAAAATGGTCATTTGTAGGATCAATCAAATGCAGATGACATAATTATTCATTTTAATTGATTATCATAAGGCTTACGTTGATGCGTTTTTCTTAAAACTCCTTGATATAGTGGTCACATTATAGCCGATTCTGGAAACTATCCGTGACATGAAATTTTCCTACCTCCAGGGGCACAGAAGCACAAAACCCTTGTCACCCGACCTGACCCAGTGATCCACCGCAATAACTCCACAGGAATATTCCCGAGATTCTCTTAACACTTTTAGAAACTAGATATTTGTACGAGTATACTGACAAAAAATAATTGATATCCGTTAAGTATTCCCTTAGCGGTGATAGTTTTAGTAATTTTTCCTCAGGCCTATACGGGTTAAAAATTGTTCTTGCAAAATATATTCGTACTATTGATTTGTCATTCAAGTCCTAATCGCAAATCTCTCTTGAAATATAGATTTATTCACATGAATCACATAATTAAAGATGTTTGCTATCATAAACACACAAATCATATCGACAGAGGTACATAAGGTGGCAACACAACCTTTAAAACGAATATATTTGCCTTGAAATCAGTTGATGCACCTCACAATGTTCAAAGCGTTCGATCCTAGATATGCAAGAAACAAAAGCTCTGAACTGACTGCTGAGTTTGAAATATGCTGCCACTTTTACAGTACATCCGTTTTATATGCTATGTTATATGTAGGATGGATGAAGCTACGTAATTGTTTGTGTGAATATGATAACCTTTAATTATGTGATTAATGCGGGACAATCTATATTTATTGATGTTTAGGTTGTTTGTGAGGGTTTCGAAAGGTGTAATCTATGTAAAACGGTTTAGGGGCAAAATGTCGAAAGACAAAACGTCGAATCCCCGAAACGTCGAAAAGGACAAAACTTCTAAAGGACAAAACGTCGATAGCAGGCTATTTTCAACAGCGATTTTTAATGTTTTTCTAAAAATCTTAAACAGTGAGAGTTTTACCATTCTTGCTTTCACTCAGACCTGTACTGGTTAATTATGCTATGAATAACGTTTGGCCCATAGTGAATTATCTATTTTTTTCGGAATAAAATCATTTTCCCAAGAAATTTTCGTTTCCTTATAATTTTCTCTTTTTAAGACAAAACGTCGAGTTCCAAAACGTCGAATGTCAAAACGGCGAAGTGACCAAACGTAGAACGGAGGTAATTGGAAGGTAACGAGAATTTTTTTAGAAGGATGATTCTCTGCGGTAGGAATATATAATTCGATGTTTTAGCATTTTGTCGTTTTGTTCCTTTTCGACGGTTTTTTATTTGACTTTTTGTCTTTCGAAATTTTGTCGAAATGGATCCCTTAGCAGAGTGTCCATTCGAAATCAATTTTCTAATTTACCGATTTTTTCCAGATTCCCAAACAATTTAAAACATATGATGAAATGATCCTGCGACTTCATAATTTTGTTTTTTTTTTTTTCATACATAATTATCAAATTTCTAGGAATTCATTTATTTCATTTATAAATTATTTTTGGTAAAATTTATGAAATAATGTGAGCATGCATGGGGAAATTCACTCACTCACCCGAACGCCACCGATAAAAAATAACAAAGCATCTGCTGCTACCGAATATTCAGCGATAGCTGAACCGTGTAGCTTGAAAGCGTCAAAACCGATTGTGTGAAAACGAGAATCGGAAGGAACACGAAAAGAAGTAAATACCAATACACTTGTATTTGCGAGGCACGAGTGAACGCATTTATCATCCATTCGCCGAATGTATTGAACTGACTGAGCGGATTCCCACTCACTGAATCATTCCGTGGTGTGGATTGCCAGTCAGTGAACGCTCATCAGCACTCAAACCCGAATGCCACTCGAACGGAATCAAAATGTAAACAATCATTCGGTATTGCGTTCGGTTGCCTTCGGCTTTCAGAATCGGTAGCGACTCAATCAGTTGCCGTTTTTTGTTTCGCTTAGTGCTCGCCGAAGAAGCAGAATGGGCACTGGAAATTGAAACGTTCGGCTTGGTTAAAGAAACGGCTGTCTCGCTCCCGACTGCGCGTGGAACCGAGTTAGGGAAACGCAATAACCAAGGTGTGTGCATTGTACTCTGTAGCCAGAACATTGAACCCGCCTTGGCAATAACTGAGTGAGTGTTCCCATGCTTGACTGTGAGCTCTATACGGTTTAAATTTCTAAAGTTTTGGATAAAAATATAAAAATTACTTGTTGAAATATGTTGAAAAGATCTTGGAATTGTATGAACAACTTTTTGCCTCTCGCCAGTTTACGTGATTCTAAGCCAGAGGGTACTTCATTTGAGCGATGACTGTAGTTTATCTGGAAATCTAGCGTAACTTTTCAAAATGACCTATCTAGCATTGAGAGGCTCTTTTTGTTTATTTTCTTTTCTATTGATAACGGACCCATATTGAACCCTTCTGTCGCGTCATATGTATGAAACGCTAGCCAAGGACATTGTTCTTCGGCCTATAGTGAAAAACTTCCCAAAAGCTTTATTGTTTCACTATTGTAATCGAAAGTTGCTCTTTTTCGATTATAACAGTGAAACACTAAAACTTTTGGAGGAGAGATGAGAGAATCTCTCATTGTAATAATTATAATTTGTCACTTTGAAAAGTTATGCGAGAAATGTTAATTATTATTCCACTTATTTCTAACTTTTGCCCCACCTTACACTAATGGGCCAAATTGGATTACCTACCAACATTACCCTGGCTGAGGCGGTGCAAGGAGCTGCGGTCCACCATGTGCAAATTTTGGTCACGTGTTTCACGTCTTAGCACAAGTGGCGATAGTCGCCGCACACTAGTCACCACAGCCAACCGAGTGTTGGTCGGCGGGGTGGGATTTGAGTTTTCTAATTTTACCCCGCGATAACACACCGGACAATGCATTGCCGTTTTTTTTCTCACCTGAAACGAAAGAGAAAGGAAAACATCATCAGTCGACACTTTTGTCATGTATGATTGGATACTGGGCTGAGGCTCGACGTATTGGGCGTTGAAAAAGGTTGCCGTTATGATTAGTCAAAGGTTGTTTGCGCTGAAATTGCTACCACGATAAATAAATACATTGTCGGCATTGTCGGCAAAGGCGCCTGCCTTCGGTGAAATGGGGTCTCCCCATAAGCGGCGAGCGATAATTCACACATTGTTATCAATGGGGTTAGGCCGTGTTCATTAGTGATTTGTGAGGAACGCGCATTTATCTGCTTTCGACCTGAATGTTGGCGCAGGTGAAAGCTTTATCTGTGCGATATTTGTTTTTCTCGTATTAGATTTTACAGTTGCCGGTGAAACTCATCAGGGTGTTTGTCGTGCAGGATGAATTAATTTGAAGTAGGGAACATGAGTCATTTAGGAAGATGTATCATAATCTCGGCATTACTCAAGTTTTGGCTAAAATCTTGAGTTAAACATTATTTGTCGTTAACCTAAGCTTGAACTTTAACATTGATCATTCAAGGTTGCTTAGCCAGGTCAGCTCTAATTATGTAATAAACCAGTTAAATGATTGCTCTGACGATCTAATGAAACAGACTCGGAGTGTTTATTTGCACTAAGGTCTTACAGATCGATTAAGCAAATTATGACACTTGTTCGCTTTTGTTAAAGTGTTGCCAATCCATCAGAAGTAAGGAAATGCATACTACGAGTCGATTGGTTAGAATCCGCGGCTACAAAGCAAAGGCATGCTTGCTGGGTTCGATTCCCGGTCTGTCCAGGATCTTTTCGTAATGAAAATTTCCTTGACTTCCCTGGGTACAGAGTATCGCAGGGCATCGTACCTGCCACACGATATACGAATGTAAAAATGGCAACTTTGGCAATGAAAACTCTTAGTTTCTGTCCAAATTCCCGATTTTTTTTGTGAAATACTGTCAAAACTTTTTCACGGTTTATGGTAAGATATCGTGAACAACTAATTCATGGCCGAACTTTTGGAGAAATCATTAAATTATTGAACTTGGGCGAAACTCTTTCAAAGTTTTAGTCGAAATTCTTAGACGACTTGCAATGTCAGTTCTTAAGACTTCCTAGTATTACAACGAATTGTGCCGAAATATCATCCACCGAAATTTACCTAAAATGATGTTTGGAATTATTCCTGGAAATATTATGGAAATACAACTGATCAAAATCGCTTCAAAAGTTTTGTCAGAGAATCCGCAATATGTTTTGTTAAAGTTAGGCCAGTTATGTATTCTTCTAAGAATCCCGTTAAAATCTACAAGACAAAAAAATTTCGACAAATTTCTAAGGACGTGTCCAAGCATTTCATTAAGCAGAAATTAAACAAAAACACCAAAAAAGATTTTATTAAATATTCCTAATTGAATATCTCCAAGAATAACGTTTCTATCCCGTTAGGCCGAATGTTGTCAGGCCAAAAATGGCCGATAGTTTTAATGGATCGTAAGGTCGGATGAGTACCTAGAAGCCGCCGAATAAATTGTTAGGACAAATAGATTGTTAGTTGTTAGATCAGGATAATTATTTAGGATTGTCGGCTTTTCCGCTGTGAAATATAAGTAGAAAGATTAAATTGATTGATTAAAAGAAGGAAAAAACACCGATGAATGTGTTAGCCATTTGAAATAGTAGTAAATGGTCAAATTTCATATTGGCCTAACGACATTCGGCGTAAAAACCTGCTCCCATTTAACTAAGCAAAAATTGAACAAAAACACCAACAGAAATTTTACTAAATATTCCTGATTGAGTTTCTACAAGAATAATGCTTCCTGGAATAACTTGAGTCATTACATCAAAGAAATCTAGAGCGGCCTACAGAAATTTCTTTATAAAGTTCTCAAAAAATAAACCAGAGGTTTTTCCCTAGCTTTTTTTTCTCCTGTGGTATCCCTGAGATGTTCCTCAAAAAATTTGTGCAGAGATGACAAGAACTTATTTTGTTCTATTTTCTACGATTTCCTCTGAAATACAATTCAGAAACCTGTTCAGATGTTTGTTTTTTTTTTTTCTTTTTTCAAAAAAAAAAAATTGATGCATCAGGCGAAGTCACACATAGAATTTCCAAGAGCATATACCTAGAGAACTAAAAAGTGCTCTATGTTGTGAATTTAGTCGATTGGTTACCACCAGCTTTTGACACATCGATCAAGATGTCAGTGTAAACAAATATCTGGTTCTCTAAATCAGTGCTCTTGAGATTTTAAGATACAACTAAGAAATTCATTAGCAAATTTATAGAGTGATTTATGGAGGAATCTCAAAAGAATCATCAGGAATAATGTCCAAAGAAATATCCTGAAGTTATCTCAAGCCTATGGGATGAATTTTGCAAGATATTCTAGAAAAGTCCTAATCTGGTTTCTGAAGAAAGTGGAAATACCCTAAGTTCTCTGTTGACAAAGTCCTGAAGAAGTCATTAGTGGAATTCTTGGACGAATATTTTGTGGTGTCAAGGAAAATTTTTGAAAAAAAAATCCTGAAATAGTTTATGGAGGAACCTTTGTAAAATTTATAGTAAAATCATGAAGTACAGTAATACCTCGATACAACGTAACATTGATATAACATAACCTCTATATAACGTAACTCGATATAACGAAACTTTTACCTCGATATAACGTAACTTTTTTCTTTGATTCCCTTTTATTTTTCCATTTTTTATTACAACATGAATTATAAAGTACAATAAACATTCTTTAAGATTCAAACACCAACCAATACTAAATCAGAGCAATGCAAGCACTAAATACAGTCATAAATCGATATCGAGTGAGATATGAGCTCAATGTGAAAACCAACATTTTGTCATTGCTGTACATGTGTATACATCATTCTTCTTTATTTTTGTTGCATTTACGCTCCCACTGGAACCAAGTCTGCTACTGGTTCCGGGTCATTTGGCCGAATGCCATTTGGCCGAATGCCGTTTGGCCGAACGTCATTTGGCCGAAAGGGTCATTTGGCCGAACGCCATTTGGCCAAATGCCGTTTGGCCGAAATTGAAAACAAAAGTGAACTACAGTTAGCATGAATTTATTATGAATTTCAAAGAACTTTTTCAACTTAGTCATAAAATAGGAAATATCATCATTGATATACATAAGCTTTTTAGTGTTAGTTGAAGAAACAGTCAGAGTTGAAAGAAGAACATCCTAAATGTAAGCAGTTCAATGCTATGCTAGTGGTAATAGCCACCAACAGATGTTTTGGCATCGCGTTTGAACTTTTGACAGTAACTGAAACAGTTTAAAACTTATTCGTCATTCTGCTGGATCGGCTTGCTTCGATCCCTCGAATCGTACTAAGTAATAAATGCCATAGTTCTGACATCAACAAGTCTTGGCTTCTTCTTTTCACAACGGAGAAACAGTGTACTTCTTTGACGTAAGTGTTCACCGAGTCGTTTATTGCTATATTCAAGAAACGGTGCAGTGTTCAGTTCCCAAGTTGTAATTTTAATCTTGGAGGAGAATGACATCTCATCTACACTCTTAAAAATAATGAAAATCACTCCAGACGTAATTCGCATTATGACTGAATGGCACATTATGTAGGTGATGAAATGAAGTAAACATGGGTTCTGAAAGATGTATTGAAAGAAAAATGTAATTTTACATGATGAAGGACATGAAAACGATGCCGCTATGTTTGACATTTCCCGAATCAGAAACCATCGTATTTAAAATGAGACACAAATTCACGTCATTTGGCTCGCTTCTTTTATGTGCATCCAAAAGACATAAAATCGCATGATTTCGGAGTGTGTAAGTTAACCCTTGAGCTAAAAAAATATGTTTTGAAAAGAACGTATTTTAAGCTTTAATTAAATTAATTATGAAAAATATTTCCCTCTTGAAAGAACAGCCTATGAACAAAAGAAGGATAAATCTCTTATGAAAATTAAAATAAGTGCAATGCATATAATAATTTATTTCACCAGTACTACAACAAAGAATTGCCGATGATTTAAAGAAGGAAAAATTTCCAATTAAAATATAAGGTCAGTCATTGCCGATAGTAATGGAACCAGTATAACTTGAAAGAATAGCCTATGTTTAAAGAAGGAAAAATTTCTGATGAAATCATTAAAAACACTTGAAACCTTATTACACCATTGGTAATCAAGTGGCGAATCAATCATAACCTCAGAGTTTTAACGTGAAGTGTGGAGTTCACAACTTCGTCCTGAATAAAAGGGTCGATGTAATCATTCTATTGTCGCTCTTATATAGTGACAAACATGACGTCCCGTCACATCATTAAAAAAAAAAAACAAATTAATTAGCTTATCAGCAATTTGATTGTTTTGTTCATGATTCGGCCAAACGGCATTCGGCCAAATGACCCTTTCGGCCAAATAGCATTCGGCCAAATGGCGTTCGGCCAAACGGCATTCGGCCAAACGGCGTTCGGCCAAATGGCCGGACACCGTCATTGCTGTACATGTGTATACATCATTCTTCTTTATTTTTGTTGCATTTACGCTCCCACTGGAACCAAGTCTGCTACTCATTTTAATTTTCTATGTAAACTTTGATAATTATTGATTTAGACTTTGCATTCAAAAATACTAGATCAAACTCGGATTGGACTTGTGTGTTGACGGGCCACGCTGCCATCGCCAATCCATAAAACGTATGTTTCATAATATTTTTTTCTAAAAATGCCTAAGGAAATATTTAGCTAGTGCTTTAGGAGTTCCTACAGATATTCTTTAAATGATTTCTCAAATGAAATTGATGTTTCTTCTGGAATTTTGTCACGCATTTTAACCAGAATCATTCCGAGGATGCCTCCAGAGATTCCTCCAATAATTTCTCCATGGACTCATCTTAAACCCTTCTGGTAGTCATGTATCAAACTTGAAACATTTTTTTTAATAATTCTGATAGGGATCCCCAAAAATTCCACTAGTTACTCCTACTGATATTCATGTATAAATACTTTTGAGATTTTCATCAGAAATTATTCCAGGGATTCTACCGGATGTTTTTAATGCGATTTCAGGGATTCCTCCAAGAGTTTTAAGGGTCATTTGATCAGTATTGACTTAACAGATTAAGGATTCCTTGAGGAATTTCATCAGAAATTTTTTATTGAATTCCACCAGTAAATGGTTCAAATATTCCTCCAGGAATTTATCTGAAATATGTCCAAGGAATTGTGGATTCTTCTTCTTCTTCTTTCTGACGTTACGTCCCAACTTGGATAAAGTCTACTTCTCAGATGAGTGTTGTTATGAGCACTTCCGCAGTTATTAACTGAGAGCTTTCTTTGCCAGTTGACCATGTTTTCATGTGTATATCGTGTGGCAGGTACGATGATACTCTATGTCCTGGGAATCGAGAATATTTCTTTTACGAAAAGATTCTCGACCAGCGGGATTCGAACCCACGACCCTCAGCATGGTCATGCTGAAAAGCTGCGCGTTTACCGCTACGGCTATCTGGGCCCGTTAAATTCAATGATTACGAATTTCTTTTTTAATAGATCTATAAAATCCACTGTCTTTGATCAAAAATTTCACCAAACAATTTCTCCAAAATATAAGGTAGATTCAACTATGAATTCTTCAAAACATTCCGCCAACGATACTTTTTTTTCTCCGGAGTCTAGAGATTCTTAAATTATTCCAGCAATATTTCCAGCGGCCTTTTTAAAGGACAATCCAATAATATTCTTGGAATGCTTTAGAAGTAACTTCGAAATCTTATAGGTTTTCGTCTAAAAACTAGAAAAACAATCTTATCGAAATATCTCCAGCATTCTATGTGCCACTTAAGTTTCTTCAATGATTCTATGTGGAACGAAATCCTTCATTGATTCTATCAGGAATTTCTTTAGAAAAATCTCTGTTCTGGAATTCGTTCAAAAACTGATTTAGTTCCCCAGATCCCCAACATAGTTCTCCTAGAATACTGCCGAGAATCTCACCACGTATTGGTTCAGAAACTTTTCAAAGAAAATCTCTCAAGAATAGTCCTTGTTTTTAATGGAGTTTTCTAACGATTTCTTCATGAAATCTCTTATACATTTATATAAGAATTATTGGAAAGTTTCTTATAAAATTCTGTCAAGAAATTATAAAAAAATTTGTTTGAAGATTTTTTTAGAGATTTCAGAAAGATTTCATTCATAAATTTCATTTAAGGTTTGTGAGTGTTCAATGATTCCTCCAAAGATTTTTCCGAATTACATTTTTAAAAGGATTACTGCAATAGAGACGTAAAAATAAAAAATGAAAATAAAAAGAAAAAAAATAAACACGAAAAATATCGAAAAAAAAATGTAAGAGAGCCTGCTAGATCAATAACACCAATTTTAGATCTATTTTCTCATCAAACAATTCATGTTGAACGAAATTTAGAAAAGAAAATAGTTTGCTTCGACATAACGTAATGAAAATAAAAATAGAGTTACGTTATATCGAGGTATCCCGACCAGACGGAAGAAACAAGATTATAACAAAATGTG
The DNA here is from genome assembly GCF_002204515.2 of Aedes aegypti. Taxonomy (NCBI): domain Eukaryota; kingdom Metazoa; phylum Arthropoda; class Insecta; order Diptera; family Culicidae; genus Aedes; species Aedes aegypti. The sequence goes on along the minus strand of NC_035108.1, from coordinate 90,840,297 downwards.
TTTCCCTGATATGAATTTTTTATATCACCAGTTGTTATAAAACATGTACCGTTAGTAGTTAAAATAACAAAAATTCTAACAAAATTTGCACCATATTAAACTAAAATATAACAAACCCTGTTACAATTATATCAAAATTATTACAGAATGGGTTGCAAGGATGTTACAAAATAACAAAATTATTGCAAACTATGTTACTGTTTTTGACATCGGATGTTATTTGCAACAAACTTATAAATGCGATGTCAAAAATATAACAAATGTTGTTATAAATGTGTTACTAAAAATAGAACAAGTTGAGAACAAAGCCATCTTGATAACAAAATTTTATCAACTCCTGTTATTTTTAACTGCTGCTGATAGGAATGTGTTATAGTTTTGTTATGTGGTTCTGGTCGGGATTACTGTAATTCCTTCTGCTTGCAGAAGTATTGCCTTTGTTGCAGAGTTGGTAGCGACTTTGCGCTTGACTGCAGGGCTGGTAGTGTGTCTTGAAAATAAGAACTTCAGAGACATTTCTCCAATAATATTCCACGGATATCTTTATGAGTTCCTAGTGACATAACGACAAGTATTACTGCTTGTATTACTGGGGCGAAACGTTAAGCATAATGACGTTTTGCATAATTTTATGGGTGGACGTTTCGCATAACGTACGTTTGGCATAATGGTACCTGTTCTTATATGAATGTGCTTTATGCAAAACGTCCATTATTCCAAACGTCTTTATGCGAAATGGATCAACTCCCCTATTACTGTAATCCATAATTTACTCTAGGATTTTTATAAGAAATTAGGTATTTGTCTGAAGATTTAGCTATTACCGTCGTTGGGGGTGAGAATGGGTCAAAAAGGGATATGTATGATTTATTTATCGAATGACTATCGCAATTCAACTCCAATAAACTTCAAATTTGGTGTGTATGTACTTTGATGGTAAATTAACAACTGTCCAAAAAATTAAAGTAAAATATTTATTTACATCGACATCACAAGTGAATGAAAAATGACCCAATCTCACCCCATAGAGGGGGTGACATTGGGTCACTGTAATTGAAATAACTTGTTTTTGAGAATATGATTGCAAAACTATTCACAGCTGAAAAATATTGATGAAGTACGATGCAAACAAGACGAAAAGAAATCTAAGATGTTTTACAACTATGATAAACCCACTTATAGAACGATTATACCAAAAAATTGAAGAGCTATGAGAAAAAATATGCAAGCCCAACATTTATCGTCAAGTTTACATACATTTTCTGTTTTTTTTTTTCCTTAAATTGTATTTATACCCATTGCCATAAAGCCTATTCAGTTTTCCCAAAGGTGTACTGAAACAGTGATTATTTTAAACCTTCGCAAATAGTTAAATTTCGGTGCGACATTCTACGATCAATACATTTCAGGCAGATGTTGACGTCATTATCCCGGTATTTCAGTGATCCATCTCATTTGTAGTTCCGTGAGATGTATCCATATATGAAAAAACTGATAAATAGGTAATTAAATAAAAAAAAACAACTAATTGATAAAACTTTACGATGTTGCTGTGCACGAAACACAGTTGCTGGTTTGAGAAGTTGTCAAAATGCGTTGCACGGAATCCTCAAGTAGACTAGTTTGATGTTTCAGAGATGCTGGATTTAGAAAGAATAAACACATCTTAATGAAAAAGAGAACTACCGGCACCGTAAAATGTAAAAAAAGTGGACTTGCAATTTTATTTACTATCGTTCTTGCTTGACCCAATCTCACCCCCATTTTTAATTTTTTAGACACCGTGCCAAAAAAAATATTTATTTTTGGAAAAATCAAATGGATTCCGAAAAATACGTGTGAAGTGCAATGAAAAGACTTTCAACCTTCTACTAATATAAAGATAGAGGTTAAAGTATATGCGTAATACTTTGCACAGGAGAAATTTTATGTTGTAAATTTTATCTAGTTTCAACATACAAGTTTATTGATATAGTAACCAAAAACTACTATTTCTAAAAATGTATATTGTGATGAATTATGTGTAATAATATGTTCCCTAACATATGAATTATTAATTTTAGTAGTATCAACGTTATTAGCTGAAATATTTCATAAATCATATTTTTCCGTTTTGACCCAAACTCACCCCCTAGACCCATTGTCACCCCCATCGACGGTACTTAAAAAAATCGTCCAAGAATTCTCCGAATGCATTCCTCCCAGAATTTTGTCATATATAACTCAACAATTAACCTGTATTTTTTAAGATAACCACAGAAATTACCTAAGAGATAGCCTAATGGTCTTTGACTGCTCTTTTCGATGCATCTAATAGTTTATATGAACGATAAAAAAAAACTAATCTATGACTATTTAGTATCTTTTTATTACATATTTTTGAAGATCGCCGTATTGTTTTTATTATTCTGATGTTAGTTTGTTGTAAAAATTGTTTCCCCTTATTTAACCTCATGGCCCAATGTCTCCCCGCCGCTCAACGGTATTTTTTTCAAGAAAGTACGTAGGATCTTACATCGATTACATTAGAACATCCTTCAAGACTCCCTTTTAGAACATCTTCAAAAATTCAACCAGAAACTTGTCCAGAGATGCGTCCAGGGATTTATTATAATTATTATAAAATTGTCTTTCAAGATTTCTTCAAAATTCAAACTAGGAATGTTTCAAATGGTAATTTTGGAATTACTCCAGGTTTGCCTCGTAAGATTTCCTAATAAATTCTTCCAGTTTTTTTAGAGATATTTCCCAAGGAAATCTTCAAAGATTTTTTCCAGGCATTTCCCTAGATTTTTTTTTTCAAGACACGTCTCCATGGAAATGACGAGGGAATTTTTCAAAAAGTATTAGTCAATTTTTTGAAAAAAATAAAATAATAAGTAACGGTTTATTCTTAAAACAAAATCTTACAAGTCTTATTTCTTATTTGGAAGTTTTAAAGTCACCCTGAATGTATATGCATAAGGATTTCTGAAAGTCATTGACTCGTGAGAAAATTTCAGAAGATTTCCTAGATAAATTGCTTACATAATTAAAAAGAGAAACAATCGAAACTTTGGATAATATTCTGCAGGATTTTCTGAAAAAAATGAAAACATCGAACGGAATCCCTAAAGATATTTAAGAAAGAACAATCTACCAATTACCGCACTGGTGTAGTACCTTAAATAAACTTTCGAAGATTTCATGGGGATTTTTTGAGAACTTCATTGAGAAATGTTTGGAACAACTGCATGAATAATACTTGAAATGCTGGAAAATTGAAAAAACAACGAACGTATTACTCTAGGCGTTTTCCATGATTTTCTCTAAGAATTTCATCAGAAATTAAGGTCAGGTATTTGTCAAAACATTTAGATATCGTTTCGAAAATTTCTTCATGAGTTCATTTAGTGATTAATTTCCAATAAATCCACCAAGTTTTTTTTTCTAATGAATTCCTCCTTAGGAATACAAGTTATCGATGAATTAAAGGTCGATTTTTTGAGGAATTCTTGCGAAAGTTCTTATAAATAGAGACTAAGTCTTAAAAAACTTGCTTCCAGGTACCTGCTGCATGTTAATGGAATGAATTCCTTGTAGATTTTTGTCCTGAAAGTCTAAAGTTCCTGGAGGAATATCTGGAAGAATTTCTGTAGAAATTTGAAGGATTTTTTGGGAGGATGCCGACAGAAAGTCATCAATGGAAGAAAAGCTGAAGGAATTTCTCCTGTAGATTTTCTTAAGTTGATTATCACAGCGTAACAAAAAAAAAAGATTTTTGCTGGTTTTGCTGGTCTCAAGGATCAAATTATGTGTCTCCAGTAGATTTGAGGTTGCTGAATCTGATTCCGTTCTCAGCAATGTTTAAACACGTCACAATTTTGAGCAACAGGTCATTTAAGTTGTATACAACACTGGTTTTATAGATTTTAACATAAAATTTAAGGTATGTTTCATCAAACTTTTTAGTGATCTTATACACCAAGCATGCAAAATAGGACTTCAACTTTAATTTAAGATATAATTTTGTTTGAATTGCACGATGAAATTTAGATTAATTCATTAATTCAGATTAATTTCTTTTATATGGAAAAATACAATACCTTCTTAAAAATTCTAAACCCACAACCCACGGACTTTAAATTGTTTAGGACAATCAGTTAGAGGCTCGAAATCATCCTAAGAAAATTAATGACAGTCATACGACAAATTGCATCGATGTATTTACAAACTTTCTGTTTGGCAAGTAGTCATCCGGTCCATGAATTAGTAAAACACCTATTGTTTCCCTTTCTTAAATGTTTGTCTGTTGTTCAACAAAAAATATTCAATATCAATAATACGCATGCGACAAAAACATATGCAAATTATCACAAAAAAAAAAAAACACTTATCTCCATAACATCCCACCTTCATACTGACTTGTATATGTTTAACCTACCACAGATAAACAAAACTGGGCAACACAAATCCCCTCTTATCACTTATATCACTCAACCAATCCGGTTGTAGGTGAATGAATGTTTTTCTTATTGTAACACCTTTCATACGAGATCTATCGTAAAGCGCTTAGGTAAATAAATGCACCACGTGAATGGAACAAGACAGCAACAAAATCGATAAATAATTCAATAACATTACACGACATTTCTGCTCGGTCGATTAGTTTGCATTTTATTATGATGACATTCATACAACCGTAACAGCCGGTGCAATGACCACGGGAGCCAAACTGGCAATCCGCTTTTACCACAAACCCTCCGGAGATTGTCGCTTTGCGCTTGGTTAGCTTTTCGAAAATTGAACTGAAACTTAATCGGTTGTTGACTTTCCTTCAAATGGTAGGTTGCAGCCATTCCATCCATCGAAGCTTGCTCATTCGTATTCAGAACGATTACTGTTCTCAATTTGAGGTAATGAATGGTGTGAATATTTAATTCATCACAATCACCAGCCACCAGACAGTCGATTGCTTGTCCAGGGCCCGCCTTCTAATGACCTTGATGTCTACCCTAACCTCACCCAATTAACCTGCACACGAGATGATTAGTCAACGCGCGCAAGATGTATCACTCGCTACTTCTACAGGTTCGCGCACGTTACGTGTCATCGGACGGTCTAATAATAAAGAACTTCCATTTGACTTTCCTTCCACTGCACAATGCACAATGGTCCGAATCAACGATTTAGGAAGAAACAACTTTTTTCTCTTTTCTACTTGGTTTCAGACGTGTAATTTCTTTAGAGAAATTTTTCTTAATTTAGTTTTGTATCTTCCTACAAGGAACTTCTTTAGTTTAGTGGTAAAGTCCGCGGATATAACGCACGCAACGACAAATGGCCTCGAACCATTTTATTTTGTTCAAAGTTAAATCTAATTACGGACTACCCTATCAAACTTTTTTATAGAAAGATGCAAAACTCAATTAACAACAACGACTCTAAAGATATCACACGTCTGAAATCAACAAGAACAGAAAAGAAAATTTTATCCTTTTAATTTGTCGATTCGGACAATTGTGCCCTGTCGTCGAACCGATTACATATTCACACAACAGAAAAAAAACAGCACTCGCTCCGCCAGGTTGTCATTATTAGCCAACCAGCCACAAAATCTCGGTTGGCATCGGTAGGTTGCAACAGACACCGGCCCATTGATATTCTCGGTTTCAGAGAACATCACCGTCGACGATCCGTATCCAATTCGAGCCGAGAATTTTAAAATGCCTTCCATCGTTTTTTTTTTTTTTTTGTTTCAGCGAACGCGTGCAACAAATCGCATGAAATCTGTTGCTATTTTGCACGATTGATAAATTTTCCTCGGAACAATCGAATTTCCCTCTCGTCTCGTGCGGGGGTTGTTTATTTTTTCGGCCGTGAGGAAATCCACTGCAGGCCTAGGCCTCCGTATCGGTTTGTTTAAAGGATTGCGAGATTGTGAGCGAAAAAGAATCAATGGAAGATGGACAGACAGCAGGAAACGAAAACAGATTAGCACGGCGGGTAAGTTCTTCGAGTTTTGGATAGAGGCTTCCTCCGCAACGTATTCTATTTTTGTTTGACAAAGCGAGTTCAATGCGTTTTGTAAAATATACGAAAAAAAGATTCAATGATTTTGAGAGGATTGAAGTTATTGCTGTGATATTTTTGTTTAATAAATAAACTATCAAATCAGTATTATGACTGACTTCAATATCATTGTGAAGAAGTTATGAATTTAAAGCCAAAATTTCGAAAAATTCTACCTTTTTCGAAAAAGATTTTTCTGCTTGTTTGATTTGCTTTGCTGTGACTACAAAGGCAACGAGACTGGTCAACGACGACGACGAAATCATTGGTTTCATAAAGAGTACCAGATAGTGACAGACGTGAAGAACCGTATTCTAATGGCTGGAACTCGGATAAACAGAGAGTGGTACAGGGTAACAAGAGCTCATAAAATCAAATTTTTGGGATTCTAGCTCGAAATCTGGATCTGGATCGACATCAATCAACCTATCAGTAATCCAATTACTGATATTCTTGAGATTTCAATAGGATTACTAATTAGAGCCAAGCATGGGAAACATTCATTCGAAAATTGCGTTTCTCTCGCTCACTTCCACAAGCGGTCAAGAGCGAGATTGCCGTTTCTCCAACCAAGCGGAGTGTTTCAATTTCCAATGCGCTTTCTTCTTGTTCGCCGAGTGACAAGTTAGACAAAAACGGCAACAGAATGATTCACTACCGACTCCTTGTGCCGAAGGCATCCGATTGCTGTAGCGAATGATTCTTTACACTCCGATTTCGCACGAGTGGCATTCGTGTTTGAGAGCTGAAGAGCGTTCACTGATTGGGAATACACAAGGCGAAATGATTCAGTGAACGCAAAATCTGTACATTTCGCAGGAAGCATTCAGTGATTGAATGGCGAACGCGTTCTTTCGTGTCTCCCATTTAAGAGCGGATAGGTGCTCTCTCCGCTCCATATATCTTTTCATTTTCGGTTTATCTCAATCGCTTGCGATTCGTCGGGATTGCGCTCACCCTAGTAGCATTCGGCAGTCACCGAACATTCGGTGGCAGTAGATACTTTGCAGATATTTTATCGATAGCGTTCGGGTGAGTGAGTGAATTTTCCCATGCTTGATTAGAGCATGCTTCTCAGTTTAGTGTCCTTTCCCACACAACCAGAAGCCGCATAACAATTTACGTAAAAAGTCGTTTACTTGTGCGAATTACATCACACCCGCACAACATGGTGAATGAAATCGTTTGATTGATGAATTTCCTCGCATAGCACGCTATTTACTGAGTTTATCAGTGAATTTTGTTTCGTTCCGTATAAACGTGCAAAGGAAGTCGAATCAATCCGTGGTAGCTGTCAAATGAACTTTGTTATCATAAACTAAGTCGTATAAGATAACAGATCAATTCGTAATAAAATCTGTACACTCGCATTGTATGTCAATTTTCATCATACAAATTATGCACATATATCGCCTCCACTTTTGTACGCATAAGGCCTTTTGACGACATCTTATACGGAATCTTTGCACATATAAGCATCGCATAACGCAAAAGGTGATTTCGTTATTTGTACATTCTGGTTGTCTGGGTTTCTTATGAGCACTTCCGCAGTTATTGACTGAGAGCTTTCTTTAGCAAAGTTGCCATTTTCGCATTCGTATATTGTGTGGCAAGTACGATGATACTCTATGCCCTAGGAAGTCAAGGAAATTTCCATTACGAAAAGATCCTAGATCGATGGGGAATCGAACAAAGACACCTTCAGCATGGCTTTGCTTTGTAGCCGCGGATTCTAACCACGCGGCTAAGGAAGGCCCCTTCTTCTTCTTCTTTCTGGCATTACGTCCCCACTGGGACAGAGCCTGCTTCTCAGCGTAGTGTTCTTATGAGCACTTCCACAGTTATTAACTGAGAGCTTACTGTGCCATTGACCATTTTTGCATGCGTATATCGTGTGGCAGGTACGAAGATACTCTATGTCCTGGGAAGTCGAGAAAATTTCCAACCCGAAAAGATCCTCGACCGGTGGGATTCGAACCCACGACCCTCAGCTTGGTCTTGCTGAATAGCTGCGCGTTTACCGCTACGGCTATCTGGGCCCCTTTATTAGGTAATATAGGATAAGTACTTTTTAGGTATTTAGTCAGACTGGAGCCTCTCAAGTTATTACATATCTGAGTTGCCAAAATAATATCATTTGTATGATTGCCAACAATTAGCGGAAGACTGTTCGATACGCAGTAAACGACAACTTGTTTGAAATCATCACTATGGGATGGTTCATCATGTGGTGAGTTACAGTATTATATCGAGGGCACTAAAGGAAACATCAAGTGTGACACTACATGTATGTTTTGTAGTAAGTTAAAAATTAGTGTAACAATGATTACGTTAATAATAGGCAGTGGCGTGGGAAGTGAGTACGACAGTTAGGACATGTACTACGCACAAAAACACCTGCCTAGGACAGTCAATGCGATGTCCTACCAATGATTCGACAGTAAAAATAAACACGACTAGCAGAAACTCGACCAACATCGCACTTATTCTTATGAATTATGGAAAATACGATTCTGGCTTGTTAAAAAATGATTGAAAATATCTATAGTAAAAATCTTGGGAAAATAACTGTAATAATTGCTACAAGAAACTTCTTTAACCGTTAGAAAACAAATGGAGCAATCCTCTATGGAATGTTCAAAGTAGTTCTTAGTTAATTCCTGAAAAATAATTTGATCAAATATCTACTGATATTCTGTGGCATTCTTTATATAAATATTTAGATCAGATTATAACAATTGTATGACAGATTTTATCCAGAATTGTTGAAGAGATTCCAGCGAAATATTTGTTGGAGTTTCTACGCGATGAAATCTTTTTTTCAAGCATCTTCAGTTTTTCCTGAAAAATTTGAACAACCTCACTTGTTGTAAAAGCAAGCAGTTTGGATTTTTTTTTGTATTTTTTTTTCAATTAAATTGATTTAAAAAGGACATAAATATAAAGGATATTATTTTTTTTAATGAATGATAATAAAAGTTGATTCAATGAATGAACCTAAAGACAGGACTGGTAGTAGGTTTCTTTTTAGAAACTTGGTCTCTATTTTAACGCAAGTCTCTAAAAAGTCTTAGCTTTTAAAGGAAGGTCTCTCAAGTATCTATTTTAAACAGAATAGTCTGTACAAATTCTTTCTTCCTTGATCCTGATCCAAAATTGTACAGGCTGCAAAAAAATCTTTCAGAGACTATGGAATACAACAGAGTTGTACCAAATTTTGTTACTCAGTTATAATTTTGGCTAGTAGTTAAAATGACAAAAATTATAACACAATTTCCTCTACAATAAACAAAGTTGAATCAAAATATGCTATAATTAAAAAAAAAATGTAACTCATTAGGTTCCAAATCAAACAAAAATATAACTCATTTTGTTTTTTTATTTCCATAAATGAATTATAACAAAATGTGTTATAAGCAATAACCTTCAATTTTTATAACGAATTTTGCCATAATAATGTTTTCAGTTGAAACAAATACAAACAGCCTTTATTATTATAACTGATTTTGTTATAATTATACTATAATTTCCTCCATAAACTAAAAGTGCTTCTAACGAAAATGAAACAAAATTTGTTATTTGTAACAAATTTTGATATGATTGTGTTATAATTATGTTGTAGTCCACTGGTCAGGGGGTTCAACAGGCTTTTCAAACATTTCGTCTCAGAATCCCAGAGGAAAAGGTTCAGGAATTATCATAGTGATTTTATTCAGAACTAGCTGTTTTGTCACGCGACTTTTTGGTAGTGCGAAACAAAATTCAACTAAATAGTGTTGTTTTTCTTCTCCTGTTTTCATACTTTTCCCGTGTAGTTCTTTGACTTTTTGTAAACACAGACACGTCGGAACCCTGCAAGAACTTAATTGTAAAAGATTCAAGTAAATCCGCTAACCGTTTTTCAAGCCATTTTGTGACATACAAATACCATTCAATAGGTAATCAGGGTCTTCTACATGGATCTCTCCAAAAATTCTTCTACAGATTACTGTACTATCCCGACCAGATGGAAGAAACAAGATTATAACATAATGTTTTCCCCTGATATGATACTTTTATATCACCAGTTGTTATAAAACATGTTAGTAGTTAAAATAACATAAATTCTAGCTAAATTTGCACCAAATTTAACTAAAATATAACAAACACTGTTATAATAATAACAAAATTATTACAGAATGTGTTGCAAGGATGTTACAAAATAACAAAATTATTGCAAATTATGTTACTGTTCATGACACCGAATGTTATTTGCAACAAACTTATAAATGCGATATCAAAAATATAACAAATTTTGTTATAATTGTGTTACTAACAATATAACAAGTTGAGAACAAAGCCATCTTGATAACAAAATTATATCAACTTCTGTTATTTATAACTGCTGCTGATAGGAATGTGTTATAACCTTGTTATGTGGTTCTGGTCGGGATTCTATCCATTCTCACAGAAAGAAGAAATTCTCCAGAAATTGATCTCAAGTATTTCAGATAAAAACTGTTTTTAACTAAATTATCGTTTAATTTTGCCCAGATGTTTTTTTCACTAATCCCTCAAACGAATTTTCCAGATGTTGCTTTAGGAGGTCTTCCAAAGATTTCAACAGAATGTCTTCCGAGGAAAACAACAAAGGTTTATTCCAGAGTGTTTTAAAAAAAATCTAAGGGTTTTTTTTTGGAATTCATCCACGTTTGCTCCCAGAAATCCAAAATTCTTTAAAGGGTTCTATTATAGCAATTTTTCCAATAATTCCTCCGATCATTTCTACAGAAATTTCTATCCAGATTCTGTCCAATGTTTTGCGAGAAATTTATGAAGAAAATCCAGCGGAATTCTATCCCGAAATTCGATTCATTTTTTACGAATCTCGTAGCAAATTATCTAGGAAATCTTTGAAAACTTTCGCAAGAGTCCATGAGTTATTTCAGAAATCCTTGCCTATTAAAGGGATTTTAAAACTTACCCAAGTTTTATCAGAGGTACTCTAGAAGAAATATCTCAATGATTCATTTTTCAGAAAACATTTCCCTGTAGACATTCCTGGGAGAATTCCTAAAAAAACTTTTGAGACTAACTCGAGAAAATATCAAAGAATTACTGGAGGAATTTCTATAGAAATCTTAGAAGGAACATCTAGAGCAACTGCTTAAGGCAGGGGTTTTCAGTCTTTTCGACTCGCGGAGCACTTTTTGAAATAAAGTTGTTGCGCGGAGCACCTGTTCTTCTTCACCACTCCGTTTGAAAACTGAACTTTTTACAAACTTAAATCTAGTCTATAATTCCTACGAAAATCGTGCAGTAAGATTCATGTTAGCCAATCTTTCAATAATGTGAAGATGATTCGAAGCCAAACCTGAAATTAAAACAAAATAAACAAACAATTTTGGAGTACTGAACAATTGTTAAAGCTGAAAACTTGATCGGTTGGTCACTTGCTTTTGGTGACTAATCGATCAAGTCTCCAGCTCAAAAAGATGTTCGTTTCTCCAGATTTGTGCTCGAGAAAATTAACCTTAGCTCAGATTACGCATATAAGGAAACAGTTTTATGGCTTTTGAGACTTTTTTGTATTTTTGAAAAATATTTCAAAAATTGTATTTTTTTGTAAACTACAAATGCCTGGGGCTCATTTACCGTTGTAATACAAAAAATGACACCTTTTATAATTTCCTACAATCAACCTATCATAGAAGAAGAACCTGGTGGTATAAAAATAGTTTCAAACCCGTTTTCCGTTAGTTACACGGAAAGTAAAATATGTTCCAGAAAAAAATGAAAATTTAACAAAGTACCGTTAAGTCACCAGTCACCGTGCGGCCTCCATTCACCGTGCACACATACAAATTCCAACAGAATATTCATACAATGTTCACAAATTATAATTTGGTCAGCAATACAAGGATAAACTGATGTAATGAAGTAGTTCTTGTAACAAAGCCTTCTGAAAAACCTGATTCTAGTAGTCAAAATCATGTAAATTCTGTTTAATAATGGGATTTTTAAAAACTCTAAGTAGAAACGCCAAAAAATCACATTTTTCATTTTAACGTTAGAGCATACAATTTTTAAAAATTTCAAAAAGTTTTCGCCGTAGATACTTCTAGTTACATGTATTTCATCGTATGAACCATGAGATTTTATGCAAATTAGATTTTTTTATTGTGTTTCAGTCGATACACAAATACACGGTGAATGGACCCTTTTTAATATATATGGTTCCTTTTACCGTGCATTAGAAAAAGGCTTGAAAATATTGGATAATACAGGATTTATTATTATGTCGCGATTTAACTACTCCATATTTAATTTTTAAATGAATATGGAATGGTTTGGACAATACAGTCAAACCTCCTATTACGATTTCAATGAAAAAATAATGATTTAGCCATTTTTTCAACTTTCTATGTCTTTCATTGTAAAATATGGTTTTGATACCCTTAAAATTGAGTGTGCACACCACTAACAACATAGTTGCTCCACCAACAACGTTTCATCAGGATACGAAATTAAATCATAACGAAAACTATACGCACGGTAAATGGTGCACCAGTGTGCACGGTAAATGGTGACCTAGCACGGTACGAGGCGACCTTAACATTACATTTGTGAACATAATTTTTGAGTAATTTTTGTTATGCATAGCTAATTTTATATTTTTCCCTAAATTATGTTATAATTGTAGGCCTTGTAGTGGTATTCTAGTTCACTTTAAATGATTTGGAAAAATAATATATTTTTTTGAAGTGCAGATTTTTCTTAAATGCACGGTGAATGGTAGCTTGACGGTACTGTGAAAACTTAAATTTTTATTTTTGCTAAAAAAATCAATAACCAGAAGAGGATTTAAGAAAAAACTAAAAGGGATGTTCAAAAATAAAAATTATAAAAATCAAAAATCAAAATTCACAAATTCGCGAAAAAAAAAATCCATTGCACAAAACGTGTTTAGAAGGATTTTAGATAACAAAAAAATGATATTTAGATCGAAAATACAAATTTGGGTGTTGCAGGGTTAATGAAAGATTGGCTAACATGAATCTTAGTTCACAATTTTCTTAGGAATTATAGGGTTACAACCGCTGTGTATAAAACTCGTGAAAACTCTATTATGTTATTCACCATAACGTATAAAATAACAAAAAGTGAAGATGGATTATTGGTCGCGGAGCACCTGCCGACAAAAAGTGAAGATGGATTATTCATCGCAGAGCACCTGCCAAGGCTTCGCAGAGCATGAAAATGAGGGGGTTAGAAAGAAGCAAAGGGCTGTCAGTGACAAAAAACTAGTTTTGAGAAATTTTACTCTGAAGTTTTTTTTTTACAATTTTTATTCTGTATAAATTGTATGGGAGTCAAAAAAAAAAACAAGCCAGTTTGCTAAGAATTATGTTATTTTTTTGTGTTGAGCGGAAAAATCACCTGAAAAAAATATCGTTAGAACGCTTCTTAACTTAAAACCATCATTCCAAACAGATTTTATTGACATTTTGTTAACAACATATTACATTTCATTTGCCGTAGCAGTTCAGGTTTTTTACAGGTGAGTTGATTTCACCTTCTTATAAGAGAATAACAAAACACGTTTTCAATTTACTTAACCTAACATAACCTTAACATATAACGCATTAATCGTGGCAATAGAAGATGGTAACGATTTTTGCCTGAAATTATTAATTATTTTATTTGACATTTGTTCCAATGTTTCAACATTGGATATTCTATGTAACTCATTGGTACTATACCAGGGAGGAAACTAGTTTTGAGAAATTTTACTCTGAAGTTTTTTTTTTAACAGTTTTTATTCTGTATTACAGTGATCCCTCCATGAGTCGATGTTCCAAGACTCGATATCGACTCATGGAACCATACTGGAAACACAATTTCATGGTTACTATGATGGTCCCTTCAAACAGCTTTCCAAAGGATTGCTGTTCCATGACTCGATATTTCCATGAGTCGATGGTCCCTTCAATATCGACTCATGGAGGTTTCACTGTAATTGTATGGGAGTCAAAAAAAAAAACAAGCCAGTTTGCTAAGAATTATATTATTTTTTTGTGTTGAGCGGAAAAATCACCTGAAAATATCGCTAGAACTAGAAGAATCCTCAACTTAAAACCAACCATCAAATATCACTTTTCTCGCTTTGCGTTTAAGCACCTCAAATAAAGTAACTATCAATGTCCAGTCCAGAGTTAAAATTTTCCTTAGCTTTTCTGTGCCATCGTGTGTCTTACCCATGGTTCCGAACATTGCCGCGCCTCTGAAAATAGGCGAGAAGCCCCACTTGGGCTGTATAATTTTGTATTAGTCTGTTTAAATGCTGTTCTTTTATCATGCAGACTACAATGATTCTTACATGATTTGTGAGAATTCTACATGAGCACATTGAAGAAGGCTTCACTAGATCTTCGTTGAACTTTTCTAAAGATCTTCTACAGATTCTTCCAAAACTTTTCGTAAAGAAACTTGATTGCTGTTATAACATGAGTATATGTATTCACTGAATACTATTCAGTATAGACATTTTCTGAAATTAACTCACAGCGTACTCCCTCGCCTCTTCAACGACATTTTTACTATTCAACCCTTGATGTAGCTACTCATATATATCTATAACTAGGTGTATGCTATGTAACTTAGTATACAATATATCAAACCGATGGAAAGTGAGCAAAACGTGATATAATCATTGCCTGTGAACCCCTTTGAACGCCAGTGTGTGTATAAGTAGCAGCACACAATCTCAGATGACCCCGTGGCATCGCCTACGACTAAATCCCCCAGTCACTACCAAGATTCCCCGAACTGGCATCACAAGCATCAGCTGACCACATTGCTGCCTCGAGAGCACCGAAGCATAGCTTTGTATGTCATCGCCAACGTCAGGTGATAATTGGAACATCGGTTTATGGCCAGCGTGGTTCTAACCACGAGATCACCAATTCACAGCGTGCTGTTTGTTTGCATCCCACCACTTGCTTCTCCCCAACCGAATACAACCTTCCCGAGATGATAATCTAGCTGCTGTTGGATATACCTAGAGCCATGGGTACGACTACGCAACGTATTGTTGACACCTTACCACGCGGCTTCCCCTAAAATGTAGCATGCATTTTAATTGATATTACATGCCCAATTATCACTCCTTACGCATCGTCCTACATTCAACAAGGTTTCGAATCGATTTTACCACCGCAGCCGTATTTTTCTGTCGGTTGTCATGGTTAATAAATGGGGTTTTACGAGCTGAAAACATGGAGCAAACGGCACTTCATAGAATGAGCATTTCATTTTATTCCTAGAGGCGGCGGTTATGGAGTGGAATATAGATGTGCGTGACTCTTTCCCTTGGTAGAAGGACAGACGGTGGATAAGCATGCAAGGCGAAAACCCGGTGAAAACCTGTTGAACTTTTGGGGCTCTCCACGTGACCCAGAGTGGGCGTAGCTGCACGCAACTACATCCGGGGCGGTTTTGTCTATCGATAGTCACGTGTTCATTTCTTTTTGATAGATACCGATATGTTTCGTAGCGAGGGATGATACAAATTGAGATTATAATTTTCGAACGATGATTGAAAAGCGTATTTTGATTCAAGCTCAAGTTATTCTGTTTTTTATCTATAAGTAAAAGTACTGAAGAATTATAACTTTTGACAGAAATCGCAATTTTGAGACTAGTTCAAATGGGCTTCAAAAGTTCATTTCCTTCAGGAAAACCTCCAGAAATTCCTTCAAAAATTCCTCTTGAAACATCTCCAGATTTCTCCAATTCTATCGAAGATTCCTCCGCAGATTTTTCAATCAGATTTCTGAAGATAATTTCTAACGTAATCTCTACAGCGATTTCTTCAGGGTGCTACTAAAGATTTTACCAGAGATTCCTTCAGAAGAACATTTGTTCGCCATGATGACATTTTAGACCGGTTCTGATAGGGTTCCAGAAATACCTTTCCCGAGCAGAAGCAAAATACTGACATTCAAAACGTGATACTGGCATGATTGACATAAGAAATAAAATATCTAAAGATAATATTTAAAAAATATCCTAATTTTTTTTAACAATAGCAAAATTTGATGTTATCTGATGAATAGCACGCTGCTATTAGTGAGATCTATATATGATGGTATTATAGAAGTAAAATTTAGATGAGATTTCCAGATCCATTGTCTCTTATATCTGTTATATCCTGCTCGAATAAACAATTCCTCCAAGAGTTCCTCCAGGGATTCGATAATGGAATCCTCCAAGGATTTCTACAAGAAAATATCTACATATATTCCCTCAAAGATCTCAAGGAAGATCGCAAGGAGTTCCTACAGGAATGTCTCCAGTGATTTCTTTATAGATTTTTCCAGTAAAATCTTTACTGAGATTCTTCCAGAATTTCCGGAGATTATTCTAGGGATTTTCAAGCGAGTTCTCCTGGTATTCCTTCAGAGATTCCTGTAGAAAATCTTTCAGAGAATTCTCCAAGGATTCCACCAGGAAAATCTCTACAAGGTTTCCTGCTGAGATATCTTCAAGACTTTCTTCAGGAATCCCTCCATGAGTTACACTAGGACAATCATTTCAAGAATTACTCAAGATATGTTTCTAAACTTTCCTCCACGGATACATACGAAGATATCCCCAATTAGTGCTCTCGTGATTCACCCAGGAATTATGCCGGATCTCCCGGGATTCCTCCACATATCGCTCGAGGGATTCCACCAGGAATTCCTCAAGGGATTCCTCAAGAATATCTTTTTTGAATTCTCTCAGAGGTACCACTAGGAAAATCGCAACATGACTTACTTCAAGGATTTTTCCAGATAATTTTCTCCGGGAATTCGCTCTGGGCCTCCGAAAAATCCTCCGGAGTTCCTCGAGAAATTCTTCCACGAATGTCTGCAAAAATTCTATCAAAAATTATCCTAAGAATTTCGTCAGAGATTACATTAGGACAATCTCTACGAAAAATTCTCGAGTAAAATCTCTACATAAGTAAAATCTCTACATAAATTTATCGTGTAAAATCCCGTCAGTGATTCCTACAGAGATTTGTCCTAGGATTTCTTCCAAGATTATTCCAGAGATTTCTCCAGAAAAATCTCTACAGGGGTTTTCACAGGGATTGCTCTATGGATTCCACCAGCAAAATCACTACAGTGATTCTGTCTGGCATACCTTGAAGGGTTCTCCAGAGGTGCCTTCAGGAGTCCTTTAGTAATTAACTTAGACAATACTTCAGAGATTCCTACAGGAGTTTCTCCAGAATCACCTCCAGTGATTTCTCTAGCTTTTTCTTCAGGAATTTCTCCAAGGATTGCTCCATAAAAATCTCTACAAGGTTTTCTCTCGAAATTATTCCAGTCATAATCTGATAGAGAATCGACTATATATTTTTATGAAACACGCTTTTCTTCTACGCAATTTGCGCAGACGATGTTCCAAAAATTTATTCAGTAATTCCTCCAGAGATTTCCTTGGGAACATAGGCTCCTGCAAGAATTTCTCCAGAGATTCTTCCAGGAATTTAGAAAGGTATTCCTCTACATTATTTTACATTTTTCTAGAGGTTTCTTCAGGGATTGCTCCAGGAATCCCTCCAAGAACTTATCCAGGGATTTCTCAAAAAACTTTTTTAAGAAAGGTGTTTCAGTAGTAATCTCTAAAAATAAATAATAATGGAACAAACCATGGAGGAATATTTATTCTTTTCAACAGAGAATTGTTATGAAAGCTACTGTGCCTATATTTTGCAACAATGGGCTCCTGATATAAAAGCATCTTACTGCAGCTTATAATTTGGCCGAAAAAAAAAACGAATCCAAAGTTAATCAGGTGAGAATGTTGGGATTCTGATACGATTAGAACTTTGGGATTGTCGGAGGAATTTCGCGATTCTGGTACATCTGTAGAAATTGAGCGATTCCGATTAGAGTTCTGTGCTTCAAATGTGCATTTTGGGATTTCCGTGGGAACCAGTGCAGTGTTAAATATGTGTAGGTAATTTATATCTGTATGCTTCAATTTGTAATGCTTTGTACTCTATGTCTCCTTTGAATTTTATATCAATTTGTTTGTCTTCAAAAAGCATAAACTCACCATAGTAGATAGGCTTAGATAAGAGTCCTTGAAATAGTTAGAACCCACGCGCAGTAAGAGCAACTCTAATGTTTAAGTCAGAATAAACTACCTTTAGTTAGCCTACAGCTAGACACGAGTTCTGGACTCAGTTTTGCTATGATTAAATACAACTCGATAGTTATCCAAACAAACATACGCTCTTATGTGCGTTAACAGTGATCATTCTGAAATTTTCGTAAAAACATTACGCTTTTAGTAAACAATTTAGAATTTCTGTGATAACCTTAATATTTTTGAGTATTCGCTAGAAAATCTAGGTGACTAAAGGTTTTCGGAAAAAATACATAAAGTAGGTACCGTAAAATCGGGTGTAATTGATCAGAAGGGTGAAATTGATCATCGTATCACATGATTTTATTTATGAGTAATGGAGCACAAATATCAATGTAAACTGCAGTAAATGAACGTTGTTTGTCGTAACTATTGTCGAATTGTGTGTTGTGAAGTTTTTTGTGTTGAAGAATGTTTATTTCTATGAAAATAATGTAAAATTTCAAAATCATGCACGGTGCAGTATTGACAAACACCTATAAACTTCTATTTCTAAGCAAGGATTTAAACATAGTATAAACCTGAAAGTTTGTGAGGATGCAAACCACATTTCATCACCAAAACTCGTACCAATTAGCTCAAATGGTTGAAATAATTGAATTTTTGTTAGATATCATTGATTTCCTTAGGAAATTGCATACATTTAGGCGTTTACCGCGTAATTCTTGAAATTTACCTATTCATTATTTATATAAATATTGCATTGTTCAGATTTTGACAAGCATATTCGGATTCAGGGAGCTCAAATTTATCATGTAGAGTTGTTTTGAAAACTAACAATAATGGCATTGACAAGTGATCAATTTCACCCCGAAATGAGATCCCCTGATTTTTTTTATTTTAGAGATAGGGAGTCGAAGCCGGTTATGGACCCTTTGCGTATTATGGACCCTCTACAGAAAAACATAAAATTAACACTCAAAGCAACTTTATTCCTATGAAAATCCACCGGGAGAACTTCGATTACATTGTTAATCAGCAGTTTCAGGCAAAATATTTGGTTTGAGACGCATAAATACAGATATTTGAACAGTTTTGTAAATGAAACCACACAAGAGGGTCCATAATACGCATTTCCAGGTGGGTCCATAATAGGCTCGTCAGCAGCGAGCCGGATTACATGGGAATCAAATGGAGGGTCCATAATACGCAACGTCAAATTTGTAAACAATCCTATTATGGACCCCGGGAGGGTCCATAATAGGCATTCGGACAACAGTTTTTCAAATGCATATTTCGCTGGAAAAATCGAATGATTTTGTATGTTTCATAGACGTACTATGGAGTAAAGACATTGAATTTGTTGTTAGACTCTACAAAACGTATATGCGTCTGAGATTTCATTGCGGAAAAGCGTCTAGAATGAATTTCAGCTACTAAGGGGTCCATTACTAGCATTGAAACCCTATTTGTTAACACTAAAATGACATTTGTTAGAAAATTTCGGTACATGAATCGATGAGGCTCACCTTCACCTTCGTACTTGTTTTCCTGCATTTAGTTGTTTGGCATTGTTAACATTATAGAAAACAGACTAGAAAACTCGTGAAAAATGATCAATTTCACCCGAAATTACGGTATTAAGTTTCCTGTGGAAAATATGAGATTTCTTAGGTTCCAGCGGGAATCCTATGATTTTGGTCTAAATGAAATGGAATCTTTGGAATTCAGGCTGGAACTTTGGGATTTCAATGCAGGGTAGCGGCCAGACTGGAAAATAATAGTGACTTTAGTTACTAAAATGATAAAAAGGAACTTCAAAATTACATGTATTATATCCAATAGAAATATCTAGAAGTAAAAATGTATATCATAGCAAGTGAACATTAATAATTTATAATTTCAACAGTTATCAAACCGAAATAAGACTTGAGGGCCAAAACATGCTTTCAATCTGAACTCAGGTCACCTAATTGTAATTGGTAAAAAAACATCGTGAAGAGAATGGTAATGTCAATTGGTTATACCACTCTAGGTCGCTTTTTAAACCTCTGATTTCAGCCGGTACTTGTATACCTAAATACCTAAGCCATGAATTCTAAAAAAGAAGATGTTTCAAAATTTAAAGAGTTAGAAAAATCTATAGTTTAGGGCATTTTGAAATATTGATGAAAGAATTCTAAGTAAGATTTTCAATGGTAACTGTAAATGGATTTCTTTAAACACTCTTGGAAATATTGGAAATATTTTTATAAAATTCAATCTTTTTTCTCCTTTAAGGCGCCATTGATTATCAACAAATTCGAGATAAACCGAATCAGATGAGTGTTTTGCATTAGTCATCGGTGAACAGTCCTCCACGTATTCTCGTCAAACAATTAGATACCTCAGCTAAAAAGTTCATCTAAATACCGTTTCTAGAAATTTTACCGATTTTTTTTTCCAAAAACCCACATAAAAATCTCAGATTTCTTAACAGAAAATGTCTGAGGAAACTTATCTACCATGAAACAGAAAAAAATCCCTACTTTTTGAACCTATGATTTCCAAATGTCAAATGGATGTCTTCAAAATATCAAATATCTACGAAATATTATTTTCTAGCTGTTTGAGCTTGAGAAGCTAACCCAGCCTAAAATGTATTTATCGTTCATCATGAAAATACTGACTTAAGTGACCAATTTTCTGAAAAAATTACTTTAGTGACTCTGTGTTGCAGACAGTGACAGTTAGAACCCTGGTATTCCGGAGAAAATTATCCTTCAGATTAAAAAAAAAAAAACCAGCGTATTCCTCGGAATCCACGGTGTCCATCGACATCCTGGTTTCCCACCGTAATCCTAAAATTAACAATCGAATTACAGGATTCTCACCGGAACACCGAAGATTTCCAGTGAATTTCTGTAAGCATTTTGATTAATTTATTAGAAAACCTAGGACTAAATACTATGCCGAAATAACAAAAATCTACGGAGTTCAGAAAAAAAAAACTATCGTAATTCGTTCTACTGAAATCACTATCAAGATTAATCTACCTCCCAGTATGGTGGTCGTAATCTCAACATCCGCCGCAAGATATATCCTGCCAAAATTTTCCAAAAAGTCCTCTTTTCATTACCATAAATTAACCCGCTGATATCCAAATTTTTATTTTTGATCAAAATATCATTTTTAGTTAGGTATCTAAAATCGTTCTTAACACGTTTTGGACAATGCTATATTTTTATTCGCAAATCTATGAATTTTGATTTTTGATTTTTATAATTTTTATTTTTAAACATCCCTACCTTTTTTTTATTTTTTCTTGAAGCCTTTTCTAGTTACTGATTTTAGGCAATAATAAGAATTCAAGTTTTTACGGTACCGTAATTTCGGGTGAAATTGATAAGATTTCACGATTCTTCTAGTCTCTTTTCTATAATGTTCACAATACCAAACAACTAAATGCGGTAAAACAAGTACGAAGGTGAGCCTCATCGACTTATGTACCGAAATTTTCTAACAAATGTCATTTTAGTGTTAACAAATACCTCTAAAATAAAAAAAAAAACAGAGGATCTCATTTCGGGGTGAAATTGATCACTTGTCAATGCCATTATCGTAAGTTTTCAAAACAACTCTATATGATAAATTTGAGCTCCCTGAATCCGAATATGCTTGTAAAATTCTTAACAATGCAACATTTATATAAATAACGAATAGTTAAATTTCAATAATTACGCGGAAAACGCCTAAATGTATGCAATTTCCTAAGGAATTCAATAATATGTAACAGAAATTCAATTATTTCAACCATATGAGCAAATTGGTACGAGTTTTGGTGATGAAATCTGGTTTGGGGATATATCTCATGCATCCTCACAAGCTTTCAGGTTTATACCATGTTCAAATCCTTGCTTATAAATAGAAGTTCATAGGTGTTTGTCAACACTGCACCGTGCATGATTTTCAAATTATACGATATTTTCATAGTAACAAACATTTTTTAACGCAAAAAACTTCACAATACACAATTAGACAATAGTTACGACAAGCAACGTTCATTTACTGCAACTTACATTGATATTTGTGCTCCATTACGAATAAATAAAATCGTGTGATACGATGATCAATTTCACCCTTCTGATCAATTACACCCGATTTTACGGTACTTTTAAAAATATTATTTTTTCATTCATTTTTTTTTTATTTTCCATGTAATTAATGGAAAAAAAATAGGTTTGAAATCTTTTCAATACCATCAAGCTCTTCTTCTGTGGTAGGTTGATCAGAAAAAAAAATATAAAAGCTACGATTTTTTATAATACACGTTAAATGAACTCCAGGCATTTAAAATTTATATAAGAATACAATATATAAACAATTTTTAAAAATACAAAAAACTTTCAAAAGTCATAAAAAACTTTTCTTATATGCGTGTTATGAGTCAAGGTTTATGCCAAAAATAAAATCATTTTGATTTCCAAGCTACGAAAAAATACACACAATTCGAAAGTGTACCCCGTCTAAAGGCGGGGTTGGGTATTAAAGGGTTAATCTTGTATGATCTTTGTAATGTAAACCGTGCAAGATTCCTGATGTTTTCGGAAGATGGAAAGGTTTCAATTGATGACATCGATTCAAATGACTTGAGGGAGGCTCGTACTCGTACCTGAAAGTAAAAAAGAGAAATGGGAAATTCATTAGATGTAAATCGATTAGGCAGGGTTGAACAAGATTCTATAAGTTTTCAGCCTGATATCATCTGATGATTAATAAAGTAAAGGCATGCAAAAATACTACTTTTCTAAGATCTCGTTAACATCTCCAACAAAATGAACAGAGTTGTAATGTTAAATATCCACAGGCAAAACGACGATAGTTTAAATGTACAAGATGACGATTGGATCTACAATTTATTTAGCTAACATACTTCTTTTCGTGCTGCATATTTTCACACCAACATTGAAGAAGTGTGATGAAGAGCAGCAAATCGTGCAACGATCCTTCTGTCTGGTACGGGCGTTCTGCTAAGGTGCTGTACAAAGTATCTATGTTCCTCCTAGACTTCAACCGTCGTCAGTCGGATGCATAATTTTGCAATCCATACCGTCAGCCATAGCTGAGGTGGTGGCAGTCGTTTATGAGAGTAGTTTGAAGTTTGATGTACAGTTTTGCAACCGATGCCGGTAGGTATGAAGTAATTTAAAGTTCATTGTCGACGGAGAACGGTGTTTGATTAAATTTGTACTTGATGGAATTTGCTAGGATATGATATGCTTCCCGCAAAATACAGACATCATCGAACGTTAATCTCGATAGGCGTATCAAGTAGTTAAATTATTGGACATATTATTTAAAAATATTCAGTCGTTAAAAAATGTGGTATTGATAAGAACCCATGCGAAATTCTTTTACAATGCAGCATGGATCTGTACACACGACGTACATGAATGGTCAACAATCGAAAATAGGCGACAATTTATTGGATCGGACATTCGG
This sequence comes from Aedes aegypti, assembly GCF_002204515.2. Taxonomy (NCBI): domain Eukaryota; kingdom Metazoa; phylum Arthropoda; class Insecta; order Diptera; family Culicidae; genus Aedes; species Aedes aegypti. The sequence continues at coordinate 90,816,639 of NC_035108.1, read as the reverse complement.
ACTGTAGGTTGATAAAAATGTCTTCATCCACCAATCTCTACCGAATTATTCACATTTTTGGTGTAGTGACCTTCCCGCTCAAAAGACACCCCAACACTGTTAGACTAATGGAATGTAAATGTCTGGGATTATGTCATAACTTAGATTTCACTCACGCATTACTCGCAGATAAGGACACTCACTTGGGGATTTGGATACGATTCTTGTCTTGCTCGAACTCTGCGGATGCTTTTGGGTGATGCTTTTCGAAAGATAGTCTCCGACTTCGGTGCGCCACTCTACCGCTTAAATATAGCGACCCGACCGACAATTATTAAAAAGTGATTATTTTTAGTTCACACGCCAACGTTTTCTTGCTGATGGGGTGCTGAGTGAGCAGCGAAAAGAGTAGCTTTTGGTTGGGTCGCCATCGCCGGTGACGAATATTAAAACTATGAGCCGAGGTTTCCTCATACGCATTGCGACTAAGAGAGTGCAGATGAGACGTCACAGTGACGATCCATTGTTGTAATCGTTTGTCCTGTCGAAAAAGCCGAAGATTGATGTGTTGGTACGGCAAACAGAGTGATTTTTACAACGTTAAAATTTTACGATGATGACAGTAAAAGATGGTGCTCTTCGATTTTATTCCTATGCATCACATTTCGCGTATAAAAGTGAGTGTTCAGTATCTTACTAGAATATTTTATTTCAAAATAACAATTTAAAAAAAAATGTTTCCCCAAACATTATTCCGAGCACTTCGATTCCCACAAGATTTTGCTTTCAGAAAATTCTTGCTGAAATCTCCCTTTCATTTCTTCTGGAATTGAATTATTCTACAAATTGCTGAAGCATTATTTATTATTTATTTTATTTATTTATTATCATTAAGTAACAAAATACTATTGTCTCTGTAAATTGTTACCTTTTGTAGAAAGGGGCGAAGGAAGGGCATCTACATAACAAAACTAATTCAGTTACAATTCAATAATTCATCGCTTAAATCTAATTTAATTGTTACAGTGCTTTGTACATCTCCTCTTAAAACCTGAAATTGAGTTTTCTAGGGTTATATCGTTATAAACGATTCCAGTAAGATTTTTTTCTTAATTCGCTCTGAGCCTCCTTGAATTCCATCAGGTATTCTTCCAGAAACTTTTCAAAGGGAATTTTTTAAAGGATTATTTCAGTTGAACTTTAAAAGACAACGATACGTTAATGCTTTCTGTGGACGATTTGCCCTTTGAAGGAAGCACCACACTAGATAACGGGATAGTATGCAACGCCCAACAGTATGTGGTACAGTCGAAATACTTTGACGAAAAGTATTCCGAAGTGAAGTGGGAATCGAACCCACACTCCTTGACACGATGCGGCTAAATGCTTGGTAGCACTATACGCACGGCCACGACGCCCACAACTTCCTTTATAGATACTTCTAAGAATTCCTCCTGACATTTCTTCATGATTTCTTTGAATTTGTGTTTTCTACAGAGATCTCATCACTTCCATTATAATAATAACTTCTATATTACACTATGTAAAATTGGCCAAAAATGCCATAGGGTTAAGGAAATTCATCTCATGTATTTTTCAAAATATGCCAGAAAGAACGTCTTTTGGTGTTTCTCTGACAGTTTCTTCAAGCCTTCCTACAAAGAATTCTCTTTGGGATTTTCTTAGAAATCCTCTCAGTGATTCTTTATAATGTTGTTACAGTGATTTATTCAAGAATCTCTTTAGATATTTCCCCTAGGATTTTACCATGGAAATTTGAACGCATATTCAAAGGATTACTCTACGAAGATATTGGTCAATACGTAAAAGAGTTTACCTGGATTTTCTTCTAAAATTTCTCAAGGAATTCAGGTTCAAGTTAGGTTTCCTGCATATGTTCCTGCTACATTTTTTTAAAGTTCTTCTAGATTCTTCTTAAATAAATTCCAGCACGTAATCTTCCAGAGAGTATTGACATTTTTTTTCCAGTTTATCTTGGACTATTCATACATATGTTCTTGAATAGATTTATCCAGGTTCTGACATGAGTTTTCTAACAATTTTTCCGGGAATTATTTCTAAACTTTCTCCACAGATAAATGAAGAATTTCTTTAGATCACATTTCTACGAATTACACAGCGCAACAAAAATGACATTTTTGCGTGTCTCAAGGATCAAATCATGTGTCTCTAGTAGATTTGGAGTTGCTGAAACTAATGCCGTTCTCATAAATGTTCCAGCACGTCACAATTTTTAGCTACAGGTCGCCAAAGTTGTATAAAACATTGGTTTTATAGATATTTACCTAAAATTTTAAGTATATTTTATCAATTTTTTTGTGATCTTTTCCACCAAGAATGCAAAAGAGGACTTAAACTTTCGTTTTAGATATATTTTGGTTGAAATTTCACGATTAAGTTTAGATTAAACCGATCTTTTTCAACATGCTTGCAGTCTCCATACAAAATTCCTCGTTTCTCTTATATGGCAAAATACAATACTTTTCTAAATCATCAAAAAATAACTTTTCCGCTTCAAAAACATTATAAACTTTGATGATAAGTATTGTTATACACATGAAGTTTGAATTCTGTGGCAAATTGAGCAAATAAATTGCCTTACAAGCTGGCAAACTTGCATGCAAGTTGGCTAAAATAGTCAATTTTCGCATTTTTCAACAACCAATATCTCAAAAATGAGACGTGCTATAATATTTCTGTAAACGGCAATGGATTCATCAACCCTTAATTAAGTAAATAGAGGTATTTTGATGCTGGAGACAAAAACGTGTTCCGCAGTGTTATGTTATTTTTTTCTGTTGAACGGAAAAAAATCACTTAAAAATACCACTGAAAATCCTAAAACAGCAGAATATTTCAGTATGCTCAACTCAAAATCGACCAAAATATTCGAATTACTACTACAGGCATCAGTTCACAATTTCACTGAAATCCTGCTGATGAATTCGAGAATCTTAGTATAGCAATAGGAATAGTTATAGAAAATCGTGCACCAATGTGTCAACGGATTTTTCGAAAAAGTTGTCCTGCAAAATAATCCAGTGGAACCCTCAGGAATTCTTCTTCGGATCTCATCGAGATTTTTATGAGGATACCTTCTGGTGTGTGATTTTATTGAGAAATGATTCCAGGGATTCCTCTAGGATTTTATTTCCAAAGATTTATTACTTCTAATATTCGTCGTTGATTTGAATGAAGTTCTTCTAGTGATACCACTAAGATTTCCTGCGGCATTTCTTTCCGAAAATTCTTTCTCTAAGAATTTTTCAGAATTTGTATTCAGGATTTATTCAAGAAATTATTTCTAGAAATTCCTCAGAGCGTTTTATTAGTAATTCAAAGAGTTTTACCAGGATTTAGAATGATACCACAAAGTATTCCTTCAGGAATTCTCTTTTAGATTTTTTCGGGCTTCATGCTATTTTTTCAGATATCTTTCTATTAATGATTCTATGTATTCGCTCATAAATTTGTTAAACAATAAATTTCGAACACAATTCCAATAAATTTCCAAAGATTTTTACACAAATTTCTCTACAACTTTCTGCATGGAACTATCCAAAAACTCCTACAGGAATTACTACATACGCACCTCAAAAGATTCATCCAGAATTTATTCAAACTAATATTCAATAAATCCATTGTAAGCTGCCTCCAGATATCTCTTCAACGAATATATCAAGAGTTTTCCATGGCATTTTTTTTTTAAATTAAATTAAATAAAATTTCTCAAAGAAATTGTCCGTGGATTATGTTCAGGATTTTTTTCGAGGAAATTGTTAGGAAATTATCTTCCTTCTAGGAATCTTTAAAAAATAATTTACCATCAGATTCTTCCAGGAGCTTCGTAAAAGATTCTAACAAATATTTCTTCAGGGATGCCTGTAAGTTCAACAAATTTCTTCAGGAATTCTGCCTAGGATTCCTCCTCGGTTCTCACGATGAAAAAAAAAATGTTTTCTATAAACCGTTCTGTTTTTAAGAACTCTCCTGGTATTTTTGTTTTCAGAAATTCATACGAGATTTTTTTTTGAGTATTCATTTTATGAATTATATTATATTTTTTTGTAGGATTTCCTACTAGCAGTGCTGTTTCATCCCTGCATTTTTTTAAAGAACCCGTTAATCTTCCAAATGCATGAGAAAAATATTGTCTATGTTATGTTACCATAAGTAAAATTGCTCAAAAATGACCACAATGAACTAGGAAAATTTATAAATTATTACACATTGATTCTGCCAAAGGTGTCTGAGAGATTTCCTTTTGATATTTCTCTAAAAGTTCTTTATGTATTCCTTCAATTTATTTCCTATGGTAGCTTGCCCAGAAAAAAATCAGTGTTCATTTGATTTTTGTCAAGAATATTTCCATAAGTCAGTGCTGGCCTCCATATCAAAAGGTGTCAAACACTACATTGTCAAAATTTTAGGTCACCCCCTAGAAACACATCCAATTGGAACTCTCTATGGCTCTTTTGAAAGGTAACAGATCAATCTTACTTCAAAGATATTTCGACAATTATTTTTTTGGCTTTGATTACAACATTTTTATTTGTGTATGTGAACAAATACACTGAAAATATATGGCTATATTTCTCAGGTCGACCAAAAATTTAAACTGGTGTGGCATTAGAACCGTACTCTCATGATCTTTGAAAAACATTTGCAAAAATTTGGTGGAAAAATCTAAAAATTATCCAAAATCATTAAAATTGTCATATGGTGTGAGTTTTATCCTGCTTCAGACATTGAAACTTTTCGTCAGGGATGTTTCTCGGTTGTTCTATTAGAGCATGTGCAGCTAAGTACTGTTCATTTTATAAAGTGTACAGCTTGTTTAAGCTATAACTTTTTAATTTATTGCTGAAATCGTTATCGGTTTTCTGTGCATCGTTCAACTATTATTCAACAATGTTATGAAAATATAAAATCGCACAAAATGCTTTTGGTTGTGTTCAGAATAATAGTAGTGAAAGCAAATTGAAATCTGAGGAAATTGATTAAAAATTTATGATCAATAATCTGGAGAAATTACTAGCGGAGCTTTTGGAAAAATCTTCGAAGATCGTTTCAAGTGAGATTTGAGCACGAATTTCGGGGAAAATCCCTGCGAAATTTGATGGTGGAGTTCCTGAACTTTTTTGAATAATTTATGAAACTCGTTTTTGGAGAAATATCCAAAGGACTTCCTCGAAGAATTCGCAGTGGGCGTACAGATGAGAACCATCAAACAATAATTTATAAAATGTCTTAGATGAACTCTTTAAAAGAATGGGGGAAGGATTCAGGGAATCCTAGAAACACTGTGTTAGGAAGTATTGAAGTGGGATTGAATTATCCAATGACGCAAAATATTTTGATAAGCAGACATAGAAAACAATCCCTAGAAAATGTTTTATTTTTGTTTTGTTTTGTAATATTCAGAAAGATTAAAAAGTTTGTCAAGAAAATTCCTAGAGTAAACTTTAAGGAATCTCGAGATGTATTCTTGGAAGCATTACTCCAGGGATATTAGAGGAAGTTTCGAAGAAAATTTCTGGTCAGATTGACGTCAGACCCAATGCCTAAAAAATTCTAGAAGCAATCCTATGAAGAATCTGTATTAAATCCCTTAACGATTTTCTCCTGGAAAAATCAAGGAAACATGTCCAGATTAACAACAAAGAAAGGTACTTTCAGAACTCATGAAGCAGTTTTTGGAGAAGTCACTTCACGAATGATTAATAAATTTCAGGAGATCAGTGAAGAAATGTATCCCAGAATTCTTACAGGAGCTCCCGGGAAAATATTGTGACATATTTTCACATTAATTGCATCGATATTAAAAGTTAAGATTTGAGGATTTTTGAAGGGCTAAAACTGCAGGGATAAAAAATTGTCAATACTAATGCTAATATTGTGTCATTACAATTCGAAACGCTGTGAACCATTAGTTTGAATGAAAAATAAATAAATAAATAGCCTAAATTTTCCCAAATTCAATTCCCCGCAAACTCATTTGTAGTTATAGTTTTCAGCAAAACAATCAACAAATCATCACGCGACGAATGCATTTTTCAAAGCCTTCGAAACTCCCAGACCCAGTTTAGCTAGAACGACTATGAAAACAATCGACAACCACAGCAGCACTTTGATGGACGCTCTGTGTCCTAATTTTAGTTTTTTTTCCGATTCAGAACAACAAAACGTCGCTTGATAGGAGAATTTGTTCCGAAATGAACACCTTGCTTTAGTCAATTTTTAGACACATTTGAGAGCAAAAATTCAGTGTTACTGTTGATACGGATGTCAATTGAATTAAACACATCAACGAAAAACCAAAATTAGTCTTGAGTCGAGTCGAGTCTAGTACAGCACACTGAAGACGGCTTTACAGTTGAGGTAGAAATACGCGTATCTGTCAAAAGGTACAAACTCTATTGAAATTAAATGCTATAATATTTTATTTGGTTTTCATTTACATAACTTTAATATACCTAAAAAATTACATAAATATGACCATTTAAGATAACATTTTGAAATGTTATCCGCAATTTAATCACAAAATAAAGGTAATATGATGTATAAAATCATTTAATCAAATTTTATTTAGATTTTTTGTATATAAATGCAATTGTATGCTATAACTTTGGAAACTTGTTGACATATATATTTTGGGCCATGCGTTTAAAATTTTCAAAATCAGTATATAACCGGTAAAATTAGCCTGAATCCTTTTTTGATGTTGTGTTATAAAACCATTCAAATATATAGTTTTTTCTTTAGAATCCTTAAGATGTTCATTTTACCATCACTTCCCCCAATCAATCCTGCCTGTCGGTTGTCGGTGGGCGCGTTCCGATTGTAGGTTGAGAGGGGTGGGTGCAAATGAAAAAAAAAATGTTTGCCGCAACGATTCTATCGATTTCAAGTTCTAGTTATTTTTTTCCCTTCGACAGGCGACACTATAGTCTGGTTTGCTGTGAAGGTTATAAACTGACACGGCTCTTTTTTTCTGTCGCCCGCCTTCAACCACAGCCCCACCAACTCGTTATCCCTTTTGGTCCCACTAGTAGGAATTGCAGTTTGTTAGCAAGCGAATGCACATAAAAGAGTGTTAACAACTCACTTCGGTACAAATTTAATCGTGAGGGTTCTACGAAGACAGTGAAAGCGAATGGTGATGCTCGTTAAGCAACGAGCAGCCCACCAGAACGAATGTATACCCGAGGAAAGTTTAACAACAAAATGACAGCAAATCAGAATCATTAGATTACAACCATGAATTCACAATAGTTTAAACACGGACAAATATGAGCTTGAATAATGTTAAATTTACAAACATCAATTCACAACAAATTTACTTCTCATTTCGATGTCACTAATAGCGTGATACGTTTTCAATGATGTCAATGGAGATTTGGAGACCAAATAGCCGTAGCAGTAAACGCGCAGCTATTCAGCTTTAGGACTCTTGGCTCGAATCCCACCTGTCGAAAATATTGTTGGTTCGATTTTTTAACTTCCCAGAGCATAGGTTTCTTCCTGCTTTCCATGCGATAAACGAATGTAAAAATCTCGCATAACTTGTGATCTCGCCCCATGAAAGCCATTGGTAACCGAGTGTGTAGCTTCTTGTTTCTAAGCAAATGAATGGACCAGGATAAAAACTATCACCACTAGGAGATAGAGGAGGATCTTCTCTTCATCGTGCCATTGTTGGATAACGTTGTTTGTTAGCTAACAACCAGCTAGACACTTGGTTACCAATGGCTTTTTGAGCAAGATCACAAGTTATACGAGAAATGATGAATTGGGAAAGAAAGTAATAACGCATATAAAGACCCTGAGATTAACCCCGAACGCACAGACCGAACGTCAGAAAGAAGAAGACACTGAATTTTCTGTTGCTAGAATTTATGCTTTGGCAGTACTAACTTATTACAAAATTAGTTCTAAATATGATCTCAAGCTTCACTCGAGCAGTTACCTGTCTATTGCAAGCCATTACATTGATTCCGATTCAGGTTTGCGTGATTTGGTGTTGACGGTGGGTGGGAACGCTCCCCAAACACAAATCGTGGGATCAAAAGTGGGTAATGGTGCGTAAAATTAGAACATTAGCCTTTTGACCGATTAAGTGAGTGCTTATACTTTGGGGCGGCTTGCCGCGTCAGATAGAAGGGAATTTTATGTGGGTGATAGCAGGGCAAAGGAGAAAAAAAAAATGCGACGGCGAAGATTGGTTTTTCATCGCGAGGTCGAAAACGGTCGTCAATCGAAACCAGGGCAATCGAGGAGCATAAAAATGGCTCCATAAAGATATACGAGGCTACGATTTATAGCTTAGCGAACGAGGAGAGAATGCTCTGGGGAATGACCAATGAATGAGAAGAATTTGGGGAAAAAATATTGAAAACAAATTTTTAACTAACATGAATTTTTCAGTACTATACCGAAAGACTGAAATCGATTAGATGTGATAGAATAAATGGAAGCTGAGGAGGCCACAATTCAGGATACACTCAACGCGGAAAAGACTGAATATAGGAGAGAAGAAAGCACTGGTAGAACTTAACAAATGGCAAAGGAATCGAAAAGCCATAAAGCAAAATGCACTGGGTAAAAAGCAGAAAATCGTACAAAAAAAACAGAGGCACAAAATAACAAAACGCAGAATAAAGGCAGGTAGTGAAGAGAAAGAGAGAACGCATTGCATTTCAACTGAAACAGGGCTCGCTCCCCAGCTTAGTTTTTTCAGTAGTCGCCCTGCACTGTGGGAGATTTTATAAGTTTAGCGCTTATAATGAATAGCGCCTTTGTTATGCTTCAAGCATTTTGGTGTATTCTAGAATGTTTTTCAGTAAGTAAATGCGCTGCTTCTGATCTCTTTGCCTAAGAGTTAGGTAGATATTTTAGCACTTTTCAATATATGTACAAGGTTGGTGTTTTCACAAAAGTTGTAGAGAAAATGCTGTTTTGAACAACTTTGTCTAAGACACAAATTTCATAACTTAACATAGCATATGGCGCCATCCATAAATCACGTAATGCTCGACGGTAGGGGGGGGGGGGTAAGGTCACCCAGTCGAGGCGTTACGTAATAAATGGATGCTATCTCACGTAACTATATGTATTAATAATTTTGAATGATACAAAATGTGATCTCGCGAATTTGGTCCAGTACTGAGTACGACGAGGGACCCAAAGTTTAACTTGATAGTTACGAACTGACGAACAATTTCGTCGAAGGCATTAGTGGTTCCCTATTTTGCCGTACGTGGAAATTTGAATGTTTCGCGTTGTTTACCACACGCGGTTCCGCGTGTTTTACCAGTAAAATATAGGATTATGACGATAAAAATAAAATAAAATCAAACTTCCCATATTTTCTTTCACATCCCTACGATAAAAATAGCGTTCTGTGGTATTTTCAGCTTTTTTGGTGCTCACCTAACGTCCAAAGACGATGTGGATTTATATGGAGAAATTTTGAAATATGTTCAACACGTTAGTTCTGTAAAATTTATCATCTCTAAGTGAAAACTCATTTTTCAAACCTTACAAAGGGAGTTGCTAAAGAAATATTTTCGTTTTTAGCTAAATTTATTTACTCATTAGCGCCTCCTAGTATTCCGAACAAATAAGATAAGCTTTAATTTCTCTAGGCTGAATGAGCAACTAAACCGTAAACGCTAGCCTGCTATCCGATCTGCATCCTAAAATACCATGGATCAATTCCCATATTATGGATGAAATAGTGAAAAAAATAGATCAGCAAGCAAAATCATGATATGATTTACTCAAAGCAATTGTAAGGACTGTTCATTTTATAAAGTGGACAGCTTGTATATGCAATATCTTTTAAAAATGAAATTACAATTGGTTTTCTGTAGATCGTTCGACTAATGTTGTACAATATTGTGATAATAAAAAGGCCACCAAAATAATTAAATTTTACACTAATAAGGCACAACGTTTAAGGCTCAAGAATCCATCATTCAATCATCAGCAATCATCAAAAATGAAAAACCAGTTTTTTCGTTAAAATTTAAAGAAATCCACATAAATTCTATCATTGCAATCCAGATAGCAAGTATAATGCAATGATAGATTTTCATGAACATTGCTTAAAATTTGAGCAAAAAAACTGGTATTGAAAAATTGTTAAACGATGATGGTTATTTTCCTCTTAAAACGGTAGATTTTTTGGGGCTATCAAAATCAATGATTATTAGAATTTTTCTGGATAATTCGACAATCTATATTTTTTATTTTCAAAAAAGGCTTATTCTTCGAAAGCATCGTCAATCAAAAGCCTACTGGAAAACATCAAGTTATTTTTGGAGCAAAAATTTACCAGATATCATAAAATCATTTTTAAACCGATTTTTTGAAGAAAAATATTTTAAATTAAAAGGTAACTGGTACGAGTGTAATTTCTAGGTCCAAAATATGTCCTGACGGAAGTACAAATATAGTATCAATATGGAAAATGATCTATGCCATCATAGAGTTGTTTATTTAGTCCTTACCTCACATTTTAAGAAAAATAGATAAACAAATGTTTTATCCTCAGAAGACCTCTCAAAGCACAATGACAATCATCAAAATTGGCAACACTGTTGTAATGAAATCGAATTTATTTTCCGCGTGTTATGTTCATAATATGTTATTCTAAGATTTCCGATCAAAATATTTTGAGAAAAACACATACAATTTAATTAACTCATTACGCGTGGTAAAGATGGAAAAATATGGGTGAAATTATGAAAAAAATCCACGTGCTCGGCTGGGATTTGAATTCTAAACTTGTAACCAAGCTCATCAAGTGGCTCGGTAGCTTAGTTGGTAAAGCGCTCATCTTGCATACAAGAGTCCTGGGTTCAAATCCCAGCCGAGCACGTGGATTTTTTTCATAATTTCACCCATAATTTGTCCATTTTTACCACGCGTAATGAGTTAATTAATTTAATAACCATGCGGATTGGATTACCGAACAGCTAAATATAAGTATCAATTTACCTACAGTCGACTCTCCACAACTCGATATACTATAACTGGATATATTCTATAACTCGATGGATTTTCCGGTCCCTTCAAATTTCCATACACCTTGCTCTCCATAAATCGATATTTCTATAGCTCGATATCTCCACTAGTCGATGTCACGTGAGAGGTAATTTTCCCTCCATAACTCGATATCCATTTTAAAAACCTTCTTAATCGCGGAAACTCAGACCAAATCTTGTTTGGATGTGAATAAATACTTTCAAGTTGTAATAAAAGTTGAAAAACTCTAAAGTAATAAAAAATATGTCAGTAAAAATATCGTGATTTTTCGAGCATTTCGAAAAAAAAATTACCAAAAAATAGTTAGTAAGATACTATCAACAAAATAATATTGCTTTCTTATAGGAGTGTTCACATTTGTATCGAAAATACAAAAATTTGTTCCTTCGATTTTGGGATTTTTTGCGTTGATATATTCTATAACTCGATAATTCAATAAGGCGATGCACTGTGTATTATTTTCTCGATTTCATGCGCTTTTTGAATAGCGCCCAAACCGTTGATTTTAGCGATATAGTTTGTTCGGAGAAGTTTCTTGGTATATTAAAGCGCAACTTTTGACGAAAAAAGTTTTGTGATCAATCCACCTAGCAGTAAGATAGAAAAATTAATTTTTCAAAACATTTAGATAGACATATGGTGTCTTCGGCAAAGTTATAGAATTAGCAATTTGAAACAACTTTGTCGAAGACACGATTTTTCTATCTCTTATACTTTTTGAGATATATGCCTTTGTATGTGAATGGCCCCTAAAAATCATACTTTTCATCATACCATTTTTCCAAGATTTTTAACATTTTTTGTGTTTTCTACAAAGTTGTTTGTCATGAAAAAACCCGTGTTTTTGCTGAACATATTATCACTCTATCTTTTGAAGTAACAAAGTTATTCATGAATTACTCTTTTTTCAAGGGGTAGTTTAGGCCTCTATAACTGGCTTCGGCGCAAAATGGCGCAGACAACTCTTACAAATGATGAAAGTACCATATCTTCCCTTTCGGCATTTGATAAAAACTTTTGTCTATAAGCGTCTTTGCTTGGGTTCTAACTATCAAACAAATAAGCTTTATTAAAACGAATTCGACTGATAATTCTTTTACTTTAAGAGATAGAGAGGTTCGTTGTTCAGCAAAAACACGCGTTTTAACATGTTTAACAACTTTGTAGAAGACATGAAAAATGTTAAAAATTTAAGTAAAAAGTTATGAGAAAAAATGGTTCTGAACGAGTTTTTTCATACAAATTTGTGTACTTTGTGTTAAAAAATTCGTAACTCTTTTACAAGATTTTTAATATTTTTCGTGTCTTCTACAAAGTTGTTGAACATCTTAAAACGCGTGTTTTTGCTGAACATCGCACCTCTCTATCTCTTAAAGTAAGAGAATTATCAGTCGAATTCGTTTTAATAAAGCTTATTTGTTTGATAGTTAGAACCCAAGCAAAGACGCTTATAGGCAAAAGTTTTTATCAAATGCCGAAAGGGAAGATATGGTACTTTCATCATTTGTAAGAGTTGTCTGCGCCATTTTGCGCCGAAGCCAGTTATAGAGGCCTAAACTACCCCTTGAAAAAAGAGTAATTCATGAATAACTTTGTTACTTCAAAAGATAGAGTGATGATAAGTTCAGCAAAAACACGGGTTTTTTCATGACAAACAACTTTGTAGAAAATACAAAAAATGTTAAAAATCTTGAAAAAATGTTATGATAAAAAGTATGATTTTTAGGGGCCATTCACATACAACGGCATATATCTCAAAAAGTATAAGAGATAGAAAAATCGTGTCTTCGACAAAGTTGTTTCAAATTGCCAATTCTTTAACTTTGCCGAAGACACAATATGCACATAAACTCTTACGGTGAATTTCACCGTAATCTCAACAGCTGAACAGTTCGGTGAAATAAAACACCGCAACTTCGTCGGAATTTAACGGATTCCGGTGATTTTTTACCGAATACTGTAAAAAATTACCGTACTCCGTTAATTTATTTTACCGAACTGTTCAGCTGTTAAGATTTCACAGGAATCCGTAAAATAATTTAAGTGTGTGCCTATCTAAATGTTTTGAAAAAATAGTTTTTCTATCTCACTGCTAGGTGGATTTATCACAAAACTTTTTCCGTCAAAAGATGCGCTTTAATATACCAAGAAACTTCTCCGAACAAACTATATCGCTAAAATCAACGGTTTGGGCGCTATTCAAAAAGCGCATGAAATCGAGAAAATAATACACAGTGCTTTGTTATGCTTCAAGCATTTTGGTGTATTCTAGAATGTTTTTCAGTAAGTAAATGCTCTGCTTCTGATATCTTCGCCTAAGAGTGAGGTATATATTTTAGAGCTTCTCAATATATGTACAAGGTTGATGGTCACAAAAGTTGTAGAGAAAATGCTGTTTTGAACAACTTTGTCTAAGACACAAATTTCATAACTTAACATAGCATATGGCGCCATCCATAAATCACGTAACGCTCGACGGTAGGGGGGGGGGGTAAGGTCACCCAGTTGAGGCGTTACGTAATAAATGGATGCTATCTCACTTAACTACATGTATTAACAATTTTGAATGATAGAAAATGTGATCTCGCGAATTTGGTCTAGTACTGAGTACGACGAGGGACGCAAAGTTTAACTTGATAGTTTCGAACTGACGAACAATTTCGTCGAAGGTTCTAGTGGTTCCCTATTTCGCCGTACGTGGAAATTTGAATGTTTTCAAATTTAAAAAGGTTTCGCGTGATTTACCAGTAAAATATAGGATTATGACGATAAAAATAAAATAACATCAAACTTCCCATATTTTCTTTCACATCCCTACGATAAAAATAGCGTCCTGTGGTATTTTCAGCTTTTTTAGGGCTCACCTAACGTCCAAAGACGATGTGGATTTATATGGAGAAATTTTGGAATATGTTCAAACCTTACAAAGGGAGTTGCTAAAGAAACATTTTCGTTTTTAGCTAAATTTATTTACTCATTAGCGCCTCCTAGTATTCCGAACAAATAAGATAAGCTTTAATTTTTCTAGGCTGAATGAGCAACTAAACCGTAAACGCTAGCCTGCTATCCGATCTGCATCCTAAAATTCCCTTATTATGGATCAAATAGTGAAAAAAAAAATCAGCAAGCAAAATCATGATATGATTTTCTCAAAGCAATTGTAAGAACTGTTCATTTAATAAAGTGGACACCTTGTATATGCAATATCTTTTTAATTTATTAATGAAATTACAATTGGTTTTCTGTAGATCGTTCGACTAATGTTGTACAATATTGTGATAATAAAAAGGCCACCAAAAAAATTATATTTTACACTAATAAGGCACAACGTTTAAAACGATAGATTTTTTGGGGCTATCAAAATCAATGATTATTAGAAATTTTTTATATTTTTTATTTTCAAAAAAAGGCTTATTCTTCGAAAGCATCGTCAATCAAAAGCCTACTGGAAAACATCAAGTTGGTTTTGAAGCAACAATTAACCAGATATCATAAAATCATTTTTAAACCGATTTTTTGAAGAAAAATATTTTAAATTAATAGGTAACTGGTATGAGTGTAATTTCTAGGTTCAAAATACGTCCTGACGAAAGTACAAATATAGTATTAATATGGAAAATGATCTATGCCATCATAGAGTTGTTTATTTAGTCCTTACATTAAGCGAATGGCTAGAGATGCTAGTATTAGAAAGTCAGCAGAAATTAATAACGCCAAACAATTTTTCGACTGGGCTGTGTAGCAAAAGGTGAAAGACCAATTTAAAAAAGATTGGGAATTTATCTATGCAACTGAAAATGACTATTCAGAGGCTTAAAAATTTCTTCAGGAAAGATTTTCTAACATTGTTCCAATTCCTGGAACAAAAAATATCATTCATTTATACCAAAAGACGAACGAAGCATTTTTGCTAGTGAATTCTCAGATGCACATGAAAACCAAGAAAATACAGCATGCTTTGTTCTTAATAATACAAAGAAACGAAAAACGAAAATCTTCTGGTGTTAGCAACCAAAGACAATCTTCCCGGTTGAAAAAATAGATAGTATTAAGATGAAAATGTAAGTTGTATACTGAATAATTGAATAAACAAAATTAAAAATAAAATAATAATCTTATTTGTTCCATAGAAAAGAAAGAATCCCTTTTCAGTGTAATGAAAAATTGATGCAGAAACAGTTTTTTTTTCAGTTTTTGTTAGCGGTGTAATTTTTCATGAAAAACATCATCCATTCCGACTTATACTTCATTAAAACCAATCCCATATCTTTTTTTTCAGATGTTTTAGAAAATTTGCAATTGCTTTGATAAAAAATCTTTGTTTTTCCGATGCTTCGATTGAAATATGGGTTTTCAAAGAAAAGGCTTATATGGTCATTATCCACAAAATTGGCCATAACTCAAAAACGAAAAAAAAGTACATTTCAAAAATTTCAGCGATTAAAGCTTATGAAATTATCTTCTCAAAAATATTTTTTTGAAAATTTTCCACGAGTTGGAGCATAGTTTTTCCGGCTTTTCTTTACGAATTTTGTCAACGGTGGAAAATTTTGTGGAAAACTTTTTCCATTTGTTTTTTTTTATTCCTGAGAAAATATGCTTTCATTTTCTTAAAAAACCTTTGTTTCTACGATGCTTCGTTCTTGAGTTATGATTTTTCAAAGTAAGTAGTGTCAGAGGAGAACAAAAAAATTCCAACTGAGTTTTCCGGGAAAATAAGCGACCCTGAATTTTTCTCAATTTTTTTTTATTCATATATTGATGAGCCCTGCCTGTGGAAAAAGTTTCATGAAAATCTGAGACCCTTCGGCCCACTTTGTACGGAAATAAAAAAAATCCCCTGTTGTAATGAAATCGAATTTATTTTCCGCGTATTATGTTCATAATATGTTATTCTAAGATTTCCGATCAAAATATTTTGAGAAAAACACCTACAATTTGTTGTAGATCGACAAATACAGTCAACTGTGGAGATATACTATAACTCGATAAATTCCATAAATCGATGGATTTTCCGATCCCTTCAAATTTCCATACACCTTGCTCTCCATAAGTCGATATTTCTATAACTCGATATCTCCACTAGTCGATGTCACGTGAGAGGTTATTTTCCCTCCATAACTCGATATCCATTTTAAAAACCTCTTAATCGCGGAAACTCAGACCAATTCTTGTTTGAATGTGAATAAATACTTTCAAGTTGTAATAAAAGTTGAAAAACTTTAAAATAATATGTCAGTAAAAATATCGTGATTTTTCGAGCATTTCGAAAAAAATTACCAGTTAGTAGTAGTAAATGGTATATCAGTAAATTTGACCAAAAGGAATAACTCACTAAAGTGACCTAGTGTCAAAGAATGGTGGAATATTAATGATGTTTTTAATGCTCTACCTTTAGTAGAATAGTAAAGGATACCAACATACAATTTGTTCATAAAAATAGGATTATTTTCAAGCAAAAAATAATGCTTAACTTTGATGAAGAGTTTTTCTTATAAGTTCTTGGAAAAACTATTTGGTTTTTCAGCCAGAAGCATATTGCAAGTTTCTATATGTTCATAACATTGTAGAATAATAGTTGAACGATGCACAGAAAACCGATTACGATTTTATCACTAAATAAAAAATATATAACATAAACAAAGGGTTCACTTCATAAAATGAACAGTCCTTATTGCAGTGATTTGGTGAAAGTTAACAATGGGTCAAATCTTATTGCAAATAATAGAAGAGTAGGAGCTGGTAAAATATTCTTTTATGGACAATACGAAATGGAATTAGGGATGAATCAATACAAAATACCTGGAGGCGCTTTTCAGATAGTTCACATTTTTGATAAATAACGTTTTATCATTTCTTCCATGATAATTATCATTGCTTCCAGGCATATTTAATCACTAAACAAGTTGGTGCTCTGATTTTATATTTATTGGATACATTTTTTGATAATTGACGATCTTGTAATTGAAACCGAACTGTTTCCGCTCAAAACGAAGCTTTTCATTTATTTGTATTTGTTCAAAAGCGAAATTTAGAACCCTTAATGGTAGTGTTAGATTCTTTGAATCTGTTGCATGCTCCTTGTGGGCGAGCGACGGAATCCGGAACCATTGTGGCCGGTTCGCGTTGCGCGGAAGAAAAAACGAAATGCGCTGGAGTAAAACAAAAAAAAAAAACGCTTCAGTAGAGTTTGATACGATGAACCTGTTGTATGCTCCTGTCGAGCGAGCAACGATATCAGTATGGTGTCCGGTTTGCGTATTAACCACACTATCAGTGTCGGTCATTCGTGTATATGCTCACGTATTCATTTCGAATTATATATTTATCGTTTACCAAAACGAATTCTTTCCCATATCCAAACTCCTAGTGTTTTCTTGTGGAAGTGCAGAGGACTCCTCGGCTTCTGTAAAGCAAGTAACACGTCAACATTTCCCTCCCATTCCCAAATTGACCTGCATCGGACGCAGCCGGCGCCAGTATTGTTTACTATAATAATGAGAGCACCAGTACTTACACATTGAGGATGCTACTGATCCCGAGTAGTGTCTGTTGGTTCCCTGCGTAAGTACAGCTGTTCTTGCAATAACGGAGTAGCAACTGCGGGCGGTCAATCATGCTCAAGCGAAATTTAGAACCCTTAATATTGTTCGTGTTTTATCCTTAGTGCTATTGCATAAAAATTTCAAATCCTATATGACAGAAATCTACTTTGTTTTGAAGTGATCCATATTTGTGACAAACAATCCGTTCTTGATCCATATCATGGATCACTTGTTGTAACTCATTTATGAATTTATTTATTAGGCTTTAAGCTTGATTAGCCAGTTCAGCCGCCTTAAGTATTTGAAATCAAGAATCAAGATAAATGTTGTCTAAAGATGATACTGAGTCTAAGCGAGTGAGCAGCGTTTATGACATAAGATTTGAATTTTATCAGCTGTAGGAGCTTATGAATTTTGATGACTCTTCATACAGAAAACGATGATATTTTGATAGCTTTGTGAAACCAACCTCAACATTTGTTAAAATGTCATTATTTTGCGGTTGTATTTATCATTATAAATGATAGAAGACAAATAGTATAGTCACCCCACAGTTATGGATAGCACACATATATGGAACAGAGTTAGATTTAAACGCGAATATTTAAAATGTCAACCGTCTTCCCAGAAACGTTATGAATCAAGGATAAGACGATTCCGAAACAAACGCCAAAACGTATGCTTTCACAACCACACCATTCGTTTACCTCCCAGATAAATGGCTGCTATAGTGTTTTGATCCATAATATGAGTCGATTTGATCCATAAAAAGGATCCTCCTCTCTCACTGATCCACATCTGTGGGGTGGACATCGTTTGCCATTTCTATCGAAATCGACACTTTTTCGTAAATAATCGGGTATTTGGAGGTGTATTCTCAAAAACAACTATATTCTGCAGTGTCAGGGACGTAATTTTGTTTTGTACAGCGTCACCATGTTTTTTAATCATATTTTGTTATGAAAAATGACCCTTAGTTGATCCATAACTGTGCGGTGACTGTATGACTTGTAAAAATATGTGTTATGTCAAAGTATATGTTTTATCCTATGTTGAATGCCAAAGCGATCCATTACTGTGTGGGCATGATATAAGAGTTTCGTATTTTCAATGCTCAATATTGTATCTTTGTGCCTTTTCTACCAACCCGAAAAGATCATCGACCAATGGGATTCGAGCCTACGACTCCCTACTTGGTTGCTGAAAAGCTGTACATTTCCTGCTTTATTTCTACTCAAAATCATGAAGCCATTCGCAGAAGCGCTTCCTATGGAAATTGATTCGTTCGAATTCAAGACGTCATGATGCGTCGTTATTCCTCGTCTTCTTCTTCTTTCTGGTGTTACGTCCCAATTTTGACAAAGCCTGCTTCTCAACTTTGTGTTCCTATGAGCACTTCCTCAGATCCCAATTTAATGGAAGAAAAGGTAAGGTGACCGTCTACTAAGTAGAGCTTTACAGATACATATACAGAATTCAATCCCCTATCCTCTCCATTAGGCTTTTTTAATGCAAATTTCAAATTTGGGTATGAGCCTTTACGTTTGAGCCAACCCTCTTCCTCCCAATGGAGCGTAATTCGTGGACTACTTCTAATAAGAAGTCTGTAATCAAGTAGCTAAATATTTTCACCTTACACAAGACCTTGTTAGAAACTACACGTGGTGTCCCGCATTTGCCGTGATGAGCACTACACTACAATCATCCACTGCCACTGAATAGATGCGTTCCGCCCCGCGTGTTGAGATACAAATTTTCCCATGCTGCTCATCGTTTTCCCCCCGCTTAGCTGCAGGCACCTCGATCAATAGGTTACCTCTCTACACAGATGAGACCACGTATTCAGCTCTATAGGTCAGCGATGCCGTACGGCTCTTGCTCATCGTACAACTTGTGGTGTCACGACACAACATCAACGTGATCAGGTTGGTTGTTTTTGCTCTGGCATTCGGTTGCCGGTAATTTTCCAGCACGTTAGGTTGACCGTTGAAGACCACATTAGGTTGACTGTTGATCATTTGTTCTTGATCGAATCATCTTTTTTTCCTGTATTTGGACCAAATTTACCAAATTACTTCACCGCGCCTGCCCGAGGTTACCAGTTGAATTGATTTAATTTGCAAGCATCGTAACACCATTAACGGTGGCATCCGCATTAGACTTGCTTGAAAAGGCACTGCATTCTTCTGAAGTGTGTAGTCCAAAATCACGTTGTTTGTCTTAGCATCTACGAAGTGTTTGGTTTCAATCTGACGCAAACCGTCGCACAGTGGCGCATGGCCGGACAAAACCTTAAAAATTTAAGATTTTTAGATTTTTTGTTGGTATTTATATTAGATTTCTAATTATTGAAGCATTTTTTCTCAACATTTCAGATACATCGGGGTTGGTTTTGGTTGTTGATACTATCAATAGTCAATTAAATTAGATTGCTCAATTCCACCAAATACAGTATACCTTTCATAATTCAAATAGAATTATCTCCATTCCATAAAACTTCCTCCGGAAACACAATTAAATGTGATAAACAATCGGAAAAAGACATACGATTAAAAAAAACAATTTTTATATTTAGTTTTAAGATTAGAAGGTTGTTGCAAATTATCCCACAAGAGTAATCGAAAATGTTTTAAATTTTTTGATATTTTTCGTTATGTTATTGAAATTTTTATCACTTTATACTTTAAAAATAGTTGAATTGCCATTAGAATATTACACTTGCGTCTCTGTTAAATTTAAATTTCAAATTTTTGTTTATTTTCGTGAAGGTTTCTTCGATCATTAAGGTGAAACATCTCGGAATTTAAAGATGGCAGGCACAATGGCCGACTTCTCCCCCTACTCACGTTTTCAAAGGCACAAAACTAGAGAAATAGTTGGCAAACGTTCCTGATCTTCTTATTTTAAGCTAGTGCACAAATCCAAAACAAAAAGTGCACTGTTGTGGGATGCTTTCTTTGCGAGATTTGTGCCTTTGAAGTTTTAGTGCAATCTAAGAAGTTGATTCCAAACTGTTTCACCTTAAGTATGCAGTTGATAAATTATCGTTTCCAATCGATTGGGGGCGCTTTTGAAATTCTGTCCGATCTTTGAAGACGCGCTACTCTGTGTCACCCGAGCGCAAATTTCGTTCTGCCCGGCTATGTATAGATAATTATCACATTTTGTAATCGCGCAGGAAATCTCGGCTGTTCGCTTGAAGGAAACGGCACGGTTTAATCTGTACTCTCGTTGCCGCGGTTGCTGCATCTGCCTCGTGGACGTCGTATTATGCATACAGTACTCCAACCCTGCGCGCGATAAATACGACATCAGATAACGGGTTGATGGTGATAATTAGCGAGTCGTGATTTACGAAATTCAGCACGTTGCTTAGTCGATTTCTCGGCGCGGAAAGATCGTCACCTTTTGACAGAGCAGCGAGCTCGCGGTTGTCAGGTGTATCGGTCCGTGAAATGGCTCTAATGGAGAGGCAATCAGCTCGGTTAGTGGAGCTTGAAGATTTTCCCGGTTACGTAAGGCCTAATGGATTGATCGATTCCGAAGCAGGGTGACTCGCTATTCTTTTTTCCAACAATACAGTGTGATACTGAATAACTCTTCAGAAATGCTTTTAGGAATCCTTCTAGGGTTCTTTGGAGAATATTTTCAGGATTTCTACCAAGATTTTCCGGAGAAGTTTCTCCAGAAACTCCTCTGAAAATACTTCTCCAGGTAATTCTTTCAAAGATTCTTGGCTGGGATTTCTCTACGACATTCTTATCAGGAAATCCTTCAAAAAAATTCTTCAGAAATATCTGTGGGTTTTCTCTAGGTATTTTGATTTTGGAACTTTTCCAGATTCCTGTATGTGAATTCCAGCGAACAATTTTTTTCGAAGAGAAGAAATTTTCTTCCATTCTACATAAGCAAGAAAAAATTCTTTTCTTCGAAGAAAATACACCGGAATTCGCCTACTGCTCTATCACGAGTTTCTACAATATTTATCTTTAAATCTCCTCTAAAGATGTTTTCCATGAATCACTCTACTGCCTGCTAGCAACAAATTGTTTTTGAGCACTTTCTAAGAACTTTGTGGATTCGATGTGACAGTATGAGAGCTTTAAGGATTTGTTCACTATTTTCTGAAGGAATTTCATCAAAACTATTCCAGGGATTTGTCTGAAGTTTTCTCCAGGTATTACAGTAAAGATTTGTTCAAAATATCATTTTCTCAAGAAAATTAATATCTATCTTTAAGGATTGCTCCGGAAATTACTCCGTTGATTCCTTCAGAGATTTCGTGAGCGATTCCTTCAGGAATTATTCTTGAAATCCTTCCATTAAGTTCTCAAGAAAGTCCTCCAGTGATGTTTCCACGGAATTATCATTTAGAAATTTCTCCTTCTTCAATGGACTTCTTCAAAAATTCAATCAGTATCTCCTATTAGGTCTGAAGTTTTCTTCAGGTATTACAGTGAAGATTTGCTCAGAATTCCAACCATTGATATTTTTGCTGTTAAGGATTTTCTCAAGAAAATTAATATCTATTTCTAAGGATTGCTCCAGAAATTACTCCGTCGATTCCTTCAGGAATTTCGTTAGCGATTCCTTCAAGAATTCCTCTTAAGATCCTCCCATAGAGTTCTCGAGAAAGTCCTCCACTGATGTTTCCACGGAATTATCATTTAGGAATTTCTTCAAAAATTCAACCAGTATCCCCTATTAGGAATTTCTCAAATACTTTTGATTAAGTTTTTTACAAAATTCAACCAGTAATTTCGCCAAGCCTAAGAATATCTTTCTCGGGGTACGACTGTGATAGTTATGTTCTAGGTTATGGCCTTCAGTCTATTATGCGTTTTTAAGTTTTCATCCGACGTTTCGGACACATTTATTGTGCCTTTCTCAAGGAATTAACTGTGTTTCTGTTAACGAGAAAATTCTCCATTGGTTCATCGATTGGTTTTCGGCGAGAAATATTTCTCGCCGAAAACCAATCGATGAACCATTGGAGAATCAAGTTCACGGCGATTGAACCATAGAAACCATTCGTTAACGAGAAAACCGAACACAGTCAATTCCTTGAGAAAGGTCCGAAACGTCGGATGAAAACTTAAAATCCGTTTTTGAGCATAACAGACTAAAGGCCATAACCTAGAACCTAAGAATATCTCCAAAACTTAATTGATAGATTCCATTATATTAATCTTTAGAGGAAGTCCAAATTCCTGCTCTATTACGAGTTTATAGAAATATTAGATTCTTCTAAAGATTTTTCCAGGAATCACTCTACCAGGTGTGCTAGCAACAAATAGGTGTTTTGAAAACAACCTGTTCGAAAAATAGGCCAAACAGAAATAAGTATATAGTTTTTATAAGTATTATTCCTCGAAGAATCCAACCGGACCTTTCTTTGAGGGCATTTCTAATAACTTTTTGTGGATTCGACGCGCCATTATGACAGCTTTGAGTATTGTTCACGATTTTCTGAAGGAATGTCTTTATACATGAATCCAAGAATTAGTTTTGTTTCATGTATTACAGTAAACATTTGTTCAGAATTTCATCCATTGATATTTTTGCTGTTAAGGATTTTTTCAAGAAAATGAATCTAAGGATTGCTCCGGAAAAAACTCCGTCGGTTGATCCAGGTATTTCTTGAGCGATTCTTTCAGGAATTCTTCTTGAAATCCTCCCATTGAATTCAATGATATTTCCAAAACTTCCTTAAAAGAATCATTTAGTTGATTTTTTAGGAATTCTTCCTGAAATTTCTCTATAAACAAACGTCCAGATTATATTGTTTTATTTCATACAAAAAAAAATCTTTCGTCTAACGATTACTTCAAATTTTTTCCAGTGTTTTTTTCAAACAGTTTTTTTCATTATTTGGAAAGAAAGTCCTGGAAGAATATCCCAGCATTTTTCGTCAGGATTATTTTTTTAAAGAAAGCGCATTAGAGGAGTAACATCCTGTAGGATTCTCTGTGGGAAAATCCTGAAAACCCTTTGCAATCCCAGGACTAATTGTTATCGAAATAGTTGAAAGAGTTACTGAATCCATTGCTATAAAATTTCCTGATGGAAACTTCAAACGAACATTCAAAAACAGCCATTTAACATTTACTAAGATATTACTCGATAAATCACTGCAAGAGTCTAAAGGATTGGAACGGCATGCTTTTCTGGATATATTTCGCGGAATAATGCCAAGGAGAGTAGCAATTTCTGCAAAATGTGTGGGTAATTTATGAAGGAATTGTTGTGGAAAAGGCTTGAACACTGAAGGAATCTGCGTAGGTACTCCGAAGGAAAATTTCGTACCATTTTCTGGAAAATGTTCTAAACGATTTTCTTCAATAATCGTCTGGAATAAACATCTGATAACAATTGGAAAACTTCTGCAGCAATCTTTGAAAGATCTTTTAAAGAAATCGATGGGGTTGTGCACAATAACCTTTCTCTCTCCTTTACTCTACCTTGAGATTTGTGAATGTCATAAACTATAGACAACAGTAAACTTCAAAATTCCATACAAAATCAATACAATACAAACCCTAAAGGAGAGCTGCATGAAAAATCAGTGGAAATCCCTGAAAAAAATGGTCTTTATCGACAATACTTGAGATATAAATGTTGATTATTACACGGGTTTGGTGGTCTAATGGCTACCGCTTCTGCTTCCCAAGCAGAAGGTCGTGGGTTCAATCCCAGGCCCGTCCCTTTCTCATATTTGCAACAATCTTCCAAATAGCTTTCTTTCTCTATCTCTCTGCGTCATTTCGTCGCAAACATCATCAGTTCTATCTATCGCTAGAATTGAATTATTCGACTTAACCGCTTTTAACAGTGGTATCCATACGGTCGAATACCTTATCCATCACTAACAAAATACTCCTACTTCCAAGCTATCTAATTAGCATTCCTTCCTCTCCCCGATGGGCATATAAGGACGTGGCCGGCACCGTTACCAATCTAGAAGTATCAAGGGTAGTGCGACAAAAGCTAGAACACAAGCTCCATCTCTGTGCAATATCACTATCCTGATTGATAACGGAGTAGCAACTTTGAAGTATTTGTTTTATCAGTTGTGATCGTTGATCGAATACTTCGAAGAAGAGTGTTGGAAGAATTCCTGGAGGTTTTCTTGAAGCAAACTCAGGAGGAATCTTTAAAAAAAAAAAAACTATGTGAGGGAAGAGTTTTTAGCGATATTTTGTGAGAATTTTTGAAACAATGTCTTTGATGGTTCTATGTAATATCGATCCAACAAGAAATCACCATCACCCCACATAACACACGGATAGACTGCGCAAAGGGTATAAAGTCCCCCTCACACACGGTTGGAAGCAATAACAACAACAGCAGCAGCATCGCACATCTGTCAAGCTCTACACTCACTGAGCGCCTTCCAGTGAGTGACCGAGCGCATCGCAGTGAGTGACCGTCGTCAGTCCAGCATACACATGCATCATCAATCATCATCGCCGTCATCGTCGTCATCATTTGCGCCTGGAAACAGCGGAAATGTTCTACGCGTTTCTAGAACATGTGGTACGGGATATAAATACGCGTGATGTGCGCGGCTGAAAATCAGTTATATTTTCAAATTCGAAAAGTGAAGTACAAGTGATATAAGTAAAGTGCAAAGTGTAAAGTGTAAGTTTAAAGTAGTGCAATAAAGTGAAGTGTTTTTGAAAGTAACCTTGCCTAGTGTCTTTTTTCGCGTGCGGAAAGTGTCGTTTTCGTACATTTGGTCCTTCGAACCGGATCGCGCGGATCTAGCAAGTCAGAAGGCAAGGCAAGTTTCGCGTTCGGTCGTAGTGTAAGTAGTCGCGTCGCGAGTCGTTTTAGTGTGCGTGAAAGTGTGATAGTCGCGGGACCGTCGTGACAGTGTCCGTCGCAGTCAGCGGAACTGTGGGTCTCGACCAGTCGACTAGTTCGTCGTTCGTCGGTTTACTTGGTAGCAAGACAGCTACAGTGCCCGATTTAGTGCTTCGGCGCGCGTCAGTCGTCGGTTGTTAATCCAGTCAGACACAAGCAGCTGAGGATTTCAACGGCGTCACCGGCCGGCGGTACATTTGCATTTAGTTTGGAACGACGTATCGCAACAGCTTTCGGCATGGCGGAGCTTAAACGACAACGTGGAGTTATTCTCGGACGCCTGACACGGATCGAAGTATTCATCCGAGACATCGAATCCAAGCCCGGAATCACAGCAGAGTTGGTTCAGGCACGACTGGATGTCGTCAATCAGTGCTGGGATGAGTACGACACCATACAAACTGCCATCGACGCGGAGGAAGGAGTAAACGTCGAAGAGGAAGAAGAAAAGCGTGCCACCTTTGAAGAAAGGTGCATGAATGCAAGAGCTGCATTGCGTTCCATCATCGAGAGGATGCAGGGTCCAGCAATAGCGGCTGCAAACGTGCACAGAGGCCAGGCCTTGATGCCTATTCACCACCAGCAATTCCCCATGGTGCAACAACCAGTAGCTGTACGGCTGCCTACATTGGAATTGCCAACGTTCAGCGGTGACTATCTCGGTTGGCCAGCGTTTCGCGATGCTTTTGAGGCGCTTATCGACAGAAATACGCAACTGTCTGACGTTCAGAAGTTGTTATACTTAAAGTCGAGCCTCAAAGAGGAAGCAGCGTGCATGTTGGATGCGATGGACATCACCGATGCCAATTACCGAGTGGCCTGGGATTTGCTGATTGAGAGGTTCGAGAATCGCCGGGTAATCAAGCAGAAACATCTGAAGGCATTGTTCACCTCGAAGCAAGTGTCACAAGATTCGCCGAAGGAGTTGCGTCGCTTGTTGACTGAGTGCCAGCGAAACATCAATGCACTGAAGCAACTAGGTGAGCCAACCGATCAATGGAGCACGATTTTGGTGTACCTGATCTCCAGCAAACTCGATGGAACATCACGTCGTGATTGGGAAACCCAAACTCAACAAGAGGAGTCACCAAAATACGTAGACATCGTCAAATTCATCAACGGTAGATGTCACACACTAGAGGCGTTGGCAACGGACAAAGAAGACCTTCGCAAATCCAGTCGTTTCAAGCCACAGCTATCTCATGCTTCTACGAGTTCTACTGGCTGTAAAATCTGTGAAAGTGGTCAAAACCATCCACTGTGGAATTGCAAGAAGTTTATAGCCATGAGTCCAGAAGCTAGATTCGACGAGGTGAAAAAGTGGAAGCTATGCTACAACTGTTTCTCGTCCAAGCATGTAGTAAGTAAATGCGAATCCAGAGGTTGTAAGTCCTGCAGTGAAAGGCACAACACCTTACTACATGGACAGCAACACCATCAGCAGGAACAACGGCCATCTAGCTACGTGTCATCGTCGTCAGAATCTGTCCCTCAGGATCAGCGCTTCGTTAATGCGAGTATGGCGAGTCAGGCAAATCACACCATGCAACCATCAAGTGATATTTTGGCTACTGCTATGGTCTGCATCTACGATCGAGCTGGGAGCAAATTACCGTGTCGCGTGCTGTTGGATTCCGGATCACAACCGAATTTCATAACGCAAGCTTTTGCTCGGAAACTTCGGTTGAAGGAATGCAATACATCGATCACCGTCCACGGAGTAAGTGGAGTAGAAGCTCAAGTTGGAAGGCAGGTGACGGCTACTATCGAGTCTCGTGTGAACGGAAAGCAGTTTAACGATCCACTGCTGGTGATGAATAAGATCACGAATGTGTTACCATCTGACAACATTCAATGCGATAGTTTTTCCACTAGAAGAGAAGAGTTGGCAGATCCGACATTCAGCAGACCAGGAAGAATCGATGTTCTACTGGGAGCAAAGCTTTTCTTCAAGCTTTTACTTCCGGAAAAGATTGAAGTTGGTGACTTCATTCTGTGGAACTCTGAGCTAGGCTGGGTAGTTTCCGGAAGCGGCAAGCAGTATTCGCGGGATCACGTGCAATCGAATGTGGTTACTTCGATGACTGATGCTGATCTGCTGCAACAATTGGAAAAGTTCTGGAAAGTAGAGGAACTGCAAGTTGGAGTAAATGGTGAGGCCAAATTGGATCCAGCGGAAAAAACACTATCTCGAACACGTCAGACGCTTATCAGACGGAAGGTACGAGGTGAAGATCCCATTGTCTCAGCCTCCTTCAATGCTTGGTGATTCTAAGGAACAAGCCCTACGAAGATTCCATGCTTTAGAGCGCAGGCTACATGGAAACGACCAACTTCGAGAAATGTATACAGATTTCATGAGAGAGTACGAATCTTCTGGGCACATGAGTGTTGTTCCTGACGGCTTGGAAGAGGTGGGTTTGTTAGTAAATTACCTCCCTCATCATGCAGTCCTTAAGCCAACGAGTACTACAACTAAGCTAAGGACTGTTTTCGACGCATCCAGCAAAACATCATCAGGTTTTTCACTCAACGATATTATGATGACTGGGCCGAACATCCAAGCAGATCAGTTCTCGCTTTTGTTGGGATTCAGATGTTGGAGATATGTTGTCACAGCTGACATTGCCAAGATGTATCGGCAGTTTCGAGTAGACCAGCAATCATCGAATTTACAGCGAATACTGTGGAGAGAAACACCATCACAACCACTGAAGGTGTATCAGCTGAACACAGTGACATACGGTACACGCGCTGCTCCATTTCTTGCTGTTCGTACGCTGCACCAGCTAGCCGCAGACGAGAAAGACACCTATCCGAATGCCTGTCGTTCTCTTTGCAAACGATTCTACGTGGACGACTTGTTAGATGGATCAAACAGCAAACAGGCTTTACTGAAAACGAGAGATGAGTTGCTCGCAGTGCTGCATAAGGGCGGTTTTGAGCTGAGGAAGTGGAGTAGTAATGATCCAGAATTGCTGAAGGATTTACCGGAAGGCTTGGTGGAAAAAGGCACAATGTGTGAGATTGACGACGGCGAAATCGTCAAGTCTCTGGGATTGAGCTGGGACACCAGGAATGATCAGTTGACATACCGTATCCATCTAAAACAGTTCCAGGTTTACTCTCGACGTACCATCCTTTCTGCGATTGCATCTCTGTATGACCCCGTGGGATTGATAGCACCGATCATCGTAGCAGCAAAAACTTTGATGCAGCAGCTTTGGCTCTTAAATGTCTCCTGGGATGACCCACTCCCAGAACATATCGTGCAGAAGTGGCAACAATTGTACGATAGTCTGCGGCATCTTCAAAACCTGCGAATCGACCGATGGACGTTTGGATGTCTACAGCCAATCGCCGTAGAAATACATGGGTTCTCAGACGCTTCCATGGTCGCATATGGAGCCTGCATTTATGTCAAAACCGTCGACGTTTCTGGAAATGCATACGTTCGTCTGCTGTGTGCCAAATCACGCGTAGCACCATTGAAGAAGGTTACACTGCCACGGTTGGAATTATGCGCAGCAGTTTTATTGTCTGAACTCTTGACGAAGGTTCTAGATTCTGTGGAATTGAGCGTCGACAGCTGTTTTTTGTGGACGGACTCCATGATAACGCTTCAATGGATCACCGCACCTTCAAACCGCTGGAAAGAGTTTGTGGCAAATAGAGTCGAGAGGATTCAGAACTCCACTATTGGATGTCACTGGAGATACATCAGTGGAAAAGACAACCCAGCCGACATAGTATCACGCGGACTTGCAGCAGAAGAACTTATGGATTCAACGCTCTGGTGGAATGGCCCAGCATGGCTTGTGAACCGATCACTTTGGCCTGAACAGCCCGAGCTTCGAAATGAGGATATTCCAGAGGCGCGTAAGGTTTGTGCTGTTGTTATAACCGAACCGATATTATTCGAGAAGTACTCGTCCTTGACGAAAATGAAGGGCGTCGTCGGGTATGTATTGCGTTTCATTCATAACTCGAAACCATCGAACAAGGAGACACGACGAACTGGAACGCTTTCTGCTTCGGAGTTGAACAACGCTTTAAAAAGAATAATTCGTTGTGTACAACAGACCTCCTTTAAGAATGAGTATACTGAACTTCAAAGGAACAACAGCGTAAAGGATAAAAGCAAATTAATCGCTTTAAATCCATTCATCGATTCTGACGGACTTCTTCGAGTTGGTGGAAGACTGAAGAATGCTGAATTGCCATACAGTTCGCAGCACCCAGTTATACTCCCTGCACATAACTTTTTGGCAAAACGCATAGCATTGCAGTTACATCGGGAAAATTGCCATATAGGACCATCTGCTTTACTGAACGAAATACGATCGCAATACTGGCCTATACAAGCTAGAAATCTCGTCAAAAAGGTATGTTCAAGCTGTACTGTGTGTGCTCGCTTTAAGGCCAGGACAGCGAAACAAATCATGGGAGATTTACCAGCCAGCCGAGTGCAGCCAGCAAGACCATTTATCAAAACCGGAGTTGATTTCGCTGGACCCATCACGATCCGTTCCAGTTTGTTGCGAAAGGCACCGAAACTTAAGGCGTACATAGCTGTGTTTGTATGTATGTCCACGAAGGCCATTCATCTTGAACTTGTTGGTGACTTGACTACGCAATCGTTTCTGGCAGCACTTCGTCGATTTGTGGGACGCCGTGGAATGGTGGCAGAATTCTTCAGTGATAATGCTACAAATTTCGTCGGAGCAAATTCTGAGCTGAGAGAGTTGAAACGAATGTTCGAGTCGAACGGTGAACATTTTTCCAAGAAACTAGCCGAAGCAGGAATTATTTGGCACTTCATACCCCCTCGATCACCAAATTTTGGGGGCCTTTGGGAAGCAGGAGTCAAATCGGTCGAAAATTTGCTCAAGAAGACATGTGGAGCAATGGTGTTTACCTATGAGGAACTCAACACACTTCTAGTACAAATTGAATCAATCCTAAATTCAAGACCATTAACTCCTGTCTCTGACGACATTGAGGACTTAATGCCGCTAACCCCAGCGCATTTTTTGATCGGAGACCGGCTTACATCCAATGTAGAACCCAATTTGACTTCCTTATCGATGAACCGTTTGACACGATGGCAAACAATTCAGCAGCTCAAGCAAAAGTTTTGGAAGCGGTGGTCAAATGAATACCTTCATCATCTTCAGCAACGAACAAAATGGAAATCTTCGTCGGCAGATTTAAGCACTGGAATGCTTGTGCTCTTAAAGGAGGACAATTTACCACCGGAAGGATGGGCTTTAGCGCGCATCATCAAGGTACACCCAGGAGCTGATCAACGCATAAGAGTTGTCACAGTTAAAACATCAACTGGAGAATATACACGATCAGTTTCGAAGATATGCCCCCTGCCCGATCCAGACTCAGATTGTTGAAGGCGAGCCTTCAAGGCCGGCGGTATGTTTAGAAAGAAGAAGCAGTTTGAACGGCATTCCCCTAGAAATCACCATCACCCCACATAACACACGGATAGACTGCGCAAAGGGTATAAAGTCCCCCTCACACACGGTTGGAAGCAATAACAACAACAGCAGCAGCATCGCATATCTGTCAAGCTCTACACTCACTGAGCGCCTTCCAGTGAGTGACCGAGCGCATCGCAGTGAGTGACCGTCGTCAGTCCAGCATACACATGCATCATCAATCATCATCGCCGTCATCGTCGTCATCATTTGCGCCTGGAAACAGCGGAAATGTTCTACGCGTTTCTAGAACATGTGGTACGGGATATAAATACGCGTGATGTGCGCGGCTGAAAATCAGTTATATTTTCAAATTCGAAAAGTGAAGTACAAGTGATATAAGTAAAGTGCAAAGTGTAAAGTGTAAGTTTAAAGTAGTGCAATAAAGTGAAGTGTTTTTGAAAGTAACCTTGCCTAGTGTCTTTTTCGCGTGCGGAAAGTGTCGTTTTCGTACAAATGGCATACCAAACCGAATCCATGTTGATCTCGGTCCCCCAACTGTTCAGAGTGGTGACCAACCGCTCAACCATCACCAATTGACACAACAGCCATTTTCAGATTTAGAAATACTGACCAATTGCATTGAGCCATTTTGGTCTTTGGTTTGTTCAATGTACGAAAGAAGTATTTCTTCATAGTGTTAAATTTAAAAAAATTAAACATGCAACAAATTATCATAAGCATAAAAACTTTGTTGGAGGCATGAAGAAATTCTTGCTGAAAATACTTTTGATGACCACTGAAAGAATCTGTGTAGGTAGTCCTAAGATATTTTTCATCTGATATTCTGGAAAAATCTTTAACCCTCTAATACCCAACCCCGCCTTTAGGCGGGGTACACTTTGGAAATTTGTGTATTTTTTCGTAGCTCGGAAATCAAAAAGATTTTATTTTTGGCTTGTACCTTGACTCATAACACGCATATAAGAAAAGTTTTTATTACTTTTGAAACTTTTTTGTATTTTTAGAAATTGCTTGAAAAATTGCATTCTTATATAACCTACAAATGCCTGGGCTTCATTTAACGTGTAATATAAAAAATCGTACCTTTTATATTTTTCTACGATTAATCTATCACAAAAGAAGAGCCTGGTGGTATTGAAATCATTTCAAACCTGTTTTTCCGTTAGTTACACGGAAAATAAAATACGCTCCGAAAAAAAATAAAAATTTAATATTTTTAAAAATACCGTAACAATTTATTTTTTTATTATTGCCAAAAATCAACAACTAGAAAAGGCTTCAAGAAAAAATGAAAAAAGCTAGGGATGTTCAAAAATAAAAATTATAAAAATCAAAAACCAAAATTTAAAAATTTGCGAATAAAAATAAATAAATGCCCAAAACGTGTTTAGAACGATTTTAGATAACGAAAAATTATACTTAAATAAAAAATAAAAATTTGGGTATTAGAGGGTTAAACATTTTTCTTCAATAATCCTCTGGAATAAGCATTTCTTAACCCTTGAAAGATCATCTATAGCAATCTTCGAAAGAACTTTTGAAGAAATCAGCGGAGCTCTAAACAAAAACCTTTATCTCTCTCTTTCACTATACTTTAAGATTTGTGAACGTCAAAAACAGTAAACATCAAAATTCCATACAAAATCAATACAGTTCAGACCCCAAAAGAGAACTGCAGGAAAAAACAGCGGGATCCCTGGAAACAATCTCTCTTTGTCGAAACTACTAAGGAAAAATTTCTGGAGGTTTTCTGAAAGTAAACTCAGGAGGAATCTTTCAAAAAAATATTTGAGAAAAATATAAAAATGTTTCTGACGATACTTTGTGAGAATTTTTTGAACAATTTCTTAGATGGTTTGATGTTCTTACATAATCCGACAATGGCATATCAAACCGAACTCAGGTAGATCTCAGTTGTCGAACTGTCGCGGAGGTCAACCTCTCTATCATATCCAATTGACTCAGTAGCCTTTTTCTGATCTAGAAATTCTGACCAATAGCCAGTACCGTTATACAGCTGAGAAATTGAGTCATTATGGTTTTTAGTTTGTCAATGTGTAAAAGAAATACTTCTTCTTCATAGTTCTTCTTCTTTCTGGCGTAACGTCCCCACTGGGACAGAGCCTGCTTCTCAGCTTAGTGTTCTTATGAGCACTTCCACAGTTATTAACTGAGAGCTTACTATGCCAATGACCATTTTTGCATGTGTATATCGTGTGGCAGGTACGAAGATACTCTATGCCCTGGGAATAGAGGGTCTTGTCCCGGGAATCCCGGGACGAAAATCCCGGGAAATCCCGGGATCTAAAAAATCCCG
This sequence comes from Aedes aegypti, assembly GCF_002204515.2. NCBI lineage: Eukaryota > Metazoa > Arthropoda > Insecta > Diptera > Culicidae > Aedes > Aedes aegypti. Next base: position 90,783,403 of record NC_035108.1, on the reverse strand, counting down.
AATCCCGGGATATTTTAGAAAATCCCGGGATTTCCCGAAATTGCATGTTGAATGAGAAAGTGGTGTTGTATTTTTTTTTAAATAATGGCACAAAACAAGCGGCATGTTTTTTAGTGACTGAATGAACAAGAATGTATTTTAGTTATTGCATTCTGCTTACTCAATAAGAGTTTTTATTGAGAGTTAAGGCCACCTATGCTAAGACTTGTGTTCCTCTGCTATGTTAGTTACGTAATTTTCAATAAACTATAACAGGTTTCTCTATGGTTTGTTCCATTTGTCAACAATTGATTTGGTGGTTGATTTTTTGTATCTTTCCGTAACCGTTTTAATTTACCCGGCGTACCTTACACTTTTCCTGGTCTAACTTGCCTAACGTGGCTCTAACATCTAATATGGCTTTTTAGCCAAAGATTTAAAAGTATGAAGATTCCATATGATACAACAATGTAAATAAATTACATAACATGAGAGTAGATTTTAAAAGATTTCTTGGTAAAATTTGAGAGTCGTTAATATCACCTATATCTGTACTTTATGTATCACGATTGATTTTCGTTTCAAATTACCTTTAATAAATTACCATTGACTTCAACTGCAGATAGGTGAAATATTGATGAATGAAGTTTAAAATAGCATTGCTTTTTACTAAAAGAATTCAACTAAACCTTCGAAAACAGGTTCGGTTATTATGAAACTACTCTTTAAAACTAAACATTGCTTCAAAACCACTCTGACTGTTTTATAGTCCTTTTTGGAAGCATTTGATTTTTGTCCCGGGATCCCGGGAAATCCCGGGATTTTTAAAAATAAAATCCCGAATCCCGGGATTTTTTCGAGTCCGGGAAACAAGACCCTCTACCTGGGAAGTCGAGAAAATTTCCAACCCGGAAAGATCCTCGACCGGTGGGATTCGAACCCACGACCCTCAGCTTGGTCATGCTGAATAGCTGCGCGTTTACCGCTACGGCTATCTGGGCCCCTATTCTTCTTCATAGTGTTACAATTAATTCAAAAAAAAATTATCATAAGCATACAAAAGTTGTTGGTGGCATGTTTTGCAAATTTTATCCAAAACGAACATTTTAGACACCTTCCTAACCCAACACAAACTGGCTAGTACTTCTTAACTTATTTAAAGCAAATCCATCGTTTCATTTCATCTGTAATTTATGTATTTCATTTAAATTCATTAATTCATTTAAAATTTGACGCCGAGAGGTGACGCAAATTCTGACTCTTTCAATTCCACGTCGCCTACAAAACAGTCAACCGCTTCCAGTCGCTCGCTACCGATCAGAGTGACAAACCGGAAAGCTAACGGAGCCCATTATATCGTGGTGACCGCCCTTCAACATGTTGTTCTCTATGTCGTCATCATTCAAACGTAGAACATGCTCATCGGTCATTTCACCCGGTTTCTCGTTCCTTCCGACTTTGCGCCAGTAGCTAGCAACGTTTGTTTGCTATTATTATGCAACGCTTTCCAGATTTCATCAAACTGTCGTCGTCGCACATAAACGAATGTATTAAAAGGGGGAACGCTAGCGAACGCGTGCCCGGAACATATGTTTTGTTTTCGAGCTATTAAACGGATTTGCGTGTCCCAAAAGCGGACAAACCGGCTACCACCAAAAGTACCAACACCGCACCGACCCGTTCCCGGAAATATGCGTTTGTGATTCCGTGCCGTTTCAATTACAACGGCCAGCAAACAGATGGCCAATGGTCGTCGTCGTCGTCGTCACTTTCTTGCCATCCATCTTTGCAGTTCGGTTCGCTCGGGTTGTTGGGGGGCGCTGAGTTTCCCATCAAGATGAAATTAGTGATGGTGTCACAAATTGTAGCAGCCTTTAGCTTCGAACGCGCAGACAACGATCGACGTCGATCACGGACCAACGCACGCTGGAAAAAAGTGGTTTTCACCATTTTGGGTGGCCCGGAGCGAGTTAGCTAGTGGCAATCGTGGTAGTGCGTTGTTTGCGGAACTGGCCGCGATGGATGTTTCGTAGAAATGCTAAGGCACACCACGATCGGCTGTGGTTTGTGGCACCCGTCACCAACAAACGTTTCTGCGTCGTTTCCAGTTTTTCGCTCGATGACCAAAATTGCTGCCCACCAAATGGCGCGGCTGGCGATGGCTCTCGGATATTATGAGGTAATTCTGCGCGGGCTGTTGTTCGATACCAACCAATGAATCGTGCCAACAATGGGAAACTTCTCAACGTGGGGAGATCAATTTTTTGGTTGTTTGGTTTCCTGGTTTTGATAGGGGTATCAATTATACTTAATTCTATTGCGATTTTAATGATATCAGAAATTTAGAATAATGTCAAAATTATAATGACTATTGTCCCTTGTTGTTACCGTAATGTGATGATCAGAATATTTGACACAACCAAAGTCTCACCTGAAAAGAAACAAGAAAAAATCTGATTAGAAAAGTTTGTTGTAGAGGCAGGGCACAGTGTACATAAATCAAAATAGATCTTTTTAGTACCGTGTTAAAACATGTTGGTATCGGCTTAGTATCTTCGAGGGAAAATTATCTCAAAAAAAAATGATGACCGGAAAATTTATTTTGATTTTTTTTACTGGATGTGCTGTAAATCTCAACATTTTCAAACATGACAAAGTAGTAGAATAATGAAATTGTAAAAAGTTAGCTCTATACACCAACTCTCCATCTGGCCACCCTACTGAACTACAGAGGTATTTTATAAAAGAATGCCTAAAATTATATTGACATATACATAGCTGTTCGGTAATCCACTCTGCATGAATAACGTGGTATAAATGAATAAATATAGAAAGAAATTATGAAAATATTCCACGTGCTCAGGTGCAATTTAAACCCACGGTTAGACACAGTTTAACTAACTAAGCTCATCACGTGCAATGATATTTTCTATACAAAAATATATTAACCTTAAATATTGTCAGAGAATTTAAAAATTTCTCTTGTATGGTTGATGGAAATTCAAGCCAATACCTCAGGACAGTGAATCAAATTGTCATCAACATAGACCAAAAACAAACAAAAAAGCAAGCTCGCTCACAAATGTTTGTCGCAATTGTTGCGGATAAGGACACAATTAAAAGCAAAATTGTCATGACAATCACAGAGCGCAACATTGTTGTAACCTTTTCAACTCGCGAATAATCAGTTATTTTAAACACAAAACCAAATTTGTTTTATGGATGTTGTTTGATAATGTGTTAATGTTTACCAACACGGAGAAAGTTCTCGAAAATTGGAATGCGAAGCCCAGAAAATCGCTGCGCTGCGTGCTGATCGATCTTTGTCATATTCTGTTCAAGTGATGATATACTCATGTTGCGGAATAAAATTGTTGCAACAAGAATAGGAGGTGACAATGTCTTTGTTGATGCGTGTTGGGTGCCAATTGATTCACTGTCTCAGGATGAAGATATAAGGATGTGTTTTCCATGCTCCATATCTATCGAATAGTGTATTGAGCACTTTTATCGACAATTGCAGTGTTTTTTCCTGAAGCCCAAAATGAAGCTCAAAAATTCGATATTATCTTTGAAGACAGATTACACAGTGCAACAAAAATGAAATTTGTGGGTGTCTCAAGGAATAAATGATGTTTCTTTAGTAGATTTGGGGTGGCTTAATCTGATGCCGTTTTAAGAAATGTCCCTGCACGTCATAATTCTTAGCTACATGTTGCCAAAATTGTATAAAACACTGGTTTACTTGATGTATACATGATATTTAAAGTATGATTTATCTAGCTTTTTTTGTGATCTAATCCAGCAAGCATGCAAAACTAGACTTCAACTTTCATTTTAGATCAAATTTGGATTAAATCGATTTTATCAACATGCTTGCAGTCTCCATACAAAACTCTTCGTTTCTCTTATATGGCAAAATACAATACTTTTCTAAAACATAAAAAAATAACTTTTGAGCATTGAGATTGTAGTATGAACTTCGCTGATAAGCATTGTTAAACACATAAAGTTTGAAATCTGTAGCAAATTATGCAAATAAATTGCATTACAAACTGGCAAACTTGTATGCCAGTTGATTGATATAGTCAAATTTTGCATTTTAAACAGCCAATATCTCAAAAACTAGACGTGCTATGATATTTTTTAAAGCGGTAATGGATTCAGCAACCCTTAACCCATTAACGCCCAGTGATCTATTTTGAGATCAGTTACATTTCTGAATACAGTTAATTTTTTAGAAAAAATGGATGGTTGGTATCTTTGGCAAAGTTGTGAAAGACATTATGGGCAGTCTAATGACAGGTTTTTTAATTCATATTTCTTCCACTAGGCTGCGCTATCAGCATAAAACATTTCTGTTTTGTTACCAGCTCTTGTCGGCATCACCACGCTAGTCTTATACTACCATAAGCGTGGTTTGCAAATCAGAGATTCCTGATTCCAATTATAGAATGGTTCCTGTGCCGGAAGTCAGTGTGGATTCCGGGATTCCAGAGTAAATTCTGAGATTTCAGAATATATCCTGGGATGCCAATGTGGATCCAGGGTTTCCAGTGCAGAATCCTGGGATTCCAGTGTGAATCCTGGAGTTATAGTGTGGATCGTAGGGTTTCAGTGTGGACGCTGGGATTGTAGTGCAGATTCTGGGAATCCCATGTGGATTCTGGGAATCCCATGTGGATTCTGGGAATCCCATGTGGATTCTGGGAATCCCGTGTGGATTCCGGGAATTCAGAGTCAATTCCGGGAATTCAGAGTCAATTCCGGGAATTCAGTGTCGATTATGGGAATCCAGTGTGGATTCTGGGAATCCAGTGTGGATTCTGGGAATCCAGTGTGGATTCTGGGAATCCAGTGTGGATTCTGGGAATCCAGTGTGGATTCTGGGAATCCAGTGTGGATTCTGGGAATCCAGTGTGGATTCTGGGAATCCAGTGTGGATTCTGGGAATCCAGTGTGGATTCTGGGAATCCAGTGTGGATTCTGGGAATCCAGTGTGGATTCTGGGAATCCAGTGTGGATTCTGGGAATCCAGTGTGGATTCTGGGAATCCAGTGTGGATTCTGGGAATCCAGTGTGGATTCTGGGAATCCAGTGTGGATTCTGGGAATCCAGCGTGGATTCTGGGAATACAATGTGGATTCTGGAAATCTAGTGTGGATTTTGCGAAACCCAGTGTGGATTTTAGGAATTTAGTGTTGATTCTTGGAATCCAGTGTGGATTCTGAAATTACAATGTGGATCCTGGTGTTCCAGTCTGATTCCAAGTGTTTCAGTGTGGATCATAGGATTCTAGTGTAGATTGTGTTGCTGCATTGTGGATCCCTGGTTTCTAATGTGGATATTAGAATTCCACTAGGTTTGTTGTATTTTTGTGTAAATCTTGGGACTGTTGTTCCAAATCTTGGTATTCCATTGTGGATATTGAAATCCCTGGAATTGAATCCTGGAATTCCAGTTTAGATCCTGGGATTGTAACATGGGTCGTGTAAATCTAATGTGAAACCTGAGATTTCAGTAGGGACCGTGGGGTTTCAGGATTCATGGATCTTGCGATTTTAGTGTGAACCGCAGGATTGGAACATGGGTCCTTGGTTTCTAATGTGAATGCTGGGATTTCAGTGTGGATTTTAGGATTTCAGTGTAGATATTTGAACACCAGTTAAGATTATACATTGCCAGTGTAGATCTTTGAAATTCACTGCGCATCCTGGGATATTCCAGTATGGATTTCAGATGTGGATCCTAGGATTTCATTGATGGATACCAGTGAAAAGTTTGAGTTTCCAGTGTGGATTCTTGAATTCTAGTGTGGATCCTTGGATTTCAGCATAGATCATGGATTGCTAGTGCGGATTTTGGGATTCTAGTGTAGATGCTGAGTGAGTGAGGATTCTGGCATTCCAGTGGGAATTGTTAAATGGTAACTCAAGGATATACTGAGGGAATTCTGTTGGCCTCGTTTTGTTATTTATACTTATGGTATCATGTTCTTACCATTTACATTATGTTTGTCATAATATCTTGTCACTTTTTAATGCACCAAAACACCTTCAAACATTTGCAAAAATAATCAAGTATTTTAATTTTTTTCAATATTTTGCGTACATATGACCCACTGTGTACTGTGATGAAATGTGACCGTAGATTTCCATTTAAATGACGGTTTAAGTATTCTCTTATCATAATGCGATACTCCAGAAAGAATCAGGTCATTACTACAAATGTGAAATAATTCGGGCGTTAATGGCTTAATTAAGTAAATAGCGGTATTTTGATGCTTGAGACAAAGACGTGTTCCGCAGGGTTATTTTTTTGACATGGAGGATGGAAACATGCCATGGTTGAACGCAAAAGACGAAGTTTTTACGTATTTTATATGAATTCTGGAATATCTGGAAAAGTCTGTAAATTATTTCCTGACGAAAAGTTTCGAGAAAATTCTGGGCTGGTTTTTTGAGGAATGTCTGAAGGAATTTGATTTTGATCGCTTTCTGAAGTAATTTAAGAAATTCTTCCAGTATTTCCACCAGGGATTCCTTCAGAGATTCGTCATTAATGTCTTTAGAGGATTCCTTCAGGAGTTCTTCGAACGATTTTTCCAAGCAATCCTATAAGGACTCCTTCTGGGATTTCTTCAGGAATTCATACAATAACTTCACAGAAAATACCGTTTCCGTAGGTATTTATCTGGGAGCCATGAGGATATTTTGGGATAGCTTCGGAGTAGGAATTATGGAAGCTTTTAGGAAATTCCTAAACTGCCCATAAAAGCATAACTGTCCCATATGAAATTAGTAGGCGTTGAGAAAATAGCGTTCGAAGTGTTTCTTCTCATACAAATGTTCAAAATTTTTTGTACATTAGTGCTTGCCATATTAATTTCGCACCACCACACAGATAACACATTTTGCTTCTATTGATTAGCAAATTATATAAACTTTTTGTTCAAGTTTTCCACTTGCTATTAGGGTTGAAAGTTCATATAGAGACTATTATGCCTTTATTTTTCAATATAAAACTGCACCAAGTTCATATTTTTCCTCGAAATTTTCAAAACAAAGTGTGTAAATTTTGATATGCGTCGTAAAATATATGTTGAAACATGAATGTTGCGATGAAAAAACGTGTTGCTTCATACGGGACAGTTATGCTTTTATGCGCAGTAAAGGAATCCCTTGTGAAATTCGTCGAGGAATCCCTAAAGGAGTTTCTAATGAAATTCCAGAAGGTTTTCGTGGTAGAAACCCTGATACATTTCTGAATAGTTGAAATTCTGATAAATTCGTGTAGAAACATTTGGAGGAATTCCAGGAAAAGCCTTGCTGGAATTCTAGAGAAAGTTTTGAATAGGGTGTCGGTACCGGGAGTACTGATGAAAACTCTTATAACCGTTTACTTAAATTTCTTCACAATAAATGATACGTAAGTTTGATGAAGTTCATTGATGATGATCTTCTCAAGTCGATCAAGGAAAATAAATACTTATTCTAATTATTATCTTTTCAGATAGGTTAATCTTTGGTTTATCTCCGAATATGAAAACGTTAGAGCACGCGCATTATTTGTATCTTGTTTTCGTTAAAAACATGTTGTTAAACATTAAAAAAAAAAACCTGAGGGTGACGTTGTTGAGCGGAATGATTCAGCAGTTGGTTACCAACAGGATCACCGAATTATCGATTATCGAATACAAATGAAGCAGCTGATGGTGAATATCGAGCTTTCTAGTAACTAGGTACAACTATAAATAAAGGTGTTCAGGATATATACGCATTTAAAGATGCTTTAATTATGGCACGAAGATTGATAGAATTTTTTCGGAGTGACTCGTGTATTACGAGTCTGTCAAGTTCAAAGCGAAATATTTATTAACACTTAACAACAATTCGAGCAACCTCCGGATGGTCCCAGGATGAGCTTTATCCGTGTCTGAAAGTTTTGTTTCGAGGATGCGCATACGTATGGCAATTGAACATTGAACTTTGAACAATCTTTGCATTTTTAAAACCTATATTATGAATAAAAAGCAAGTGGATAACTTGAAAGCTTCGACAAACTTGTGTATGTTGGCGAATTTGAAAAAGTTGTATGCCGGTACTACCGCTACTGAGAGTAACAGTACCGTATAACCGGTACTCGTCAAAAAGAGTCGGTATGAGGAACCCTAAAAGGAGTTGTAGGTGAGAAATTCTGGAAACAATGCATGGAAAAAAACGACTAGATGAATTCCTGGAGGAATTCGTGGAGAAATAACTTAAGAACTTCCTGAGTGGAGTCTCTGGAAAAATCTCTGAATTAATCCCTGAAGAAATCTTTTGAAAATTCTTGGAGGATTCCCTGAAATCCTTGAAAAATCACTGGAAGAGTGTTTGGAGAAATCCGTACAGAAATTATTTGCGGTATTCTTTGAGAAATTCCTAAAGAAACTCCTTGAGACTTCGATAAAGAAATCTCTGGAGTAATTTCTCGGAATTTTATTGGAGGAATCCCTGGAGAAATTTCTTCTGAAACCTGAAGAAACACTATGGAATTTTTATTAAATCTCTGAAGGAATACCAGAAAAACCCGTGGAAAAATCTCAGAAGGAATTCCTAGAGTAACCTTTACAAGACTTCTGGAGAGATCCTGGAGGAAATCCAGGAGAAATTTTTGACGAACACCTGAAGGAATCCCCGGAGAAACATCTCGAGGGATTTCTGGAAAAAATCTTTGAATTGTTCCATAGCAGCATCTTTGGAGACATTTATGAAGGGAGTTTTTAAGGTATCCCTGAAAAAAATCCCTTGCGAATTCCTGGATGAATCTCTGCAGGAAGTCCTAGAGTAACCGTTGAAAAAAGAATCTTGAAGAATTTTTGGACGTATTCCTGAGGGAACCCTTCTTTGAATACATTAAGGAATTCCTCAAAAGGTTCTTGGGAGAAACCCTTGGGAATTTCCTGGAAGAATCCCCGTAGGCATTCCTGAAGAAATACTTGGGGCCATCCATTGATTACGTAAGCGATTATTGGGGAAGGGGTGTTCTGAGATTTCTTACGTGCCATTCCCGTTCTTTTACTTATATTATCATGGGAGGATGGAATCTGAAAATCATACAAATGTTTTACATATTTAATTAACTACCTTTGTTTACCTTTATCCTTGGAGAGTTATTTGCTAGCGGAATCTTTGAGGTAGTTTCTGCGGGTATTTTTCTAGGAATCCCACAAGTCCTGATAAAAATCGTGTATTTCTTTCTGCAAGCACTTTTCGAGTAATCCTAGGGAAATACTTTAACAAATTATAAGAAAAATCTCTGGAGGAATTTCTAGAGTAATTCTTGATAGAATTTGCCATAAACCCGGAACAAGTATTTGCAGGAATCTTTGAGAAATATCTAGAAGAATACTAGGAGAAATTTCTGGTAAATTTTTTGAGTAATTTTTGGACGGATTGCTCGAGGAATGCTTGTAGAAGTTCCTGGTAGAATCCCTGAAAAAAATCTGAAGAAATTCCTAGTGTAATCCTAGAAAAATATTCAGAAGGAATCCCTGAACTTTTTTTTCCAGGAATTTCTGAATGAATAAGGAACATTTAGATGAATTCGCGAAGGAAGATTTGAAAGAATTTCTGAAAAATAAATCATAGCCAATTTCCTGATGTGATTTTTGAAAGAATTTCTGGATAATTTGTTTCGAGGAATCCGTGGAGTAATCCCAAGACAAATTTTAGGAAAAATCACTTGAGAAATACGTGCAAGAATTTCTGAATTAATTGCTAAAGAAGTTCCTGGAGCAATCCCTGGACGAATTACTAGAGTAATCCGTAGATGACCTACAGGATGACTCCCTCGAAGAAAACGAAGAAAACATAAGCCAAAAGAATTATCATGGTTGCTACATTAGTGGAAATTTTCGGTATCCCTCTAAGAATTTTTCCAAACTATTCCTATAGAAACTTGTATCAATTTTAGGAGAAATGTCTGGGCACCACGAAAAGTAAAGTAATGTAGGGATCCATGCAGTAATTCTTGGATAAGACCCTGGGAGAATGTCACAAACAGTTTCTTGAGTATTTCACAGAAAAGTCCCAGAAAACATCCATACAGCAACCTTCAGAAGAAAATCAAGAGGAAAATCTCATAAGGCAACCCTGGAAGAATTTTCTGATGAATTATTCGGGAAGCCAGGAAGAAACCCTCAAATAATTCATAGTGGATTTTCCAGAGCAATTCCCAAAGCAAATTCTGGAAGAGTTCAAAATCTCTGAAGAAATCCTTGAGAATCTTCTAGATTAAAAAAATAATAATAATCTGTAAAACCTTTATAATTAATCTCCAGATAAATCCCAGAAGAAAGACGGGGTTAGTGGTCTAATGGCTACCGCTTCTGCTTCATATGCAGAAGGTCGTGGATTCAATCCCAAGCTCGTCCCTTTCCTCGCACTCTGTAGTTGCTTCTATCTTCCACTCTCAATCTATCACACTCACACCCTATTCGTTCACAGCAAACGCTAGAACCAGAGACGGACAAGAAGCCGTTTCCCTACGCTTCCGCTCTATCGTCATATAGTACGCATTTCCTTACGCCTGATACATATCATGTAGGCAGTCTGCTAACCAAAGAGCAAACTTTTCTGCCATGCATTTCCCCAACCCAACCCCGCATGAACTGGCGTAGACGCAGTGGTATATACGGTCTACCGTGGGAGCCAATTTAATGCATCATCAATTCCTCCTCCTTTCCCTCATTGGGCTGCATTCTGACGTGGCAGGCGCAATTGTTGCCTAAAAATAGAAGATCATCAACACTTGTACGCTGAAGGTGTCTGTTAATCCCAAGCAGTCATTCGGTTGGTTCCTTGTGTATGTGCAGCTGATCTGGCCATACTGAAGTAGCAACCACGGTCAGTCAATGAACCTCAAGCTCAAGCTCAATCCCCACATAAATCCCAATAGGACTTCCTTTTTGAAGAAATCCCTAGTGGACCTGCAGGATGACCCTCGCAATTTTTTATGGGAATTCCGAGAAACTGCTTTAGAAATTCATTTAAAAATTCTAAGTTACTAAAGGGCCGGTAAACGTACAGCTATTAAGCAAGACCATGCTGAGAGTCACGTATTTTCGTCGGCCGACATTTTTTTCAAGTTGGAAATTTTCTTGGCATTGCCGAGAATAAAGCATCTTTGTGCTTGAAGAAATGGTCAGGTGGATGAAAACCTCAAAGTAAAAAAAAAAACTGTGGAAGTGTTCATAGGAACACTTAGCTAAGCAGTAGGCTCAGTCCTAGTTAAGACGTTACGGCAGAAAGAAGAATTCATTTCAAATTTCCAGATGAAGCTTTTGAAAAATACCCGAAAGTATAACTGGAAGAATCTCTTAGAAATCTCTTAGAGAATTCCTAGATTCAATTCCTGGATATACATTTCTGAAATTAACTTTTGGACTACTTGGACTAAGCAAAGGAATTTTTAAAAGCGTTACTGGAGGAATCCCCGAAAGTATTCTTGTTGATATGTTTGTCAGGAAAAATCCATAATTTATTTACTGAAAGTAGTAATATTGGAGTGTTCATGTTTAGAGGAATGTCTGGAGTAATCCCAAGAGGAACCCTTGCAATAATTGCAGGAGAAATCACTTGGAAAATCACTGAAGGTTTTTCTGGAGGAATCTGTGCAAAAAATCCAGAAGGACTCGTGGAATAGTCGGGAAAGAGTCTCTGAAAGTTTCTATTGAGCATCTAGAATTGTGCCTCAGGATTTTAGAGACCATTTTGGATTATTAAGAGGTTTTATAGAACATCCATTGAAACAGAGTTTTAGAGGTCCACCGTAAAATAGTGACAAAGTCTTTAAAAAGACCTGTAGAACACATGTAGATGAGAAATAGGAAAATATTCGGAGAAATATTTGTACCACACAACCAGCGAAATAAAACCAGAATCAGACACGCTGATCATCGCGACTGGTTTCACCGACCTGCGCAATCCGTCCTGTCCTGAGTAACCTGCGCACTTCGTTTGCCAGGTTCCGAGACGAGGAGTGGCCACCTCCTGCACACCAGACCGGGTACTGCTGCTGAAAAACATGTGCTAATTAAAATTACACCCCGCGCGCGTTTCGAAAAAGCTCGGCAGCCACACAGTCAGAGTTTGCCTGCCGTCCGCATGGGATGAAATGAAATGAGAGAAAAATCAGATCACTCTTTATTTATTTTCGAAAAATCCACAAGTGGCCACAGAAGCAGCTAGAGCACACGGGCAGTTTTGGTTGGATCTACACCAGATCGACCGGGCGCTGCTCTGTAAGGCAAAAAGGAAACCGGCGCGGCGGGTCACCATAAATAAATGAATTAAACATGTTCGTTCGGTTGTTGGCGGCAGAAGGAGCGCTGCCCGAGTGGAAACAAGTCGTTACGATGCATGAATGAATGAAAATTGAGGAACGAAATGCGAGATAAAGTATGTATAAAAGATCAATTCGGTAACATGTGTTTCATAATCATACCTTCGTACTTTCTTCAGTGAATTCGACATTACATTGTGAAAAAGAAAGAAGTTCGGAAACCAATGTTGAGTTAAAGTCTTGCATTGTTTGCTCTTAATATTTATGTTTGCTTCATTCCGTCTTTAGGAGCGTTTAAAAAAAACATCATTGTTCACTATATGAGATGAAGTAGACAGATTCTTAGAAATCTATTGAAATATTCAGTACATTTCTCCAACCCAACAATGATTTATTCTTCTCTCTGGCGTTATATCCCAACTGGAACAGAGCCTGCTTCTCGGCCTAGTGTTCTTATGAGCACTTCTGCAGTTATTAATCGAGAGCAATCTTTGCCGATTAACCAATTTTGCCTTTGTATTCCGTGTGGCAGGTACAAATGGAAGTCGAGAAAATTTCCTTTACGAAAAGATCTTTAACCAGTGGGATTCGAACCCACGACCCTCAGTTTGATCTTGCTGAATAGCTGCGCGTTTATTGCTACGGCAATCTGGGCCCCATAACCCAATGAAATCTGCGCATGAATGCTGTTCAGGCTACGAAAACGTTTCTGACCCATTCTCAACAAGGCGATAGTACATAATAGAGTGTCCATTTCCCGGCCATTTTGCTCGTCCCGGATTCGGGACAAAAATTCTGTGCTTGTCCCGGGAAATCCCGGGATCCCGGGATTTATCAAATTTTCAATAAAACTAGCATTTCGGTTGAAATGGAAGTACAAATTTAACAATACAATGTTTTTCAATGAAATAAATAGATAATGTAACTTTCTAAAATAATATGTTAAATATAGCAAATCACATAAGACTTACTTATTCTGATGAAGTAACCTGACAAAAATCAAAACTCAGCTTGACTAATTACGGGTTTGCTGGATTTTTTCAAATTCTCTATAACACTTAGGGGCCCAGATAGCCGTAGCGGTAAACGCGCAGCTATTCAGCAAGACTAAGCTGAGGGTCGTGGGTTCGAATCCCACCGGTCGAGGATCTTTTCGGGTTGGAAATTTTCTCGACTTCCCAGGGCATAAAGTATGATCGTACCTGCCACACGATATACACATGCAAAAATGGTCAATTGGCATAGAAAGCTCTCAGTTAATAACTGTGGAAGTGGTCATAAGAACACTAAGCTGAGAAGCAGGCTTTGTCCTAGTTGGGACGTAACGCCAGAAAGAAGAAGAAGATAACACTTATAAATAATGGAAGTATGATAAAAACTTAAGTCATAAATTTTAAGCAATTATCAATTATTTAAAGCAACTTTAGGTTTAATTACTGAAAATTATTGACTGAAGTTTACTGCCGTGAATCGCAAGTAAGTCCCATTTGCATTTTGGACAAAATTGAGTTGATATCAGTTTTCGTTATATCTTCTAATGATCTTTCAGCTGCACTAACGAGAAATCACTTTTTGTACAGTAAAATTAAGAAAAAACACCAAGTCGAATTATCTCATAATGAATAGTGAACGCATGTCAGTCCCACAGCAGATGTTCGTATCGTGTAAAACAAAAATGAATCGTTATTTGGTCATCTTTATATTTTTCTTCGAAAGTTAACGGAAGGAAAAGCAAATTAAGAAAGTTCCATTGAGATCGAAACATGTTCCAATCTCCTAAGATATTTGTATGGAAAACGAGATTGAAAACTTCTCAGTAAATTTTCTCAATGCCTACTTTTTACAAATGGTACTGACTAGCGATTTGCGGCGGTTTAGGTGTACTTTCAAATTTGTTATCTCAGCTAGACAAATATGAGTTTAGACAAATAAAAATATGAGTTTCTTACTTGGTTAATTGATCTTTTCATGAACATAATTACTCGTTTATTATTATTTTTTTTCATTATGCTTTTCTACATACATTTCGGGAATCCCGGGATTCCCGGGATGTCAGAAATAAAATCCCGGGAAACGGGAAATCCCGAAATTTGTGAAATCCCGGGATTTTTTGTCCCGGGATGTCCCGGGATGGACACTCTAGTACATAACACTTCTGCACGATATTTTTCCAAATTCCATAGAATTTTTTAATATATCTCGTAACGATACTTTTTAGCGTCATATAACTATATTTAGGACAATTATTATCTAAATACATAAATGAATTCATTTTGGAAGTTATTTTTGTTGAAGGCTTCGTAAACATATGTACGACCTCTGAACCCTGTCAACTCCAAGTGAAAGTGTCATACGTATCAACAAATTTGCCACTACTTCTTACTCTTTACAACTCTTTCAGAGACACTTGCGCAATAACATCTCCTTTAGCTGTCTACGGACATAAACTGACTGCCCTCGGTTAGTAGCGGCTCTCTCAGTGAGATCTCTTTGATTTGACCGGTATTTTTTTTAGCGAAAAAAAAACACGGACATCCTATCACATCGTGAATCATGCCCGCCTGGGAAAGGGATTAAGTCCATAGCGGAATGAAACGAAAAACCGAACGGACGGACGGACGATTGCTGTTTTTTTTTTCTGGTGTTTTGCATTGCTTCGTGATCTTAGCTCCATATGTAAAAGCAACGCGCATACACGGCATCAAGGTGGAAGAAATGGAGAGTAATTATATTGCTTTTACTCTCGTGCTGCACCAGTCGAATACCTCAACGGGCAAGGTAAGTGCAGCCTAGGGCGGTTCAAATTACGAAAAAGTTTCAAAATTACAACTCTTATATCTTCCTTGTAATCCTTATGATGAAAATAGAGTTCTGTCAAATTTTTATATATTTTGAGTGACATTGAACGTTTATATGAAGAAACTAAACTAATACATCGATATAACTGTTAACAAGTTGATGCTATTAGAAATTTTCAAACTTTGTTATTCAACTTGTAATGGAGAAAGTTGCTCAGAAAACAAATGCATTTTAAGCTAATTTTGTTTGTTTTGTAGAAGTTTACAGGACTATAAACCCTTCTTCTTCTTGGCATTAACGTCCTTACTAGGACATACTGCTTCAAAGCTTAGTATTCTTATGAAAACTTCCACAGTTATTAACTGAGAGCTTTCTTTGCCAAAGTTGCCATTTTCGCATTTGTATATCGTGTGGCAGGCACGATAATACTCTATGTCCAGGGAAGTAAAGGAAATTTCCATTACGAAAAGATCCTGGATCGACCGGGAAACGAACCCAGACACCTTCAGCATGGCTTTGCTTTGTAGCCGCGGACTCTATCCACTTGGCTTAGGATGCATAACCTTTTACCCATTCATCATATAGATTTTCTGTCTTCCATTAATATGATTGAAAGATTAGTTTTCACTTTGGGTTGATGAACTTTTGATCATATTACAATTTTATCGTACTTGGATTTTTTTTTCAAAATTTCTCAATAATAATTTCTGTATAAACCTGCATCGTCTTTGGACTACCTTCGAATCATCAGCAAAACTGCTGAAAATTTCACAGCACACGATTCGTATCGAAACGATTGTAATGAAGATATAGAAGATTGTATATATTCAAACAGTTTTGTAATTAGAACCACCCTAGTGCAGCCTGAGCCTGATGCTTCTACGAGTTGGCAGAAAAATCTGCACATTCATATGAGTTGACTATCTGTTGACTGCATCGACCTGCGACTGAGCGAAGGAAACCTATAACGATGACCACCGACGTCTTTTTTTTTAAGAAGGTTAGTTTTACGGTAAGCAAACGGTGATGACTAATTGTCCCTCCTGACTCGGCGAGTTGCGCGATTTCACTTTGTGGTCTGTAATTGTTTGGATTTTATACCGCGGTGAAATGTCAACAGAAAAGTGCCTGCACAAAAAAAGATCCTTTATAAATATGAGCGCAATTAGTCAAGATGCTGAAGGGGTTCAACGACTTACGTACGATGTTGAATTTTTCATTTTGCACTTGGAGCTTTAAGCTGCAACCTCAGCTGATGTTAATACTTCACCGCCACCGGAAACAAGTTATCTCTTTCCTAGGACTTGAGTTATAGCATTTTCAGCACACAGGTGTTCGTTGCACATAGGAATAAGGCTAAATATATAGTGGGCCATAAGTCGTACCAGACTTTTAAAGAACTATAATATTTAGTACTAGTGGTCCCGGAAAACTTCGTCTTGTCATCAAGTAGACTGTTAAACGTCATGCAATCTCCCATACAAAATGACAAATTAGTCTTCTCCTGATTTTCCGATGATTCTGGAGACTTTCCTAGACTTTTTCATCGTACTATCACGTTGCATAGATAAATAGATTATAACTCAAATGCGAACATTTGTCCCATAGTGAGGGCAAAAGTTCGAACTGAATAAACAACAAAGTCATGGTATGCAGATATTTTTTACACTCTTTGTTTTCCCCTGACCACTAAACGTCAAGATTTTTTCTTTATATTGCGTCCCAGTAGATCCACAAGTTGTTTTTCGGCTACTAAGTTGGATTGCAAAATTGAAGAACCATTGTTATTATGTTTTTGAATTTTGTTTTCTACATTTTCTCGATTTAAAGTAGTTTCCTTGCATTGATACATGTATTTAATTGTGGTTGTTTTCTTTGACAATCTAACAAAAACTTTTACCCCATTACGTCACTTCGAACTCTACAAACAATTATAGAATAACAATATGAAAGTTAGTAGAATTCTTTTCTTTTTTTTCAATTTTCTACCAATAAAAACTCTCAGAAATAATCAGAACACATCTTCACTGTCGTAAACATTTTATGAATTTTTTTATGTCTACACGGAAACGCGGATCTACTTAAACCTGACCTGTTTCAACGCAAAACCGTAGTTGAGCCCAATAATTCAAAATTGACCCAATTTCTAAAGTACCCATTAGGTAGTTTACCTTTGATTCCATTAGAAAAATCTTCTCAATCCAGAGTGCTTCGTGAAGCCCAAGCAGGACAGTTCGGTTTTACGTCGTCCGATAGATTTGGCTTACGGTTTCGCGCGTGTTTTCGTCGCCGGAGATTTTTTTTCCTGTTTCGAAGCGTCTTATTGGGTAGTGCTTCGTGAAGCCCAAGCAGAACAGTTCGGTTTTACGTCGTCCGATAGATTTGGCTCACGGTTTCGCGCGTGTTTTCGTCGCTGGAGATTTTTTTTCCTGTTTTGGAGCGTCTTGCTGGGTAGTGCTTCGTGAAGCCCAAGCAGGACGGTTCGGTTTTGCGTCGTCGGATAGATTTTGCTCACGGTTTCGCGCGTGTTTTCGTCTCCAAAGATTTTTTTTTCTGTTTTGGAGCGTCTTGCTGGGTTTGTTTTCGCAAGACGGATTGTTTTCGGGACGCCAAGAAGTTTTGCTGTCAGTGTCAGTTTTGGGTTCAGTCGAGGATGGATTACCAACTGGTGAGTTCGTTTCATGCTTGTGATAACACATATTTTCTTGAAAGCGTAACTTTTAAGTAATTTTAAAACAAACTTTGTATGGTTCGTCACTATAAGTGTCGGCATTATGCTTTTTTCTTATACAATTTCAATATACATATATTTTTCTCTTTTTGACATTATTAAAAATTATCTCTTGAATTGTTCGACATTGTGAATGTTGACGTATTTTTTAAAACTTCTACCATATCGAGACAAAATGCACAGTAATACTCATATGTAATTTTCAAACAAACTATGTATAGTTCGTCACTACAAGTGTCGGCATTATTCCTGTTTCATATAATTTAAAATATATACATGTAATTTTCAGTTTTCGTCATTAATAAAAACATCTTTTGAATTGTTCGACATTACAGATGTTGACAAAAATACAAAACTAGCTTTAAATATAAGTCGTATATTTCCCCCTTGTCCATGGATCGCATCATCGACCAGAGGTGACTCCCAGATCTTTTCCTCCCTCACTAATAAACACCCTTCCCGTGGTGATTGTGGAGATGCAGAGGTATTCTCGGTCTCTAGAAGCAACAATCATTACACCCTAACATTCCTTCCCCATACCAACTGACTGTAAGGACTTGGCCAACGCCGTTATTGATCAATAATATTAGATCTGCTAAAATTGCACTCCGAGAGTAAGCGGAAACTCCCATCCCTTATTCATTTGGATCGTAGTGCAATTCTTACCAGTTCCGATCAATCACGGAGTAGCAATCATTGACAAGTACAGTCAGTCTATGCTATGCTATGCTATGCTATGCTATTAGAAAAATCTTCTCAATCCAAACATCATAAATGTAAAGTTGCAATTACCTAAATTTGGCTTATTGAGCCAAACTACCCCTATTGGGTAGATGCAACTCTCTCTGTTTTTGACAACATTCGTTGGAAAGTAAGAGAGAGAGAGAGAGAGTACCGAGAGATTCTTGGTTGAAATAATAAGCGATATACTTAATTTTGGGTATAATAGGCTAAAAAAAATAGGTAAAAAATATTCTACGTATATATTTGCAATCAGCTAACTTAACAAGATGTCAAACCCATGTAGTGTTGCCAGGTTTTCTGTCTCATGTACTGAAAAAGACCCACTGCAAACTTTCGCTTATTCGTTGGAGTTAGTTGCCAGACAAATTTTGAAGCCAAATTTTGAAGATATATTTAGCAGTAATTGCTGTGTAACAATTTGTTACAACTTTTCTCAAAATCTAAATACTCATAGTTTATTTAAAGTGGGAACCAGAGAATAGTGGTCCAGCAAGCAGAAGTACGAGCATTTAGAATTTAATGCTAAGTATGCTGATTCCTTCAAGCAAACTTATAACATTTCTTGCCAGAATGGGTCAAAAAATTATCTACAGACTTCTCCATTTGAAATGACATTTCTCATCAACTATGTAAAGACTGTATCGAAAAGAAATTTAACAATATTCAACACGAAATGACTTCAGAACGAGCTATCGAATTTTGAAAATTCTTATGTGATTATGATCCTGGAGTGTTGCGACGTGTTTGTGTGTATAAAAAGCTTGAGATATTTACCGGAAAAGTTAGAAAAAAGGTAGCAAACGGAACTGTCATTTTTTATGGGACGTTTTAGTAAGTTTTTCAGCAGCCTACTTGACGGCAAGACGAATTTTGCCGGGACCACTAGTTTTAAATAGAGCATTAAGTTTTTTCATAGATTATTAATCAAAACGATTTTATTTTTGGCTTAAATCTTGGACTATAACACGCATATAAGGAAAGTTTTTATGATTTTTTGTATTTTTGAAAAATATAAAATTGTATTTTTATGCTTGGGGTCAGTCAATGTGTAATGCGAAAATTGATACCTTTTATATGTTACTACAATCAACCTATCAAAGAGAAAGAGCCTAGTGGTAATAACATAATTTCAAACCTATTTTTACGTTGGTTATATGGAATATAAAAAAGATGTTAAAAAAAATTGATTATTTCCAAAAATGCCGTAAAATCTCAAATGTATTATTATTGCCAAAAATCAGTGACCAGAACAGGTTTCAAGAGAACATAAAAAAGAATAGGGATGTTAAACAAAATAATATAAAAATCAAAAAACAAAACTTAAAAATTCGCGAGCACAAAGTAATCTTTGCCTAAAACATGTTTAGAGCAATTTTAGATCACGAAAAATGATATTGAGATCTAAAATATAAAAAATGGATTTTAGATTTATTCTTTAGAAATTATTCTTCAGATGTACAGTCAGTGACACAAGTTAGTAAACAAATACTGTTTTTCCATACAAAATGCCCAAGTTTGGGATGCTGTATCTCAGCTTCTGGTAGTCCGAATTGGCTGAAATTTGGATGACGAACTACAATTAACTTGAAGTAAAAATAACTATAAAGGAATTATTAAATTGCAGTCATTTTACATAGAGTTTCAGAGGGTTGTTCAAAGACAAAAATAAGTAATCGAGAGACTTTGTTATTTAATTCTAAAACGGTAAGTTGTGAGTTGTTGGTCTGTTGTTCAATTTCAGAAGTCACACAAATTTGCAGAACACACCAACATTCCACGACTTACTGTTTGCGAATTATATTAAAAAGTCTCTCGGTTACTTACTTTTGTCTTTGAACTACCCTCTGAAACTCTATGTAAAATGACTGGAATGTAATAATTCCATTACACGAAAAATTTCAAGTTATTTGTAGTTCGTCATCTGAATTTCAGCCCATTTAGACTACCAGAAGCTGAGATACAGCACCCCAAGCTTGGGCATTTTGTATGGAAAAACAGCATTTGGTTACTAACTTATGTCACTGACTGTACATCTGAAGAATAATTTATTTGACACCTAACTATTTCATCTATTCTATTTCTTCTTTTTTGAACTATTATGGACAAAATTTGAAGATTGCCATTGAGATTTGAATGGTTTTTTCCAAAGATAACACTGAATGTATTTTGAAAAAAGAAAATATGTGAGAACTTTTGGCGATACTTGAAATTTATTTCGAAATCTGAAATAAAATTTGATGACTTTTTGTTAGGGGATCTTTAGAATAAGGCAGCTTAATTTTACATAAATTTTCACGCATTTGTTGTACTATTCGTTTAGATATTTTAATTACACGAATTCTAATCAGTATTTTAAGCACAAGTCATGTTCCCGCGGATACGATCCGGTAGGGAATAATTTCACGAGAGAGATGTGATCGAATTCACGGTTTATTTCAGACTCATTTGGAACATTACATGGTGTTGTATTTATAGTCCTCTACCCTATTGTACTTGCATAGAATATTCTCGATGTGCATTGTTGTATACAATAATGTGCTGTGTCTAAACTGTTATACTATTGACGAACTGAATATTCTGGAACTGTCAGACAATAGAGAGAATGAAAATGTAAATAAACAATAACAATGTTATGTCGATCGAGAATGATCATAATGGTAAGAAGTTAAAATATTGGTTTCAATCTTATTCAATTAATTTGAATGTTTTGATAGTATTTCAGGTATGCTACTGAGGAATGATCTAAGGTGAGTGAAGTGCTGCCAGTATGGTGGATTTGTAGTGTTTGTGGCCGGCAGCATGAGGAATGCTGCGTCCACTGGTGCGGTACAGGATGAAGTACCCCGGTGGCTTGCTGCTGGCCTGAACAAGTCATTTCCTAAATATTTTTTTTTGGATATGGTGGAAAATATCGCGTTCAAATGATAAAACCAAGAAATGCCACATATATAAATCAGTTAACTTAAAAAAAGGCCTGATTAATAGCAAATTGTATGAAATAAGGGCCTTAGAAAAACTAGAAATCACTGGATAAACTTATATATCTCAAGTTTGAGCTTTGTTAGAAGACTAGCTTCTTCGGTAAAATTGTTCATTTGTTCAAAGGCTACACATTGCTTGTTTAGTTAAATCGATATATTAAAAATTTTGAACTCAATTCAGGATGCAGACCAGATAGCCGGTTGGTTTTTTCAAGGTTGCTAATAAGACAATGCACTATAGTCCAGGAATCAGTTTTACGCGGAAAGATGCATTTTGAGCTTTAGAATGAAACATTACACGAAAACGGTCTTCTATAAAGTTGTTTGTATTAGTAAGGCCCTTTGTTTGGTGTTATTTAAAATTAGGGTGGTCCACGTTTTCATAGAAATATTGTAACTAACTTTCTTATTTGTAGAAATTATATTATACATGCTTCAGCAAAGTTGTAGACCATTCAATTTCTAGCAACTTTGCTAAAAAAGTTTTTTTGTAACTCTTAAATTGACTGATTTAGAACTTAATAAAACGC
Organism: Aedes aegypti; assembly: GCF_002204515.2. NCBI lineage: Eukaryota > Metazoa > Arthropoda > Insecta > Diptera > Culicidae > Aedes > Aedes aegypti. The sequence continues at coordinate 90,761,312 of NC_035108.1, read as the reverse complement.
AAATTTTCATGCAAAAAGATTGTTAATATCTATTTTATTTCAAAAGTTATTAATGTTTTTGTGATAAAAAATATTTGTTTTTCAAGGCATTTTATTAGAGTTACAAAAATAACACATCTGTAATTTTTTAATATAATATACAATTTTGTTTTGTCTTTAGAATGCCGTCAAGAGATATTTTTTATGTTTGCCCCAATCAGAGATATTCACAATCAAAGTAGGCATGTTTTTGAGAGAAAACCAACAATAACTCCCAAACGGAAGGAGATAGCGAGTTTCTTCACTCACCGAATTACGCATTTTTCAAAGCTCTAAAAGTGTTAGACTACTTTGATGAGATATTAGAATTGAAAACGCTAGAGCCAGAAAACCAATTTTGCTCGGACCACCCTATTTCACCGTAGGAAAAATACTTCAAATCGATCAATTTAAGAGATACAAAAAACTTTTTTTGGCAAGGTTGCTAGAAATGGAATGGTCTACAACTTTGCTGAAGCATGTATAATATAATTTCTACAAATAAGAATGTTAGTTACATCATTTCTATGAAAACGTGGACCACCCTAATTTTTAATAACACCAAACAAAGGGCCTTACTAATACAAACAACTTCGTAGAAGACCGTTTTCGTCTAATGTTTCATTCTAAAGCTCAAAATGCATCTTTCCGCGTAAAACTGATTCCTGGACCACTGTGCAATGTTCAGCATTTTTGACTAGTTCGGATTACTGCCATTAGGGGGCGCTAATAAGTATGGTACCATGCCCACACAGTTACGGATCACCCACAGTGACGAATCACTTTGGCGTTCAACATCGGATAACTCGCTCAAAACATAAAAGTTGACGTAAAACATATTTTTCCCATGTTTGTCTTCTACCATTTGTAGTGTTAAGCACAACGTTCAACCGCTAAATAGCGGTGTATTTGACAAATTTTTAGTTGGTACCACACAGCTATCATTATATGTTCGTTTTCTGTAAGAAGTGCCGTCAGCATTCATAAGCTCCCACAGCTGTGCACAGGTGGTAAAATTCAAATTTTATAGCACAAAACATACTCATTCGTTTCGATTGAGTATGAATTCATCTTTGGAAAACATTTTTCTCGATTGTTGATTCTAAATATCGAATATTAGCACTTCTAACTAATCCATAATACGGATCAGGAAATGATTGTTTACCCCGGTTATGGATCACTTTCAAAGAATCTATATTTCTGCCATTTTAAGCATTGGATTCGACATTTTCAGACAATAGCACTAAGGATAAAACTAATAAAACATCAAGGTTTGTAAATTTCATTTTTAGCCGACAAAAATGTGTGAAAAACTTGGTGTGTAGCGAAAACAGTTCATGTCTCAATTATTACAATGCAGTATCACAAACAAAAGGCATTTTACCCTTGTTTTCAGCTCGAACACTGTTATTTTTTGCAGTAATATATGACGCATTGTTAACTTTCGTCAAAACATGCAATACATATGCATTGAGTTAAAAATCTCTTGATTTTGCACACTGATCCGTAATATGTCACAATTTGATCCATAATAATAATGTTGATCCATAATATGGTTTTCAGAAACCGATACAATTTTTAATTTTTATGCAATCCTATGTAAATATTATACTCAAAATAGTTTACTAACCGAAGTTCCAATTTGAAACGATTCGATTCGTGCTTTTAAATTACCATTTTACGTTTTCCATGTTGTTTTAATGAATTTTATAGGTTTGACTCTACACTATTTGATCCATAACTGTGGGGTCATGGTATTTCATAGTATGAAATAACCCAAATGCTGTCGAACGTCTTTACAAATTTCATCCAGGAAGTTAGTCCTGCCTCTCCTATGTGCAGTGCATACATTCGAACCTGTGTTAAAATCCTGAACCGATCAAGTGCTGCTATGACGTTCGATCGCCATACCGCCTAGTTAGGAAAAAAAAAGGAAATACACAGAAAGTGCAAACCATTAAGCAACCTTTCACGTGCAGGCATGGCTGACTGGCTGGATGCTGCTCGACCGCTTCCATTCATAGCACATATAACTCGAACTGCGCTATAGAGACCAACCGTGCATCGAAAGAGAAATTTCCCCCCTCGAAAACGGCGCACATGCGTTTGCAACTTTTGTGGTTCCATTTCCCCAGGCCCAGAAAGTAGGTCATCGAACCTTTGGTTTGTTTGTACGAATGCTGCATATCCTTGCCTTATCGTCAGCAATATTTCCACAGGGTTGCGTAATCGGTAGGGACCTGAACCGGAGAGTCTGTTCAGCGAGATATTCTCTTTTTTCTTACGGACAAAGCAATGATAAAACAAACAGGGCTAGTTGCGACTAAGTATCTTGAGAAACAGGATGGAGTGCTTAACAATATCCTGAAGCAGGAGAAATTTCTCTAAAAATCCCTAGTAAAATCATTGAAGGATTTTCTAGACGCATTCTCAGGAAAATCTGTGAAGGCTTTTCTTGAGAAATTTCTGTAGTGATCACTGAAGTAATCGTTAATACAGTTCTAGGAAAAATCTCTGGTAAAAATCACTAGAAGAAATGATGCTGTTTCTCAAGAAAACAGATGAGAGATAATTCCGGAAGAACCTGTGAAGTTATCACGTAAGGGTCTCTGAAGGTTCCAAGTCTCCGAAAAGAGATCTGCTTACCAGCCCTGCCAACTGCAACAAACTGATTGTCAAGTCACGGTTGGAGGGAGCCAGCAGGACAACCAACAGACAGCACACCGGTTGAGTCAATCAGAGAACTAGCGAAGCGAATGAATATGCATCACGAGATGATGGCTATTACGTACAGGCTCAAAACACAGACCTATACGGTTTCTCGAGCCGGCTGGATACTGAACCGGGGGAGATGATTTGATGGATGCAAATCCACAGTCAGTGCCTTAGTTTGCAACAGACCTCATGCGTTATGCAAAAACAATAAACGTTTCCAATGGACTAGCGTTGGCTATGGATGTGAATGATATTTGGAGACGTAGAGTGTGTATGAGTGCTTCAAGATGTTTACCAGTTCGAAAACTGGCCAGATTAGAGTTGAAATCCGAGAAAAGGTCAGAGAAAGTCATTGACAGTTTATGAAATGTGTGATTAATTGACTATATTTCAAGTACAACATTCCAATGCGTCGTATCTACCTGAAGTAAACAATTCAGTTTTGAAAAGGGCACATGATTTTTTGAATAATCATAGCTTAATATGATTAAAAACAACATTTTTGATGTTTCACACTTCACTGATAGTTACACCGCTTGGTTAAATCTATGGAGGGAGCAGAGCAACGTATCTATATTCAATCAAACTGATGTATGTGTAATTTTGTCAGTGTTCACGGGAACAATAATATGAACTGGGAGGTTCTGTATTAAAAAAACACAAAAATGATCAAAACTAGCTTTTGCTAAAATCGGAGATAAAGCTAGATATTATCAAGACCAATCGTGTTCGGTCCGCGTTGTAAGAGTGCGAAAAAGGAATCGCGTTTCTCAGTTAGTCCGCATGCTTAGAGCAAAGCTGAAAGTGGATTATGGCTGCTCAATCGAGGATGAAGGATCAATTGGTGAGCTCGTTTCATGCTTTTATTTCAAACCTGTAAAATATGTATGACTGCACATTTAATCGTTACAACGGTGGGACATAAATATGATTTTTCAACTAACTATGAATGGTTCGTCACTGTGAGTGTCGGCATAAACTCTTATCCATATTTTGTATGTTTTACGTATTTTTTTACCTTTTACTTTTATTTTTGTAATTCACAAAAACTTTGAAATGTTCGACACTATAAGTGTAGACTTGCAACAAACTATTAATAGTTTGCCATTGTAAGTGTCGCTATAATAGTGTTCTGTGATGGTCCAGCCAATCGAGTTTTTTTTTCGCATGAGTAAAATATGGTAACACATGCTTTCGTCCTGACAGCTGAAGGAATATTGTGTTTAGATATTTGTTCAACAAAATTTGAATGTTTTGTCACTTCAAGTGTCGACATAATTTTCTTGTATTTGGAAATATTTCATATCAATTGAAAATATTATATTTAAAAGCATGTTTATATTTCACAAATAATTGTTTATTATGGTCTAATCGCTTATCATAGTGAATCATGTGACCGAACGATCCTCCCCATTAACAAACATCCCTCCCAGTAACCTTTGTGGAGATGCAGCGGTAAACACGGTCTCCAAATAGCAAAGGTTGCATATTAACGTTCCTTCCCTCAATCCCACCTGACTGCAAGGACGTGGCCGGCGCGCGTTTTTGATCCTGTATAAATAGAGGTACTGAATTATGCACATTGAAGAAGACTATGGCCAATCCCAGCAGAACTTCTAGTTTATTCTTTGTGCATCTTCACTGACTTAGATCAATCACGGAATAGCAACCATTGATATGTGTAGTCAGTTTAAGCTAAGCTAAATCAGAGATAAAGCCAGTTACGTGATTTTGTAAAAGTGTTCTCGATGTGTGTTTAGTTCTAACAAACCATTAGAGGTCTATAAAAATATTGCTTCCATATTCTATCGTTTGGTCATAAAATGAGGCTAGAAGTTAATTCAAATAAACATTAAATTAAAAAAAATGTAAGTCATTAAACCCCTCGCATAACTTTTCGAAAGGACCTATCTAACATTGAGAGGCTCTATTTGAGCTTGAACTTGATTGGCCGCCCGTGGATGCTACTCCAGTATCGCCAGATCAGCTGCACTTACACAAGGAACCAACTAGATGACTACTTGGGACTAACAGACACCCTCAGTGTATAAGTGCTGGTGATCTTCTATTTTTGGCGCGTGCCACGTCAGAATGCAGACCAATGTGGGGAAGGGGAAGGAATTGATGCTGTACTTATACTGGCCCACTGTAGATCGTGGAGTCCAACTGCATCTACGCCAGTTCATGCGGGAGTGTATGGATTTGGAGGAAAGGCATGGCAGAGAGGTTTGCTTTTGTGGTTAGAAGACTGCCTACAGGGGATAGGCAAAATGATTGAGATAGGCAAAATTTTGCCCAAATTCAAATGCTTATAACTTTATGAAAAATGAATGAAATTGGATGCATCTGGAAGCAGCCGACGGCAAATTTGGTCCAGTTTTAGGAACTTCCTTGGCCATGCATATTGGCCACTGGACACCGGAGATGTTCCGGATTTTCTGAGGTCATGTCCAAATGTCATTTTTTCTGTCGCTTGTATTTTGTGTGGTGTTAAGTTAGATAGATGTTTGCAATTTTCCTAGAAACTAGAACTAATAGGAAGTTGAATGCCACCGGACGCATAAGATTGGTTGGAAATCTTCAGAAATATGACCATTTCCGTAAAACTGGTTCCGGAAAGCATGGTCAGTCATGTTTGTATTTCCAATCATGTAAATATTATCCGGAGCTATATCCAAGTGGACATCAACCTTAAAAATGATGTTTCCTGCAGCGTATTCAGAACCATTAGATGCACAGACCACTCTATAGAAGGTTCCAGGTGCCCTGGGGGAAGTGGTCAATTAGGAACATATCTGGAACCATATCAATATGGGCATCAAACTTCATGATTTTCAAAGGTTATGCTTTCCGAAGCATTTCCAGCACCACCGGCTGCCATGACCACTTTATAGTAGATTCCAGGTGCCCCGGGGATGTGGCCAATGCAAAACATGTCCGAAAACACATGATGCTAATAGAAGTATTTACAGCGCAACTTATTTATATGACCACTGTATAGTAGGTTCCATGGGCCCTGGGGGATGAGGTCATGTTTCGAGTTGGCCACATCTCTAGGAGCCCCTGGAATATACTATAGAGTGATTATTATATCTTGTGGTTCTGAAAATGCTCGCCATTTTCCAAGTCACATGGATCTTACTGTTTATGGTAGAATGTGATTCTAAACAGATGAACGGACATGTTCCGAATTGGCCACATCCCCCGGGGCACCTGGAACCTACTATAAAGTGGTCATGGCAGCCGGTGATGCTGGAAATGCTTCGAAAAGCATAACCTTTGAAAATAATGAAGTTTGATGCCCATATTGATATGGTTCCGGATATGTTCCTAATTGACCACTTCCCCCAGGGCACCTGGAACGTTCTATAGAGTGGTCTGTGCATCTAATGGTTCTGAATACGCTGCAGGAAACATCATTTTTAAGGTTGGTGTCCGCTTGGATATAGCTCCGGATAATATTTACATGATTGGAAATACAAACATGACTGACCATGCTTTCCGGAACCAGTTTTACGGAAATGGTCATATTTCTGAAGATTTCCAACCAATCTTAATGCGTCCGGTGGCATTCAACTTCCTATTAGTTCTAGTTTCTAGGAAAATTGCAAACATCTATCTAACTTAACACCACACAAAAATACAAGCGACAGAAAAAATGACATTTGGACATGACCTCAGAAAATCCGGAACATCTCCGGTGTCCAGTGGCCAATATGCATGGCCAAGAAAGTTCCTAAAACTGGACCAAATTTGCCGTCGACTGCTTCCAGATGCATCCAATTTCATTCATTTTTCATAAAGTTATAAGCATTTGAATTTGGGCAAAATTTTGCCTATCTCAATCATTTTGCCTATCCCCTGTATGTATCAGGCGTAAGGACAGGCGTGCTATAGTGATGGAAGAATGGAAGCGTTAAGGAAACGGTTTCTTGTCCGTCTCTGGTTCTAGCGTTTGCTATGGACGAATAGTTTTGAGAGTGAGAGAGTGAACGAAAGAAGCAAGTGAAAGATACAACTACAAATATGAGGAAAGGAACGGGCTTGGGATTGAGACCATGACTTTCTGCTTATGAAGCAAAAGCGATAGCCATTAGACCACCAACCTCTCTTTATCTACTTTCTCTTTATTCAATAACTGAGTCACATTCCTCTTGTATGAAACACCAGCCAAGGTCATTGTCTTTTGATCTATAGTGAAAAATTTCCCAAAAGCTTTAGTATTGTACTGTTATAATCGAAAAAAGAGGGAGAGATGAGAGAATCTCTCATTGCCCATGGTCCATTATTAAAGTTCAACAAGATTTGTGTAAACATTTAGATCTCGATACACATTTTTCTAATTGCCTCTCAAAATGCAAAATATGACCGGAGTACTTGAAAAACCGAGCTTAAAACTCAAGATCAAATTTTAAAAAATATCAGAGAAATCCTTAAGAAATCTTTTCACAGTTTTCAAGAAAATTTTCCGAAAAAAAAGCCGGAATGTATTTCCAGAGAAAATCCTTAAATAATCTCTAAACAACTCAATGAGAAACACCTGAAGGCATCATACAGTATGGCCCATAAAATATGCGAAAATTGTTCGAACGTGAATTTAGTATCCAAATCTAATAAAGACAAGAAGTTTATAGGTTTTGTCCGCTCAAAATTAGAAACAGCGTCTGATTGTCGTACAGTCTGGTGATAATCTTTCTACCTTCAAAAATCACACTTTATTGTTGAAAATATTAGTTTGTTTGGTATCAGAAGATGGAGTAGTTCTTAGAGAACGTATTTTTCGTGGTCACAATAAAATATTTTGCCAGGGTCATAGTTTTGAGGGCATTTGCGTCTTATGGGTTTGATATGCCTTTATTTTTGTCAAAGTTCAATAAATTATAAACACGGAAGTCTATAACAGTTCTTTGAGGAATAAATTTGTTCCTTAGGTCAGAGACAATTTATAGCACTACTAGCTCATAGGTTTTGAGCAAAACAGAGCCGCTTATAACAGCTATACGAAAGTTCAACCACGGCAATCTAAAATCAGCCCTTTTTTCTCGAAAATATGTTTAAGTATTCAATGGTCTAGGTATGAATCCATTCTATCATTTGATATGGGCGAGTGCTGAAGACAAGTTCTGTGAAGAATCTTACCCTATTGTTAATGTTTTAGAATCTATAAATTGACGCTTCTATTGAGCTGTTCGGTAATCCAATCCGCATGGTTATTGAATTAAATAACTCATTACGCGTGGTAAAGATGGACAAATTATGGGTGAAATTATGAAAAAAATCCACGTGCTCGGCTGGGACTTGCACCCAGGACTCTTGTATGCTAGACGAGCGCTTTACCAACTAAGCTACCGACCCACTTGGTGACCCAATAACTGAGTTGGTTACAAGTTTAGAATTCAAATCCCTACAGACCATGCGGACCGGACGTAATGAGTTAATTAATTTTAGAAGCTTTTATCACAAAGATATTGATCTCGAGGACCGTATGAAAAAATAAAGGTATGATTCTAATTCTTGTCTAGTAAGGAGAAAGTAACAGATAAAAAACATGTCCGAAGCGAAAAAACTGAGTCTAAACAGTCTAAACAATTCAAATCCATATAAATAAAAATGGAGTGGTGTTTGTATGTCACGAAATAACTTGAAAACGGATGAACGGATTGGCGTCAGTTTTTCACAGTTGCACACGGCAAGGGATGCGACGTGTTCGTGTGAAAAAAAGGTTTGGAAAAGTCTCAGGAATAATCGAGAAAACCGGGGAAAACTAATGTGTCATTTTGTATGGGGAATTACATGACGTTTTACAACAGCCTACTTGATGGCAAGACGAAGTTTCCCGGGACCACTTCGTAACAAAAGCTACTATGAAACATGATATGACGATTTTCGCATTTTTTTATGGGCCATACTATACAAGAGAGCTCATGTAAAGATCTTTGAACAAACTTTTGGACCCTTGAGGAATTCTTGGAGTGTTCTCTAGATAAAACACTATTCTTAATTTGATCAGGTCGGTACCAAACAGCATTCCCTTTTAATGATACTTAATGATTCGTTGACAACACAGACAATCCTTGTTTTCTGGTTTGTAGATATCTAATGATGATTTCGAGCTATTTTTCGTTGAGGTCAGTTTAGCATAGAAATATTCACAGTTTCCTTAAAAAGTTGATGGAAACGTCGGTACTAAACAATCCTATGTAAGTAGATGAAAAAACCGAATTTAGTACTATACCATTTAATTCCACTAGAGTTTGCATCCTTTGACAGATACGCGTATTTCGACCTCAACTGTAAGGCCGTCTTCAGTGTCCTATGTAGCTGAAATCAATTTTGCAATCATATAACTTAACAAGCATAAAACACAGGAAAAAATTTCGGCAATTGCTGAAGTAATCTCTCGAAAGGAAGTTGTGAATGTATTTCTGCAGGAATTTGTGGATAAATCACTGGCAGAATTTATAAAGCTTTTCTTAGGGGAATTCCTGTTGTTTTCTGTTGTTCCTGTTAATTTCTGTGTCAACTGATATGTAGAACCGTTTTGGACTTTAATTGGTTTAGGTACAAGAAAGAGTTATAGACTCTTCATAGTTTCATAGTATACAAATTTCACAATAATTTACTATAATCATCAAAACACTTTTGATGTGTTCGCAAGGTAAAAAAATGTTGTTTGGCGTGAAATCCATAGAAAATGGTTTCGAAGTTATTTTACCAACCAAGATTCAAAAGTACACGGTTCGCGTTGTTCGAATGCAAAAAGATATTCGGGTACAGTCGAGGATGGATTACTAACTGGTGAGCTCGTTTCATGCTTATGATAACAAATTTTTGTCCTGGCAACGTTACGTTTATGTAATTTTCAAACAAACTATGGTAGATTCACTACAAATGTCGACATAAACCCTTATTCCTGTTTCATAAAATTCATACCCCATACGTCATTACTGGAAATAACCTTTGAATAGTTCGACATTATGAATGTTTTTTAATCTTCTACCAATATCCACCAATATCTTTTCACCGCGACACAAAAATGCAAAACTAGTTTTAAGTAAAAGTCGTACTTTTCCTCCTTGTCCTTGCATCGTATCACCGACCCAACGTGACTCCCAGATCTTTACTCCTGCTTTACTAATCAACACCCCTTCCCGTGGTGATTGTGGAGATGTATTCTAGACCTCTAGAACAACAATCACTAGACTTCACTGACTGTAAAGACTTGACGTCGGCCAAATATTGATCAATAATATGGAAGCTACAAAAATGTGCACTGCGAGAGTGAGCGGAAAGTCCCATTCCTTATTCTTTTGGATCGAAGTTCAATTTTGACTAGTTCCGATCAATCACAGAGTAGCAGCTGTTTCTGCACCTGTCTATAGCACACCTGAACGCACCTGTCTATAGCATACCATATTTTGTTATTATACCATTATTAGGTATAGTTCAATAGCGTCAAAAAAAAATAAAAAAGACCTCAGTCAGATATTGGAAAGCTATTTAAGACTGCTTGGGGTATACAACTACTGCTGAAAAATTTCACTTTTATATGAGAATTCATCATGTATTATTTAGGTACTGCAATACCTGATCCAATTACCGTTTTGGTGTTTGTAGAATATGCATAAAATATTATTTGATTTATTGTACCTTTTATGCAGGGATCTTCAATACCTGATTCAGATAATAAGTATTGGAAATTCTGGTATGCAATACCTTTGTCAGGCATTTGACAGAAATTTTTCTTCTGCTGATTTGAGATCTAAAGTTTCAAATCTGCTTATTGAAATGATACATAAATCTGTTCAAAATAACTATTCTTATGCAATGACATATCTACACCATATCAATTTGACTGCATAGAGACAAAAACTGTCCTACTTGAATAGAGAATGTTCGGTTGTTATTTGATAAGAATACAAAAGAGCTACATATATGCAAACGCCGGTACCATACTTAACGTAATTCCAGACAAATCCTCTCGTAAGCCAGACACCACACAATAATCTTGAGAACTTATGTGTTTCGTTCATTCCGTTCGAAGAACACAGCTCAGAAAACATTTTTGGAGTTTCTCTTCATTCACAGAGACAGAAAACTCTGGAATTCTACACTAGATAGAAAAAAAAACAGAGCATGCCGTTCTTCGGCCACTATATGAAGATGACACTCTCATGTTGGATTTAGACGTTGATTCCGTCTGTCAGGGTGTCTCTTTCATACCATAAACATAAAGCCTCGCTGTCGGAAAAAGTGATTCTCGACAAAGGCTCAATGAATTTTGAATGGGCATTCCGGCCGGGTAATCTGGCGTTCTCGGAAGCAGACGAGAAACGTCTGCGTGTCGTTTTTTTTGTAGAATTGTAGCTGAATGGCAGCGTGTCGTCATCGTCGGACGTACTATTTAAGGAATTGTGTTTCGGATGATTTCAATAATGAATAACCGCCGAAACGGGAGTGGGTGCCGACATCGCACTTTTCTTGCCTTCGACAGAAGCAACATTCTATCGAAGGTAAAACCTGTTGGCTGATTTGAATAATCCTTGTCGGGGTAGAACAAAAATCTCCCAAAAACCTACGCATCAGTGATGTTAAAAAGTTCGATCGTTTGACCGTGACTCCACCAAGTCGTTGATCACCCACGTATGGATACCGATTGACAACGACACTGTGCTCCCCAGACCGTTATTATCAGAAAAAAACTTCATCAAATCTGACCAATTTATTGGAACACCGTGACAACATGTCTACTTGAAGGTTTCAAATAAAGAGCTTTTGGTTTAAGAGGGAATATCATTAGTTGAGTTTTGGAAACCTTAGGAGAAATCTTCCAGTTCTGCAAGTATGTAGAAAAGATATCCTAACTTTTTTGCAATCTACTACAGATGACACGCAGGCTTCGTCCTTGGGCGGAAAGACCTGTGTCATCCGCAAACAAAGATTTTTGACATCCTTGAGCCTGAGTTACGTAAGTCAGATGTAAAAATATTATATATTATTGGTCCCAAAATGCTGCCTTGACGAGCACCAGCTCTTACAGGAAGTCTTTCAGACATGAAGTTCTTATAATTAACCTGAAGTGTACGTTCGATTTGGCAGATAACTTTTAATTATTCTAACAATGATGTTGGAAAATTAAAGTTTTTTAATTTCACAATCCCAAGCCTTCATGCCAAACACAGCCGAATGCTTTTTCTATGTCTAGAAGAGCAAGACCAGTAGAATAGCCTTCAGATTTGTTGGAACGGATCAAATTTGTTACAAGTAAAAGTTCATGAGTGGTCGAATTTCCATGCCGAAAACCGAATTGTTCATCCATTAGATCTATTGCTCTCGCGCAATAATATTTCTGAGATTTGGCTTGCGGTTCAAAAAGCATAGCGTAGGCCTGACTTCATAAAAAGGGCATTACTTCAGAACGATCCACACGACTTCTTCTAAATTTTGTTCAGACATGCAGCTTAGTCACATAAAAGAACTGGTGAACACAGATTTGATGGAGATTTTTTTCTGACAATAACTATCTAAGGAGTACCGTGAACGAGTTACCACCGAGGATTTCTATTAGGTTCACAACAGGCCTTACGTTCGCTCGAGAGATAACACGGTCAAGGCGCAATCCACGTTCCCTGATATATATCCACTTATGAGTTTGATAAGCGGCGCAGGAGAAGGTCGCACTGTTATCAGCGCAGAAATGTTGTTTTCTTTGTCGAGCAGATACCGCACACGAGAAATGATATGATCAGTTGTAAAACAACAACAGAAACAGTAGAACTCTCCGAAGCGAGCAGTTGCTCAAATTTCCGAATTACTTGTGAAGCACACTCGGGCGGAGTTTCGGAGAGATCCACCGTAACGCATTACATATAGACCGGGAGGAACACTTTGGTGGGAAAAAAGGCGTACAAAACCTATAAATATCTGACCGGCGGCGTGCGCTAGTTGCGTCGCTTATGTCCGCCGAAACGCCGAAATGCCCGTTCGCACATTTTTGGCCGCCACATCTTCCCGCCGTTCACACGTTTATATTGCAGTTTTATTTTTAAATAGCTCTTGTGTTACTATAGCAGAGTCACCCACAGAAGACGAGTTCTATGTAAATGTTTGACGGAATGTTCGGCGCTTTGGAACCGCATTCAGAGAGGAACCGAATGCAGTTTTACCAACGGGATACAGGAGTCTGGTCGAATCTCTCTTCCGAAATAACAGACTACTGTTCGATGAGTTTTCGGAGTCGAAACAAGTGGTCTTGAGGAATGATTTATTGCTTGGACAATATTGTTCTCATCTTGCGCACAATCGCTTACCCGTTTTAACAGGACCGGAGTTAGGATAACTGTAGAGTTTTGTTCCCATTTCACATAGATAAAAATAGGAGCCGGACTCTATTCTTGGCACTTTTGATTCACTTCGACAGATGGGTTTCTTGAATGGTATTGTGCTCATATTTGGCCACAATATGTGTCATTCAGTGTTTCTTGTTGCAAAGTTTGAGACTACTCAGCCGAGAATTTTAGAATTTCGAAGATTCGAATTATGTTAAACTAGAGTGCCTATAAACAAGAGTAACGTTTTGTTCCAATGTTGACAGGTCTCCTGCTTAATTGGATTGCGGATTTGTATAGAAATGACAGTTCGCCGCTGTTCCAATTTTGACATTGAAAAGTGGCGTCTCGTCCTAAGGTGCACTAGGTGCGCTACACAGTCAAAGATTTCAAACTAACAAATTAAAAATAAATCTATATATAAATAAAAACACCACTCGTGTTTGTATGTCACGAAATGGCTTGAGAACAGAACAACCGATATGGACAATTCTTTAACTGTTGTCTTCAAGTCCCTTCAAGGGTTCCGACGTATTCGTGTGACGAAAAAGATTAGGGAAGTTTTCGAAAAATTTGGTAAAACGGGGGAGTACTTATATGTTATTTTGTATTGGAGGTCCATGATATTTTTCAACAGCCTACTTGATGGCAAGACGAAGTTTGCCGGGATCACTAGTATATATTATAATTCTAAATACTTGCAATATTCATAAATCTCTTTTGCCTAATTGGTGTATCGCCCTCAGTGAACAAAGCCAGTCTCCACCGTTTGATTCTCCCTCTCATGGGCTCGCTCAACCAGCAAGCGAAAACCGCAAAGCCAACAAGACAAACTGCCATGTGTCTCCATCGTATTGCAGAGAACGTCCACTTCAGCCGTGCGCATTCTCTCATGTGCACGATAATAGCCTGTATGGACACAGCAGGAATGTGCATTTCAATTGACATTCGTCGTCCAATAGTGGCGTTGTATAGGTAAAATCTGGTTCACTACAGAGAAATTGCCCATGGCGCGGTTTGCGAGAATTGAGAAAGCGCGCGCAACTGGCGTCACGACGTCTGCTGTTGGAAGAGAAAGCGTTAACGCCGTACATGCGTATGGGTATGCTGTATAGAGCTTTCAGGTGTCGCGCGATACTAGGCGACTTGTTTTGCTCTACGCATTGACAGCTAATAAAATGCGGTGGGCGTAAAAGGGGGGTTTCAGTGTTCAACAGTCAGTCATCATTTCACTTAAAAGCCTTGATGTAGGTATCACAAATTGTGTTCAAGAATATGTCCCAGCTCTGGACATCCTTCAAAAAACTAAGATATCGTTATACATTTAACAAGCTGTAAATAACAAGAATTAACATTGAGAACAACATCGTTTGAGGCAATGGAAATTCGCAATTTTGTGGAAGCCTAAAAAAATTCCCTTCATCGCAAAACGAGTCGAGGTTTCATCAAAAATGTTATAATCGTTCAGTTTCAAGTTGGACGTCTTTCTGGCTTGCATCGTATAAGACGTCATCCAAAATGTTTAAAACTGACAACAAAGGATTAAAACAAAGAAAATAAAAACAAAAACGTTCAATGAGCAACAAACATCATAGCTACGAGACACTTGAAGATTGCGTCCAGTATTTGAAATTACATTATAAGCAGTGGCGACTCGTAACCTCACTTTTTACCTGTTCTACGACTCTAAAAATGACTATTTCGGCAAATTTAGATTATAAATCGAAAAGTTAATTATTGATATTGTTTTTTTTTTCTAACAAATCTCTACTCATTATATGCCAATTTGTTGCTGAAATTCAAGAATTTCTATTCGTGGAACAGGTAGATTTGAGGTTAGGCAATCGCCTCTGATTATAAGGTGGATTATTTTTTCTACTGAAATTCATATTGAAACTCAATTGCAAAACTCGTTTTTATAACTAATTTTAATGGTTTGTGCAAATCAGTGTACAGGTAATTAAATTCCTCACGGGACGCCTCCGATATTGTTGTCAGTCTTCTTTAAATCAACTCTGTATTATACCAGAGACGTCTTTGCACGTTTGCAACATTTTTTTTTTTTGTCTCAAGCACCGAAATATTGCTATTTACTCAATTTCGAATTGCTGAATCCATTGCAGTTTTCAAGATTATCATAGCACGTCTAATTTTTGAGATAATGCCTATTGAAATTACAGAATTTGAATATTTCTGCGAACTTGTATGCAAGTTTAGCAGCTTGTATTACGGAATTTCACTAAGGTATTTCCCAAGAAATTACATTACAGATTATCCCAAGCATTCATTTGTGAATTTCCTCAAAAGTGCTCCATGGATCCTTTCAGTAATTTGCCTTAAGTAGCTTTTAGAGTCTAAAATTTAGACACTATCCTAAGAATTTCAGCCGGAATGCTTTCTAAGCTTCTTATAAGAAGTTTGCAGAATATTCAATAGGAAATTCGGTACTTTTCGAGCGTTATAATTTACTTCTGGTTTTAACAAAGGGGTTCCTCCATCAGCCATTCAAAAAACCCAACATTTTAAAGAATTTCTTAAAAAAAAAACAAAAGATTTTGAAAATTTTCAGGGGTTTTTTCGGCCAATAATCAAGGAATTCATTTAGATGTTAAAGATCACAGGATAATTGAACCCCTCTCCAATAAAATGAAAAAAAAAAGCCCAGGAGTTTAAGCAAAGATACTTTTTTGGGTGTCCCTTCTAGTTTTATATTTTGAATCAATCCTGCGATTTCTCTAAATATTGAAGCAGAAATTCTTCCAGTAATACTTTGAAATTAACTTCAAACTGTTTTGAGACTTGATCCAATGCTTTTTTTCGGTTTTACTATCATTTATTTGTGAATACCTGTAAAAACTTGATCTACAAAAAAAAATCTGAAAATTTTATTTCTTGGGTTCTACAAATTACTACAACGAATATTTTCATGAAAATTCTTGGACCAATGTGTAGTGAAGTTCTTGAAGAAACCTGAAAAATAATTCCTTTATAAATGTGTAGAATTAGAGATGAATTCATTGAAATATATTTAAAAGAAATCTAAAGGAAATTCTCAATCTTTCAAGATTCTGATGTGAAGTGTGCAGTTAATCAATCGGATTACAAAATCAGGGTGTCTACTCGTTTACAGGTATGAAATTCCCTGAGATTTCCAGGTTTTTTTCAGGATTTACAAAATAATTCCAGGTTCAAAATAAATACTCTTATTTCAGATGGATAATAAATTGATGACAAATTTATTTTGATTTAATAATGTTTAAAGATTACAGATTTTTTTTCGTGCATGTTAAAACTATTTCAAGAAGGAACAATATCAAAGCTTATGTTTTATTCAATTCAGTTATTCGGTTCAGTATTTGAGAATGAGATTTCTTCATTTATATCGTTTGTAAAAGCTCTGATTACTATTGTGAACTGAACACAACTTGCAAGTGCATCAGTATGCTCAATCCTTAAAATTTATTAATTACCACTAAGTACTCATGCGAAAACAGATCACGCACTAATCATGTTTGACCCGTGTTTAGTGGAGAAACCACAAATGGTATCCATGGACCGTTTGAATACTCAAAACAGCTCAATGGGCGAAAAGAGATAAAAAAAATACCTCCTTTTGTGACAAATATAGCAAAAAAAAACGTTTGCGGCTGTTTTCAAAATTGTATTATTTAAATTACAATCATATGACCTGCAGAAAAATCCAACATATTTGTATAGGTACACTGCCCATAAAAGCATATCAGTCCCATGTCTGCTGGATTTCCTATTCACATGGGACAATTATGCGTTTATGGGCAGTACATTACTATCTAAGTAAACACAAATAATCCTTTTTTTTTGATGATAGAATCACGGAAAATCGAACCCTTGGATAATCATGTCAGACCAGTAAAGCATTTAAATTTTGTATTTTTTGAATATGATAGATTGTTTGTATTTCATTCAAAATCGTTCAAATGTTCGGGACTGGTAGCGATTTGCATGATAGAAGAGACAAGATAGAGACCGAACCGGAACCAAAAAGAGGCCAAACAGGAATAAAAAAAGACAACGAAACCTAATAGGAATCAGGCGATAAGAATTTGATTCCTCACGAAATCAGACCAGAGGTTTGTCTGAAGATATTTTTTATTTTTGCCATTACGACAAATAATACTGATCGTATTACTATATGTATTTTCAATGATTTTCTCAAGGAATTTCATCAAAATGCATTTCAGGTTTAAGGATTCAAATATTACTCCGAAGATTTTCTCAGGATAGGGTAGATGGAGGGATCTCTGTATTTGAGAGATTTGCAGCCCGAGGCTGGCTAACCTCTTGAATTTCTCCAGCAGTTCACTCGGTGATTATTTCCCATGGAATTTTCCAAAGGAATTCATCAAAAAATTGTGATTAGGATACTTTACGAATATAACCTAGTTTTTTCCAAATACAACTACCGAAATTGACTCAGAGATCATCAGGAATTCCTTTAAAGATTCTCTCAGATATTTTTCAAGAAAGCTTTGAGTTTTCCAGGATTTTATCTAACGATTTCCCAAGGACACCCTCCAAGACTCCCGTTTAGAACTTCTTCAAAACTTGGAACAGAAATTTCTCCAAAGATGCCTCTACGAATTTCTTACAAAATTGTTCTTTAGATTTTTTTTCTAGGAATTTCTCTATGGATACCTCCAAGAATTACTCAGATATTTATTTAAGAATTCTTACAGTAACTCTCTCAGATTCAACCAAATCTTTGATGATTTGTCCAAGTATTCTTCCACGTTTTTTGGCAGGAAATGGGAATGAAATTTTTAAGAAATTTGAGAAAATGTTCAAAAATATTTCGTTAGATATTTCTAAAGTTAAATTTAAAGTCATCTCTGAGAAAACTTGTATAACTTCTTAAGTCACCCTTGATAAATATGGGTTACTAGAAGAACTCATAGACCCCTGAGGAAATTTTAGGATTTTCTAGTTAAATTGTTAACCCGTATAGGCCTGAGTGAAAGCAAAAATACTGAAACCCTCACCGCTCTGGGAATTCTTAACGGATTCAAATGATTTTTCGTCAGTTCACTGGCCCACATATCTAGTTTCTATAAGTGGCCAGAGGGACTTGGAAATATTCCCGTGGCCGGAGTTATTGTGGTGGGTTAATGGGTCAAGTCGGGTCAAAAAGGGCTATTTTTTGGTACATGCCAAACTACCTTTATTTATTTGCAATGACAATCATTTTAATTTGCATAAATCATTAAGATCTGATATTCAACATTATAAATAAAGAGTTTGGCACCGTTTAAAATATACCGGATGTGACCATTCGGACGTAATGCCCGGAAGAACCGGCTATAGATTTTTTGGATACTAAACCGTTTTAATTCTCGAAAAGTAGAAATCAAACATAATTGTAAGGGGCCCAGATAGCCGTAGCGGTAAACGCGCAGCTATTCAGCATGACCAAGCTGAGGGTCGTGGGTTCGAATCCCACCGGTCGAGGATCTTTTCGGATTGGAAATTTTCTCGACTTCCCAGGGCATAGAGTATCTTCGTACTTGCCACACGGATATACACATGCAAAAATGGTCATTGGCAAAGTAAGCTCTCAGTTAATAACTGTGGAAGTGCTCATAAGAACACTAAGCTGAGAAGCAGGCTCTGTCCCAGTGGGGACGTAACGCCAGAAAGAAGAAGAAGAATTGTAACCTTAAATGCGTTCCCATAAGCTTGAAACAGATATTCAAATACAAATTGGCCACTTTATCGTGAGTTTGAGGCGTCCCGGCACCCGAAAATGGTCATTTGTAGGATTTATCAGAAGCAAAACTCATAGTTATCCAATTCAATCGTTTCTCAAAAGGTTTACACTGATGCAATTTTCTTAAAATTCCGTCATGTAGTGGCCACATTATAGCCGATTCCGTAAATTATCTGTGACTAGAGATTTGCCTACCTTCAGGGGCACAAACGCACAGTACCATTCTCACCCGACCTGACCCAGTGATCCACCGGAATAACTCCGACCACAGGAATATTTCCGCGTTCCTCTGTCCACTTCTAGAAACTAGATATGTGTGCCAGTATACTGACAAAAAATCATTTGAATCAATTAAGAATTCGCTGAGCGGTGAGGGTTTTAGAATTTTTGCTTTCGCTCAGGTCTATACGGGTTAAGATGATTGAGAAAGCCTAATCAATCTAAACTCTGTGCAGAATTTTCTGAAGGAATTCTTTTAAAAATATCAGACGGAAGCCCTTGACAAAATTATTAGCAATGATCGGAGGATTTTCTAGAAAAAGGTGCAGTGTTAACTAGAATGGAATTTTAAATAAACATTTGTAGATTTCATGAAATTTAAAAAAAAAATCATTGAAAAATGTTTGGAAGAAATGCCAATACATGGATGAAATTCTGGAGAAATTCTAGAGAGACTCAATAATGAAACACAGCGTCGAATTTGAGGAATTCTTTGAAAAGTTCTTATAGATTGTCTCGAATAAACCCTCGAGAAATTTTTGGAGAAATTCTTTGGAATTATCGTCGATGAAATGACGTAGAAACTCTTGTCGGGTTTCTGAAAAAATCTTTGTAATTTATTTCAAAAATTCTGGAATTTCTTGAAAAAAGTTCTGTAAAAGCTTTGGAAGATCTCCTAGAGTAACAACTGGAACATTCAATTGAAGGACTAGTGGAAAAATATCTGGAAGAAGTCCTAGGATAGCGCTTGGAAACATGTTCATAGAAATCTATGAGCAAATTACTGTAGATAGTAACGTTGGAGTGCTAGAGAACTTTCTGGAGCAAATTCTGGAGAAATTTTCAAGATATCATTTGAAAAATCATTGGAAGAATATCTGGGAGAATTGGTAGAGAAATCTTTGAATGAATTTCTGGAGAGATCCCTGTAGTATTCCAGACGAAATTCCTGGAGAAACAACCAAAATCATTCCTGAAGTTTGTCGTTGAAATATCTGACATGCATTACTTGAAGAATCAGTAGCCAGCAGAATATTGCATCAGAATTCACTGCAAACAAGATAAGGATAAAAGGGACATTAGAGATTTTAGAGAATTGATATATGGATTGTTTCGACATTTTAAATTGAAAGTGGTTTGGACTCCAGATTACTTTCCCAAAACCAGTTTTCTAGTTTTTCGGATAATTCTAAAAAGCGCCCATGAAGATATGTGAATCCATTACTTATCAAATTTAGAGAGATCCATAAAATTCAATCATGTGTTGGAAAGTCGATAAAATTACATTCCCGAAAAGATCCTCTCTCACTGAACAGATCAGATGTGCTGGATAGCGGCAGAGCCCAGATTTGTGGGGTTTGACGCGAAAAGCCTTTGCCATGAACATATTCTACCATGAATTAGGTGGTGATTAAACGATATCACGTCAATGTATTGTAATCTTGGTTAATCTTTTTTTTTATGCATGTTAAAACAGTGGAATTTACTTAAATCTTCAAGTCGATTTTTACTATTAAAAATACTTTTTCAAATTCAAGTTAACAAACCTCCCATTCCCAGGATCTACGCTACTGCTCAGAATACATTCCTAGAAGAATTTTGGGAGGAAGTTCTAAATAAATGCTTCCTCTTTGTTCATGAAACTGAAAGAAATATTTTATTTCTCAACGTATTGTGTACGAAGCGTACTCGACAACTTTAACTTTCAATGTCTAAATTATACTCAGAGGAAAGAGGTGCGGGTATAACGTGCTAAATATTCATATTCTGTAGATAAAATTTAGACCAACATGAATTTAAAAATGTTTCCACTGAATATAGGATTTGAATCCATTATCGTAGACAGGTACAAAATCGAGCAATCCGCAAGAAATCACAAACAATATTGCATATATCTATTATAATTCAATGAAATTAATTCAGGAACTCCAACAAAGCTTTCCTAAATTAATTCCTCTAGATATGTTAAAAATAAATCTTGTGAGTATCGATGTAATCATTCCAGAGAAATGCCTGAAGGAATTCCTTTGAAACTATGTGTAAAATCTTTTTATCTCTTCGAATAATTGTCATATATCTGGAGAAATCTATAATTATATACTTTAAATCTTTAAATTGAATGATAAATATCAACTAAAGCTTAAAAATTCATGAGTGACATGTAACAGTGCAAATTTTTGGAGCATCTCTCGTATTTACAAGAAGTAATATCTGATGGAATTCCTGGATATTTTTTTTGGAAATGAATCCGTAAAAACACACAGGAGTAGAAAATCCTAAAAGCAGTTTTGGAAAGAATTGAAGAATGAACTGAAGAAAAACAGCATTGTACGAAAATTTGAGTAACATCAAATTCATTGGAGACAAAATATTCAATCTTAGAGACATACAAAGAGGTAATTTTTGTTCCGTTGTTATTAAACACATTCCTGGAAAATCCCTAAAACCAACAGGAGAATCCCTGAATTAATGTTGAAAATATGTTCCGGATAAACATCAGGAGTATAGAAAAAAAAAATGCTTGGTAAGAGTTGTGGAGGAGGTTTGCAACTATTTGAGAAATCTCTGTGGGGCTTACTTGCTTAAGTTCCAGAAAGGATTTCTCAATGGAGGCTGGGAGAGATTTTTGAAGAAATTCCTAACAAAACAAGTCTCAGTATTTTTCGAGAAAGTCATAGAAAAATGATTGTAAAACATGCAAGTCTTCATTAGTTATTTTTGGTGAAAATTCATGAATGATCTTATGATGCATTCAGGAAATTCAGAAGGGATGTTTTGCGCAAACGTTTGAAATCCAGTTAAATAGCCCAAACGAATCATCCTAAGAACGATTGAGAATTTCCCTTAATGAAAAAGAATTTTTTATGCAAATTTTTGGATTACCAAGGGTTTTGAAGTTTCAAATACATATAATAACAATATTACAAAGAATGTTCTATCCTTAAAACTAAAACTTGCTAATCATACTTTGAATATTGATGCACTAATTGAAATAAGTCATTAAAGACAGAAGGTGACTTTTTAACAAACAATTGTACCGCAGAAAACATCAATAATTGAGCTTAAGACCTTGGCCATGAGCTGAGCAAAGTGTGCATGCCCATTTCACCGGCCGCCGACTGATTCGGGCCTGATCACCGATATCGTCATCCGTCCGAGTGAGTGGCTGTCGGTTTGGTTGCTCGGTGACGAAAATCTCCGTCCGTGAAGAGCGACGAGCTCCAATCTATTTTTGTGCGCCTACAGAGCAGGATTAGCCAATGGGGCATCCCTCGAGTTGCGGAGCACTTTGCTGCCACCATTCCATATGATCTTACCTTTTCCTTAGCCCTTCCGGCGTGCTTCTGAACCGACTTGGCCAGTAACATTCCTTTGTTTTCCGCCATCGTGCGAATCCGCTGCAGTTGGGAGATTATGCTGGACGAATTCCTGGAGACACTTCCGATGTACACACTACACCGCACTTGGAACACCACCGGGATCCGGGTTTTCTGTTACTGAACCTTCCGAAACCGTCGCACAAAACTTCACACTCCCGTCACGGAAATTGCACCGAACAAGCCAGCCAGCATTCGGAGAGAGGCCACAGGAACACTTTCACCCCGAAAACCGTAAGACTGCCAAATTCACTAAACCGCAGCGCACCACTAGAAGAGGCGCAAAGGAAAAGACTACACACACTTAGCAGCTCGTCTTGAGTCGCTTCAGTAAAATATATAATTCCGAAAAAATCCCGCTCCTAATGGCTGGTCCTCTTCTTGGTCTTGGGTCACACACGCAATCCTCACTGACGCGTTTTCCCTCGCGAAAAACTCCAACACACCAAAGCGAAATAATTTCCTCCGCTGTTGTTTTGCTTTTCCTTCGAAAATCGAAGAGACAGACGGCTCTCGAGCGACTTTAGTAGCTGTCAAAATATATTGTGTTGGGGTGAAAAAGGCAAAGATTTTTTTGTTCGCGCAGCAGTGCAAAGGCAGGGAGAAAAAAACACAAAACACCGATGACGATTCGCGGATTGAAAAACGGTACCACTTTCGTTCCGTTCTGTTATTTTGTTCGACACCAACAACTCGCGACGGCGATCACTGACTGACGACTGATGGCGAAGTGCGGAATCCACGACCAGGCCCACACAACAAACCGAGACGACGACGACGACTACACGCTAAATGTGGTTCATTGATTCCGATGTGGGGGAACAACATTAAATTAAATTTTCATTCCTATCAGGCTGTAAGAAAAGGATGCATGAAATCAGAATCGATGCATCGATAATCAATTGGAATCATTAAAAACATGTTGTAACTGTTGGTTTGTATTTTGAAAAATACAAATGAACTCGAATTTTTGTAAAAATAATTATTGATTTCAACAATACATTGATGATATACATTGTTTTATGAACCATTCCTTTAGCGTGTCGTTCCACAAACCGCGACGTGACGAGCTCTCTTGATTTCAGAGCGAGAGAGAGAGCGCATTTTGACAAAACTGCATCTCCGAAAGGTTGCATAACGATCAAAGTTAAAACGAGGTTCATGCACACCGCTGGGTACACGATGCGGTGCGTTGTCGTGCCTCCGGTTGAGGGCCCGATATAATTTGAATAATAAATTTGAAAATATATTTAAAACTTATATTTAATATATTTAATCTCGTTTTTAAAATATATTTAATATGAATTTTGACAATGCATTTTGATGATGTATATTAGCACCAAATTGACCAATCTTGAAAGGTGGCCCCAATACCGGACACGATCTGAAAATGCCACTAATTCTGTAAATATGTACTCAATGATGTTTTTAGCAGGGTTGTTAACGTTATTCAACGATTAACGCCGTTTCGTTGATTCGTTGACGTTGATTTCAACGATTTAACGGAACTACCGTTGATTTTAAAGAGTCGTTTATCAACGATAACGTTAACGTAGCGTTGATTTAACGTCAACGACAAAGCGTTATTTCTCGCGTTAACCTTTTCGTCTTGTGACAAGGCGACCTGTTGTATTTTCGGCTAGAGTTACTGTGCACGTGCTGTCGCCTTAGGTGCAGGAGCCTCTTTGCTTGCCAGCGCACGGGAGCGCAGTACATTGTGAGACCTTTTTTGGTGCGCCTCATTTTGCTTGAGATGTGTCTCACTGCGGTCTCATGCGCTCCGTCACATGTGCTGTTTAAAATTCAACGCAATAATTGAAGTGATTATAAAAGAGTTCAACGAGGATTTAAATTGTAACACTTGGATCGCGAGTCTTCGACCATATCATGTAGGCCATCTAGACACCTGCATAACGAGGCGAAGATAGTTGTAGAGGTTCTTCGTTACTAAGCAGTTGTTTCACGACTTGGATACCGATGGCGAGCCATAGCGCCGAGCAGCGCATGAGACGAGTCTCCCCGAGAGCACATTACCTAGCGCGCGCTTTTAGAATTTTCGTGAGCCTCCGTCTAGCGCAGCACACTACACGGAGAAATATTTTTACCTAATTTTTGAGTTTACTTAACCCAAAACTAAGTATATCGATTATAGTTTCAACCCAAAATCTCTCGGTTTTCTCTTTCTTCCACACGAATGTTGTCAAAAATAAAGAGAGCTGCATCTACCTAATGAAGGTACTTTGGCCCAATAAGCCAAATTTGGGTAAATGCAGCTTTTCTTATGTTTGGGTCGAAAGAACTCAATTTTGCGTTAAATCAACCCAAAATTGAGTATATTTTTCTAATGGAATTAAAGCCAAACTACCTAGTGAGGACCTTGGAAATTTAGCTAAAATTGAGTTATTGGGCTCAACTACGGAATTGCGTTGAAACAACCCAAAATTGAGTTGAATTCCGTCTCCGTGTAGGATTCCGATGAGCTGAGAGACGGTTTGGTTGGAGGCTCGTCAGTACATTTATGTGCTCCTGAGAAATATGTAACTCTATTTTCGGCAGCTTAGTCTCAGGTGGTTTTCTTAATCCTCCCATTTTCGACGAAAGCTAGCCAAATCGTGATGGTACGATTAGCTCAATACTGATTGGAATAGGTTTATACGTTTATTAGGCTCATCAAACATTGAAATAAGTGACCTAAGCGTCCAACTATTGAAAAACAAACAACTAACTATTGAAAAACAATCATTTTTTTATAGTGATTTTGGATAATATAGCTGATTTGCAACAACTTTTGTTCAAGCACTTTTTTAGAAACGCCATTTCGACAGTCAAATTGTTGAACAAAGCTGTGGGACAGAAACGGTTAAACCTTAGGCATAACATTTGTGTCGATATTTTTAGTATATAAACGGTATATACGATAAATGAAAACTCTCATGACGAAGAAAACAAAACGGCCGACAATACGTGTTCCCCTACCTAGCTTCAAATAATCAAAATTTGCCTTTCATTATTTAGTTTTTGAATCTGAGTATAATTTCAAATTCAAAACAGCATAAGATCATTATTTATTGTTATATATGTATGTAGGGGAAAAGCTGTGCCAATTTTCGGATTTCTATACAAAGTAGTGTGTCGAATAGAGTTGTTATAGATTGAAATATAAAAAAAAATTAAGTAAATTATTTTCGATTCTGCTTGTATTATGCTAAGCGTGTACAAGAGATGTCAAACAACGAGCGAAAATGAACGAAAAGCAGATTAGGCGAAACGGGCGAAACGAGAACTGTGCGGGAAAGAAGCCAGTTTTGAAAACAACTCTATTCGCCACAAGTAAGTCAACATCTATGGCGACCCATCCATATACACACGAATTATAAGACAACGTTATTATGAACTGCAAGATAACTCCAGCTTGCCAACAACAATCAAGGCAGGCTTCGAGAAAATCGGTAGTTTCCTTTTGTTGTGCACCTTTGATCTTTCCTGACAAACATGAAAAAAGGGCCACAGTTTTCTATGCACTAAATATTAATTTTCATTGGAAAAAGTAGAACGATGCGTTTTTAATTTCTTTATGTTCAATCAGATTAAATGGTGCTCACGTGACATTACTTGCGTTATGTGCATGAATTGATTTTCATTCGATTTTTATCACTTTTGAAGAAATACGAAAATGTGTTTTAATCAGTTACGCGCTTTTTTCATGTTAGTCCAATGTTTGAGATCTGGGCTCACAGTGACAGTTCGTGACAGCGGAATCTCGGCTCACTATGACGTACAGAAATTTTGTATTGGTTTCTCCCTCCCAGATCCATACCATTTTGACCTGTGTGGGTGGTGCTTTTCCCCTACAGTGGCCCAATTTCATATTCGTACAGGATACTGTTTCCACATCAAATTAGTAAAAAACTATTAAATGAAGTATTGAGCTACAAATAATTTATCCACATTGAAGGTAACAGGTGTCATCTATTGTTTGCCAATCACAAAATGTTTCCATTTACATTCATCTTTGGATCAATAGAAAAGTATTGAATTGATGTCTAAAATTCACCCAATTCCATATTCGTACACCTACCAAAATTCATACGCACAACGTTCAAAATTAAATTTAGAAGCTCTATTTGATTACTGAAATGCTTTATTATGATGTTCAGATGTAATGAAATACATTTGGACAATTTATTAGTAGACATATATGAGATTTAGGTAAAGTTATGAGACATGCCAGTTTTCCAATGATTTTTGCTATTAAATCCTATAATTCGAACAATAACGTTTATTTTTGTCATTGGATCCAATCTATAGATTATACTCGTAAGCTCTGATAGAAATTTAGTTGACATATATATAGTTTACAGAAATCATAAACAGTTTTTATCTCTTTTGAGTTCAGAAAATTGTTGTGCCATAAGTTCAAAACTCTTCTAAAATGATATTTTTAATCAATGGAAACCAAATTTTCATTGTAAACAACAGGTAAATGTTAATTTTGAATTTGTCTGTAAAAATAATTTGAACTACGAACTTCGTTTTACAATAAAGTACCCTAAACTACGCTGTACATACCTCTACATAATTGATGTCATCGTAATATTCAATTATCTTTGAAATAATATTCAAATTATATTCAACATAGCACCCTATTTTGCAATTCATTGATTTTGTAAGAAAAAAAAAAAACAAAATAACTTGAATGAGTAGAGAGCATTGATATACTATTTAATATAATATATCCTGTTGTTTTCATCATTTTAAAAAACGTTTGTGTTGCGGTTATGGCAATAATATTTATTCTTTAAATCGCTATAATCATGTTTGGTAGTAAAATGTAAATTTAAAATGATAATTACGCAATGTTTTGATAGGAACATTAACTATGATTTATGTATATACATTTAGGAGCCAAACATGAAGAAATTGACTAAAATTTTTGGTTTTGGATTTGTTATATATGTTATACTACCTAAGATTCAGAAGTATAAGTTGTCGATATCCACTCCTAGCTACTCTAAAACTGATTATAATTGTTTGAAACTTGTGCAATATTCGCAGTTATCATTCTCATTTTATTGTTCGACTTACCGAATATTTTAGCAAAAAACATGGGAAAACTGGTATTTTTCTTAAATTTACTTAAGTTTCAAATATGTCCGCTTTTAAATTTTCCAAATGTATTTTACTGCATCTGAACAACGCAACGAAGAGCTTAAGTAATCATCTAGTCCATTAAACATTAGTTTTGAATGCTGTATATTTCTTTTTTGTTAGGTGTACGAATATGGAATTGGGTCAATTATAGACACAATCTCAATACTTTTCCTTTATTCCAAAGAGTTAAGCAAATGAATACAGTTTGGCATTGCCAAACAATAGATGACACCTATAACCTTCATTATTGATAAAGTATATCGAAGTCCATGCACCATTCAATAGATTTATACCAACTTGATATGAAAACAGTGCCCCGTACGAAAATGAGATTGAGTCACTGTATATTAAAAATTACATTTGACAGAATTCTGCCAACAAATGCCGTCGTTTGCATCTGGCGTTAAGTTTAAGGTTAAGAGTATATAATTCACCGAGACCTAATGCAATGAAGAATTGCAGTGTATAGAGCGCTGCATATGACAAGCCTAACCTCACTTATTTGACAGCTGCTGGTCCTGTTGTTTACGTTTCGGACTTAGTTGTTTTTTCCATCATTTTTTCATCTTCGCATTTCTATCACCAGCATGCTGATGGTGACGATTTTCCACGGTAGGAAGAGAGAATAATACGATCCGTGGGTATCTGCAGTGGATTTGACCTCTTCTCGCAGCAAACTTTCACGAAATTAAGAATGATTCGAAAAAAGTACTAAGTCCAAACTGTAAACAACAGGACCAGTACCTGTCAAAATTGATGCGTGACGTCACAGTGCAGTGGAGTATAGCTTAAACTTGTTCTGAACATCTTCAAGCGATTTTCCGGTTCCCATACTCATTGTGATCCCCTTTAGAATGGCAGCTATGCTGGCGATAGCCGATGCTCTGCGAGAATTACATAACCACATACGTTGTGAAGTGGATACCATCATCCAGCGTCAAGTTAGAAAAAAAAAAAAATACTTGGACGAACAAGCTGCGTCGTGGAACATTCTGGTCCTAGATTAACTGAATGGAAAGCTGTAGGAAATGTTCTTCGATTATCAGGGCACCTCATTGCTTGCGTTCAGGCCAATTCTTCTCTTTTTGGGATCTCGGTGACAGTATGATAAAACTTGTACTTGACTTGACATCACTGTTGCACAGTTGTTTGCAAGTTCAGGTCTTCTTTGTTAAGTGAATCTTCCTACTCGGTAAGTTGGTCAACTATAGGAGCGCAGCTAAATTTTGCGGTCCAATAGGGTGTTTTATGTATTTTGGGCAGAGCGTTACGCGTACATATATAATTTGGCCACCTCCATTTGATTTTGCCGTAAATGGCCAAATTATATACGCCTAACGGTCTGTTCAAATTACTTTGATCGCCCTTCGACTGTTCACTTTAATTGCTTGAAACCGTTCAATTGCTGGGCGAAGTCGAAGGAAGACACGTTCCTTTTGAGATCGTGATTATTATGTTTGAACAGGCAGACTGCTGGACACATAATGATAATAATAACATAGGTATTCATAATGAGATATGTCTTCAAGCTTTCCTTAGATACGATGTCTACATAGTAACGATTTATTTATCGGCGGAACAAAAAAATGTTCATGAGCCTATGCATGCTATAAAACGTTTGACTTTTACTGTGCGCCCTGTTATCAAGTTGCCCGTGAGAGTGAGCAAGACAGCACCAACACACGGCGCACAGTAAAAGTCAAAATAACAAAGCAATTTATGGCACGTACAAAGGCTCATAGCAGCCACATAAACCACACAATTACGCATGGTTAGCGATAACCCTTGACGTTGATTTAACGCAACTTGTTGACGTTGACGCTAACATCTATGAAAATCAACCCAACGACGTTAACGTTGATTTTCCACAATCGTAACGCTAACGGCGTTAATCGTTGATAATCGTTAACAACCCCGGTTTTTACTTTAGGAATATCCCAAGTAAGATCGAAGGTACACAACAAATGAAAACTAGCGATTTTAACCAAGCCTGCCTTGATTGTCGTTGACAAACTGCAGTTATCTTGCAGTTAGGTAAAATGTTGTATCAAATTTCGTGTGTAGTATCTGTGCCTCCCTCCCAGCTTGGAGCACGACTGCCTTCCATCTAGCGAATCCGACCCGTTAGTTGGAACGACTGACAGCTGGTGAAAATGCTCCACACTTACGCATCTGGAGAGCAAAATTTGCGATTTAATCGTCACGACACGCATTTGTTCTATATATGGAAACTTCAATGAGACGGTACTCAGACGACAAAGTCAGTTTGACATTTTCTGATGACATTTGAGTGCTTTTTAGTTGGAATATTTTCCAACCAGCGAACATCTTCTAGGGTATTGTCCAGGGGGTTTTCGAGGTAATTAACCTCACGATTTTTCAATGGCAGAAACACTTTACAACACGTCGGAAACACACTCCGCGAAGGAACAGTCTGTTCACATCAATCGCCACACACTTTCGGACCTCCATCTCTCCTTTAATGAGGTCGGTGAAATATTTTAAGTGTGAAGACCACTTGAGGGTATCAGAAATTATATCGGAATGCATTCATCATTATTTTACAATTTCTGAGAAATTGTTGTGTTATGATTCATTACGCAACTCAAAACAGTTGCGTAATGAATCATTACAGCACTGGTTTCAGTTAGGTAATTACTATTTCCGCACTGCATACTTCCTTGCAGGAAAGTAGGCCGTTTCATGACAGATTGGGGTGATGAAAAACAGCCTATTACGATGAGAAATTGCAAAAAACTTGTTATTCAATTGTATATCGCACATGGAACAACAGAATTTGGATCTATAGAACCGGCTGCTGCCAAGCTTTAGCTAAGCAGACAATTTTATAATTCGCCCACAACTTACCGTTTAAAACGTGGTCGAGAAAAAAATCGTCAGTGTTACGTCTGCCTGTCTGTGCTACCACTATTCGCATAATTGCCCCAGAACATGTGACAATAGGACGGTAGTCATAACTAAAATGGCAACAGATGCTCAATATTCTTCAGCGGTAGTACCACAGACAAATAGACGTAATAGTTAGAACAAATTTCTTCAAAATCCATTGCCCAGTTTACACAATCATCATCTGGTTTCGTGCAACAAGACCTGCAGATGACGGTAGTGTAAAACGTCAAATGCGAAGAAAAACAATACGCGCGCCTCTGGTTGTGAGATTAGTATAACACAGCGAATTTGACATGACCGTTAAATGAGTGGTCGATGTAAATTTCGTCAATGTTATGTCTGTTTGTCTGTGGTAGTACTGTGCATTGCGCGATCATTGAAAATTTCTGAAAATGTTTGTAGATCGTCGCAGCTACTTCAAACCGTTTTGGTGTCTCCTGCGCGATTATTCCTGACTTTCCAAGGAATGATCGCGCAGAAGGCACCAAAACGATTTGAAGTAACTGCAACGATCAACAAGCGTTTTTTGAGATCGTTGGCACGAGAATTTTTCGGGCCACGCATAATAAAATTGAAAATTTAAAGCGAAGAAAGAACTACGGCAGATAAACCAAACACATAATGGTACTTATTCACACTATAGGTTCTTGATTTCTGTTCAAGTTCACGTTCGAATACTCTTTCGATCGAAAACCGTTTTGCATTTCCGTTTACGCTAGCAAAATGAAATGGGTCATAGATTCGATCGAAAGTTGGATTCGCCGTAAACAAGAATAAGGGTGTATAAAACGAAGCCACACTTCTGTGCTTACTCTTCGCGGCGTGTCGAATGAGGTGACAATTGTCACTCGCTCCCATTTGATTAACATTAGTCGTTTCACGTCACTCGAGATGAGAGCGACTCGTCTCGACTCACACGCCGCGCAGAATAAGCACATTCATTTTTTTAATGCAGTTATCTAGAGCACCTGATAATCTATGCTGATAATTTGATCGATTGGATGCACACTGGTGGTGAGTAATAGTACTGACTAATCTATCAAATTTTCAGCGCAGTACTGTATGCTTCTCAAGACCGGTGTTCTTGAAGATTCCATACGATTTTACAGTTCTCGACTAGGCACCATTCTTACATAAGCTTACGTTAAAAGTTTAAGGTAAGACGGGAGACCGTGTTATTTTCCCTATCTTTTGTCTCACTCTAACAATTTTCATCGAAACTTTGCAGAAGCAAATCTCAAGGTTTAGTGAACCAATGAAGCTGAAAATTCAATGGGTTGTGCACTACATATATAGAATTATATGATCAATTATTCACATCGATCTACGGAGTGGTAATTGAGATTTGCTTTTTCAAATGGATAGGGTGATTATGACGTCCTGTGCGGCCTTAAGAAACTTGAGAACCGTGCGTAGCACGCTGAATGAGCGGTATAGTAACAACAGAGTCGTTACAAACAAAATACTCACCCTCATGCTTGTTTACGGCGGATCCAACTTTCGGTCGAATCCTATTTGTTTGAATCCACGGCCCATTTGGTTTTGCTGGCGATAACGAGAATGCAAAACGGTTTTCGATCGAAAGAGCATTCGAACGTAAACAAGAATAGGGGTGACTGTTTTGTACAACAAGACCACTAGAAGCTGCTGGTACAGTGATCCTCAGCCCTGTTTTTTTTGGAGTATACAGCTCTGCCCATAACTGCATAACAGTCACATTCGACATTTTTGGCAAATTGGAGTTAAAACCATGGTGAGTCATCAAATGATAAATACTTTTGATCAACTTACTGAAATCTGTGAGATTGTTTAAGAAATTTCGAAAAAAATACCAAGTTGTTTTGTCACATTGTCAATTGTAACCGCATAACAGTCACATTGAGATTATACATGAGTCTCATAATGCAGTAGCAACGAAATTTCCATCAGAATTATTTTCTGACTATTCACCCAATATGCGATATGAGTTGTACAAAATTTCAGCCTCAAATAAGCTCTTTTTAATTCTCAATGATTTTTTGAAATTTTAGTTTCCTCCCATACTGCAGTAAAATGCAAACTTGGTATCCCATTTATTCAATGCCTACTTTTGTCGAATGTTACAAATATGCAGTTATGGGCAGCAGCTCCCGGAAGAAAAATTTGCGAAACTTATCAGATTTAAGTAAAATGTCATCATGAAAATATACTGGACCAACCGGGAAGTGAAACCAGACACTTATCCAGCTTTGCCTCCGTATAAATTACAAATAACGTTCCGACATAATCGGCGTAATAAAAATCAGCAGCAGTTTGAATTACTTTTTTTTATTTAAACAAATACTTTCTGTTAATTTATAAATTTTGCTTCTTGTTTCCATCTTGATTTTCCGTTCGTGTCGAGTGGCCGACATTTTGGGTTGATTTTTACTCATTTTTTAAAATGTTTTACTATTTTTTTGTATCTCTCTGGATCGTGTGGGTGTGGTTGTAGTTTTTTTTCATATCGCTTCAATTATTCACCACCTTAGAGCGAAACCGGACCCGAGTGTTTGTGTTTGTATATTATAGCACTGTTTTCTGGTCATTATATACTTTTTGCCATTCACACTGTGTTGCTCATTGGGTATTTTTTGTTGTTCCTTATACTCAGTTTGTCTTGTAATAGGGTAAATTAGCAGAAGATAAATTGAAAGACTTCTATAGGCGACAAGACTGAGAATCGGTTTGCTATTTACCGGACGATAGTAACAGAAACGTATTCTGACAGAAAGCGCTAAAAAGCAGAGGAAGATGAATAGATTGTTGAATAACCTCAGAGAATTCTTGTTATACGAACAATGCACGAGTACTTAATAAGTTAACATTCAACAAACGATGGTCAATACCGTTTTTTACATTGTATTCTGCACGAACTGCTCATAGCGCTGCTTTCGAATCTGAGTAATGTTCCTGCACAGCCGACAGAATATTAATAGTGAAACTTGCGCCCATCTATTGACTTGTTTGATTTTTGGCTATTTCTGCTAGAAACGACACAAGGGGATTTTATAATAGAAAAAAAAAACTCATCAAGGTACTGTTTGCGTAAATTTAGTCAAAACTGTACATTTCTTCACTTCCCGATTTCTTCAATCATATCAGTTTGTTTAGAATAATATTCCGCTTTCTTTTGCGTTCTCTGCGTGTCCCTACAAACTGTGTGGGTGCGTAAAAATCGCACCCAGTCACAGGCGTGTTCCTGTATAAACTTTTTGTCTCAACCGGAGTGGTGCATGACTCCCTTCTCTCTCTTTCTTTTTGATCCATGTGTGACCATTCACTGTCTGACTGTGAACTTGCTTTAAGAGTTACTGCTTTTGTGGGGGAGGTGTGAGTGCTGCGTGTAAGATTTTCTGTTCTATTTTGCTACCGG
The DNA here is from genome assembly GCF_002204515.2 of Aedes aegypti. Classification (NCBI taxonomy): domain Eukaryota; kingdom Metazoa; phylum Arthropoda; class Insecta; order Diptera; family Culicidae; genus Aedes; species Aedes aegypti. Next base: position 90,727,457 of record NC_035108.1, on the reverse strand, counting down.
TTTAGGATTTACTGTAAATTTGTGTTGTTTTGGGGGATTCATTTATACTTGGTTTTCCTTGCGGAGAGTTTATAATATTTTGTATCCTTACAGTCAAAACTTATCCTTACCATTATCAATAATTAAAGTAAAAGGGGATGTTCTTTTTTTATTGGGAAAGGGACACGGCTTAACCGTCATTGCCCTCGAGTTTTCGCTTCTTTCCCCTGGCTTCAGATTCTTCTCCAGCTGGAATAAAAAAGGCACCATTTAAAACATTTTAGGTTTTAGGACAGCTGACATTCTGAAATTACCTTCACTGTCTGATCCGGCGTTCTCTGCTGCGACTTCACCCTCGCCCTCACCTTCACCTTCACCCTCGCCATCATCTTCATCTTCGTCGGTGGGATCGTCAAAGTCTTCGTCGTCTTCGCCGTCCTCCTCGTTCCAATCTGATCCGTCCTCTTCGAGATTTTCATTGTACACCTGAAAGTTAGACAAATTCGGATTAGAAATCAATGTCATAATAGTATAGTTTGTCAATTATTGTACACTCGATAATCCTTAGAAAGCAATAAATACAAAGCTTAATGTCAATGTTGAACACTAGCTTCAATTGGGGTATCTGTGGCCCGCTAAATCTGGAAAACAATTCCTTTGGAGACCTTTAATTTGACGTCACTTCTATAATTAAGTAACCAAACAAAAAGTATATGGTTTAACAAAGTGGTTCCCAACCTTTTTCAATCTGCGACCTCCTTTGAAGTCAGTCCTACAAACATCTCGCGGACCCCTAAAAATTAATGTTTTGTAATTTGCAACGGAACTCTAGTCCCATCCTTGTTTCGCTTTTAGTTTAGTCCCAGAAAAAAATTAGAAAAATAGGGCTTTGTACTAGCAGCAAAACCGTATCAAGCTAGCAAATGTGTTTAGTAAACAGCATTCAGTCCTTGTTGAGTAAATGCTCTTGATTGTTATCCTGGCTTCAAGTGTAGTCTCGGGACTGGCAAACTCCGAGCCTTTAACCACCTGCACGGTAAAATAGATTCAATTTCAGAAACTGTTGCCAGTAACAAGGACTTTGTACTGCAAATCCTTGGATTACCAGAACATATTACCCTAGCCCGACAAAGAAGATGAGATTAGGGTTCAAATTGGTAGATCTTACCCCATAACGCACCACGAAAAGGCGATCTACCCGCAATACGGGTAGAAAAATCACCTTAAAAGTGTTTCAGGTCAAAACAATCATGACAATTGCCATTATAAGTTGATAATTATTTGTATAAATTTATATCTCCGAATAGATATCGATTGGAAATCAAGTTTCGACATTTAACTATCAATAACAAGAACTCAATCATTTTTGGAATATAAATAAGTTTATTTCGAACAAAAACAAATGAATTATGTAAAGTATATAGGGCGTTGCACACCTATAGGCGTTAAACGTTATATGGAAATTTATGACTTTGATCACAAAAAGGTCCCAATTTGTAAGACTACTTTTCGCAAAGAGATTCGAGACTGAAATAATGTTCTCCTATAATAAGGCTATCAACAATTTGAGACGAACTCATTATAACTTCATCAAATAGTGATCGTAGAACAGATTGAAAGCGTTTCAAAAATGCTAAAATTGCATAAATTTTTAATGTTCGAATATAAAGCCTAAAATGCTATCGATTTAGGGGGGCCTGTAGCCTTGAGGTTACGCTTTCGCTTCATAAGCGGAAGGTCATGGATTCGATTCCCAGCCCCTCCACAAAAACCCCGTCCAGCCACCAGAAGACGCTTCACGGAGGACTGTGCTTTTGGAGCATATCCTTCCTCCGTCAGTATCAGATGGTGACTGAGACAAACTGACCCTCTTCGCAGGCAGCTAGCCTCACTAACAGCAGAGCTCTCTCCTACCTGCTCGGTGTGAGAGTAAAAGAGTAGAAGAGAGTGAAAGAAGAAAATATAGATAAGCTAAAAATAGATCTGTATCGGTAAAGAAGATACAGATCAACTGATTCCGGCACAGTAGTGGCCACAAGCACAGAGTGCCTTAAAAAAAAATGCTCTCGATTCGAACGAAACGTTCATGAAGTGTCGTACTAATACTCTTAACTCTTGTATTCTTTTCGCTTAACTGATTAACAGAATTTATGTTATTTCGTTTAGTATGTTTAAAGTTACGAGCATTATCAGAGATACCCCGTCTTACGGTACTACTATTCTTATGGTCCCGGTTATGACTGTACCACTGCAGTACCTTCCTTTTCAAATTATGCCAAACGTCCTTTATGCCAAACAATGTTTATACCAAATAACTATTAGGGGGAAGTCCTCTATGGCCGGACAGCCTCTATGCCCGGACAGTTTGAATTTTCCGAATAATGATATTAAGATTTTAGTATTCCAGGAATAGCGTTAGCGTAGTTACGGTATACTTCGTAGATTGGATACTAGCAACATTCATGTTTCTTTTTAATAATCTCATCCTGACTACTTTCAAGAACAAGGCAGGGGAGTATACCTTGTTCAAATCATAAACAAGAATACTAAAGGCATGAATATCGCTATTCCCGGCCACGCCCATCTTTACCGTAACTTGGGATAGGGGAAGGAAATGTTGATGTAGCACTTACTTAATGAGAGGCCACCGACTCAGCGACACCCTCATAAGTGCTACGGAGTTGGAGGTTGGGGAAGGTATATTGTCAGGATTCGCCTAGAAAGCTGGCGATAGACCATAAATATTTGTTGTTTAAGCGTTTTCAAATTAATCTTTTGAATGCCGGCAATCAAAAGGGAAAACAATAGCTTATTTATAGTATAAATAGTATTTCGCGAAATGCTTGTCGATTGTGCAGTAATATTTTTGCTCAATAACCAGTAAAAAGCAAAACCGATCCCTCCAGGGTCATCGGATTGTATAAAATAACGATACGCGTAAAAAAAATCACGCCTATTGAAAAACTGTACTGTGCCCATTGAAAAACTGTACTGGGTGGTACTGTATTTTTAGATAATCGAAAAACAAAAGGAAGCGCGTTCGAACTAAACACCCTAGGATAACACAGTCGGTTTTTCTGCTCAAAATTATACGAAAAGCAGAATCGATCCCTCCAGGGTCATCGAACGGTTAAAAAGCATCCACAACCGATTGTTAGTTGCGTAACACCCGCCCGGACAGAATGCGCAATCTGAACATAATTATCAAACTCCGAAAATAACATTTTCCGTTCAAGAAACGATCAGAAGTTCCACGACGCGGACAAAAACAATCCGGAAGGCTCACAAAAGAAAAAGTATACTGGAACAAACTCACCGGATTGATTCTCTAAATTTATGTGCTGCCTGTCACTTCCGGATGGTTCGGTGAACTTAGGGCAGCCAAAGACCAACAGTACTGAGGACACAAATCAAACAAATCACTTTTTCATTTTTCACTTTTCACTATTCCATTTCTGAATGTAAAAACTGTCCTGCTTGGGCTTCACGAAGCACTACCCAGCAAGACGCTCCAAAACAGGAAAAAAAAATCTCCGATGACAAAAACATGCGCGAAACCGTGAGCCAAATCTATCGGACGACGCAAAACCGAACTGTCCTGCTTGGGCTTCACGAAGCACTACCCAGCAAGACGCTCCAAAACAGGAAAAAAACAAAAAAAAAAAATCTCCGGCGACGAAAACATGCGCGAAACCGTGAGCTAAATCTATCGGACGACGCAAAACCGATCTGTCCTGCTTGGGCTTTACGAAGCACTACCCAGCAAGACGCTCCAAAACAGGAAAAAAACAAAAAAAAAAAATCTCCGGCGACGAAAACACACGCGAAACCGTGAGCCAAATCTATCGGACCTAAGATTTTAGTATTCCAGGAATACACCAAAACACATTTTTGCAGTGTATACAAACTATGACGTTTTCATGTCCAAACGTAATCAAACAGTAGCTGTTAAAAGTTAACTCCCGATATACTCCCGTGCCGATAAGGGGAATGCTGTAGTGATTATGAATCGGGGCGATTATTATACTCGCGTGTGTAATATGATTAGCTCCGGTCCGTGTGAAGAATGTAAATTCAAAAACGGTAGACCGAAGGACCCCTCAACAAAATGATTGAGGAAGCAAATCAGGTTTGTCAGCAGATATCGAATTGGATGGGCGAAGATTAACTGTTTAACGATAAACTTACGACGATCGACGCGCCACCATACTTCATATAACGGAGTGTATTAGAACTAACTTGGAGGTGATGATTTGGAGGTTAAAATCCCCTCCAAACACTAGCGATTTTGCGGTGGGATGTTGACGTTTGATGATGAATAGGCTGGAAAGAAAGTGCAATGTTCCAAATCCGACGGTGGCTGCCTTGTATTGCCTACCCAAGATTCATAAAAATCCGATCAGCATGCGCCCCATTTCGTCAAATATCCGCACCCCTACTGAAAAAATGGCAGCATGGTTAGTGGAAGAAATGAAAAAATATCCCGTGAAACACGGGAAAAGTGTAAAAAATTCAATTGATTTGACGGAGCAGCTGAAAGGATTCGAGTTACGTAGAGGTGAGATTTTAGTGTCATTTGATGTGGCAGCCTTGTTCCCGAGCGTACCAGTCGCTGAAGCTCTGCAAAGCCTGCGTCGACATTTGGAACGAAGCAGAGCACCGCTTAATCACATGGAGGCTTACATCTCTGTTGCGCAGGTCTGTATGAATCAAAACTTCTTCGCCTTCAGGGGAAAATTCTACAGACAAACGTTCGGCCTTAGCATGGGCAGCAAACTTTCACCTCTGTTGGCAGATGTTTTTATGAGCGATTTTGAGAACAAAGCTCAAAAACATAAACTCTTCCCCCGAGAGTTGGGACGTTATGTAGATGACGTGTTTGCCCCTGTGAAAGAACGCTCCTTGACCAAACATTAACCATGCTAAACTCACAACATGAAACCATAAAGTTTACAGTCGAGAAAGAGCAAGATGGGAAATTGCCCTTCCTCGATCTAATGATCAGCAGGAAAGATGACAACACGCTGAGTTTTGGAATTTTTCGAAAACCCACTTCCACCGATCGGTATATTACATCCGATTCAAGCCATTCGGGTGCCCAGAAACAAGCGGCTTTCCACTCCATGGCACACCGACTCTACAATGTGCCTATGGATAATGAAGAATTCGAGGAGGAACGAGCTCGAATCTACACCGCTGCCGAAGTAAATGGTTACGAAAGGAAGTTTGTGGACAAAATCTTCCAGAAACACAAACTCATAAAACAACGCCAACATGTTACAACATTAGAACCAATTAAAGAAGAAACGAGAAGAGTCAGTCTGCCATTTTACGCTAAAGTAATTAATCCCATTAAAACATCATCGCAACGACAAGGTATACAAGTTGTACATAAAAGTGACAACACGCTTCGAGACCTTCTATGCAACCTGAAGGACAAAGTTCCTCCCGACGATCAGTCGGGTATCTACCAGATTCCATGCCAGGACTGCTCTGCGGTCTATATAGGACAAACCCGGCGTAAGATAAAAATAAGATTAAGAGAACACAGGAATGCTGTGGTTTCCAATAGGACAAATGAATCCAGCGTAGCGGTTCATGCATCAAACTGTAACCATAGCATAAACTGGCAAGGTGCGAAGTTAATAAAATCAGTAAGGAAAGTTTCGCACCTAAATGCATGGGAGTCCATGTTCATCAATAAGTCCGAAGAGCCATTGATGAATGAAGACGACCCTCCGATCACGTCGTACCTCTTCAACATAGCAGACATCACAATACATTAAAGCATCTCTTCGTTTTTGACGTATACGATCAACGTACGAAATCATCGCAGTCAGTCGGACATTGTCCTGTAGATGGGCTACATCGTGCCCGAAACCGGTTGTAAGAACGATAAGTGTTATGTCTTGTCTCGCGTCGCGTCTTGTATGTGTCGTTTAGTTCTTACGTTAGCACACACCACAAAATGAGTTAAAGTTTCACTCTGATACGATCTACCAAAAAAAGTAAAACGATAAAATTTCATACAAGTGTAGCCACATATGTTTCTTATAATGTAAGCTGAATTGTCTCGATACGTTGACTTCAGTAAGTTCTGCATCAATCACAATGAAAAATTTATTAGAAAATGTAGAATTTCGAAGAAAAGCAACCTTTTTTGCAGAGGCGTCGCGTCCACATGTGCAACATGTGCACTGCACAGGTGGGAGCTCGTTCATCCTAGCCAGCTACAATATGTACTAATTTTAAAGTACAATTCGATAATTTTCTTAATAAAATTAAATTTATTTCTTTTCAATTATCTCTCATTGATAGCTGGCAACGGAATTTTCATCTAGCAAAATATCTGTTGTTAAATTTTTGCTATGCAAATTAAATGAAAATGCTGTTTCGTGCGACGCACGATCTGGGACCTATTTTTTTCTTCGCGCTCATCGCGCCGCATGCTACGCAACACTTTGTTCCACGCTACACTTCGTTGCTGTGACGTTGAAAACCAACGCGTGCACTCTCAACGGGAAACGCGTTGCCTTGTATCGTACACGCAGTTTTGTCTATGTGGTAGAAAACATTTTGAACTGCAAATGCGAGTGTGTAAGTAGCGAAAGCGTAAACTCTGGCCGGTGCACAGTCTTGCTATAGGCCAGGAGAAGTGGATGAACTTGTCATTCATTTTTCTGTCAATTCTCATACAAAATCTACTTTTTCTCTGACATAAATTCACTCTAGGTGAACTACTTCCCCTTGCCTATGCTACATCAATCAACTCGATCAGTGCAAGCGTGCGGATGAGAGAGATAAGAGAAAAATCAATCTACGGGAGAGATATATTTCGCTTGCTCTTTTTTTACCCTACACACTTAAAATAAATCGCAGTATCCTGTGAAATAAATCACCGAAATTGAACTGTAAACAGTAAAAATACAGATTTTCCTGTGAAATATACTATTCTACCGACAAAATCCGTGAAATCAGCTATTTTACCGGAGAAAATCGGTGAAATCTACTATTTTACCGGAAAAAATCCGTGAAACAAACCATTTTACTGTAACCCTGTGAAATACTAACGAACAGTTCGGTAAAAGCATTATTTTCACCGAACTTCTGTGAAATCGTGTGACAGCCGCTCTGGCAGGCATGAGCTTCCATTTGTTTCAGTTTTTGCACACCACTTACAAGCAGTGTAAGCTGGCTTAGTGGTAGCAAGCCTGCTTCCTGATCGGCAGGTCGGGAGTTCGATTCCCTGTTGAACCATTTTCTTGTTTTTCTTTATGATTGTGTTCAACGATTTTACAGATTATTCGGTTCTTTTTCACCGAACCTTCAGCTGTTGAGATTACGGTGAAATTTCACCGTAATCCGTAAATTTTTTTAAGTGTGTAGCGCCTTCAACATTACCACGCTTGGTCAGGTGCGATTTTTCCGATTTTTCAGGCGGCTGTCGGTAGGAAGTTTTTTCATGCTTAGCACTGAGTATTTGCGCTGCTATTTTCTGTACAATACTGGTTAAAAACCTCGCTTTTAACATACAGTATTAGCGCGGTGGTACTTACAAGCGATAGTCAATCAGATGACAACCTGAAAATTAACTCAAGAGCGGTTGTACCATCATCGCCAGCATCTTGACGCTTGTGGTGTGTTTTAAAAGCGAGCATGTTTCACGATGCGTGCACTCAGTACACGATGATACCTATCTTTTAATTCTATGTAAAGATATGTAAGCTATGATTACAGCAATATTATATATATTAGCTAGAATCCAGTGCATTATAAATTGTCACTGCTGACCCGCATACCTAAAATTATTTTCATACTCAATTTAACAATAATGATGACTAATCGTTAAAATTTAAAAATTGTTTGTTGGGTTGATAAATTAAACTAAACAACTCGATTAGTCTTAAATATTTTGAATCAACTGAAAGATCAAAAGAAAATTGTATTTGAAAACGACGGTTAGTAACCACTGGTTTATTAACTTAAAAAAAATTGTTTGAACCCAAGGTACCTAATAATGACAAACATAAAATGACACTAAAATATAAGTCCACAGGTTGATAATTAGACCACGCGACGCCTCTGCTTTTTTGTAAACCATTACAAGTCCTATATGGCCGGACACCTCTTGTCCTCTATGACCGGACAGTGAAAATGTTAACCTAATAACTGGGATCTAATTTATAATTCGCTTTTTTATAAATGTAGGGTACAAAAAACAAACAGCAACAAAAATAAAGTATGAACAACAAAACTTTGGTCCTTGGAGGCCTTATGAAATGCTGTAAACATGATGCTTTTAAGGCAAACGAGCGCACGAGAAGCAGCCACAAGATATGATGTACAGTCATCTCTCCATAATTCGATAATGAAGGGACCATCGAGTTAAGGAGATATCGTGTTACAGAATACTAAAACAGTGCAAATATGCCACGAATACAAATTTTACTATGGTTCTCTAAGGGCCCATTCACAAATTTCATAACGCTGAAGCGGGTGGGTGGGTGTCCTCGTGCTGTTACGGCTCATACAAAATTTGTAAAACATTCATACAAAAAGCGTTACAAGGGGGTGGGTGGGTGTCGAAAATGGCCATTTTTGGCGTTATGAAATTTGTGAATAAACCCTAACTAGATATTGAGATACGGAGGCCGAGTAAGGGAGAGTTGACTGTACCTAAGAGCACACTTCAACCTTCGAGCTGACAAAGAAATTGTGAAGAACTAAAAACGCGTTGAATTCACAGTTTCATCTGAATACGAGCAACCGCTTATGCAACATAGACGGCGACATATGGTGAATCGATCAATGGCGCTGATTAAGAAGGAGTTTATGGAACAGACTCATGATCTCGCTAATATGCTTCATACGACATCGTACATCATGCTAAGATTGAACCCACAAGGCATGTGCTGACATACGAAGCATCCCTTGGCCTTTCTGTGTGTTTGGTTTAAATTTTGACGGTGAAAATCATAGTTTCCGAGCATAGAGGACACATTTCAGTGCACACCATTTTTGGTACATAATGTAATCCATCATAAAAATGAATTGTAAAGGTTTATTTTTGTTCTCATGTGAATTTTTACTTAAAATAATGTGATTTTTTTTATACTGTACAAAAATTAACGATAAAACTACCGTGTACGCACCAAACTTTGCGCAGTTAAGAAATTATCATCGTATTTTTGCTTCAAATAAGGCTAAAATATGTATTTTTTTATTCAATTTTCTGTCAAAGATAGGCTTTTAGCCTTTCAGTAGAACACGTGATTTAAAAAAAATAAAAAAGATTCATAAAAAATTAAAAAAATGCAAGAGGTGATGCAATACCTTGTGCCTAACATTGCGCACAAAATCTGAATTGTTCCTAACTTTGCGCATAATGTTCCTAACTTTGCGCATGCCTTAATTGCTCGTTCGCTCTAAATAATTTTACTTTTTTACTGGTTTTGCATTAAATAAAAAGGTTACAACTAATATGAGTTTCATCAGTAGTTTTTCCGTGAATTTAAATTCAATTTAATTTATTCAACAACCACAAACATAGAGTGACCACGAATAGTGATTTACACTGTTCTTATTTTTTATTATATATTCACAAGATTACAATCTGAGCAATATAGTTTACAGCCGTAGCATATACTTATTTGTTTTCGTACGTTGCTTTATATAATTTATTCTCTTGTTTTTTTTTTTAATTTTTTAACCTTTTTTTATTTTTTTGTTGTTTTTGTTTTTCGTTTTTCCTATTTTGTTTCATCTCCTTCAATAACTACCGAAATTCGATGCTCGTATTCACTGCTGATGGCCGTGAACGATTCAATTTCGCACAATTTAGAAGCTTTCTAAAGAAAATCTTCTCTGTTGTACATGTCGTCAGCTGGAAGTGGAGGATTTCCAGATGAACTTGACGAGTCATTAGCAGTGATGTGCTTCAATTAAAGTTCAGACATGCTATGCTCGAGAGATTTCTCGTTTGTCTATTAATATTGCAAGCTGCAGGTTGCTTAGGGACTGTCCCTTAATGGACGGACCTTTACTTTCAACTGAAGCTTCATCGAATCCATGGAAAGCATCGATAAGTTCGGGATTCGATGTATCGTTGATCTCTCGTGATTAATTATTTTTTATTTATTTGACGTCAGTACGGATATTCCATAATTGAACGTTTTTTGCTAGACAACTGAATTTTGAATTATTGTCCATGAAGTGGTAAGCCAACCTTTGCGCTATCAATTTTCCAAGTTCACAGTAAAAGTCTCCTCCTGCGTCAAGTGGGTTTTCCGAGATTTTTCGATGCAAACCTTGCCTTCAGCTTCATACAAAAGGTCCTTTCAGAAATATTATATGTAGCCACTGCCTTATGGATTGAGTGACCATTCCTGGTAAGATCGACAGCTATTATCATTTGTAATGACGTACATGTATGTACGTGCCATTTTGAATTGCTAGAAGTGCGCAAAAATTAAGACCCTCATGTAAAAAATGGGTCCTAACATTGCGCATCGCTTTTTTTTCAAATAAAAATTCGACATATTGTATGGAAAATTGAGGGAATTACTAGAATATTACCTCTTTTTGCAAATACACCGCAAATATACATCTCACAACACAGTTTTGTTCGAAAAAATGTTGATTTTTGGCAAAGCCACTCCTTAGTGCTTGTGCTAAGACGGTGTAAAAGTTGACGTTTATACGTGTGACGATAGGGTTTTTGGGTTATTTACTAACATTTACGAGGTTTTCTTAGTAAACAAATGTATGTCAAATACTTATTTCACATAAACGAACATGTTACTGAAACTGAATTGTTGAAAAAATCATTGATTAATTATCATTTTTTCATGCTTCTTAAAAATGCGCAAAGTTTGGAGCTGCGCAAAGTTAGGTGCGTACACGGTAATGTAGATTTTGAAATATTACCCAAAAACAAAAAGTGTCCGGGCATAGAAGACTTCCCCCTAATCCAAAAGGCTATTATGCTAAATGGCTTTATGCCAAACCGGGTAGACCTTAAATAACTCAACAGATATAATAATTTTTCAAGTACCGTAAAGGACGGCATGATTGACTTTGTACGTTCATTATTTCAGCAGATTAGTGCCTTTGAAATCGTGAGTAGGGGCACAAGCCGGCCATTGTGCCTGCCATGTTTGGATTCCGAGATGTGTCACCTTAAGGGGTAGAGGAAGATGTCCAACAAAACTTAGAAACTATTGAAAAATTCAAAATCTACATACAATTTGTTAACACCGAGAATGAGGAAAAAGAGTAGACACGGCTGACAGTTTGAGAAACTGTTCGTACTGGACGTTCCCACGATACGCACGCTCACATCCCAAATTTGCTTTGATCCGGATCTTTGTGCAGACACGCACCTTTCATCCACATGGAATACCAAAGGTTAATTAAGAATCGTATACGAACTGCCTACGCTTATTCGCGAAACTATTAACAAAAGAGTTTCTAATTAGAAAGCCTTGATTTTGGGATGCTTGTTCTGGAGTACCATGCCCACACAGTAACGGATCACCCACAGTGACGGATCACTTTGGCGTTCAACATCGGATAACTCGCTCAAAACATAAACGTTGATGTAAAACATATTTTTCCCATGTTATACTATTTGTCTTCTACCATTTGTAATGTTAAGCACAACATTCAACCGCTAAATAACGGTGTTTTTGACAAATGTTTAGTTGGTAACACACAGCTATCATTATGTGGTCGTTTTCTGTAAGAAGTGCCGTCAGCATTCATAAGCTCCCACAGGTGGTAAAATTCAAATGTTATAGCATGTTTTATGCTCGTTCGCTTCGATTTAGTATGAATTCATCTTTGGAAAACATTTTTACATAAATTTTTATTCAAAACACCGAATATTAGCACTTCTAATTAGTGATCCATATTATGGACCAGGAAATGATTGTTTACCACGGTTATGGATCACTTCCAAAGAATGTAGATTTCTGCTATTTTATGCATTGGATTCGACATTTTCAGACAATAGCACTAAGGATAAAACTAATAAAACATCAAGGTTTGTAAATTTCATATTTTAGCAGACAAAAATGGGTTGAAAACTTGGTGTGGAGCGGAAACAGTTCATGTCTCAGTTACTACAATGCAGTATCACAAAAAAAGGGCATTTTATCCTTGTTTCCAGCTCAAACACTGCTATTTTTTGCAGTAGTATTTGACACATTGTTAACTTTTGCCATATCATGCAACACAGATGCATTGAGTTGAAAATCTCTTGATTTTGCGCACTGATCCGTAATATGTCACAATTTGATCCATAATATGATAATTGATCCATAATATGATTTTCAGGAACCGACACAATTTTTAACTTTTTTGCAATCCTATGTAAATATTACAATCAAAACAGTTTACTAACCGAAGTTCCAATTTGAAACGATTCGATTAGTGCTTTTAAATTACAACTTTACGTTTTCCATGTCGTTTTATTGAATTTTATAGGTTGGACTCCACACTATTTGATCCATAACTGTGGAGTCATGGTATGTACACTTTTTTTTGAACCCACTCAATATCAGTTTTAGAGAACAACAAATTGTCAGCAGCATTGGCAATTCATATCACAAGAAACGATATATGGTCATTAGAGTTTGCAAAACTTTTGCAACCTAACCTCACGTTCAATTCCCAACCGGATGTGGCTACAAATGCAAATAATGTACATTGGCAAAAAACCGTGGAAGTGTCTATAAGCTGAGAAGAAGATTTTTTTTACCAGTTGGGTGTAATGCAGAAATGAAGTAAGGACTTGTTTTTAATTAATTATGAATCGTGGTTTTACGGCTAATCAGCCGAGTGGAAGTTTAACAACTACCGAAGAGCAAATAATACTATTAGATACATTCAGCAGCTCCAATTTTGCTGAAGACCGCTTTCAAATTGGACGCCTAATTAATTAGTAATTGATTTATATCCAACAATTCTTTAACAGTGTTATTTTATATTGAAGTTTATCGTTTTTCGTTAGTCTTATGAATTTCTCGAGGCGCAACCTCACCGCACATGTCTTCTTAAATCTTCATGGTGATTTGCGTATTTTATTTGAAGTGCGCGAAGATCTTGAATGCCCTGGGAACCTTGAACAATTATTATTGCATTCTTGATTTTCGTTAAGGTGAAGATGAATCGAAGCCAAAGCTTAAATATTCTAGAGCACGGATCTGGAGAACCAAACATCCGTTTGAGTTCAAAACCTAATCGATTGCTCACCACCAGCTAGTGACCAGTCGATTAAGTTTTCAGCTTAAACGGATGTTTGGTGCTCCAGATCCGTGATCTTGAAAATTTGAAGTTTGGCTTCGATTTATCTTCACCTTAAATTTCCTTCATAGTTTCTAGAAAAAGAACATATCTAAAAAGGAGGAGGATCTTACTTTTGGCATTTTTGAGTCAATTCGGCAGTGAAGTTTTTTGAAAGCTACTAAGCTCATATTTGGCCACAATATGCGTCGTATCAAAGTGCTTTTTATGGCAAAGTTTCAGACCAAGAAACCCCCCCTTATGCCAAAGTGAATCATGGGAGTGCCCAAGTAGCTCTGCACCCTATCGAAAAAATGGTATACAATTAGAATAATTTTGACTCATACTCACATCTGCTAACGAAACCAGGTTGCCGTCCTCGTCCTCTTCTTCATCGTAGTCGGACGATGGGTCCAGGTCGGAATCATCTGCAAGCAAAACGGAGAAAACACAGTACCGGCATTAGCACTCAAACGAAGCAATTAATCGGGCGAAACTAACGCTCTATCAGTTGCTGCCGGTTGCCTTGCACGTAGCAGATCTGATTGATAAAGGCTAGTAGGGAAAGAAAGGCCAACAGAAGCGATCCCAACGAGACTACTGGACCGGATTGTTGCCGTTGCTCATCTTCGTCTTTTCGCCTCCTCTGAATTTCCTCGTACAGCAAGTCTAAATCGTCTTTGGGTGCCACTTCTTGGGACGCCACCACATCGGCATCATCTCCGTCCGATCTCAGTTCTAGCTGACCAAGCCGGGACTCAAGACCGTTGACTTCGCTCGAAGGCTCTGCTCGCTTCTGTTTCAGACGCGACTCGAAAGCTTCCAGTTCGTCCAGGTCGATGTCGATGCCGTTGATGGAGAAACATGCCCTATCTACAATGTTGCCGATTGGTCTCAATGGTTCTCGGTGCAAGTTCGATAGATAATGGGGGTGGGTGGGGGATGTAAAATGGACAACTGTGAAAGGAATGAAATGAACGCAAAGATATACTAACAATCTTCCTCTCCGGTGCCGCCGTTCGCTTCGTCGTCTTCATCTGAAGGTGCCTCGGCGTCTTCTCGGTCGAATCTGAAGAAAAACGGAATGACTTGGATAAGTGTCAAATCAAAAACATAGATTGAACAACTTACCCATCCAGGTACTTCAGCGAGGGGATCAGCTCGAAGATTTTGTCCCGGTAGTTTTGGGTCATTGTGACCTCGTTGTTGAACAGATCCAGCACTTCGAGGTTCTCCAGCTCCTTCAGCGGTTGCAGCTCCTCGAAGTCCTTGATCCGGTTGCCGGACAGGTTCAGGTGTGTCAGTTTGGGGCTACCGGTCAGGTGACTGAGGGCGTTCTGAATCCGATTGTCCGACAGTTCCAACTTGCGTAGGGCCGGTAGCTTGGGGAAGTTCTTCAGCGACACCAGTCCGACGTTGATGAGACTGAGCACTTCCAGTGCTGTGAAGCTGTCGGTAAGGCCTTCAATGCTGGTGCTGCGGCAGTTGTCCAGAATAAGCTCGGTGATCTGCGGATGGATAATGAAGGGGAAAGGGAGAACGATTTAGACTAATTTATAAGTGCAACTAGGGTTGAAAAGTCTATTACGGCTTAAATCAGCCGACGGTATCTATCTATTTTATTGATGTTTTTCGGTGAACAAATAAAACATTGATTTATCGTTTGCGTAACGTTTCGGCCTACTGCACTAATTCGGCCATTTTCAGACGCCTAAAATGTTTTATTACAAAAAACACAAATTAATATAACATTCTACATATTTTTTTTTTCCACCACAACTCACATATCAATCACCGCAGCTGAAACTACCTCCTTCCAATCCAGCTGGGAGATCACGTACAACTGTTCAGAGAGGTACTTTGCTGTTGTGGTGTACGTCCTCTATCATTCTCGCTTCGTCTTCTTTCGTTATTGGTCATTTGTCGTAGTTTAACCACTAACGCATTGTAGTTAGTGTTGAACGAACCACACTCACGTTGTAGGTTGACTGTATTCCTTTCAGCCGACGGTGTCTTGAAATAAACCTGAAGTCAATTTGAATAAATTGAGATGTAAAAGACGACAATACTTTGTAGGCCACATTTAGAATGGTGATCGAAGTTCTCACAATCTAACTTGTCGCCCTTCTTGTAGATGGGACATATTACCCCTTCCTTCCACTCCTCAGGTAGCGGTTCTGTTTCCCAGATTGAACGTATCAGCCGGTGCAGACAAATGGCCAGCCTCTCTGGGCCCATCTTTATGAGTTCAGCTTCAATACCATCCTTACCAGCAGCTTTATGGTTCTTGAGCTGGTGAACGGCATTCTTAACCTTCTTCAAAGCTGGTTAAGGTTCCATCGTCCGTAGTACTGACGAAGACATTTCCTCCGTTGTCTCGACCTTTATTTCCTATGCTCTCAACGCCTTTCTGGTGTTCGTCAAACACGGTATTTGAACGGTCTAAGAGGGCCGTCACTCTTGCAGTAGCATGATTTGAACACCTCACCTCGCGCGCATCGTACCGACATAAGGAGCATCCGATGCAATGTTTGTCGTGGGACAAAGAGCTATCGGATGTTTTTACAAGTAGCGATCAACTTAAATCATGGCGCATTCTCGCCAAATGGCGCCCGAATGATTTTAGAATCACAAACAATATATCCAAAGGGAAATCAACAGATAAAAATGGAACAATCCTCAGAATGATAAAACTATGGCTCGCGAACACTTATGGCGTTTTCGGTTTTAAACCTGGGGTCAGAGCTGACCCGACTTGCAATAAACGAACGAAAACGGATTCAGGTTCGAGTCAAATCAACTGTGGCATTCTTACATTCACAGGGCTGGTAGCAAAGAGTAGTGTCGAAAAAAGTTATTTTAGTGACCAGATATGAGAAATAAGTGACTAAATAGTGACTTCCGATTCTCGAAAAAGTGACTAAAAGTGACTTGAAAATCAAAACGTAATTAGTTTTATTTCAATTCTACAACACTGTTTTACAATGAAGAATGGAATATCCAATATGATCTACTACAGGTAGTAGGTCTAGTTGACTACCAAAATTGAAATTTTTTTTTATACTTCCAAAATTTCAAGATAAACAGAAAAGTTAGAATTTACGCAATTTTTTTTATTAGATTTCCAACCGTTTCAAAGTTTTAGAAAGATGCTTTGAAGAAGATCACCGCTTGTGTCTTTTATATTACTAAAGTATTTTATTTTGTAATGTCAATTTTAAAAAAGAACTCGGTATACATGCATGTCGAATTATTTATGTTTTTCAAACTCCCAAAAAATGATATATTAAAAACCGCTAAAATTGAATTCATTGTAAAATATGTAGATCCCAAAATGTTTCCATTATTTCAAGTCGATAATAATTATTAGCGTATAGAGAAGTTGGATCAAAAATAATATTCACAGAAGGATACGTTCAATTAGTGTAACTAGATCAAGATTACGAAAAATTTAATATTTGGCCATCAATCAATATCCGACTGCCCACATTTCTTTGAAGAAACCATGCATGATTTAATGAGCGATTCAACGAAAACGATAAATTCTATGAAGCATTTCTGTATTACGTATTATTCGATGACTATATGCTTTGGAAGCATTCTCAAGGATCTTTCAAAAATTATTCCTAGAAACAATTGATAATATACATTCCTAAAAGATACTTAAATACATGCATATGAAAAAAGGAAATAGACTCTACCCAAGGTCTATTCGGCCATTTATAAAGGTTCGGTTGGCGAATACATTAAATAATTATTCTTGAATTTGCGTTTTAGTGTAACTAACCATTGTATAGGATTTCGTAAAATTCACACTATTCACGAATTTCGAAGACAAAAAGAATAATTAGTATGTATATTTTGAAACGTAGTGATACACCTCAAGATATAAAAATTCCTATTAAATGAGAATTCACAAAATTTAAAAAAAAAAAATACTTTACATTTAAACTTTTAGTTTTACACCAATACATTTACAACATACTAATAATAACTTAGATACTATTACAAATTAAGTGGAACTCTATGAAAAATTAACTTTTTTCACAAAAAAAAAACATGAAGCAAAGTTTTCAAACTGACATTTAGTTAAATTTAAACTTGGCCTAAATTGAAAGAAGGCCGATTCGTAATTTTCTCTCGAAAATTTAGCTCAAAATAGTTAAAAAAATTGACTTTAGTTGAAATGGCTTCAAAAAAGAGACTTTTAAGTGACTGGCTTAAAAAAAGTGACCAAGTCACTAAAACGTGACTCGCTACTCGTCACCTTTTCCAAACGTGTAACGTACCGTGCAAAACGTCTCGCCCTTCCTTGAATCCTTGCAGACCCTTGCGATGTGTCCGAACAGGCCACATCTCCTGCATTGCGGGCCCTTGGATGAAGTACGCTGCTGTTTTTTTTTTTTAATTTCTTTCCGTTTGTTGGTTGCGAACGCTTGACTATTATTCTGGTTGCTACGCAACGGTCGCTCTTGGAGAAGTTTAGTTTTCACGAAGTCTCCCGTTATGGCAACACCAGAATTTTCCAGCGCCATTATCATGGGTCGATATTCGTCTGGGAGACCAGCCAGCAGAATCATTCCGAGCTTCAATCGGGCTTGAAGGTTTTTTCTTCGACCGCTTCAAATGCTCCGTCTTGATTTTTCTTGGGCTTCACGGCTTCCCAAAGTCCTTCCAGCTGAAGAAAAGTTTTCGCTGCGAACTTCTATGACGACAAATTTTCTCGTCCAACCGCTCGATTGGTGGGAGGCTTGAAGATTCGCCGGAACTTGAAGTTGGCATTTTCTAATGCGACAGGCCCATAACCTGTAGAGAGTAGCTAAGACGTCTGTCTTTGGTAGTGGTTAAAGAGGAACTTAATTATTTTCTGATAAGTCTTACAGCTATGAATATCAAGACTTGCTGAGATACTTCTTCAACAGACCGGCACAGCTGTTCCATTTCCTTGCACTCTGTCTCCTCCAGGCGGCGTTTTTTCTCCCGAAATAGGCGGGTCTGCGGTTGCTTAAGCCGCTCTAGGTCACACCGGGGCGGTCGTCGGTACCGTACGTTGTTAACAAGGAAAGTTTTGGGCGCAGTTGAGCCATCCCCAGATAGTGGTCAGAGTCAATGTCAGCGCCACGATATGTCCTAACGTCGATAATGTCGGAGAAGTGCCGTCCTGGAAGTAGGTGCTACGAATAGTCATACTCTTGGAGGCGGCAAAATCAATTAGTCTTAAGCCGTCTTCGTTCGTCAGCACATGAGCGCTGAACTTTCCATCTTTCGTTCTGAATCTCTCCTTCTGGCAAACCTGTGCATTATGTAGCTAGCTGTTCAAAATATAGTATGCTCACTTTGGCCATGATCTTGTTTATCAGGGAGTTGAAAAAATCTCAAGTAGCAAACCGAACCATTTTATTATTCGCTGTAGCAAGGATCTTCTTATGCTGATCAATCCAATTCCGTATATCAGTTTTGCGAACATTAACGCCGATCCAACTTAAAGCAGACTTGTAATAGACGATGTAATAGACGTGGCTATTTGGCTCACATGTTTTTTCACCATTTTGCACTGGGGCTTGAACGTTAAGGTATAATCCATAGTAACAACTAGAACCCTCAGCCGGATGGATTATCGAATGGAGGATTGAAATATTGCAAAACCAATCCTATTTGCCTATTTACAGGCAGCCTTCACGGCGGCCTGCAATTCTTGGCGTAACCTTTCACTTTTGCCTCTTTAAAGGCTAGGAAGATGCCAACGGCTTACAAGAGTATGTCGACTCCATCCAGAAGTACCGGGAGGATGAGCTGTAGGACCGAACTCTTGACAGTTCAGTTTCTGGATTGGAGCGACAAGGGCGTTCCACCAGCTAGCAGGAAACTCACTGCTGTGTAAGATATTTTCAGTAGCTCTAGCAGTAAGGGATAGCGGAAGACGTTGAAGCAACGGATATCCTATAATATAGGTACCTGTCAAGGCATTGGATCTTTGTCGAGAGCCTACAGAAGTTCGACTTAATGTCTAAGTACCTAAGTAATTTCGAAATTGTTGGAAATAAATTCAAAATTAGTAGTTATGTGAGCCCTCCTCGGGTTAGACACTCAGGTAAAAGTTTGAAAAGCCAACAACGTGACAAGGTGCATCAACGACAATGCTTTCGCGCGAGATATCTTCACAGTTTGATTCGCATGCCAAGGCTTCATGGTGTGAGTTCCGATACCATCACTCGTACATGTGTTACACTCTCTTGTGGCATACCATAGGAACACGCTCACCAAGCAACGGCTAATGAGATCAACACACAGTGGTGTGTGGTCATCATCGATTTTCGTCGTTGTCGTAGTTGTCACGGATCGAACCGAATGCGTTGCTTATTCGTCGATTTGATTGGTCCATATTATAAGCAAGTAACGAGCAAGGACCTTGAAAACGACCATCATCCATCCCTGACCGACAACGTGGTTTGAGAGGATCGAAATCAAATTGCGCAATCACGATCGCCTGCGCCTACTGAGAGTTGCAACTGGATTTGCAGTGCGCCACCTGGAGATCGAACAGTGTGGGAGGCTTTTGCATAACTGTACCCCTGAGAGGGTGCAACATAAACATTCCGCCTGAGAGGAAGAGAAGAGAGCGGAATTGCAGCGGTAAATAGTTAAATCGATCAAAAGTCAGTTGAACGGCCACCGCCACCGTGTGTTTACATTTTTCCCATCGAAGAAACCGCTTTTCTTGTGTCGGAAAACAACATTCAACCAATACAAGGCTGACGAAATGTCGATTATCGCGCGCGCCTCCTTCGACCACTCACACAGGGCACTCACCTAGCGGCGCGCGGTCCAAGTGGACCAACACAGACACCGCTAACAACCCAGTCGCGTTTGAGCGTTCACTCGATCAAGCAGCACTCCTTTGTCGGGCATGCTAGGTGCGTAGAAAGATGTCGTAATCAGTGTAATTTTCCGAGCGGAAGTGCGCCCCAGGAGCCCTCAATCGATGCGTTTCGCTGCGCTCGATCGTTTGGTGCCCAAGGGGGCCCTCAAGACCCAGGAAAAGTGCCTGAAAAGCGAGTGCCAAAGTGGAAAATTTCGCAGCTGCCATCCGAATGAAAAAGCAAGATGGCGGCGCGTACGACTCTCCTCCTTACAGATGTATTGTGGAGAGTGGCTTTTCCAACCAGGGGCAGCGATGGCCGGCGTCCAGTAGTGAGTGACTGGCTGTGTGCTGTGGCACAGTGATTACGCTCCGGGTTGTGGTTGTGTGAGTGCGTAGCGATGTAAGAACATAGGAATTATGAGTGACCAAGGCGCGAGTTCGGCGACGAGGCATCCGCTTCAAGAAAAAAGAGCAGCGAAGGAGTGTTGGTCGATTCGAGTTTGGCGATTACGAAACGTCGTAATAAAAATCGGTGTTCGCACCCTCTTGCCACGGTGTTTCTCTGGTGGTTGTTATCGAAGAAGAAATTCGAGAATGCATCACGATTTTTACTCAAAATGAAGTTCGAATTTTAAAAGCATCCAGGTTGAGCCTAAACATTACAACATTGAACGATTGTTTTACAGTCAAGTCACTTCATTAGAACTTTAATTTTCTACAGTCACTTCACAGTTATGGATAGCCCACAGATATGGGTCAGAGTTGGATTAAACGGAGAATATCTCATCAAATAGAGTTATTACTATACATAACTCATTTTATCTAAACAGCATCGCGATAAAGTATAACAGGCTTGAGCACATGTTGTACATCCGTAGAAAATAAAATGTCAATCACATTCCTAGAAGCGTTGATTCACAATTGTGAATCAATCAAAGATAAAATTATTCTAAAAGAAACGACAAAACGTATGCTATTGACTGTTTAACGATAAACTTGCAACGATCGACGCGCCACCATATTTCATATAACGGAGGTTATTAGAACTAACTTGGAGGTGATGATTTTGAGGTTATTTGACAATTTGGAGGTTAAAATCACCTCCAAACACTAGCGATTTTGCGGTGGGATGTTGACGTTTGATCATGAATCACTTATATAACGGATAAATTGCTGTTGTAGTGTTCTGATACATAATATGAGTCTGTTTGATTTTTAGTGAGGATGATTCTCATTAAAAATCAAATTTGTCCGTCCCACACAAGTTTTGATATTTTTATCTGAATCGACAATATTTTTGTATCGTGATCGTGCAGTTAGAGGTATATTAATTAATACAATTCTCGCGAAACATTACTGAATGGACCTATGTACAAATGAGAGGCTCTCTTTGTTTACTTTCTCTTTGATCAATAACTGAGTCACATTAACCTCTTCTGTTGCGTTTTTTTAATGAAACGCTAGTCAAGGAAATTGCCTTTCGATCTATAGTGAAAAACTTCCCAAAAGCTTTAGTATTTCACTGTTATAATCGAAAGAGAGCGAGAGAGAAGAGAATCTCTCATGTGTACATAGGTCCTTTAGTAATGTTTCGCGAGAATTATACTCTTCAGTGTTCGGGAGGTAATTAAAGCTTGCATATCGTTGGCATGATTTTTGACCATAGTATGCTCCGTAAAGTGGGTCTTAGTTGATCCATAACTGAGGGATGATTGTACTCGTTAACTAAATTTTGCTAGAAACGTGTCAATGGAATTTTGAAGCGTAAAACTATGTATAGATTGATTATGTCTGTATCCAAATTCTGACATAGTTAAGAATCTTTTCGTTCTGGTACATTTATCAACACAATATACTTTAACTATACTGCGTTGAGCATGCTGCCTAAATGCTGTTGTAGTGTTATATCTTTAAAGCCTTTTTGAAAGTGAATATAAACAGTTATTGTAGTGTTTCTTCTGCTGTGAAACATTTCAAATCGTTACTGACAGTCGGAAAACTCTGATGATGATGATAATAATGATGATTTGAGTAAGAACTACTGTAGTAGAGTACTGTGCCCGTCTACAATATATTAATGAATATTGAAGGAACATTCACATTTTCTATGCAAACAACGCCCCGGAGGAACACCGCGTGCTTCAATTCCTCTTCAAGCTGTGACTGTGGTGCCTCAGATTGCTTGCCTGCCTCTGTGGTGCGACTACAACGAATGTACACACGGGATGGACAGGGCCTCGACGTAGCTCTCCCCATCGTCGTCGGTCGAGTAAGCTGCAAAGCAACAGAGCAGCAGCAGAGAGGGGTTTCGGTTCGATATGTGTCGCGTTTTTTCTTAAGCAATATGGCGGCTGATTTTTCCCACTTAATGAATGATTAATTCGCCTAAATTGGACATTTCCAACGTCCAGAAGGTCGAAGCACGTTTGGTGGATGGGAGCCTAAACTGGCGGATGACCCTTCGGGAAGCACCGGTCTTTGGGGGACATGCCAACTCGAACTGCGCTGCACTCTCACAAGAATCGATGTACGAAGCGCGAAATTTTTCACTGATAATGTAGGGAACATGTAAACATGCGACAGGCACGGCGACGACGTAATGACGAATTCGGAGGGCCGTTCTGATATTTAATGTTCCACGGAGATGCATGGACTGCTGCATTACTTACAGAAGTACTTCTGTTTTGATACCAAATTGTGAGAAGTACTACAGTTTCAAAGCAAGGTCTAGTCCAGTAATGGAATTTTGAATTCGTTTTCTATTATTAGGCCAGGGGTTCTCAAGCTAAATGTTCAAGTTAGATGAAATCTCGCATAACTTCTGATCTCGTCCTAAAAGCCATTGGTAACCATGTGTGTAGCTAGTTGTTTCTGAGCATTTTAAAGCATTTTCATGTTATTTAACAACGCTATGGGGAAGAAAGGATTAATGTTTACCTGTCCGTGATGTTGGTTTGGATGCTTATTCTTTCATCTGCTCAGAAACAACGAGCTACGCACGTGGTTACCAATGGCTTTTAGGGCGTTATCTCAGAGTATGCGAGAAATGTTTGTCTGTCTCTGTATGGGAGTTGTAAAATTCCACGAGACAGCTTCTCAAGTTTGTGCCTTTGAAAAATACTACGATAGTTAATCAGTAATTAATTAAATTATAATAACTCTCAGGTGGGTCCAACATAGGAAATGTCAGTTCTATTATGGACACAAACATAAACAATAATATTGTGTAGCTCTTTCATCACTGGACTGCAAAAAGCGGCTTCAAAGCAAGGTTGCCAAATATATAAATTTATCAATATTTCACATTGTACAGATTTTCTCGAATGTTTTGTGATCAAAAATCTCTATATAAATTTTGTATACATTGAATTCTGCCATAATTATACAGATTTATATAAATTTCAAACTAAGATGAAATTTCCTTGAACTTATTGTTTATTCATTATTTCAACTTTTAGGGATACATATTTAAAATACGGATTTTTGCCAGGTATATAAATACAGAAACCTAAATCCAGCTTGAAACTCCTCTGCGATGCAAAGAGGCGATTTCGCCGTTTTTCTGAGGAGAAAAAAATAACTCAAAATTTTCAACACAGATGCTCAAGCGACCGAGTGCGAGTGCAAAAAAATGCGAGGATTTCAGGAACTCTCCTTCTCTCGTTGCGATGCTCACCATTACTCACACTTCAAAAAAAACTCTTGAGTCTGCTGCCCGAACAGACAGTCCTCGGGGAGTTGTGAGAGTATGCTTTTTTGATGGAATTTTACTCTGTTCTGTTTTGTGCTGCATCTTACTCGCTCATTTTTCGTTGCCTCTCTGCTTAGCATTTTTTAGCTCCCTCGCAAAAAGGCAAAGGCAGCACGCTGCTCTAGAGTATGTCACCGAACTCTGATGATGTTGAGGAGGTGGGGACGCCATTTGGCATAACGGTCGTTTGGCATAATAGTCATTTGGCATAATCGTCGAAAACTGAGTTGCTATGTTTTTGGCATTACCATTGCTAACATTCTCATATGTGATTTTCCTTTCTTTTGGTCATAGGCTGTTCTTTCTCATTTTCATTTCATTAGCAATTTTCATTGACAATTTTGCCTTCTTTCCTACGTGGGCATTATAACTACTAACATTTAAGACGATTTTCCCTTCCTTTGATCACCAGATCTTCTTTTAAGTAGCACTATTTAAATTTCTAATTTCTTTTATTTTATGCCAAACGTCCATTATGCCAAATGACCATTATCCGAAATGACCATTATGCTAAACGACTTTATGCCAAATGGCTTTATGCCAAATGACTTTATGCCAAACGGGGTAGCCCCGTTGAGGAGAATTGTCAAGCCTGCCTAAAAAGAAAACAATTACAGATTTATATGTGGCAACCCTGTTTATAACTGCGAATAAAAATGCAGGATTGCATCAAATCGCGTTAGTGTCTTCAGAGCACTTATTGTTTGATTTGCTAAGAATGACTTCGCTGAAGACGCCGACTCGATTTGTTGCAATCGTGTACTTTTATATTAGCGTTTCCACACTAAATTAAGGCTTGATTTTTAGACCAAATCCTTGAATTATTTTTGGTTGAGATCAATTTTTGGTTAGGAGGCAGTCAGGAGCCCCTGGCTAACCTTCCGAAATTTTTTTGTTAAGATTCTTTAAGGAAGTGAGTCTATTTAGTCTAGAAATAATTTGTTGATGGAGTTTCCTGACTAAATAGACTCACTTCCTTAAAGAATGTTAATTTAATCTCAATCTTAATTTTGTTAAGATTCTTTAAAGAAGTGAGTCTATTTAGTCTAGAAACTCCATCAACAATTTCTCCACTGGGAAACAGCCTGCTTCGTTAGTTATTATCCGAGAGCTTTCTTCGCCATTTGGAATTGGTATACCCAAAAACAAGGATGGTTACTAAATAATAATAATTTATGATTATTTTCTATCTGCCTCTCCTTCATCTTTAGAGGGATTTTTGGTTCTATTAGTCAATTCGCCTGGGTTGATGTTTTGTTAAGCTTGACCAGAATCGAGATGGTAGTTAGTGTAAAAATTCACAGCAGAATGAAAGAGAGGCAGGTAGAAAATAGCGGTAAATGCATAAGCTTTAGTAATTTGATGACTATTTTTATGCTATTAAAACATAAAAAATAGCCATCGAATTACTAAAAATCTTCCAACAAAAATTCATCAAGCATGTCGGTATTTTCAGTGGTTTCTCATGTTATTCCTTCAGAAATTTCTTACAGAGTTTGATCTAGGGATTGCCTAACGTTCTATACAGAATATACTACTACATAAGTGGAGAGCGAGCAGTTGCAGAGTCGATTTTCATGGATTCTCCAAAGAGTTCATTTACAGGTTGCACTAGAAAATGCTACACAACAAATAGGGAGACTTACGGCTTCGGCACCATTCGACTATAATCGGCAATCAAATTTCAAACGTCAAATACACAATATTTTTCTATCGAAACACACCAATGAAAATATTCAGATGATCTTTTGCTCTGCCAGCTTCCCGCTGACGAGATCTCCGAGACGGAACAAACAATGTTGCTAGAGATGCCCTCAATTCAAATGAACAAGCCTCAAAATGCGACTGATTTGGAGCTGCCGAACAGATTCGCCTGCAGCGCTTATGGGAAAGTTGCCGAAGAGAATGAACCCTATTAAACATTTGACAGTTCAACTGCCGACTAAATCGATTCAAAAATCGGTCGATTGTTGCACCGACGCTTATGGAAGTTTGACACAGGGATCAACCGAATAACACCCGATTAAATAGGGTGTGCCGACGTAATCCTACTGAATAGGTAGATAAGTCGATTGTTTCTGTAAAATCCAACAAAGTTGACCTTCTCAACACCAGATTTCATCGATCACCCGATTTTATTTGGCAACTAGTCGGTTGATCGCTGTGTTAAGCTTCCATAAGCGTCGGTGCAACAATGGAATAATAGCAATTTGTCAAGAGACTCCAAAATTTTCTCAAGGGCCGAAAAGATTCTTCAGAAATCTTGACAAAAGTTCTTTTCTGCTAGAGTTTATCAGATATTGTTTTAGGACTTTCTTTTGAGATATCTGTTGGATTATTCCAGGAATATTTCCAATAATTTAAGATAACATTTCTTGCTTTCCTTGCCTTGGCTCTGAACCTGAAGAAGGTCCAGAATTTTGGAAGATATTCAAAGATACTTTCCCTAAAGGATTTCTTGGAGAAAACCTATGAAATTCTATGAGGTAAATTTATTCTTAGAAACTGAACAAAATTTTGACAAATGATCAATTCGTATTAAAGCCTTCAAGTGACAAAATCGTAGTACAACTCATAAACAGCTTTATGAGGGTTGCCTCCTTCCCGTCCGTTAGCATAGATAGATATTGTCCCTTCTTAGACTAACTTAAGTTAAACCGAAAAAGATTTGTTAAAAAAAACTAGTTTTCAACTGAATGTCTCAATAAATAAATGAATCATCAAAATAATCACAATTCCTGGAACTATTTTTATAAAACATACTAAATAACTAGTTTTACTAGAACTAGGAATAACTAAAAGAGATTATGAAAAACTCTTTTAATGTGTAAAAACTCCACTAGCTATGCAGAGATTCAACCCGATCCTCGTCAGAAAACTGGATAAAAATAAGTTTGAAATTAAATATACGTGAACTGCTTTTTGCTTCAAACCAATTCCAAACGCAAGATTATCATTTTTCATATATAGGAAATAGTTGAACTGAGCAAATTTTGCTAAAATATCGGACTACAGAATAAAAATAAAAATATTTAATTACTAACGCGGATGTGTTTTCGGAAATCCAGTATCTGGGTATTAAAGTACATTGGCTTGCTACCACTAAGCCAGTTTTCTCTGCTTGTCAGTGGAGCTCATGCCTGCCCAATCTAGTGTTGCCACATCTTTTCAACTCTCATCTGTTTTTTTGATGATTTTTTTTTATCTTGTGTCAGTCTCCAAAAAAATTGATAAAAAAAATCAAATTGCATCTAGATGTACAAACACCTAGACAAATTCGCACATACTCATTGACAAATTTAATTTTTGGTT
Source organism: Aedes aegypti (assembly GCF_002204515.2). Taxonomy (NCBI): domain Eukaryota; kingdom Metazoa; phylum Arthropoda; class Insecta; order Diptera; family Culicidae; genus Aedes; species Aedes aegypti. The sequence goes on along the minus strand of NC_035108.1, from coordinate 90,700,269 downwards.
TGGCACTTCCGAAGTATGCAGGCAAAATAACTCATAGAGAACGTACATGAAAAGCCAATGTACGGTTCTTTCTTGAAAGAATGTGTCAAGTTAGTGGAAATATTTATTTACCTCTGCTGCAAAAATCCATGTCCTTTGCACATGAAAGGAATAACCCAAGTAATCATGGAGCATTATATCCTTGCCTATATAAAGCATCTGCATTGCTGTAAGCCTACCATTGAAGTAATTTAAAAGTGGAAAAGGGCCTTTATATAGTCGAACTAATGCAAGAATGTTTATAAAGCAACAAAGCAATTCTACAACAAAGCATTGCTGTTTTGCCTGACAGCTCTTGAAATTTGTCGAATAAAAGCAATATCGCATCAGTATTGTTGATATGCAGTAGAATACGTGCAATGTTATAATGCTTGGTGTTACTTGGGAAGGATTTTGTCATCAGTGAAGAACTGTTGCTCACATATCCAGTCTCTATTAGGAATGTTAACAATTATTCATCCAATTTTTTTCTACTAACGAGTAAAGAACATTTCTTTTAATTTTGAATCCCTTGGTATTTGACATTTTTTTCTTTATAATAATGCCCAAAACTCATGTTATCAGGGTTGGTAGCGGTCAGACAGCAAAATAGTAGTGACAAAAATTACAAAAAAGCGACTTCATAACTATAAAAATTAATCTAAAATAAAAATTTAGACGCGAAATCAGCCTCTAATAATTAAGATATTAACAAGCACATTATGTAACATATAAAAATGAAATTAATTTTGATAATTCGAAATGTGTCTCAACAGTTAATTGTTTTAAACGTATACATACAAACAACTTCATCGAATGACATGAGATATGAAAAATCATCAAAGGACAGATTGTGCCTATAAACAATGGTAAATCTTGAAATCTGGGCGCACAAAAGCTAGGCCGCTGAGCTAGGGGGCCGTCCATTTATTAAGTAAGGATTTATGGGAGGGGGGGGGGGGGGTTAAAGATTTTTTACGCGCCAACCATTTTTAATTTATTTTCATAAATAAATTATCATGGGGGGAGGGAATTGAAAAATCCCCAAAATTGCCTTACGTATTAAGTAGACCACCCCTAGGCATGTGTAACAACTTTAAATCTCAAATTCCAATCCGTAGAGAAAATCTACGGAAATTAAAAAATTATAAAATCTGAAGAAATAAATTATGGCAAAACTCTTTGGGATCAATAGCGAACTTATTCGTTAAAATTCATTAAAGCTGTTTTATATGCCAGAGTTGCAGAACGAATTTCTGGAAACAATGCTTTATGTATTTCTTGGGAAATTTCAGGTAGAGTTCGAAAGTAAGTTTACGATGATAAAGGAAGATTGTTTAGTTATATCCAAACTATTATCGAGCCAACTTCAAAGTTCAATATAAGTAAAGTTGTCGTAAAGTGCTTAGAGATTGAGTGATCTTGTGGTGCCTAGTTCCGAAAACCGTACCAAGGCCGGTAGTGCCAGAAACGTCCGTGTGTGACCCCAATTCCTCGCCGGAAACTACGATCCTGCCCCAACATCTGCGTTCCTTACAAAAATTGTAGATTCATTTTTGGACTTTCTTGTGAATTTCTGGGCAGAATCGATAATTGATAAATAGAAAAGGTAAAAAAACCATTAAGAATGTATTTAAAATTTAACTCAGACTCACTAACAAGGTAGCTTCGAAGCTGTATCTGTTTTCGTTAAACTCGAAAAAAATTATTATTATAGCTTTATTAAGGAGATTTTCAGCCCTAGGCTGGTTCATCTCCGTCTCGAAAAAAAAATGAATAAGGTAATTATTGTGCTATACTAATTAGAGAATAGACGTATTACAATAACCTAGATATTACTCTGTACTCGAAGTATCCAAAATAATCGCATTACTAGTATTTAGTGTAGTAAATAACATTTATTCTAAGCTGATTTTGAAACAATTAGTCAATATGCCCATGTGTGTTAAAGCAACGAATATTTCTATTTTAAAGTACGTATATTTGGAATAGAAATAGTCATTCAAAATCGTAGGAATAAAAAGGTATGCTTAATCCGCAAATGGATGTCCTGTTTTTTTTTTTTGTGTGCAAAATTTGTGAATTTATTTCTTAGTAATTTCTTCCCTAGACATTTTGATTTGCAGATTAAAACAAAAAAAATGTGCATTAGAGCAATATAAACCAGTACATTACTGTCCTGCTATTTAAGTTTAAGATGCTTGTTCAGACTATTGTTGATTTATCATCAGATCACAAAAAAAAAAAACAGTGACTTTAGTGACCATTTTTCTGTAAAAAACACTTCTTGTTGCAATTAGTGGCCAGGACGAAAAAAAGTGACCAACTCACTAAAAAGTGACTCGCTACCAGGCCTACTGTTATGTCTAAAAAATCTTAAAAATGTTTTATGTAATTACAGATAACTCTGTGTATGTGGCATCCCTGGCCAGGGCGGCTGTCAAATGATTTAACAGAAGTACGGTGAAAATAATGCTGTCACCGTACTGTTCGTTAGTATTTCACAGGGTTACAGTAAATTGTTTCTTTTCACTGATTTTTCTGGTAAAATAGTAGAATTTACAGGAATATCTGTATTTTTGTCGTTTCGGTCAAATTCGGTGATTTATTTCACAGGATACTTCGATTTTTTTAAGTGTGTAGCTTTGTTGAAAGAAAGTGAATATTCCTCAAGGGGCCAATGCCCGAATTCACTGGGTGACGTTTGAGCGGTGCTATTTTGTGACCAGGTCAAAAATAGTGTCCCCTGGCCCGCTAAGACGTAATTCGCCAAGATTTTGGTAAAACATTGGTTTCCCGAGATCTAGGTAAAATAAATTCCGAAATTCGGTATAGAACAGTACACCCTATTCTGTTTTTGCCGTGCAAAAAAAAATTTCATACATTTTTTTCGCCAAAAGCTTATTTTTGCATAAAACGTCGAGAAATCCCCCGTGCAAAAACAGAACGTTTTTAGTCATGTATTTGAAAATTACATTGCAAGGGTGCCACAACTCAAAAACCGTTTGGGAACACCTGCTCGTACTGAAAACGGGCTTCTTGTTTTTCCTTCTTTCGTGTTCGACGGCTCATATGCGGGGTTGTGATTATGTTGAGAACTTGAGAACGGGTATTGATTGAACACTGCCGCCGCCACCGTAAAAAGTGCCACTAAGTGGAGGAACTTCATTTGGCCGGTTCCGAGAACCAGGTTGAAATCTTGCCAACGAATTTACTAGCCATTACTGTCATTGACTCGAAAACTGTCAAAACGAACTTTTGAGGTTAAATGTGGGCCACCATTACGCGAACAGCGCACTCTTTATTTTTTTGGAATGGATCCGCTTCGCCGAAACGCACTATTTTCGGATCTAAATTTTTTGCCCCATAACAGGTAATCTTGTTCGTCCGAAATGAACGGATTTAGAAATAGAAATCAAAGGAACCATTGCATCCTCGCGGTTTGGCTCTGCTGTTCGCAAATGTGCGTGCCTTTTTTTTAGCATACACACACCTTCCGAGGAGAGGTAACCAAGGAAAGGCAAGAGCGAGACACGAGCAATGAATCGAAGCAGGCGGAGGGCAAAAAGAAAGAGGTTGGACTTCCCCCGAAGGAATCGCGGACTTTCATCATCCAGTAACTCCGGATTAATCAGGTGTCCTTTGCTTTTCTAACCACGCTTACCTTATCATCTGGAAGTCCGCGTTTTTCCAGCGCTATTCTCTTCTCCATTGTTTTTGTGTGTGACGTTTTTCGCTTCTATCGGCTGCTACTTCCTAACTTCTGGCTCCCTCTGTCCTCACAAGACGGTAAACGGCGACGACCAAAACCCCGCACGAGACGATTTCCGTACCGTGTTCCGGAATATTGTTACGACCGCGGTAGCGAAAGAAGAAAAAATCAACAGATTATACGGCGCACAGGCTTCGTTTTTCTTTCCGGGCGGAACCACAAAAACGTCCGCGTTTCGGCCTTGCGACACTTTCCGGTTCTTTGAACCGACGTTCCTCACTATCTGGATTACGGTGAAGCCTGGAATCTCTGCGTATTTCGCACTTTTTCACTACTTTTCGCTCCTCTTGTAGAGTGTGTTGTATGACGACCGCACAGCTCAGCCAAAACGTTTGATTAATTTTTTCGATCATCGACTGAACGACGACACGACGAAACTCTTTTGGTCGATTATTTTTTTCACTCACCAAAACACTTGCAAGCTCGCGAGAGTGTGTGAATGTTGTAGGAGTGTGTGTGTGAGTGGGGGGAACTCACTGTCTCGTCGCGCGCGCTCACCACTACACACGGAGCTGACATCGAATCCTGAATGCAAGTAGCGGTACCGGCACCCAAATCGTTCGAGAGCGCGCCTCTTTGGAAAATTCGTTTAGGATCAGTCAAATATTACGTCACGCGAGCTTTGTCTCTCCCTCCACCGCGCACATAACTCCGGATAAAAAATACAATACAAAAACCAGATAACGTATTGTAACAGTACCATTCAAAACATTGGAAATACAATACAGTATATTGTAAAATGACAATACAATTACAGTAAAATATATTGTTTTGCACAGTTCATTGTATGGTATATGAGAGTTTTCCAATATAATGTATGGGTTGTTAAGTATCGTACATTTTGTATGTATGATACATTTTGAAAATACAATACGATATATTGTACATGTATTGTCTTAATTAGCTATTTGTGTATTGTTGTACAATACAAAAACTATTCAAAGAACCGAGGGGGACGACACATCTAGATGTTTTAGATTATTTGGATATCTTTAGATAATCCTTGCTGCGGCCTTTATCTTTTTGCAGCATATTATCTTGTTTCATCCGTGGCATCTTATAAAACATCTTTATCCATCTTCAAAAATCTAGCTTATCTTTCCGCATCTTACATGAGCGTATTACCGGATTGACTCAGTTTTCGTCGATTAACAACAAAGAGGGAGCACGCAGCTGCATCATCGGTGGAATGTTCCCGAACAAATTCTATTTCCAGCACGTTCTGGAACACCATGTAGATATTCTCCTGGGTTTGCTAACGGTCCGGAGTTTGTCCCGGATTCATTAGGATACTGATCATCGGCGACCGGAAAGGATGGATAGGAGCGGTTCCACAGAAAATGACAACTTTTTTCCTAAATTTCATTTTTATATTTTTTGATTTGGATGAAATTTTGCACATGCTTTCTTTATGCCCAAAAATGCCTTTTTGCATAATCGGCTCGCCATTTTGACTCTAGCCTTACTTTTGAGAAGGGCCTAAGAAAAAAATCCTTAATAATTTTCAAAAAATTATAACTTAGAAACGGTTTGTCCGATCAGTTTGGTGTCTTCCGCAATGTTTTAGGTTATTGTTGGGACTAAAATATACGCTGTAAAAAAAATGTTGTAATTTTTTATATATCGAAAATAAAGCTTAAAAATCAATTTTCTTAAAAATCGTATTTTTGATTTTTTTTTATATGTTAAAGTAGACAAAAAATGAAGTCTTTTGCACAGTGGGTCAAGATGGAGAAATCATGGACAAAAAAGTTATGATTTTTTGAAAAAAGGTGAATTTTTGAAAATGGTCATAATAAACTTTTCAAATATTTTTAAGCTCGATTTTATGAAAGTACGCAAAATTTACAACAAAAAAGGTTTGCGGAAAAATCAGGCTAACTTTTACCGTTTTAAAGATACAGCGATTTTAATACAAAATTATGATATAATTTTCAATTTTCGGTCATTATAATATAACTTAGAAACGGTTTGTCCGATCAGTTTGGAGTCTTCCGCAAAGTTTTAGGTTATTGTTGGGACTATCTGGAAAAAATATACACTGTAAAAAAATGTTGTAATTTTTTATATATCGAAAATAAAGCTTAAAAGTCAATTTTCTCAAAAATCTTATTTTTGATTTTTTTTATTTTTTTATATGTTAAAGTAGACAAAAAATGAAGTCTTTTGCACAGTGGGTCAAGATGGAGAAATCATGGACAAAAAAGTTATGATTTTTTTTAAAAAAAGGTTGATTTTTCTAAATAAAATTTTTGAATGCTTTTCGACCCGATTTTATGAAAGTACGCAAAATTTTCAACAAAAAAGGTATATGAGAAAATTTTGCTAATTGGGTCCTAAAATTTTTAATGAAATCTTGTTTTTATTTAATAACACGAAAGAGCATGTTACTGCAACTACTTTAGCAATTTTTCCCGTTCAAATAACGGCTATATCATGTTTAAACTTTAAATTAAAAATTGGGTCCATAAATGAACCTTGACACTTTTGATCATGTTTGACGTTCGCTTAGTCCACAAAAACACCACAGGGGTTTAAGTTTTAACACTGGGGTTGTTCCTAACTGACATTTCGAAAGTGAAGGGGAAAACAAAATATACCCAAATTTTGAGTTTAAGCCAAGGAGTGTGACAAAATCCAAAGAAACATTAAAAAATGGTTTTTAGATTTAAACCAACGAAAAAAATTAAAAAATTGAGTAAACATGTGTTTTTGGCCTAAACTTAAGTGTTTGGCACTAAAATTGGGACAGGGCTTTAGGACCCTATTGCTACCGAAACATTTGAAAAACTTATTATGACCATTTTCAACAAATTCACCTTTTTTCAAAAAATCATAACTTTTTTGTCCATGATTTCTCCATCTTGACCCACTGTGCAAAAGACTTCATTTTTTGTCTACTTTAACATATAAAAAAAAAAAAAAATCAAAAATACGATTTCTGAGAAAATTGATTTTTAAGCTTGGCTTTGTGGGTGGAGATGGCCCGAAACAGTTTGCGTTCCTGGTAGCATTGAATCGGAAATGGCAACGGAGAATACGAGTAATGTATTTTTTAAGCCATTTTCAGTCCGTGTCTTGGTGTATGTTGTGAATTGGTAAAATGTCTCTTGACACCCTTACCCATAAATACATATTTTATGATTATCAAATTCGGCTCTTATTTAACAATATATCAACAAAACTACTTGTTTTTTCGCTTTTTGGAAGCTAGAGGCCCCATGGATTCCATCACAGATTTTTCAGGTTCACTTTAACGATGCTGAACGTCTTACTGAAGGACATCAAATTTAACTTCAAGCCAGGATAGCGAAGCTTGCAAGATTGAAAAGCTGCTCCTTAAAGAATAGAATAATGATCAGTACAATTTCCCAGAAGTGAGCATTCAGCTTGCCGTTCTGGAAACAAATAGCTAGCTGTTACTTACTTTTTACGCAAAGGCTCACAATCTTTTCACCTAGCTTGATTTATATCAACAACAAAGTAACAACAATGAAAATTACAACTGTTACTACTGTTTACAAAAACCTGTAGCACTACGCTCCCCATCATCAACATCATCATTGATTCTCCTCCCACCTATTCACATCTTCTTGCATCTCATCAATCTACGCGTATCATTCAGCAGAAGATGTCAGCGTATGAAGGACGTCAAATCTAGAATAATGCACTGATCTAAAAATCGGATTTTATCCAAACGTGCATTTCGTCCCCTTGATGCTACAACTAGATAACTCGAAATTTGAAATTTTTGACTTCAATATGCCAAAACATTTTAATTAATTAGATCTGTAAAATACCTACATCCCATAAGCGTGTGATTCAAAATACACAAGTTAAAGTTTGTTTTTCAACCATATCCTCTGCGACTAACCGTCACCTTGTAAAACGGTCATATTTTCAAAGTGGCACATCCCAAAATTTTGATTTTCGAGTTATCTAGTTGTAGCATTAAGGGGACGATTTAAAGCGGTTATCTTCGAGTGTCGCCCCCCTCGCAAAGAACTGTATTTCAATTGGTGATGAAAAATATAGAATTTGTATGGGCCCATTCACAAATTTCATAACACTAGAGGGGGTGGGTGGGTGTCCTAAGGATGTTACAGCCCATACAAAAACTGAATAATGTTCATACAAAAAGCGTCACAAGGGGGTGGGTGGGTGTCCAAAATAATCAATTTTAGCGTTATGAAATAAATGAATGAGCCCTATGTTGTATGGATTGTCCCCCAGCTTACCGGATATTCATGCCAACAGTAGCAAAAGAGTTTTAACTCCTATAGAAGTAAAGATATTTATCATGGTTACATTCGCCGTCACAGCTAATGTTAAGTGACTTCTATAAAACTACTTATTTTTGCTTTTTGAATATTTTTCACCCAACACTTCTTGCTTTTTGAACTTGTTTTGTTTACTTCTTTTAGCCAAGCTACGCAGAAAAAGGCAACAGTTGTTTTTCGCTAAAATAGTAATTTGGCCAAAATTGTAAGGTATAAAACCAATAAGAAGCAATACAATGTTCTGTTACGATACATTATATTGTTTTTGAATTGTATATTCAAACAAGAATAATGTTGCTTCGACATTCAATTACAATACGCTGTATTGTATCCAATACATTATATTGTACATTAAAGGTTTATTCCATTCACTGAATGGTACGTTTTTATCCGGGTAGTGATCCTTTATATGAGAGATAAGCGGAAGTCAAATGGAATGATTTGGCAACAAACCAGTAGGCGAATTCCGGCGCGTATTTTCTTCGAAGAAAAGAAAATTTTCTTGCTGGTGGATTATAGAAGAAAATTTCTTCTCTTCGAAGAAAATGTGCGCCGGAATTCGCTTGCAGCAGTGCTGAGTTTGCTCGGCGTCGAGAACAATTTTTTAATACGGGCATGACTTCCTCCGTGTATTTTGTTTCGTTATAGATCTTTGAGCTACATTTCCAAACTAATAAACAGCAGAAAAAACAACAACTAAACATCGCATTGACAGGAATTCAAAAAAAGGAAAATATTTCATATGTTTTGCTCTATGCAAAACAACTTTCATCCAAATAATTTCATGTGGATTACACAGAAGGATGACGTCCTATTTTTTCACTATGGGCCCATTCACAAATATCATAACGCTAAAGGGGGTGGGTGGGTGTCCTCATGATGTTACGGCTTATACAAAATTTGTAGAATATTCATACAAAAAGCGTTACGAGGGGGTGGGTGGGTGTCAAAAATGGTCATTTTCAGCGTTATGAAATAAATGAATGAACCCTATGGAATTTGACAGCTTGAGCTGTACCTTCTTATCGGGAGCATAATTTATACACAAGAATTTTTTTGTTAGCGGCTTTCCAAACATGACGTCATTTCCGGCGACCTCGTGAACTTTTGGCTCGCCGAAGTTTGCATCGTAGAACTACCACTTCAAAACTGAAGTTATCACAAATAGTAGTTTGATCAGAGCTGCCAGATGATTTGATAGAAAATCTGTATCCACCAGGTTAGAAAATATGTGCCCCATGCAAAAAAATCTGTGTCCATACAAAAATTAATGAAAGAAAATCTGTGTTCCATACAAATTAAATCTTCGTTTTTAAATCTTTGTTCCATAAAATTTGATGCTTTGACCGCATCTCTTAATACCCCACATAGGCCTTCTCATGTGACAGGTCCGTCTATGCATTTGTTTACATCGGTGGAGGACTGGTGCAAACAAGAGGCTGTCATTTCCATAGAAGAACTGTCAAAAAGCTTCCCGATCAGCTGATTTGAAACGTCTTGTGAATAGGCCTATTGCCCTTCACCACGTGTTGCACTACGTATTATTTGAACGACGCTTTATGTTGTGGACAACGGACTGGGTGGGTGAAATGCGATGCGATGCATCGCATTTATTCGCGACTACGAAGCAAAAAGAGATTCCACAAAGCATTCGCACCAACGGAAAATCTCGTAAGGAACTGTCATCGTGTGCGTGAAAAAAAGCAAAAAATATCTCTCTCCTTGTTTATCTCACAGAAAACTGATGAAAACATCAGCAGCTTCGTAGTCGCGAAGGATGACGGCCTTTCCATGCAAGCAATGATATCATGGACTTATCCACGGTCTTCTTTTATCCTCGACTTTCTTTTTCTTTTCTGCTCTAAATGCGGGCAATGTTTACATAAAATGACATCCGGACCAACATCCTACGACGAATGTTCACCGGATGAACATGAAGTGGATGAATGCACAACGAAATCGTTCATTTTTTGTAAACACGGCCCGCAGTAAAAGGTGTTCTACCCGGTGGAAGAAGCAGCGTGACGCCATTGTAAATTAGTTCATATGAAATGAGTGATGTGCGGCAAATCTGAGTTTGTGTTCGTGATGGCGGCTTAGGGCCCATTCACAAATTCAATAACGCTAAAGAGGGTACAAGTCCCCGTACAAAATTAAAAATTTATTCATAAATACAAAATACAATTACGAAGGAATGGGTGGGCGTTGAAAATGATCATTTTTGGAATTATGAAATTGATCATTAAAGGTTACTCTTTCGGTACTCACCGCATCCAAATAGCGGCGCTACCGTATTTACCATTGTCACAGCATTGCTGTTCTGTCAAACACACAAAACTTCGGTGGCGATGCGTTGGAAATCTTCCGAATTATGGCCATGTTCGTAAACAGGTTCCTGAAAATATGATCAGTCATGTATTATTATATTAGCGTTGCCCCCAATTGTGTTTAATCATTCTGAGCCTAAAACGGCTATTCAAGGTTAGAATTTTTATTAGAAACATCCAGGCATTGTCCCCAAGAAATTACGCCAGGGATTCTTCAAAGTAATTTGCCTTAAACAGTTTTTGAATACTCTCCTGAGAATTTCCCTAGAAATACTTTTCGATCTTCTTCAATAAAGTAGTTAGAATACCTCCTATAATTGGAATTTGTTAACGTTCAACGCTCCACCATCGTAATCATCGAAACTTCAACAGCAGTTTTTCTGTTCAAAACTGTTCGACGACAATGTGTTCACTGTGTTTCGGTTGGAGAATAGTATACAGTGAACACATTTTCATGTGAACTTTGAACGAAAAAATTGTCTTTGAAAATTCCCAAATTGATGACAGATCTTGCGCCCTTAAGGTGAAGATGAATCGAAGCCAAAGCTCAAATTTTTAAGAGCACGGATCTGGAGAATCAAATATCCGTTTGAGCTTAAACAGATGTTTGGTTCTTCTGATCCGTGCTCTTGAAAATTTGAAGTTTGGCTTCGATTCATCTTCACCTTAAGGAATTTCTCATACATTTTTTTCGAGCATTCTTTCTCGGCTTATTCTAGGAATTACTCTAGTTTTAATATTTAAATAATAAGATTCTATGGCGATTCTTAGAGAGATTCGGAAATTTAAATAATTTTCAGAACTCACTAATTCTATCTGTATGTCTTACAGGAATTAAATCACATGGCATTGATTTGTTCATAGGTCACTCCAATAACTTTCCTAGGTAAAAGTTTAACGATTTTTCTTAAAATTCTTTCAAATTGTAAAAGCAGGGATTCCTATCTTCGAAGGAATTATTTAAAAGGTTTCAAAGTACTTCATCTGATGATAATAAATCTTCGAGCTGTTTAGTGGAATACCTATAAATAATTGAAAAACAAATTTAGTGCTATATCATTTAATTCCACTAGAGTTTGTATCCTTTGACAGATACGCGTATTTCAACCTCAACTGTAAGGCCGTCTTCATTGTCGTGTACTAGACTCGACTTTAGTTTAGAAGTGAACTAATGAACTAATCCTTAGAGGAATTCTGCGAACATTCCTGAAGTAGGAAGGTTTGAAGACTCTGTGGAAAAGTAGGATTCATCATTAGTTGAATTCTTCGAAAAAATACTCAACGGAATCTTTGATATATTAAAATCATTGGAAAAGTTTACGGATGAAACTCTGCAACAAATGTTAGTTTTAAAGTCAAGAGCCCATGCCCTGGATCTTTTAAACAATCAATTGTTAAAAATACTTTAAGGAGTTTTTGGAAGAACTGCTTGAAGAATACAAATCACCCAAAGGGGAACAACAAATCCTGGGAAAATGTCTACAAGATTCGGAGGAAAATTCCATCGCATTCCATGGAGGAATACTTGTGAACGAACTTGAAGAATTCTTGGATGAATTTGACGGATTCCTCTACGCTCACTGTGAAAAAGGATGTGCATGTTTTTACAGTTTAATGTACCATGCAAAAAGTTTGCAGAGTTTATGTATTATGATCGTTTTGCGTGAAATTCGTGAATGAACTTTCGAAGTTATTTGTCCTGTCCCCTGATGGAAATCGTGGCTACTCGCATGGTAGAATTCCTTTGATTTTTCACTAACGAAGAAGGAACCTTAGGCACTAGGGAGAGAAACTTCAGTCAAATACCTATGATGGATTTTTTTTTATACTCGGCATAAATATTTTGAGAAAAAGATCTTAGCATACTATTTTTTCCTTTTTTCATGAAGTTCTATAGGCCTACTAAGCTTTGCGAATGCGCATCACACTGTATGGGGAAGTACAAATATAAATCCTCAAGGTGAGTACCTTTTACAGTTTCTATCCTCAAACAACATAGACATATGTAACACAGGTGACAAGCCTACATATGAAAACGCCATACGACAGGAATTGCTGGATCTGACTTTATGTAGTCAGTCCATCTCCCACAAAATAACAAACTGGCATGTTTCTGATGAAATATCTATGTCAGACCACAAACACATAGTCTTTGAATGGGAAGGGGGTCTAACTATTGCAAAATCGTTTAAAGATCCTAAGAAGACTGATTGGGAAACCTATTCAGCCACTCTTCGATCCGAAGACTACATCATAAATCCTAATATCAAAACAGTTCTAGAGTTAGAAATGGCTTCTGACTCTATAGAAACTTAAATTCTTAATGCATATCAAGAAAGCTGTCCGACTAAAACTGTTAAGTCGAGCAAGGATGTTCCGTGGTGGAACAACCATCTTGAAAAGCTTAGGAAAACGGCACGGAGGGAGTTCAACCGTGCCAAACGCTTTACTGATTGGAGCCTATACCGAAAGGCTCTGACAGACTACAACATGGAAATGAGGCTAGCTAAGCGGAAATCATGGGTCCTCATGTGTGAAAGCATTGAGAAGACTCCCGTAGCTGCCAGACTTCATAAAACTCTATCGAAAGACCACTCCAATGGTCTGGGAACTCTCCGAAATACTGACGGTTCGCTCACTGTGGATCCCACAGAAACACTGAGTGAAATGCTGAGGACTCACTTCCCTGATTCAATCCCTGAAGCGATCGTGAACGCTAATGGCAACAGACATGGCGTCTCTGGTCAACAAGAGCTCCTGTCATGGGACTCAAGTACCAAAAGAGACGCATTGAAGGTTGCCAAAGAAGCCTTTACGCGAGCAAGGGTGGAAAGGGCAGTGAGATCCTTTGAGCCATTTAAATCTGCTGGCATGGATGGAATTTTCCCAGCGCTTATCCAGAAAGAGGAGCAAACGCTTATTCCTCCCATGATAGAGATTTTTAAGGCCAGTTTAGTCTTAGGACATATTCCAGATGGCTGGCGTCAAGTTCGAGTTGTCTTTATCCCGAAGCCGGGAAAAAAAGACAAAACCAATCCCAAAGCATACAGACCGATTAGTCTGTCGTCAGTCATGCTTAAAATAATGGAAAAGGTCTTAGGAGAGTTCATAAATTCAAAATTTATGGAAGCAATGCCTCTTTCCAAATACCAATTCGCTTACCAAAGTGGAAAATCTACGATCTCAGCACTACACATGCTAGTCAACAAGATCGAGAAAACATTTCATGCAAAGGAAATCGCCATCGTGGCATTTCTTGACATTGAGGGTGCATTCGATAACGCTTCCTATTTGTCTATAGTGTCAGCAATGCATAGGAGAAAATTTGACCCATGCATTGCTACCTGGGTACATGCTATGCTAGCAAATCGTCGAATCTCATCCGAGTTGAGCGGATCGTGCGCCACTGTCATGGCCACAAAGGGGTGTCCTCAAGGAGGGGTACTTTAACCTTTGCTATGGTCTCTAGTGGTGGATGATCTACTTAATAGCCTGGAAAAAAGAGGATTCGAGGTTGTTGGCTACGCTGATGATGTTGTCATCATTGTACGCGGCAAATTTGAAAGCGTTGTCCTTGCAAGAATGCAATCAGCTCTCGATTACACGCTCTCCTGGTGTCTGAAAGAGAAACTGGGGATAAATCCTTCAAAAACTACGATTGTTCCTTCCACAAAGCGCAGAAAGGTACAGCTGCAACCTCTTTTCCTTAATCAAACACAATTGGTTTACTCAAATGAAGTCAAATACCTTGGCATTACGCTTGATGCTAAACTCAATTGGAACACACATCTTCAAAACATAAATAAAGGTAAATAAAGGTCTCAATTCTCTGTGGGTCTGCTCAAAGACCTGTGGAAAAAAGTGGGGCCTAAAACCTAATATGATCATGTGGATATATAAAACCATCGTTCGGCCTAGAATAGCCTACGCTTCCCTTGTTTGGTGGCCAAAAACAAGCGAGGTTGCGGCTAGAGCCAAGCTGAACAAAATCCAACGCGCCGCGTGCGTCGCCATTACTGGTGCAGTTCGCAGCACCCCTTCATTCGCCCTAGATGCAATGCTGCCCCGGCTAGATCAATTCATAAAGCTGGATGCTGAGAAAAGCGCTCTGAGGCTAAAACGATCAATAAACCTTCTGCCAAGTGATTTAACCGGTCACCTAAGCATACTAAACGAATTTTCTATAAATCCAATTGTAGAAAAATGCAGTGACTGGATGGAAATGGTTGTGAATTATGACATATCATATACGGTGTTCATTCCTTCTCGCCAAGAGTGGCAAGAAGGTGGACCGAGTATTCCTCCAGGCTCAATCAAATTCTACACTGATGGATCGAGAATGAACAATCGTTCTGGATCTGGAGTGCACGGACCAAGAACCAAAATCTCTGTCCCTCTCGGACAGTGGCCTACAGTTTTTCAGGCTGAAGTGTATGCTATCATTGAATGTGTGCAGCTCAGCATAAAGAGGAATTACAGAAATGCCACAATCTGTATTTTCTCCGACAGCCAAGCAGCTCTTCATGCTCTGAAAGCTTACACTTTTAACTCAAAATTAGTGTGGGAATGTGCTCTTGCTCTAAAAACCCTAGCCATCCGCAATCGAGTTAAACTATATTGGATCCCCGGGCATATGGGTCTAGAGGGTAATGAAATTGCCGATGAGCTAGCCAGGAATGGATCGGCCAATACATTCATTGGTCCTGAGCCATTCTTTGGCCTATCAAACTGCTCACTAAATATTGAACTGAACAGCTGGTTGTCCAGGCAAATTATATCCAATTGGAAAACAGTTTCCAAGGCGAATCAATCTAAAAGATTCGTCACAATTAATTCGAAACAAACACAAAAACTCATTGGTCTCAACAAAAGGGACCTCAGCACCTACACCGGTCTTATAACTGGACACTGCCCCAGCAGATACCATTTACAAAAGATCGGAGCCATCCAAAACTCAAATTGCCGTTTCTGTAGTGAAACGTGCGAAACCTCACAACACCTTCTCTGCTCCTGCAGTGCACATATACAACGAAGATCCAAAATATTTGGCAAGCCCTTTTTGGAGCCGGCCGATATTTGGAACGCATCTCCCAGGGAAGTGGTCGGCTTTATCAGGCTGATCGTACCAGATTGGGGGATTCACAATGCTGCAACTTAGGACTTCTGCCCATCAATGGCAGATGGCTAAAAGTTCAGTCACCGTGCAAAGTATTCCGGTGGCGTTCCCGCCACTGAGGGTCTTTGTAAAAGCAAAAGGGTATATCACAATAGTTCTAAAAAAAATGGACGCAGTGATCTCACACCCGACAGAAGGAGAAAAAAGCTTTTTTTTCTGATTTCTCCACAAAAATACATTAGGTAAGTGTAGTGTCGCTTTAAACTCCTCCAAGTCTCCAAGAGTCGAATCGTATGAAACTATTGTTATATTTGATTTTTTGGCACATTTAATAGATATAGACATCAAAAATATATATATAAGCTAGAAATCCCATAAAAAATAACTCTACTTTACTAAAATACAGAGAACAAACAGATAGTATATGCCTGCAAATAATAGCGATAAACTTAAACTATGCTAAAGCAATAATAGGAAAAATCGTTACATGTGAAAACTATAGCATTTGAATAATTAACTATTAAATATAGATTCATCAGTACATGGTTAAATATAAAAATACTAAAACGCTTATAAACCATACTAAAACCACATTCGATCTATTCACCCCTTACAAGGCATATCCCTGCATTATTGCGTCAAATAATAAACGGCTTTTAATCGTTGCAATGCTTAAAACGATTAAATTCCCGTAGTGGCTTTCAAGCTTTTATTTACTTTCCTCTGGGTATTATAATAACAGAAAAAATCAAATAAAAATGAAACTAATCAATGGATTATTTTTATTTTGATATTTCTTTAAATAATAATTGTACATCACAAACTGAATTGAACAGAGATTAGCGCAGATAATCATTTCGGTCGGTGCAAAATAAAGATCCTACTGCAGTTTGTTTCGCGTATGCCGGTAGTTGTTTGGCCGACGAGTTCTGTGTCGGTTTTTATTGCACCCGCTTCCATTGCTGCTCCGTCTTCCAAGTTAAGATGCACTCCAGAGAATTATTAGATTTCGTATGCCAGGTCCGGGCTCCTGGGCACTCCTGAGCTTCCTTGCGACCAGCGATAAAACCCCTGCGATATTCCGTAATTAGTGAACAACACAGAGAAAGACAAATATCATGTAACTTACCATCACGTCCCCTTCATGCCTTCTCAGGAACATTCTTGTTGAAACAGCTTCTGCAGTCAGCTTCTTTTATGTCCATAGTCTCCATGCGGCATACGTCCTGCGTTTTTTGAGGCTTTTGTACGTATCAAAGTGAATGAAATACCGACTCGCCGACTCTTTGTTAATGAGGACTGACTTCAATATTTCGAACTTTCCGTTGATAAATTAAACTGAAACCCGCACTAGATCGCGTTTTTTCGTGTTTGTTTAAACCGCATTGCAGTAATTTATGTCGGTTCGGGAGCCGGAAAATATCACTAATGGTGGTAAGCTCAATCGAAGTTAATACGCCAATCGCGTATTATCCTCGATTTTACTATAGTAAAATCGAGGATAATACGCGATTGAAGTATTAACTTCGATGGAGCTTCCACCATAAGTGCCAAGTGTAGCGTTAAGTGTCTCATATGCACTAGGAAAAATAAATCTCAAAAATACATTACAATGATTAAAATATATTAAGGTTGTGCATATTTTATATGATTTGTAAAATATAAAGATGATAAAATTCAATATGTATTAAACAATAATCTAAATAGAGTTTTCGTTTTTCTCCGTGTAGATTGCATTACATTCATCCATGGAGGATATGAGCTTTTTGGCGTCAGCTAGCACTAATGTAACGCAAAGCTTTAAAAGCTCTCGTTCGCTTTAACCGTCGACATCTCACGGCTAGCACAAAGAGCTAAAAGCTGTTTTTCTTAATACGTTTGTTGCTAGCAAACAAGCGTTAGCAACGAGTAAGACATACAAAAACGCTTTACTAGTGGGCAGCGCTTTTTCTCGTTATAGGGTGAAAAATGTAATTTGGGCAGAGCGCTAAGCGTGTATAATTTGGATATTTACGGCAAAATCAAATGGAAATGTCCAAATTATATACGCGTAACGTATATTTACCAAATTACTTTGAATACCCTATTTAAGAAAAAAAAATTAATATAACACCTCGTAAGCCTCGTTGGGCCAATACAATTTTTTTTTTATTTAAGGCCGAAACTTGTATGCGTCATTGATGATTGTCATGTCACAATGTCGAATTAATAAAAATCAATGACGGACAAATTGGAATTGCAGTAACATAGCTGAAAAGTATCAGCATATTTTCTACATGTAAGTGATAATTTTCCGTATGTATATCAGCTAAGAGGACTGAGTTTTATTACTTTGAAATTGTGAGCTGTAATGCCAACACGGCTGCCAAAACGAATGGCTATTAGTCTTAATGTATTATTATGTGGGATAATAGTCCATTTTACGAAACGGCAAGACTGACGATATTGCTGTTACTTTCACACGTTACGACACCGCCTCCTGTCATAAAAGAAACGATCAGCTTTTCAAAAACGTCTCGTAAAATGGACTATAATAATAAGTAGTGAAATTGAATGAAACACTTAAAGAAAAAAAAAAACAGTAATTTTGGGTGAAATTGGTCACTTTTTACACATACTTTTTTTCAACTTTGATAATGGGTATTCTAACACATGAAAATCGACAACTACACTACTTCCACTCGGCTGGTTAGCCGTAAACCACGATTCATAATTAAAAACATGTAACTACACTACTGTTTGGCATCATTGCAGTTGAAGCTTGATTGAAGAATGTTACTAGAGAACGTGAATTAGATTTTTTTTTATAAAGTAACAGAAAATGTCTATAGGGTAAGAATGCTCAAGATGGGTTACCTGAGGAAAGGATTCATATCTTTTCCCACATGCAAATCGATTAGATCTCTATTTTTCCTGCAACTTTCCACACACTAATAAGCAACTATAATAGGCGAATTTGCTATCCGCCTTTTGACGAACAGTTTACAGAACGTATGCTTTAACTATATTTCAAACCCCAGAGGCAAAATAAGCCAACCTTTGTTAAATTTATCTCTGTTTTTATCTGAACAGACATGCAATACTCACTAATTTTTTATACCCACCCTAACCTTTGCATACTTACCTCAAAGACAAACACACTCTTATCACAGTCCATCCATCACCTTTTCAACGGTCGATTCAAATAAATGTCAGGTGGTCAATCAACCGCCCGCAGCGCTTGCAACGTTTATATTCATCGATTTAGGGAGGTGTCGAGTTATAAAACACTTATTCAGTGCAGATGCGATCTAAGGGACAATCGAGTTACCCATTATTTTCTTTGTAAAATTTAACTGCAAATCATTGTGTGTGCTGATAAACATAATAATTAATATTCTTTTATTATTATTTTTACGCATGTTGCTTCAAATGTCGAACAATGCACTCATTCAGTATATTAAACAATAAATCAGAAATTTGAAAAAAAAATATCTGGACAACATAGCTTATATTAGCTTAGCTTAGCTTAGACTGACTACACATATCAATGGTTGCGATTCCGTGATTGACCGAAGTCAGTGAAAATGCACAAAGAATCAACTAGAAGTTTGGCTGGGATTGGCCATAATCTTCTTCAGTGTGCATAATTCAGTGCCTCTATTTATACAGGGTCAATAACGGCGCCGGCCACGTCCTTGCAGTCAGGTGGGATTGGGGGAAGGAATGTTAGTGTGTAACCTTTGCTATTTGGAGACCGTGTTTGCCTCTGCATCTCAACAAAGGTTACTGGGAGGGATGTTTATTAATGGGGAGAATCATTGGGTCACAGGATTCACTTTGATATCGCTTAGACAATGATAAATAATTATTTGTGAGATATAAACATGCTTATATGTAAATATAATATTTTTATTTGATATGAACAATTTACATGTGGAGGAAAATTATGCCGACACTTGAGGTGACGAACCATTCTAAGTTTGTTGAACAAATACCTAAATGTAACATTCCTATTATATTTTACTTATTTGAAAAATAAAAACAAAAATCTCGATTGGATGGAACATTATAGAACATTCTTATTCTTATACCGCAACTTACAGCGGCGAACAATCCAAATTTTGTTGAATAAAGTGAACCTTTCGCAAGTCTACGCTTGTAGTGTCGAACCATTCAAAGTTTTTTTTAGTTACAAAAAAAGAAAGGGGTGTTTTGAAAAAAAAAATGTTAAACATAAATAATTCATGAATCAGAGTTTATGTCGACACTCAAAGTGACGAACCATTCATAGTTTGTTGAAAAATCATATTTACGTCCCACCGTTGTAAAGATTAAATTTGCAGTCATATATATTTTATAGATTAGAAGTAGTAGCATGAAACGAGCTCACCAATTGATCCGTCATCCTCAACTGAGCAGCAACAATCCACTTTCAGCTTCACTCGTTTGCTCGGCTATATAAAAGCACTCAGAGAAAATTGGCAAGCGACCCAAGAGGGAAAACAACTGACGACTGCTCGGGCTTTCTTGACTACCGACGCGCGTCATGTTTGATCCTGCCCTCATCGCCCGGCCCCGCTGGAGCAAGCGTCAAGATCGAAAGATCAAACACTACTCTCTGTACAACATTGCTTATATTAGACTAAAAAGTTCATCAATGTTCGTTTAGACAACCTGTTTTCATTTCTCGCACCATGGCCTCGTAATAAATTTTTAAACAAACTATGCACGATAAACCAAAACCACTCAATTTTCCCGTAAAAAGTGAGCTGTCATTATGTTATCCGTCTTTCACTGAACGAAATTTATTTTTTTTATTTTCTCGATATCTAGACGAGCGAAAAATCTGAAAAAATACGGTTGTGCTTAGAAAACGTTAAACTGGAAACAATATTTGACAACTTGAATCTATGACAAAAGGTCGAAAGACAAAAGGTCGAAAGGACAGAAGATTGAAAGACGAAAGGTCGAAAGACAAAAGGTCGAAAGACAAAAGGTCGAAGAACAAAAAAAAAGGGACAAAAGGTCGAATACCTTTTTTAAAAGAAGGAAACCACCATGTAAAACATTTTCGACCGTTTGTCCATAAACCCTCTTTTTCCCGGTCTAGGAACAAAATGTCGAAAGACAAAACGTCGAAACCCAAAATGTCGAATGCCAAAACGTCGAATCCCAAAACGTCGAAAGAGACAAAACGTCGAAGAGACAAAACGTCGAAAGCAGTCATTTTTCTAGTGTTGGTTTCCGATAACTAGCGTTACTAAGGAAAAATGGTTGCGATGCGGGTGACGTTGGAAATAGATACACTCAACTCTCCCTAACTCGATATTGAAGGGACCTGGGAGGGAGAAACCGATACAAAATTTCTGTACGTCAAGGTGAGCCGAGATTTCTGCTGTCACGAACTGTCACTGTGAGCCCGAATCTTAAAGAGTGGACAAACATGAAAAAGCGCGTAATTTATCAAAACATATTTTTGCATTTTATCCAAGTTGACAACAATCGGTTGAAATTCAATTCCTGCAAGTCCAAAAGCAATGTCACGATAGCATCTTTCATTTTGATAGAGCGTAAGTATTGAAACACGCATCTTTTTACTCTTTACAAATAAAAATTAAAAGCACAGAAAACTATGGCCCTTTTCACATGTTTGTCCAGAAAGATCGAAGGTGCACAACAAATGAAAACTAGCGATTTTCCCCAAGCCTGCCTTGATTGTCGGTAGGGAGCTGGAGTTATCTTGCAGTTTAGAAAAGTTTTGTTTCATTTTTCGTGTGTAGTATCGGTGCCTCCCTCCCAGGAAGGGACCATCGAGTGAACACATATTTTTCATATATTGACATATTCGTAAATTAAAAAAAAACTTTCGAAATAGTTATTTCAACGTGATAAATAGTAGAAATTTAACACATTCACCTACTTTAAATCTTTTGATCATTTCTACAAAACAATCAAAGTTTTAACGCCCTAAAACAAGTTGAAACCCTTTATTTTACTTTAGAGACTTCAGTAATTATGTTGATACCTGAGATAAAGATAGATACCTTTAACAATTCCAACAAGTTCTGACAATTTTCAATTTAATTTTTTTCACTTTTCCTTTCAAAACCAACTAAAAATTACGGTATCACGATGATAACATAAAAAAATATCACTGTCTTTATTGTTCAAAACATTATCTTCATATTTCTTCTTTTCAAAAGATAAGATGGACATTTTGTCAAACTTTCGTTTTAATTAGAATCGTATTAATTTTCTTTTCGACGTTTTGTCCCTACGACGTGTTTATCCTTTCGACGTTTTGGCATTCGATATTTTGGCATTCGACATTTTGGCATTCGACGTTTTGTCCTTTCGACGTGTTGGGCTTTCGACGTTTTGTCCTTTCGACGTTCTGGCATTCGACTTTTTGGCATTCGCCGTTTTGTCTTTCGACGTTTTGTCACCCAACCCTTTTTTCCCATGGTAGCACAGCTAAATGGAATTGGTACGATAGGGCGTTTGTAGCAAACAAAAGTGTGCCCCCCTTTGATTATGATGGGTAACGGTTTGAAGCGGAAAACACACTACAAAACGTTTCCCAGCAAAACCAAATGGGACCATTGGGCACACTAAACAAAGGCTGCAAGCGTCCTTTTAGCTCAATAATGGCAAGACAGAATTTATAGACGCATTTGTCTTTAAGAGGCCCAGATAGCCGTAGCGGTAAACGCGCAGCTATTCAGCAAGACCAAGCTGAGGGTCGTGGATTCGAATCCCACCGGTCGAGGATCTTTTCGGGTTAGAAATTTTCTCGACTTCCTATACTTCGATATACGCATGCACAAATGGTCATTGACACAGTAAGCTCTCAGTTAATAACTGTGGAAATGCTCATAAGAACACTAAGCTGAGAAGCAGGCTCTGTCCCAGTGAGAACGTAATGACAGAAAGAAGAAGATGATTTGTCTTATTAAACATCGAAATAAGTTACCTAAGAATCGAACTATTGAAAATAATCTGCTAATTGTTGATTGTAAACCATTTTTTATAGTAATTTTCAATTATTTAGGTTATTTGCTCAAGCCTTTTTTTAGAAACGTTTTTTTGACATTTAAATTGTTGAAAAAAAAACTGTGGGAAAGAATCGTTGCGCGGTTGACCACCGTCAGACGCACCGCGCTGATGCTGTGTACAAAAAGCGAAGTTTTCACCAGTTGTATTTTGTACAAGTAAAACAGCCCAGTAGTAAAGCTGTGTGTAAGTGTTATAAAATCGTGTTAAAATTCCTGGATTCCTGGATTTAATTCCCGGATGAAGTAATTTCTAGAGAAACTTGAGATATTCACTCTTGGAGAAATGCATGGCGGATATTTCTAGTTAGAGAAGCTCTGAAAATTGTGAAATATGAATTTCTGGAGAAATTCTTGAAAGCGTTTCTTTGAAGGTAGTTTGAAGAAGTTCCTCAAAAATTGATTTCCGAGGAATATTTATGGAAAAAGATTATGAAGGAGTTCGTGGAGTAAGAAAGACTGTCCAGAAAAAATATCGAAGCTGCATAGAAGTTCTTAAGAAATCTTTAAGAATCATAAATGGATCTTTAGAGAAATTCTTTGATGAATCCCAGGACCTGTCCTCGGTGATTTTTTTTTATCTATGAATGACTGACAAAATTTTCTCTGCTATTCAAATCAGTTCTATGATGGAGGACATCTTAGATGCCTCTTTCTCACCTTGACTTTTGTTACTTTCACCCAAAAATAATTTTTAACAATTTTGAGCCTTGGACTTTTATCAGACCCTCTTCATTCGCAAATATCGATATTGTTTATAAACAGCCATCTTATATTTGTTTTCGGACATACATTTTAATAGCATAGCTTCCCCAAATTCAACTGCATATCAACAGCATTGATCCTTTTATTCGACAACTTTCATCAGCTGCCAGGCAATAAAACGTTAACCCTGCATTACAAATGTGTTAATGCACTAATATAACTTTATTGATTGCACTGCTGCAATAATGTTACTTTATAAATTGCTTGATTGCATTTTCTATGTTCTTACTTTAATTTAACTGTGGGGTATCTGCGATAATATGCACCCCTGGGGCAAAACTACTTTGCAGGGATTGTATAAATATATATTGTATAAATTGGGGCAGTTTTTGCAAAGTTTTTCTTTTTAAATCGTATGTTGGGAATTCTTGTTTTCAATCCCTACTGAAAATTGTTGACTTCGAAAGAACCATGGGTCTTTTTGCCTCAGGAGTGCGTATTGCCTCAGATTCTCTTATAAGTTCCTATTTCCACTTTCAAACCAGTTTAATGATAGGCATACGGCAATGAAACTGCATTATATATGCAATGATATAATGTTCCATGGTTACTTGGGTCGTCAGCTATTGATCAGCTTTACCGACGTTTGGCCAAGTGATCGCAAGTGATATTCCACCACGGTCAGGAACAACAACTCGTCGGGATTTGTTTTATTTGGAAGCTGAATAACAATTTTTGGAATACTATATATTTAACCATAAAAACATCTGTCTCATTTTTTCATCTCATAATAATATGTTACAAAACGTTACAATTAAATTTTACATTAGTTTTCTTTGTTCTAATTTGTTTTGCTTACCATTCTCTTTAGCGGTTTTCTCGGTATTCTGTGTTTCAAATGAGTTACGGTACCCTTTTCCTATTGATTTCCGTTGCAGGTCTTTAATTTGATTGAAATTTCTGTATTCTTGTTCTCCGGTTCAGTGTCAAAATTGGTTTATTAATGTTTCAAATTCCTCTCATTGCAAAGAGTTTTGAACCGAACCTTTTGGTTGACTTTGTAGTTTGCACATAAATTGCCTTTGTTTTAGAGAGTTGTGTGGTTGTTGCGTCGTATTCTGTGAGTATGGAATTGTTCGGAATTCCTCATGAAGACTGTTTTCATCCCGCTCTTCTTTAGCAAATATCCCGATTATTATTATAACATAATTAACAGTAACATCTTCTCACTCCCAAACATTATTACTTCGTCTCTTGTCGTCGCACAGCTTACAACTTTCCCAGCGCGGCCAATCTATTCGATTCGATAAGTTTTTTTTCTCTAAGGGTTTATTACCTGAAAAATGTTGTGGTTTCTAGCAGGAAAAAAAGATTGTCTCAAAACCTGTAATTACGTTTTGCTGTTAAAAAGTGGTAAAAGAATCGAATCGGATTAGTGCTTCAAATAGATAGACATCGCGAGTCTGATTCGGCCCTTCGAGATGCCTTTTTTTTAAGGATCGGTAATAAATTCGTATGTTATTTGTCCGTTTTTTAATACTATCTCAAGATTCACTACAAAAGTTCTATGAGAGATGGACTTGTTGGAAAAATATACTTCAATGTATTGGTTGAATCGAAAAATCATTAAGAGCAGTCGATTAGTTTCCTATAAGCAATGAAAATATATATCACTCACAGTAATGTGTTCTGCTTTCCTATGCAAAATTTAAACTCTTAGGTTTGCCTATTTTCATTTGCGTTTCTGTTCTGTTGTAGGATTTAGTTAACGTATCGGTAACTCTGTTGCATGGTTTGTTTCCTTTCTGGTTGATAGTAGACAAATTTCTTTCTTGATTGGTTTGCTTTATATGGTCTTGTTAAAATCGTTCCGTTTATTACAAGTGACATTGACTTTATTAATTTCTCTGTAGGTAACACATTTTCTGTTTTAATTACGTTTTTTTGTTATTTCAGTGGTTTTCTTATGAAATCGACTCAGTTTTTTAAACACTCCTACTTTTCTAGTTTTCAAGCAGTTCATTGTCCTTTCTTCCAATTTTTCAATTGTATTTTTCTGTGGACACGTGAGTGAGTGCTTGAATTAACAACTTCACATTACAAATCGGGATCACCGTTGCTGATGCACCTGTACTAATTGAGTATATAAACCGTTCAGTTTTTTTCATGTTTAGATCCACTTTAATTAATGCTAGTTTTGCACCCTACAACGAAACCAAACGTCCTGACCCCTACTTTGCACCGCAGCTACGATGCGGTAGAGGCGAACGCATTAAGACAATACAAAATTACGTCTTCCCCACCTATGTGTTTGCTTTTAAAAAGATTTTTGTTTATTTTCCTAGTACACTTCAAATATTTTTGCTCCACTTGCTCTAAACTGGTTTATAATTTTGATTTCGTTTTTTTTATGTTCTTTATTTTTTCCACAAGCACACGAGGTTCACCACCAGTTCTTTCTTTTTCTCGTTTTCTAACAGTAATTTATCGATCCACTTTGATTGCTAACGGTTATGTGTTTATCTATGTAAGCCGATCTGAATGTTGATTTCCTCTTCCATTTCCGGTTTTAAACATGATAATTTGGGTTTTTGTAACAAACAGTTTTGTTTTCTTCTACAATATGATAGGGATTTTTTCTATTTTCGTGCTATGGGATAATTCCTACAGATTTGCGATTCGTTATTTCATTGTTTCATGTTTGACTGATTTGGTTTTAAGTAAAAAGATTTCGTTTGGTTCGGAAGCAACATCTGTTATAGTTGGGTAGTAGGAAATATTTGATAGGGCGTGAGTTTTATTCAAAGTGTTTCAAGTTTAAGGCTGATTGTCGATTCAGTGAATAAGTGAGTGCGTTAAATTGACATTTCTGTATTAATTTGACAATGTTATACGAGGATTTTTATGGTTCGGAATAAACGAAAGAAGGTAAACTATTGATCAGAGTTACGCCAGGTATATCCTATTCCTTTTTAAGGAAACACTTATTTGTTTTTCAATAATTTCATCATTAATTAGCTCGGAGATTTCTCCAGGAAGGTTGTAAATACTCCGGTAATCGATAACAACAAAAAAAATTATTCCCACCAACTCAGGAATAGATAATTGAACGGTGGCAATGCAAATTGTGCTACCTGTGTCAATGTTGCTGCGGGTATACGTAATTTCAGTTTCACCTTTTCAACCACAGCACAGCACAGTTTGGTAAATTTAGTTGATAGCTGCCGATTTGTCTTTTTAATGTACTGGTGGACATTGATATTGACATTTGGTGCCTAATTGTTTTTACATGAGAGGCTTTAATTCCAATCACCATTTGTGGAACAATGGATAGGGGAAGTGGTAGTAAAATGAAAAGGGGTGGACGATTTATAGTATAAATCAGAGTGTTCAAGTTGATACGTAGGTCAATTGAAGTGAAAATATCAACGAAAACTAAGATTTCAGAAAACCACGTTTGAAAATTAGAACTGACGTAACTTTTAGCTCGGAAGACTTGAGGTTTTTCAGTGAGGTGAATATCGTTATGATACGATGTCAAATCTGATACCTTTACAATTCTTTTTGAATGGGTTACAATCAATAATAGGTATATTTTTGGTAAGGCAATAAAAAATTTCAGAAATATTTGTTTTGCTCATGTTTTTAGCATGATGTTCATTTTACCACCAAAAGCTGTTCATTTTACCCACATAGTGCAAGTAAAATGAACATTTACATCGTTTTTTTCAAACGACAAAAATATGTGAAAATTCAGCTATTTTAGTCTGAATTCGTGTCGCTGCTATAGATTACATCCCTGTTTTTGATGTTGTGGGATAGCACTTTAAAAATTCCACGTTTTTCTATCAGAAACAAGATGATTTCCTTAAGGTGTTCATTTTACCACCCCTTCCCCTATTGGCGTATGAGTAGGGTTTCAGGGGGGCAGGCCCCATAATATTGGATAATAATTATTTTAAAGTTTTGACTCGGAAAAAATGCGACACTTTGTTTTGGGTGTAATTTTTTATGACGTGGGTGAAAATGAATGAAATTTTGGGTAATACTAGTTTAGAGTGTTATGTTTATGTTATTTTATCGCGATCTGTCAAGTAGTTTTCAAGATGCATTCAAAACAAGAAGAGCTACGCCAACAAATCTTGGGCATGGGGTAAGTCACACATATGGCAAAAGGCCATTCCACCGTGTCCCGCGTTGTGAGGATGTTCCAGAAGACGAAGACCATCGAGCGGCGCGCTGGAAACGGCCGAAAACCGAAAACGGAATACCCAGAGAAGGCGCGGAAGATACGGCAGTACTTTAAGAACAACCCGAATCATTCCACCCAAGACGTGGCCAAAAAGGACAATTTGTTGGGCAGTTTTATCGAGAGGAATGCTTGCAGAACCTCTTGCTACCCTGCCTCCGCTCTCACCGTGGTCCCACGCTGTTCTGGCCGGATCTTGTTTCGTGCCATTATGCCAAGCCTGTAATGGATTGGTACGAAGCGACGGGCGTTGATGTGGTCCCGAAGCAGGAGAACCCGCCAAATACACCAGAACTTCGTCCGATCGAAAAGTTGTGGGCGATTGAAGAAAATCGGAAAAACATTCAAAACCGATGAAGCTTTGGAGAAGAACTGGGAGAAATTGTGTAAGAAAGATGGGCAAAGTCTCATGAGCAGTGTTAAGAGAAATGTACGAGCGTTCAGTTTGGGGAGGAAATTAATTTAATAGATTAAGCCAAAACATAGCTTATATGTAGTTATGAAATCCCTAAAAATTGAGAAGTATTCGATTTAAAATGAATTTTTGGTGATCATTTTTATGTGTCTCATTTCTTCCGAGAATTGGAATCAATAATACAAAACTAACTAAACATTTCAAAAGTTCAAAGTTTTCCCTCATAGTGGGTCACCGAATTCCGTGAAAATTTGCTAGTTTGTTCCTTATCCTTATAAATAAGGATACACGTGTTTTTGTTTTTTTTTTTGATTACGTTTACTGTCAAATTTTCAACAATGTATGTTTTTTTGTTTTTGAGATATTATTTTGAAAATAAAAAATCAGTCATTTTTATTGGCACACACTGTAGATCTAAGCGCATTAGATTTTTGATTTTTGAAAAAAAAACTTTAGAACAGCTCAATTTTCAATCTTTATTTATGGAATAAAAGATAAGATTTCAACTTTTCAGAAAAAAATATGAAACCCCGAAAAAAAATGTTTATGGCACAATATAATTTTTTATAGTTTTTTAGGAAGTTTTTATATATTTTCATGTAATTTTTTTTCAGAGATATATATTTTTTCTGAAAAGTTGAAATCTTAAGCTTTTATTCCATGAAAAAAGACTGGGAATCAGTTGAGCTGTTCAAAAGTCATGATTTTATAAAAAATCTAATGCGCTGAGACCTACAGTGTGTGCCGATAAAAAATGACTAATTTTTTATTTTCAAAAATAAAAAAATGTATCTCAAAAACTAAAAAACACACATCGCTGAAAATTTGACAGTAAACGTAAAATTTTCTGAACTTTCAAGAAAAAATGAGAACAGCAATAGTCTCTTTGGTCCCGAGGCCTTCAAAACACGAAAAAACGGAAATGTTAGTTAATTTTTTTCATGTAAAAAATCAGATTTTGTGAAATTTTATATTTTTTTTAAAAGTCAAAATCTTTAGCTTTCATTTCGTCTAAGAAAATTGAAAATCAGTTAAGCGGTTCAAAAGTTATAATATTTTGAAAAACAAAAATTTTACAAAGTCGCGGTTTTTCTGGACACCTTATTTTGGATATGGTCACCTCAATACAAAAAAAATCCAAAAACACGTGTATCATTATTTCGGATAAGGAACAAAATAGCAAATATTCACGGAATTCGGTGACCCACTAGATCGGTTTTTCATGGCTGAAGAGTCACTTATATTTTGCTATCCATCTGCTTCTACAGCTTGTTGTTTCTTCGTTCTTTGCATGACGCTTTTTTGAGGAACTTCGTACTAAAGTTTTTTCATACTCCAAAAAGCAACAATTTCAAAAGTCTAAAAGGTAAAGGATTTTAAATAATTGCAGAAGTTTTATGGGGATTTTGATTCACTTCGGCAGTAGGGTTTTTTGAGAGCTACTGAGCGCATATTTGGCCACAACATGCGTCGTATTGAAGTGCTTCTTATTGCAAACTTTCAGACAATTCAGCGGAGAAATACTCCCCATGCCAAAGAGAATCATCAGAGTGCCCAAGTAGCTCTGCACCCTACGTATGGTTCCCGATTTCTTAAGGTCCATCCGAAATTTCTAAAAAAATCAAAGTAATGCAAAAATGTCCTCCAAGATTTATATTTAGTAAAATCTTACATTACGGTAATATTTTTAAAAATACCGCCAATACTTTTGTGTTAAACTTCTACAGTTCAAACGCAATTATTAAAAATAGTCTCTCCAAAAAAGTATGTTGGGAATTTCTGCAAGTAGAAAAAACATGGTTTTCACCATAGTATCATAAAATTCCGAATCATGCAATACATTTCTGAGATGTTAGTTACAAACACCTCCAGTAAAAATTCCATCCGTTTAGTAATCATTGTTCATTATGAAAGACGAAGAAAAAAGAACAATATTTTTTGTAGTTAATTCCACAAACACCACATAAACTTGTTTGTGAGATATATCGTAAGGAATTCCGGCAAAAAGCTTCAGAAATTCTATGGCGAATTCTTGAATTTTCTGACAGGAAATTAGTGAATTTTAAGAATTCAATTCAAGCTGAAATTATCCAACATTTTGTTAGAAGTGGGATACTCTTGGATTAGTTGTTGAACCAACAATCTCTCCATTCGTTAGATTTCTAGATGTTATTTATGGAAGAATTCCGGAATTACAATCAGAAAAAAATCATAATTAATTAGTTTCTAAAACCTAAAACAATAGCTGATGGAATTTCTGGATAAATTTTTCAAGAAGTCCAGGAATGAGTTTGAAAATCGTTCAGTAAAACAGTTGAAAAATTTGTTGAAAAAAATCCCTAGAAGAGTCGCTAGTGTCGTTTGAAAAAAAAAAACTTGGGATAGTACTTGGATGAATCTGTTGTGAATTTTTCGGGTAAATCCAAGGACAACATCCCTGGGAAAACAATAATATAATTCTCTGAAGAAATCCCTGAGCAAATTGCTCGAGATATTTGTGTCTACTTTCGTGGTAGAGTTTATAACACCTGGAAGAATTTATTAATGTTTTTTTTAGGAAGTCCTAGATAATTTTTCAAGCAATCCTTGAAGAATTTCCGAGAGATTTTCAAGAAAATTCATTCGATGAATCTTAAGAATTTTTTTAGAAAAAACCTCATAGGCAAAGTTGGAAAACTCATTGGTGAACTTTCTGAAGAAGTTGTGGAAAAATCCTTGCTTGGAGATCTTGAAGACAATTCTGATGAGATTCCTAGCAGTGCTGGGAATGGTAATAGTAGTAAGCTTGAATTTCGCGAAAATCACGGGGCTCTTCTCAGTACAGTAGTTCAAAAACGTGAATCTCATCAAGTAGCCTATGCTGGGTGAATAAATTTTCTAATTCGTTAGTCTCATTGAAGGCTCTAAATGTGGGAAATAC
The DNA here is from genome assembly GCF_002204515.2 of Aedes aegypti. NCBI lineage: Eukaryota > Metazoa > Arthropoda > Insecta > Diptera > Culicidae > Aedes > Aedes aegypti. Next base: position 90,669,433 of record NC_035108.1, on the reverse strand, counting down.
AGCGGAAAATAGAACATTTTTCTACAGTAATTTTGGGTTGCCCTTAGCAACGGGTGTTTTGTAATTTTCAAGGCTTCTTTCCTACAGCAGCGATGGGCGTGAGTTTCACTGGCTTCGCTGACTGTTATTGGCTTTGTTTGGCTACTGTAGAGTGAATTCCAGATTTTTCCCAACCCTGATTTCTCAGTTATTGATGAGCAATTGGATGATATTTAAAACTTAAAATTGGAATTTATGCATAATAGGTACGTAGAGAACCTTCCTGAACCAATAGATATTATTCTAGATAGATAGATAGATAGATATTACTATTATTTATATTTGATAGATATTATTCGAGATATTTCTGGCAAGATCAAATGCATTTAGTCTAAAGCATGCTGCTAAATAAAGGTGGGATTATGAATAGTCAATTTAAATTATCATCCATATAATTTAGCATTAAGCGTTTTACACAGTGTATGCTGTGCTTTTTCGCCTTTGGCGACTTCCAATAGATACCGATCTGTTGGTTTTCGCTGCTGATCTTTTTCGTGCTGAGATTACATCCTGCCTAGTTTGGGTAGTAGCTACGGTTAGAATACATCAGATGAATCTTTAGAATATAAAAACAGCAACGATCGATTTTGCAGACTCATTTAAAATGGTACGGTAAAAGTGGCGCTAGCTGAAGAACTTCACTTTCGTCAGAGGAACTTCTGTCTAGGTTATTTTGTGGACCCAGTTTTTGCCACTTTTAACAAACATGAAACGGCAAACTCATGCGCCGGTCAACTGGATCAAAGTCGTTAAAGTCGGCTCGCAAGGTAAGGTGAATTCGCGTTGGGCGTGAATCATCCCACTAGCCAAAAGTCCTTTCCATGACAACTGTGGAGATGTAGAACTATCTACTATCTTTAGTAACAATTATTCACTGAGCAATTCTCGCTGAAACCAGGCCGCCATCGGCACCCATCGTTAGAATTTCAATTTTATGTCACTGATCGCTAGTTTTCGATAAAACTTAAGGGTGGTCCTTTCTGTTTTCTCAAATTGGTGGACCCCTCGTACGCCAGCTAGCTGAACAGTTTGCGAAAAAGCACATTTTTCGATAAATCTTGGGTATTTCTTCACGGGATATGTCTCATATTTCGCTTGGAACACATAGCAAACTTAGTGGCATCGTACAGAGAAAGGATATAGCTTTCATTTAAACTCGAAAAAATTTTGGCGGCCATTTTAAAGTTGGCCGCCATCTTGAATTTTGTTAGAAAAATCGTTTTTTCACCATTAGCGCACCGCTAGGTTTGAATTCTGAGATCACCATCAGAAAGCTGAGGAAAAATTGCGTAAGATGGGCTACAAAAACTAGGTGAGCAATGGTATTTACTGTATGATATGAACGATTTTCTAAATCATGTTCTACTATTTTCACGTATATGGCGAGTACAATCAATGCAAACATCATTTTTTTACTACAAAGAAACAAGTTTTCAATCGTTGGTGAATTATTTGAGACAGATGAAGAATAGGAGTATTATTTAAATTGAAAAAATCTGGCGGCCATCTTGGATTTTGACGCCATCTTGTTTTCAAGTAGTAGAATGAGTTTTCACCTTAATAGCACTCAACATGTTGAATTTTAATGCTACCGTGACACTTATTCTTCTTCTTGTTCTTCTTTTTCCTGATGTTACGTCCCTACTGGAACAGAGCCAGCCCCTCAGCTTAACTAGCGTTGAAAACAAATTATCAAATATGATTTTTTAACGCTTATTTGCTACCTGAATGATTCTTCTGCATATCTTCGAGTTGAAAATAGCATTATTTCTTTCATTTATTTGGTCTAAAACCATTGATACAAATGAACAATCAGTTGAACAGCTGAGATAAGATAAGAAAAATAGAATCTGATTGTTTTTTTAACGGAGGCCTCATAATTTAACATGATGAGCACTGAGATGGTAAGAAATCATTCAACTGCTAAGAACCCCCGAAATCCAAGATGGCCGCCAGATTTTACAACCTCGAAATAATACACCTGCGTTTCGACATTACGTCCACATTAGAACAAAACCTGCTTCTCATCTTTCAATCTCGCTATATTTCACATGCATGTTGGGCGGTACTAAAAACGATACTTTATGGCTCAGAAAATCAAGGATGTTTTTTTGCTTTAAAATTTAAGATTTTCATTCTGAATTAATGCACTTTTGTCAATGTTTTACGTTTAAACTACAGATATTACCACAAGACTTACTAATGTCCCGACGCGCAATCTATAAACTTCATTCAATGAACAACAATGCATATGGTAAAAAAATGTTTGTTTAATACAATCAATGTTTTTGGACGGTTTTCATTTATTGAATTTATTTATTCATTATTACTTTCAATTCAAAGATATGTCGAAGAATTATTCTGTTGTCAGAAATCGCATTATAAAAGAAAATTCCTTTTTAATAACCTGGATTTATGACCAATAAAGCTGAGTATCTGGCTCGGTTCCAGTAGGGACGTAACGTCAGGAAAATTAAGAATAAGAAGAAGAAGAGTATACGTAACTTTTTTTATTGATAACCTCTAATTTCAACATGCTGAGTGCTATCAAGGTGAAAAATTCATTCTTCTACCTAAAATCAAGATGGCGTCAAATCCAAGATGGCCGCCAGATTTTTTCACTCAAAATAATATCTTTATTCTTCACAAGTCGCAAACACCAAAGGTTAAAAACTTGTTTCTTTGTAGTACAAAAAAAGATTTTTGTATTGATTGCACTCGCCATATAAGTCACAATCGTATAACATGATTTAGAAAATCGTTCATTGGATAGGGTAAATATCATTGCTCACCTAGTTTCTGTAGCCCATCTTACGCAATTTTTCCTCAGCTTTCTGATGGTGATCTCAGAATTCAAAACTAGCGGTGCGCTAATGGTGGAAAAACGATTTTTCTAACAAAATTCAAGATGGCGGCCAAATTCAAAATAGCCGCCAAAATTTTTTCGAATTCAAATGAAAGCTATATCCTTTCTCTATACGATGCCACTAAGTTTGTTATGTGTTCCAAGCGAAATATGAGACATATCCCGTGAAGAAATACCCAAGATTTATCGAAAAATGGGCTTTTTCGCAAACTGTTCAACTAGCTGGCGTACGAGGGGTCCACCTATTTTTGAAAACAGAAAGGACCACCCTTAAGTTTTATCGAAAACTAGCGATCAGTGACATAAAATTGGAATTCTAACGATGGGTGCCGATGGCGGCCTGGTTTCAGCGAGAATTGCTCCACTACAATTGTCTAACCAACAATCTTTCCCCGATGATCGTAAGGACGTGGCCGGTGCCGTTATTAACTTTTAAATTTTGAGCTCTCGTTTTGCGCTCATTGAGAATGGTAAGCTAAGCTAATTCATTGAATCTCTGTGCAACTTTGACTGCTCTGGTCTATCACGGAGTAGCAACTACGAATTGTACGGTCATCAATGCTCATGCTCTCATTGGTTTTCTCACTGAAGTAATAAAACATCCAAGCCAAAATTACCTGTTTCTATAAAGGTAATAAACAACCTCATGCCATCCATCGGAAATGAGCTAAGCATAAATAACTCAATTTCCTGTCCATGGAAGAAACGCTCCCCCATAAACTGTCATTAAGAACCATCCGAAAGCCATCAATCAAGAGATTGAAACGCAGCCCGAAATTTTCCACGAAGCCAATTTCCACAAGTGGTCTCATAAAATGAATCTTTTTCAACCCTCAAAAACCAGCTGTTTCCTTTTCCTCCGTAACTGCCATTTGAGGCAGCTAGCCAAGCCAACATCTCCCCAGTACACCCCCCCCCCCTCAGCATCCAATTCTGATCAAAATTTCAATCACCTCGAGGCTATTTAATTTCACTTCATTTCGTTTCTGTCTCGACTGTCGACTGTCGGCTTCATTGCTGGGGTGTGGTGGTGTCTTTCCTGTCTCCGCCAACGAGTCCAAATCCCAAAACCGAAAGCTCCCCCCAGAGTGTGGTGCAGGCCGAGTGCGGTTTCAATTTGTGGTTATGACTTTCTAGAGGCGGGATCCTTTCGCCCTGTTCATAACTAACAGCCTGACACCACATAAACCGAAGCGGCAGCAAAAAAAAAAAAACGGGAAAATGCCAACCGATTCGAATATAGTCGGTAAGGACCTCAACTCAACCACCGAGGCCTATTAGTGAGGGGAAGATGGTTCAAAATGCCAATTTAAGTTCAATCGCATTTTACAGGGATATTAAAAAGTTTTGCAAAAACTTGTAAATTACCATAGAAGGTATATGATAACATATTTAATAAATGTTTTAAGTAGGCATATTTTCCTGACAAATGGAAAAATGCCAAGGCTAATTTTAAAATCGTACAAAAATCCTGCAGAAGTTTCTAGCTGTCCATCAGTAAACGTTTTGAAAAGGTTATTTTGAACTTCACATCAATGAAAATACAATTTTTGACAATGAACAGCTTGGATTCCGAAGTGGACATTCGACCACTCATCAACTTTAACGTGTAACAAATTTAATTCGTTCCAACAAATCTGAAGGCTATTCTACTGGTCTTGCTCTTCTAGACATAGAAAAAGCATCCGACAGTGTTTGACATAAAGGCTTGATTGTAACATGAAAAAAAAACTATATTCCAACATATATTGTTAGAATAATCCAAAATTATCTGTCAAATCGTACATTTCAGGTTAATTATCAGAATTCCTTTCTGTAAAAGCTGGTGTTCCTCAAGGCAGCATTTCAGGACCAATATTATACAATATTCTCACATCTGAGTTGCCTGAGTTACCTCAGGTATGTCAAAAATCTTTGTTTGCGGATAACACAGGCCTCTCCACCACGAAGCCTGCGTGTCATGGTCATCTGATTCCAAAAGTAATAAAAATAAAAATATTTTCTCTTGATACTTGCAAAAATGAAAGAATTGTTCTAAAGCTTCTAAAATTCAACTTACAATATACCCACATAAACCAAAAGAACTTCATTTGAAACCTTCCAGTAGGCATTTTATTACGGTAAGAGGGGTTCCAATAAATTGGTCAGATGAAGTTAAGTATCTAGGGCTCATTCTCGATACAAATTTAACTTTGGAAATCATATTGAGGGCATTCAAGCCAAATGTAACAAATATGTAAAATGTCTGTATGTTTGGAATTATACTAATATGGAAAAAAAAAGAATATAGAAAATAATAAAATTTGCTTGTTCCTCTTTTACGGTAACTGGTATGCACCCCATTGAAAATCCATCGAACGGCACTGGAACTCGCTTCTATTCACTTCAAATTTAAAAATGAAAACTGTGCCATTTTACCCCATGAGTGCATTTTGAATCACTTTTCCCTGTTACAGAGTGGTGGGAGAAAAAGCTCTATTTGGACCATTTGGCACGTGGCACGATTTTGGTCCATCGTCGCCATTGTCGTGGTAATCGTCATTACCATTACAGCGTCTTGCAACGCCGTGAAAAAATAAGCAGTACGTCAGTAGTAGAATGATTCCTGAAGTAAGTGAAACCTGTTGCATACCTTCCACCTCCCGTTGCGTGGAACAGGCGTGAGGAGTTTTATGGCGCAATTTACCCAGTAGGTACGTAATGTTGCACGCAAAGCTGCTCCTCAACGCACGGGTCTCGTACAATGGCGTAGTCAGATTTTCCATCAAGGGAGGGAGAACGACCTCAGAAGTAATTTCACGTTGAAACGACCATTTTGTATGAAACGAAACACCATAGATAACATCGTTCTTGGACTGAAGGCAAAATTAAATATAAAAAGCGACCAAGCAGTACTTTCTGATTTGGCTCCGTGTTCAGTTGCAGATTTAAATGACTTAGAACCACAGACAAACAGACGTAACACTTAGAACAAATCGCGATCAAAATAGTCGAGAGAACATGACGCCCAATGCTAAAATCAGTGTGTTTGGCCGATGAGCCAACAGATGGCGGTAGTGTGTAAACGTCAAACGCGAACAAAAACGGTGCAAGCGCTGCGGGTGGTGGATTGACCACCCAGACAAGCAATATGTACGCATAACGAAATCACCTGGAGGCTTTGTATGTGCAAAATTTCACTTATAAGATGTCGCGAAAAGGCCTTCTACGTACAAAAGTGGAGGCGATATGCGTGCATATATTATGTGATGATTAATAACATACAATGCGAGTGTATAAATATTCTCCCGAACTAACCTGTTATTTTTTGCGACTTAACTTATGATAACAAATGTTGATTTGACAGCTGCTACGGATTGATTCGACTTACTTTGTACGAGTGTACGGGATGAAACAAAATGTATAAATGAACTCAGAAAAACAGTGTTTTATGCGAGGAAACTCATCAATTTGACGAGTTTATCCACGGTGTTTTGCGGGTTTGATGTAATTAGTAAGAATAAACGAGTTATAACGTAAATTTTCATGCGATTTCTGGTTGTCTGGGCACCTACGATATATTTGAATCGACGGTTAAAAAGGTGGTCGACGTACAATGAAGAGAGTGTGACGTCTGTTTGTCTGTGTTCGAACTATACCGAGTTAGAAGAAATTGATTGGTGGTGGTTTCATCGGTTTCATTGAATATTGAGAAACCCGGATATCTAACTATTCCTCATCTGTGGAAATCTCCACAAATATTTCCAGGAATTTCCAAGTGTTTTTTACATTAATTTGAGGAATCCCAAAGAAATTTTACGAGGAAGAAATAAAATTCCTGGTCGAATCCTCATAAGAAATATGGAATGATTCTAGTTTTTCTAATCTTTCATAGCTTCATACTAATGCTATTAGAGTCCTTGCCACATAAAACTCTTGAATTTGTTTTTTTAATAATATCTTTATTTTGTGATTTGATGTGTCGCATGGTGAGATTTTGTTCTTTTGTTTATCTGCTCATGCTCCCAGGAGCCTGTTTGAAATACTAAAATGGACACACGTCCGGAACGCGGTGACCTATCCGATTTGCATAATGGATTTATAAACTAAATCCCTCAGAAATACCTCTTGCAAGTACTATAGACATTACTTCAGAGATTTTTTTTGCAAATTTAACGAGAAATTCCAGAAATTCAATGTGGTTTTTTCAAATAGACTTCGGTGTTTTGTCCAATGAAATCGGATAGGTCAACGCGTTCCGAAGTTGTGTTCATTTTAGTGTTTCAACCAGGCTCCTGAAGGTATGATCAGTAGGTGAACTCCGGTGAACAATTTGTTCGAAGAGAAAAAATGTCTTCCATTACTTATCAGCAAGAAAATTATCTTTTTTTCGAAGATGTGCCGAAATTCGCCTGCAGATTAGCAAATGAACATATTTCATCATGCGACACATCAAATCACATCTTTTTGATATTTTAATTAAAATTCAAGAGGTTTAAGTGGCATGGACTCTAATATCATTAATATAAAGTTTTAAGGGACTTCCCATTAGCAAAACTAGAAACCATTCCATAATTATTTGGGGATTCTACCAGGAATTTTATTTCTTATTCGTAAAATTTCATTGGGAATCCTCCTAGCCTTCTCAAATGCCTTTTGATATTGTTCCAGGGATTCTTCTAGAAAGTTATTCATAGATTTTTCTAGGCTTTATACTTAAAATTTATCCAAGAATACTTTCTGAACTTCCTCCAGAATGTTTTCAAGGATTACTTAGATAATTGATCATCTTTTTGAAATTAGTCTAGATTTTTTACTGAACGCTTCTTCTCAGATTATTTCAAGACTTACTCCAGACATAATGACTATACAGTACTGGACAGAATAAAGTACGCATTGGCCGTTTTCCCATACAAAATGGTCAAGTTTGGAGATCTGAATCTCAGCTTTTAGTGTTCCGATTGATCTGAAATTTTCACCACAGCCTAGACATAACATAGATTTTACTCAATTAAAATATCACTGCATTTGAAACACAATCTTTTAAATTATTAAAAAATCTCTCAATTTGCAAAAAAATGCAAAATTTAATTTTGAAAATATTTTGAAAACAATCAGTTTTACCGAAAAATGATGTTCTGCAAATTTGTGTGTCTTATCAAATTGTACATTTTTGCAGAAGGACATATTGCTCTAAATATTTTCATTTAAAAATTATTTTTACTCTAAAATTTTGTCATTTTTATCAAAATTTGAGATTTGCGATAACTTAAAAGTTCGTTAATGAAAAATTATGAATTTCTAGCCTAGCAAATTTGAGGTTACTTTCAAGCTGCGGTGAAAATTTCAGGTCAATCGGACAACTAGAAACCGAGATATAAGACTCCAAACTTGATAATTTTGTATGGAAAAACGGCCAATGCGTACTTTATTCTGTCCAGTACTGTATGTGTAGACTTGCTAAAGGTTCGCTTTATTCAACTAACTTTGAATAGTTCGCCACTGTTAGTGTCGGCATAAGAGTGTTCTGTGATTAGCCCAAGGCTAGACCCTTTTGATTTAATCGAATGAAAAAAAAAGAGTCATTGCCAATGTCCTACAAAACAGGTCAGGTTCTTAGTATATGTTTGCTTGTATTAGTCACGAAAAAGATGAAACAAAAAGATCAGCTGATGGTGACGACAAGCCTGCCAAAATTTTTGTTCGCAACTTTCCAAACATGTCGTCATCTTCTGCAACTTCGTGACGTACAACTACCACTTCAAAACAGAAGCTATCACAAATACTAATTTGATGCTTCGGCCACACCTATTAACCCCTCTACCGGCAGCTTCATTTTTTACCGCAAAAACAATATTCATATCGCGATAACTTTTTTGTTTCTCAATATTTTTGCACCATTTTTTCACAAGTTCACAAAAAAACTCTTCTAATTTAAACATTTGTGTCGATATTGATCATTGGTCATCTGGATCTGCAGATATTCCAAAATTCCTTGGGGGACCGATCACAAATGGTTAATATCGACACGGATTCTTAAACTAGAAGAATTTTTTGAGAACTTGTGAAAAACTGGTGCAAAAACATTGAGAAACAAAAAAGTTATCGCGATTTGAATATTGTTTATGCGGTAAAAATGAAGCTGCCGGTAGAGGAGTTAATACCCCACATCGAGTTATTGCCCTCTCTCCATGCCAGTTTGCGAAATTTTCCGATTGCAGGCCTTCTTCATGAAGAGAGGTCCGTTCATTGCACAATGGTCGGAAAAAAGTGAAGTTTGGCCAAAACTATTTTTATCGCCTTAATCGATGTAATATGTAATCTGAATACGTTATTTGACGTTTTTGTTGTTTCAGAAGGGGTCATTCACAAAATACGTAACTTAAAAAAAAAAAGATTTTTTTAAAAATAAAATTGGTACCAAATTGGACTCAAAGCACAAATTTTGTTTATATTTGATCGAGTTTGATCAAAATGTGTATAAATAGTGGTTAAATATATTTTAAATAAACTTTGTATGAAAAATATCCTCAAAATATATGTAAAATATTGAGTTATTCAAATAGCTCTAACTTGCAAATCAGCAAATTTCTGCAAAAATTTCAAAGGTTTGTTGTAAGATCTAAGGATGCTTTTTGATGTGCAATATTCGAAATGGCGGCGACATGACGCGACAAGAGTTGTTTTTCATGTTCAAAATTATCAAAATTACTGAAGTGTAATATTGAATAGTATTAAAACTTCAACCAAATATTTTTTTCCATCCTTATGCTCGATAAAAGTGTTGAACCATAAGCTTTCAGATAGTGGGTAACTTTGGGGAAATATTGCATTCCTAAATTATAAATTTCGTGCTTTATTTTATTGTTAAATTTTTCAATTTTTTTACTTTAGCCGATTTGCCGTCATAAAAGTCATAGAAATTTAAATTTTAGTCCAATTTCAATTAAGGATCATAATAATATAACACATGAGGTATATTTGAAAATTGAAAAAATCATAAAAATCTCAAAAAAGTTTTTGGTAGTTTTGGCCGCCCCTTTATATGGAGCCCGACCATTGTGCATTGGTCGTTTTGAGCGGGGGGGTCAATGAATGATAAAAAAAAGCGATTTTTGGCCGTTTCGAAAATCGGGTTTAGAACGGTAAGTTTTATGATTCTGTTGACGATTGAGCGAAGCGAACCGCTTAGTTTGTGGTTCTTAGGAGATGTTATCGATAGATATCAAAACCCGATTTGTTTAAAAATTGATATTGGCCCTTTAAAATGGGATTCCACAGCAAATATTTTTGAAAATGTTTACAAGAATGTGCCAAAAGTATACTACAAGGATGTCTCCTCAAGAAATTCAAGTACCGCAATCCGGGATAACATTGATCGGCGGGGTGAAATTGATCAGAATGACCGTGCTCGTAAAAAGTTTGTCTAATATGCGTTCTGCAAATGATAGGTACAAGAAAAATGCGTTTAAAACTGTTTTGCTACAAACGATTCCGTTGTCAATACTTTCATAAGTATGTTCAATTAAGCAAAAATAACAAATTACTTTGAAGAATTCAAAACATCCCACAGTGAGAAAATCGGGCTCCAAAACGCGACTAAATGCAATATCTCAGCTGGGTAACGGTTCCAGGAAATGATTTTGGCCATTCTAGATCGGAAAAAGGCTGCTGAATCGATTGGTGGCGGTCCCATTGACCGGAGACTTCGCCCTGGCCACCTAGAGCCCTGGAATCATCCTGAGTTCCTTACAGCAAGTAGAATTAATGGAACTGAAATAAACTGTCATGATTACGTTTTGCTGCGAAGCCGCACACGAAAATATTCTTACATGGGGGATTTATTGAAATGAATGATTGACCGTTATGGCCATTTTTTGATTCCGGAGCAAACCCGGAACATCCGTAAAATTGGCAATATTAAAAAAAATATATTCTGATAGTTCCTTTGTCTCTGGTTTGTTAGAAATAAGTACTCTTACAATTCGTATTTAATAATCTGAATGTTTTCCCATCACGGCCATTTTATGGTTCCGGAACTAACCCGGAACATCCGAAAAAATGGAAATACTGAAAAAAAAAATCTCTGATAGTTCCTTTGTCGTTTGTTTGTTAGAAAGAAGTACTCTTACAATTCGTATTTAGTAATCTGAATGTTTGACCATTACGGCCATTTTATGGTTCCGGAACATCTGTAAAATTTTCCATATTGAAAAAAAAAAGATTATTCGTATGTTCCTTGTTGATTAAAATTAAGTATTCTAACATATTGGATTTAGTGATATGAATGTTTGATCACTTTGACCATCTTACGGTTCCGTAATTAACCCGGAACATCCGTAAAATTGAAAAAAAAAATGTTCTGATAGTTTCTATGTTCCATGTTAGTTTTAATTAAGTATTCTGAAATGTCGAATTATGTTATATGAATGTTTGACCATTATGGTCATTTTATGATTCCTAAACTAACCCGGAACAACCGTAAATATTCCATATTGGAAAACAAAAAATCTGATAGTTCAGGAAGAATGCTAAGAGAAATCTTTGAAAGAACTCCTGGAATAATTCCTGAAGAAACTTCAGGACAATCCCTGAAGGAACTCCTAGAAAAACAACGCATCCTTATGAAATTGAATACCTAGTTTGCCACCGTCAGAACCACCACGCCGAGGCTATGTACAATAAGCAAGGTTTTTTCACCACTATTGTACAAAATACAACAGCGCGACGACTGAAGTGTTAATTTTGAAATACCTCAAAAAGTAAACGACTTGTTAAAGTTTGGACTTCATATCCGGCTTCAGGGACCATCATTTTAGTAAGTATCGATAGTTCCAATATTACTGAACGTTGAAGCAAGATTTGAGCAAGATATCTCTTCGTGGAGTGGTTCTGAGCTATTTGTCCAGTCTAAAGAAGCTGTCCTTTAATTATTTGACGTACCTACAGCAATAAATGTCTCCTCAATAAGATTAACGACTCTTGAAAATAAATGGCTTAGTTTTCGAAAGTTCTTAAACCTAAAAAATGAAACCTTAAAGATCGAGCTGAAAATATTTAAATTTAGATGTGGAGCTAGTGACTTGAAGGTGAATTATAAAAAGTTATAAAATATGAGCTTTAGTGTAGTCTTTATAAGTGTGTTAATTTTAGTGCAGAAAAATGAAAAAAAAAATGTTAGAGAATAACTAAATTTGTTGCTAAGACCTTTTAAAAAGTTTACAAATAAAAAAAACTGTTTAAGCTTTAGTACTAACGTTTAACAAACATTTGAAAAATTTGGTACTTTTCGTTAAAAAATGTTGTTTTTTTTTGTGAAATAATAAGATCAATATTTTTTATTTAATGTGTTGTATATATAGTATGAAACAACTAAATTAGTTTAAAAATAATATTAAAAGATTTCGAATCGGTAGAGTGTTCAACTTTATGAACACTTCATAGAGTGTTCAACTTTATGAGCATATCATTTTTTAGTAAAATGAGAAATAAACTTGGGAAAACTATTGTTAACTAGGATTGTTTTTGATTTTACACAAAATTGATGTTCTACGCTAGAGGAGTTTGTTATAGTATTTCTGGCAGAGTATTTTTGGTGAGAATATTGGCTTCGAAGGATTCTATATCAGAGAACGAAAATATAGGAAGAGATTGGTAACCAATTCTTCGTGGATTGTATTCGGATTCCTGACGAAATCCATCAAGCATTTCTGGTGTGATACTTGGTAGAAGTTTATTTTTTTTGTAGATCTCAAGAATTTTATCTTCCAAGCATAGTAGTTATATGAAATTTGTAGTAAACGCAACAAGTTGCCAAATGATGGTTTTTACAGCAAGACTCATACATTTTCCAACGAGGCTCGCACAGTTGGATAATTAAGACCAATACTGTAAAAAACGAGTTCTTCAACAAGGTGCGTATTAGTAGTTTACGGAACAAGTTGCAGAATGATGATTTTTACAGCACGAGTCGTAAATTACGATAATTACGACAAATGCTGAAAAAATCGAGTTCTGCAACGAGTTGCGTACAACATTTTTTGCAATTTCGTAGAAGACCACTTGAAGGTGTCAGAAATTATATCGGAATCCTTTCACCATTATTTTACAATTTCTGAAAAATTGTTGTGTTATGATTCATTACGCAACTCAAAACAGTAGCGTAATGAGAAAGCGTTGCGTAATGAATTATTAAAGCACTGGTTTCAGTTGCGTAATGACTATTCCCGCACTGCATACTTCAGTGCAGGAAAGCAGGCCGTTTCATGACAGATTGGCGTGATGAAAAACAGCCTATTACGATGGGAATGCAAAGAAAGTATATCAGACACGCCCACAACCATTCTCTTGCTACACCCCTTTTACGTTCCACAACAAGGGACGATCAACATAAAAACGAAAGACTTCTACTATCTGCTGTGATACAATAAATAACATCTGTTGGGCACGCACGTAGGTCCCTACCTCCTGGCTTATTAGGTGTCGAATGTTTCATTGCTCCATAAAGTGGAGGAAGTCAAATGAATTGGTCGGAAAATTTACGGACACACTTGTGAATATCAGCTTTGAAGAAGAATCAATTTCCTTACAACGGTGCTCTCTTTAATTGCGGATGTATGTACGACTTCCCGTAACTTATCGATACAATGTAATTTTCTCTGAAATTTCGACCCAACAGAGAACACATAAAACCACTGGAATTTAATATCCTTTTCCGTTATTAATGCTCCATTTCGAACTTGTACGGTTTCGTTCAACCACCCCCCCCCCCCCATCCAGTCAGGATGCAATCTAAAAGTAGCGCAAAAAATCGATTCCCAACCTTTGGATATGCTGTGCAAGTGCAGCAGTACTACTTCATCATGATGGGACTTTAATTGCAGACTATCATACCCTGCCCCCTTCTTGTAGAAGTTGCAATCGCCTCTCTCAAGCTCAACAACATATTACAGGTAGATAATGGTGCCGTTTTCACTTTTTGCCACACTAGGCTTTTCCTCACTAGCGGCAATTTTCCCGCGCCATTGAATTCTGACCTGAATCCAGGGCGCTGCATTACTGTTATGCAACTGGTTGGCAGTTCTACCAGCGTTCGATCAGAGATAAACGGACTAGGAACAGTTTCAGTAACTTCTTAAAAGTGCTCATGGGTTTATGTAGGCAATTTATTTGAAAAATTCTAGCTCGGAAAATGTTGCTTCTAGAATGAAACGTTTTACGGAGAAGTTGTAGCGAACCATTTGGGCTGTGTTAGATAAATGTACACTGAAAAAAACCAAAAAGAAACATCAAATTTTACACACAACCTCATTTTTTGAACATTTATTATAATTTTGTCATTGTTACGTCGGTTAGTCTGTGGTTTAACTCCGTAGGAATATGTGGAAGATGCTGCCTATAGCTTTAGGAACCGTTTAGTTGAAAGATAGTGTTCGAGTTTGACGTCATAATGGAGCAAAGTTTCCAACGGTATCTTCCGACTAGGCGGCCGGATGAATAGAACGACGGCCCTGACCCCTTCGATGCCATTGCCTACCACTGTTCAAATAGTAGGACATGATCTGAGGTCTAGCCCAGCGCCCATTGCAGGGCTGGTAGCGACTAAGTGTCTTGAAAGTAGGAACTTTAGAGACTTCTTGCTTGTTAAAAAGAGACCAAAAAGGGACCAAATAGGAACCAAGAAAAAACAGGAACCTAACAGAACCATAATATAAGGTTTTTAGTCCTCAGAGAATCTTCCAGACATTTCTTCAAGAACAAATTAGGTCAAGTATTACTGCTTGTATTGCCATATGTATTTTTATAAATTTCCCCAGGAATTGAATCAGATATTTTCCCAACGGTTTCTTCAGATGTACTTCCAAAGTTTTCTTCAGGAGTTCATTTAGTGATTTTGCTAAGGAATCCCTCCATAAGTTTCGTTTTAGATACATTTAGGATTTTTTTCTAAGATTAATCACAGAAGTTATCTCAGAGATTCTATCAGGAATTTCTCCAAAGATTTCACCAGAAATTCTTCTAGGAATTTATCCAATGGTTCATCTATCGATTTCTCCGAGATTTCATTCAAAATTCTCTTTCAGAACATCTTACTAAAATAAACCAATGTTTTCTCCAGGGAATTTCGTGACATTTCTTACAAAACTATCGTTAAGTATTTCTTTAAGAAATCCGAGTTGTATTTCAAGTAAGATTTGACAAGGTTAAAAAAAGAAAGAGATCTGCTACCAGCCCTGCCATGGCCTTTCGGATGAATAGTCCTAGCCGGCGGTAGGTCACATTTAACCACGCCTGTCGATCCTCGAATCGTCGTCGTCGGTTGGTTTAGATTTATAGAGGACACGTGCTCGTTCACCCTGGGCTGTTTACATTGTGTGGAGCGATACAGTTATCTAATGGGGGGTGAAATTTCTCTGCTTTGGAGACTCATTTATCATGTAAATGAAATGCTTTTATTTGAACAAGGTTCGAAAGGGATCAGGGTTCGATTAGCGATGGTAGCTTGTCGTAAAGGCTCAGAAATTCAAACAATTTAGATAATGGCGGCCCCATATTGAAAAGTGGGCCTTATTTCTGGAGGCAGTTTACTCAATGAACTGTTTTTAATGTGCATTGCGAAACATTGGTTGATATCATCATAATGAATTTTGATAGCCACTTATACATACACAGAAATGATTCTGAATAGGGCGATATTCAAAACTGAAAAGGCAATAGATGACTCTTTTTCAGTGGTAGTAAAAACGAATTCCTGAAGCAAAGAAAGCACAATGGAAGATGAACTAAACACAAAAAGTTATGTATTCATATTACGCTTGATTTCTAATCACTACTTTTTCAATCCAGTTTCCTAATTGCAAGTAATTTACGTTTTTCATTATTTTCCATACGTTTTGACAGTTCACCGACTACCATTCTTCAATAGGACTTTTCATGTGACAGATCCGTCTATGCATTTGTTTACATCGGTGGAGGACCGGTGCTAACACGGGTCTGTCATTTTCATAGAAGAAATGTCAAAGTGCTTCCCGATCAGCTGATTTGAGACGTCATTTGAATAGGCCTATGCGCTTGTGTTTGAAATTTGAGAATCCAGCGTAGCGCGATCAGTGAAAGGCATAGGAACATCAGTGTCGCCGCTAGGCGGCCAGCACAGATAAACTGAATGTTCGAAGGGTTGTTGTCTGTACTTTTTGCCACTGGCGCCAACTGTCCGCGATTAAGATCAAAATAAACAGTCGTTACCCTATTTCGCCACCCAGGTGGCTATAATAGGTATGAAACTTTTGTCTTACAGATATCTCAGGAGCCTGAACACTTAAGAAAAGTTGTTCAGTAGCTCAAGGGCTATTACTATTTGAGCTAATGAATTCGAGATTTTGTCTCCAGGTGGCATTAGTTGGCATGATACTTTTGTTTTGCTGATATTTCAGGATTCTAACCATTTAGAAAGATAGCGTCATTATTTAAGCCATGAAATTCAAGATTTGCTTTCTAAATGTTTAGAATTCTGAAATATCTGCAAAACAAAAATATCATGCTCACTAGCGCTGTCTGGTGACAAACTTTCAAATTTATTGGCTCAAATAATGGTAGCCCTTGAGCAACTGAACAACTTTTCCGAAGACGGCATTTTTCTAAGTGTTCAGTCAGACAAAAGTTACTAGCGCCGCCTGGTGGCAAAATTTAGAACCAACTAGC
The DNA here is from genome assembly GCF_002204515.2 of Aedes aegypti. Taxonomy (NCBI): domain Eukaryota; kingdom Metazoa; phylum Arthropoda; class Insecta; order Diptera; family Culicidae; genus Aedes; species Aedes aegypti. Next base: position 90,652,848 of record NC_035108.1, on the reverse strand, counting down.
TCAAACAATAGTAGTCCTTAGTTTACTGAACAACTTTGCCGAAGATGCCATACTTTTAAATGGTTGAAAGCGGTTCTTCTGGAAGTATTTTTGGTGGATTCTGTGGTAAAGCTGCTCGTAAAATTTCCATAGAAATATTTGACGGACCTTCTGGAAGCATTTATCGAGAAATTTGTTGGGCATGCCTGTAGACTTCTGCATGTTTTTTTATTCATGTGGACAAATTGAGAAGAAATCTACTGTGACATTCTTAGAGAACCCGTTGGCTGTTGGAAGATTTTCTTACGAACTCTGATTAAGGATTTCCACTATATTAGGAAGGCATATCTGGACTGGAGATAGGGCAGGTGAAAGGAATTGTTCTAGAAATTAATAAAATTTCTGTTAAAAGATATTAGTTTACAAATACGAAAAATCGAACACACACATACACAGCACTCTGTCAACTTACGCCCCCTTTCTAAGCATAGACTACGGTAACGGTTTTAAAATTTAAAAATTATCGCAATATAGTCTAATAAGTGACACACTAATTTTCCTTAGGAAAAAAATCGCTATCGCTTCGGCTTATATCGTTTTCTATTTTCACGCGCGCGTTAGTAGGCTGTGCCCAAATGCTCTACACTACAAATTGTAACAACAGATCTAAAGTACAGTTAAGTATAATTTTTGGTTTTTGGTTTTATCGAAACTCAGCACATAGTTAACAAAGATTATATTCTATTGTGATCTTTTTTCTTCCTATATGGCACGACCCTCCCAGCGGAATTTGAACAAGATTTTCAAATTATGAGTTTTAGTAAATTTCCACTTATCGTGGGGTGCAGTGAAGTGGAATCAGATAATCAACAATTTGCTTTAATCATTTCCTTCTAAAAATGTCTTGGTCATAAGCTTGAATTTAATTGTGTAAATATGGCAATTACCTACTGCAGTAGTCGATAGATGGTGGATAGAACAAATATACATATGAATAAAATTTTATGTGAATACATTCATAGAATCGATTACCCATTACTCATGCTTGAGTTCTTTCACGTTTGAATTGTAGCTCACGCAACTCAACAGCCAATACATCATGCATGAGTTGGCTCATCCGTTTGACTTCTCCAGTTTACTCACGGTAAGCTAATTCTACAATTTTCTGCTAGAAATATAAAAAAAAACTTGGTAATGCAAACAAAAACATTTGGTTTTGCCAGATTTCCGATGGGTTTTATGATTGAATCATTTTTGACGCATGAATGTAAGCGAGTGATTTTGCATCAACATCTCATGTGTGAGCAGATCTCAAACGAGTTTGCTCTCGTGGGAGAACTCAATGATTAAGATTTGAGTGTGAGTCTTCCAACACTGTACAATAACAGACGAAAATCGAGAAAAAACAAATGCATGGAAAAAGTCGAAGGATACAAGGCTTAAATTGATTTACTTCGTAAGAAATTATTATTTTCGAAACTAAATAATCCCTTCTTGTTTTCTTGTTTGACCTAATGGCTAACGAATTTTTGTCTTTCGATTTTTTGTCACAGCTTCAGCACTACAGATCTTCATCTTCTTCTTCTTGGCATTAACGTCCTCACAGGGACAGAGCCTGCTTCTCAGCTTAGTGTTCTTACGAGCACTTCCACAGTTGTTAACTGAGAGCTTTTTTTGCCAAAGTTGCCATTTTCGCATGCGTATATTGTGTGGCAGGTACGATGATACTATATGCCCAAGAAAGTCAAGGAAATTTCCAATACGAAAAGATCCTGGACCGACCGGGAATTGAATCCAGACACCTTCAGTATGACTTTGCTTTGTAGCCGCGGACTCTAACCACTCGGCTAAGGAAGGCCCCACACTACAGATCATAAATATAAAATCAAAGTAATGAGTGCAGTCTAACGGAAAAAATCTGAAACCCAATTTTATCAATAGTTTACTAGTTAGGACAATGTTAAATCTGATTGTTGGTGAGAACATTCCGTTCTTGACCTCACTCCTTTTCGTTATGTTTAAGCCTTTAGGCTCAAGGTAAATATAGAACAATGCCACACCTAGGATTTCCAAGAGAACAAATCTAAAGAACCAGCTCTGAACAAGCTGCTGAAAATTTGATCGATTGATTATTTTTCTGCGCCAGGTACTCTTTGGATCTTATGATTTATGCTTTTGAAAATTTTAGATGTAGTTTGAATTTATCTTCACCTTAAGACAAATCAGTATACACTTCATCCTCTCTTGACAGATATGTCACATCTGTTGTTTGATAGCAACACTGTTTTAGATTCAAATAAATCATAATCAAGTAGAACCACAACAAGATAGCAAACTTGAATGTCCAATGACGATGTAGGGGATAACAGCTACTAATCAAAGTTCAATGAAGTACAAAATAATTTAATAGATAGCTGGCAACATTGTTCGCGATAGTATAATGGGGTCCTAAAGCCCTGTCCCAATTTTAGAGTCAAACGCTTACGTTAAGGCTAAAAACACATGTTAACTCAGTTTTTAATGTGTTTCGTTTGTTTAGGTCAAAAAACATTGTTTTTACAGAATTTTAACATTAATGTTTAAATATGATATAGCCGTTAATTGAAAAAAATACGTCTTTTAGCCCCTGCGATTTTTTATTTTTGTTGAAAAAAAAATTATAACTGGATTTTGGGTGATGCTAAACTTAAAAGCAGGTCCGTCGCACTCGGGCTCAGATTGGGTACCACTTCTAGTAGTGCATTTGGTCCCTCGGTAGTGCAAAAGGTACCCAAGTTTGACAGATCGCAGTACACTTTTCACGGCATTCTAGATTACCTTATGAGCCATAAAATTTTGAGCAACTGCAAGGGACATGGAAGTCTTTATTTTGTCTTTGTTAAAAGTGCTTCCATACTTATGGTGGGTAGTGTACATATAGTTCACGTTGGCAACCTGATAAGGTAGAAAACTATAAGGCAGAATGCCTGCACGCGTGAAAAAACACTAGACGTAATAGGGTCCTAAAGCATTGTCCCAGTTTTAGTACTCTTTCCTTAACTTAGGCCAGAAACAGATGTTTACTCAATTTTTTAATGTTTTCGTTGGTTTAATCCTATTTTTTTTTTGATATTTTGCCACATTTTTTTGGGTTAAACTCAAATATTGGATGTATTTTGTTTTCCGTATCCCTCCAAAAACAAACAGGAACAACCCCAGTGTTAAAACTAAAACCGACAAAATGAACGTCAAACATGATCAAACGTGTTTAGACCCATTTTTAATATTAAAGTTTAGATATGATTTAGTCATTATTTGAGCTGGAAAAATTGCTAAAGTAGTTGCAACAACATGTTTTTGTTATGTGTTATGAAATAAAATCAAGATTTCATTAATAATGAAAAACTACAAATTTTCAAATACCAGGATATAGAAAGGCTAAAAGGCTGAAAGTATTGAAAGGTGGAAAATACCGACAGACAGAAAAGAACACAATAAACCTCCCCAAGGCTAAATTTCATGGATGTTCTAGAAGAAATATTAGTATAATGAAATGAAAGATATAAAGGGGTCACAGAAAAGTTTACAAACAGTTGGGTCCTATAGACCGGTCTCAATATTAGTACCAGACGCTTAAGTTTAGGCCAAAAACACAAGGTCACTTAATTTTTAAACGTTTCCTTGGTTCATGTCCAAAAAACGATTTCATTTCCGGCACACCAAGATGAGTGGTTTAAACTCATATTTTGGGTGTATTTTGTTTTCCGTATTTCTTTCGAAATGTCAGATAGGAACAACCCCAGTGTTAAAAAAGTAAAGAGAAAAACCCCCGTGGCTTTTTTGTCGGCTAAAGGTACGTCAAACATGATCAAAACCCGAGCAGAAGAAAATAACTAGTGAATACCAAAATGAGGTATTCCATAATACCTTCTGTATATTCTACTTATACCAAACTTTAGTTCAGGTATAGTAATACCTAAATAATACTTGATGGATTTTCATATAAAAGTGAAATTTTTCAATAGTAGTTTAATACCTCCAGCAGTCATCAATAGCTATCGAATATCAAAATGAAGTATTTTTAATTATTTTAAACATTTTTTTCAAATACCATTATAATACCAAAATGAGGTATTGACAACTGAACAATACCTAATTATGGTATGATACCAAAATATGGTATGCATAAGTTATTGCGAGTTATTCTTTCCTCCGGGAAGTGTCAAGGTTAAAATTTGGACCCAATTTTAAAATTAAAGTTTAAGTATGACATGGCCGTTATTTGAGCGGGAAAAATTGAAACAGTAGGAGCAAGAACACGATACATCGAGTTATTCAATAAAAATTAGATTTTATCAAACATTTTAGGACCTTATTCCAACCTCACTAAAGCCCCTAATGGAACCCTCTGAAAAGTATCGTACACTCAGAAACACGGGTAGTCACAGAATGACTAAATTTCAGTAATTTATGACTATTTTCTGTCTGCCTCTCTTTCATCCTTCAGGGAATTTTATTCCTACTTGTTTTAATTATGAATCGTGGTTTACGGCCAACCAGCCGAGTGGAAGTTTAACAACTACCGAAAAGCTAAACATTACATATAATTTGCAATTGGATAAGATGGACAAATTGATGTGAAGATTTGCGAAAAAGTTACACGTCTTCTCAGTGAGAATCGAACTCACGACTCCCCGATCTCTAGTTGGGGCGCGTTAACCACTACGCCATGAGAGGACTCATGAACGCAGAAGTTAACCTGAATTCGATTTCAGCTCAATAATCACGTGGTCCTCTTTCGCAAAGTGCACCTCTTTCGGAAGAATTAGATGCCCATCCAAACACAACGCTTTCTATATATATCCAATGCCTAGCCCGAGAGCGCATTGTTTTTTAGGTATAGGAATAGCACACTACACTAGCCAACAACTGCGCTGGCTGAGGTTTCTATTGTGTGGGCTTCCAATGGGTCGCGACGTTCTCAAACGACCGGTTACGGAACATGAGTCCGTTGCTCGATAAATACTTGTTTTAATTATGAATCGTGGTTTACGGCCAACCAGCCGAGTGGAAGTTTAACAACTACCGAAAAGCTAAACATTACATATAATTTGCAATTGGATAAGATGGACAAATTGATGTGAAGATTTGCGAAAAAGTTACACGTCTTCTCAGTGAGAATCGAACTCACGACTCCCCGATCTCTAGTTGGGGCGCGTTAACCACTACGCCATGAGAGGACTCATGAACGCAGAAGTTAACCTGAATTCGATTTCAGCTCAATAATCACGTGGTCCTCTTTCGCAAAGTGCACCTCTTTCGGAAGAATTAGATGCCCATCCAAACACAACGCTTTCTATATATATCCAATGCCTAGCCCGAGAGCGCATTGTTTTTTAGGTATAGGAATAGCACACTACACTAGCCAACAACTGCGCTGGCTGAGGTTTCTATTGTGTGGGCTTCCAATGGGTCGCGACGTTCTCAAACGACCGGTTACGGAACATGAGTCCGTTGCTCGATAAATACTTGTTTTAATTATGAATCGTGGTTTACGGCCAACCAGCCGAGTGGAAGTTTAACAACTACCGAAAAGCTAAACATTACATATAATTTGCAATTGGATAAGATGGACAAATTGATGTGAAGATTTGCGAAAAAGTTACACGTCTTCTCAGTGAGAATCGAACTCACGACTCCCCGATCTCTAATTCTTCCGAAAGAGGTGCACTTTGCGAAAGAGGACCACGTGATTATTGAGCTGAAATCGAATTCAGGTTAACTTCTGCGTTCATGAGTCCTCTCATGGCGTAGTGGTTAACGCGCCCCAACTAGAGATCGGGGAGTCGTGAGTTCGATTCTCACTGAGAAGACGTGTAACTTTTTCGCAAATCTTCACATCAATTTGTCCATCTTATCCAATTGCAAATTATATGTAATGTTTAGCTTTTCGGTAGTTGTTAAACTTCCACTCGGCTGGTTGGCCGTAAACCACGATTCATAATTAAAACAAGTATTTATCGAGCAACGGACTCATGTTCCGTAACCGGTCGTTTGAGAACGTCGCGACCCATTGGAAGCCCACACAATAGAAACCTCAGCCAGCGCAGTTGTTGGCTAGTGTAGTGTGCTATTCCTATACCTAAAAAACAATGCGCTCTCGGGCTAGGCATTGGATATATATAGAAAGCGTTGTGTTTGGATGGGCATCTAATTCTTCCGAAAGAGGTGCACTTTGCGAAAGAGGACCACGTGATTATTGAGCTGAAATCGAATTCAGGTTAACTTCTGCGTTCATGAGTCCTCTCATGGCGTAGTGGTTAACGCGCCCCAACTAGAGATCGGGGAGTCGTGAGTTCGATTCTCACTGAGAAGACGTGTAACTTTTTCGCAAATCTTCACATCAATTTGTCCATCTTATCCAATTGCAAATTATATGTAATGTTTAGCTTTTCGGTAGTTGTTAAACTTCCACTCGGCTGGTTGGCCGTAAACCACGATTCATAATTAAAACAAGTATTTATCGAGCAACGGACTCATGTTCCGTAACCGGTCGTTTGAGAACGTCGCGACCCATTGGAAGCCCACACAATAGAAACCTCAGCCAGCGCAGTTGTTGGCTAGTGTAGTGTGCTATTCCTATACCTAAAAAACAATGCGCTCTCGGGCTAGGCATTGGATATATATAGAAAGCGTTGTGTTTGGATGGGCATCTAATTCTTCCGAAAGAGGTGCACTTTGCGAAAGAGGACCACGTGATTATTGAGCTGAAATCGAATTCAGGTTAACTTCTGCGTTCATGAGTCCTCTCATGGCGTAGTGGTTAACGCGCCCCAACTAGAGATCGGGGAGTCGTGAGTTCGATTCTCACTGAGAAGACGTGTAACTTTTTCGCAAATCTTCACATCAATTTGTCCATCTTATCCAATTGCAAATTATATGTAATGTTTAGCTTTTCGGTAGTTGTTAATTTTATTCCTATTTAACAATTCGTCTGGGTTGAAGCATCGCTAAGCTTCAACCCAGACGAAATGACATTTAGTGTAGAAATTCACAGCAGTATGAAAGAGAGGCAGACAGAAAAAAGTGATTAATGCATAAACTTTAGTAATAGGGTCCTAAAATGTTCAATGAAATTTTGTTTTTATTTGATAGCACGAAAGAGCATGTTACTGCAACTACTTTAGCAATTTTTCCCGCTCAAATAATGGCAATATCATAATTAAACTTTATTTTGAAAAATGGGTCCATAAATGAACCTTGACACTTTTGATCATGTTTGACGTTCGCTTAGTCGACAAAAACACCACAGGGATTGTAGTTTTAACACTGGGGTTGTTCCTATCTGACATTTAGGAAGGGACACGGAAAACAAAATATACCAAAAATATGAGTTTAATTAAAGGTGTGACAAAATCTAAAAAAATATTAAAAAAAAGTTTTTTGGAACAAACGAAAAACATTTAAAAATTGAGTAAACTTTTGTTTTTGACCAAAACTTAAGCGTTTGGCACTCAAATTGGGACAGGGCTTTAGGACCCTATTCTATGACTATTTTTATTTCTGAGTGTAAATACTCTGAAATGCAATTTTGGATAACCTGAGTCCTCTTTCGAACCTGCCATATTTATCCTACACTCAAAAGGCTGATGTAGGAGGAGGTTTACCAATATCAGTTAGTAGCCTGCGTTTGGAACGGACAGCCTGGTTGATTTGTGAAGTTTTATTTATTTCAACAGGCCCAGGAATGCCTAGATGACGCTGAGACGACCGTGAGGAAGCACCTGGATGATGAAACATGACATGAACAAGGAGGCAGAACCTGTACGGAGGAGATAGCGCCTGGACGGGAGGTGGAGTCTGGACGGGAGGTGGCTGAAGAGATAGTGCAAGATGCGATCGAAGCTGGCGGCAGGTACTGATTAATCGGAGGACGAGCTTGGAAGAGCTGAAGGAACTCGATAGCAAGGAGGAGCTCGGATTAAGGTGCAGTAGACCATAAGGAGTTAGGGATGCGGCTGACCACGAGGAGCTAGATGCTAGGAGTTCAGCAGCTAGAAGGAGCTCGGTGCCAGGAGGAGCGTGGAGTACAGAAGGAGCTCGGTGGCAGATGTGCGGTCCGGAGGTTGTGTGATGAGGAGGAGTGTTGGAGACCAGGTACACACACACACACACCCTGCAGAGGTAACGCTTAGCGTGTAAGATTGTAAATATTTATACCCAAACATGAAATAAAAGAGAGCTGCTGACATGGTAGCAATATCAGTCAGTAGCCTGCGATGGTAACGTCCAGGTAGTTTTCGTAGTTTATATTTCAGCTGCATGATATTGAAATATAAACTAGAATTTGAGAAAAAGAACGAAAGTTTAGTCCTTATAAGACCCTTGTGGACACTGTTACACTTCCCCAGATTTATTAAAAATTATGGGACGAAATGCAAGAAATCATCTGTTTCAGCTTGGAGCAGGGCTGGAAAGCTTCAATGTAAATAGAGAGTGTCGTGCGACTTTTTCATAGATGCTTTCCTCACTGTCATCGAACGGCGATACGATGAAAGAATTTTTTCTCATATTCTCTTTCATTTTTTCGTTGCTACGGTTCGCGACGGAATCGTAAACTTGATAATTCTTAGTTAATTATTTGGTACAATTGTTAATTGTATTGCAGGAATCATGGAACAATATCCACTTAACTTATGAAACACATTTACTTCCCGAAATTCGTTAAAATGAGATAGAAATTTTGATAGCAAAACAACATAAAAGTTACTCTCATGAGAGCTGTGTCATTGCGACGTGACGAAGTGAGCGCATGACATATAGTTTCGGGTAGTGACGATGAGAAGGCTTGTTTCGTCAGTGTCGCAAGTCGGTCATGATACTTAACAGCCCTGGTTTGGAGACTCTTGTGGTCGTTGCGGGAACACGGCCACAGGACATCGATTTCGGTACAAACCCTAAAGGGACAAAATGATTCTACCCCATTACCCCGAATACCATTTCCCCGAATGTCATTACCCCAATTTCCAAATCCCCGAATGACCTATAACCCAGAATTCCAATATCATGGGGAAATGTTATCAATGTCATTATGTCCAGGTAATTGTAAATTCGGGGAAATTGCATTCGGGATGATGAAATTCGGGATAATGGTACATTTGGGTAATGGCATTTGAGGTAATGGGGTAAGAATTTCCAAAATATCATGCACTCATACCTTTGACCATTCAAAATTCATGATTTTCTACCCAGCACTGAATAAATGTTATGTCATGAATAATAAAACAGTTCTGATCATTTTACGACACTCGGTAACAGGTTCCGTTAGAGCTTCAAAAAGTCCACTTTTGGGACCCCTTGCGCAGTTATCGTGTAACTAAGACGAATTAAAGACCTCCATGATCCTTGCAGTTGCCCTAATTTTCAATGGCACGTAAGGTAATAGAGAAACAACTAGAATGCCGTTAAAAGTGTACTGCGATCTGTCAAACTAGGGTACCTTTTGCAGTACCAAGAGACCAAATGCAGTACTAGAAGTGGTACCAATTCTGAACTCGACTACTATGTCTCTATTCGTCTCTGGTGTTTTATGGTTTTTCGAACTGAATTGAACATAAATATTTCCATATGTTTGTGTTTGATCTTACAACCCAACCGGAAAAGACCCTTCTTCTCAACTTGGTGTTTAACAAGCTCTGCCACATTAATGACCTTAGAGCTTTATTTGAAAATTCATCATTTGTCGTATTTGTATGCAATATTATCCAAACTAAAACTGTTGATACTTTCTGTCAAACAGATCACTACACTAAGTTTATAAAATTATAGATAAGGTTAAATGAATTTCCACATCATTTCCATTTTCAAATACTTGAGGTACTCCAATAAATTTGATCTTAAGTCCGAACCCATCATAAAATTCGAAATTTTCAATGCATGTATTAAAAATATAACTCCTTTATGCTTTTTCCTGAAAATTTCATAAAAATCGGTCGAACGATTGCGAAGTCGCAGAAGTACACCCAGTACAGTAAGGTAAAGGATGATAAGGTATATGATAAGAGACATTCTTTTGATTTTAGTTGAGCAGTGTTGCTAGCTTACAAACGAATGTTGTAAAACATATCTTCATTTATGACATAATGGATATTCACTTCATTTTATTTGAGCAGTGTTGCCAGTTCACAAAATATTTTGTAATACATATAATTTTAGTCGAACAGTGTTGCCAGCTTACAACAATATTTTGTAATACATATCAGATATAGATTGAGACCCTTTAATGTTTCGCTGGATGTACTATTTTTTTTATCTTGTGGTGCATAAGGCATAATTTGCTTATTATTTCCATTTGACTAGTGTTGGCAGCGTCAAAAATAAATATATTTCGTTTCCCTGAACGCGATGGGTAAGACAAGATGCACACTTTAGGGCAATTTGCCTAATGTTGAACGGCTAAAATCCTCGCCTATTGCTGAACAGTCCGTGTATTCCTCATGGCGTGTTCAACAATTAGCGATCATTTTGACCGTTCAACAATTGCCGAATTACCCTAATTTGCTGAAAATTGGATTGATAACGGTCGTAAAAAGAGGTCAGACTGTATATTGATTTAGCAGCATAGTGGATATGTTGCTCACAACGTATTTAAAAGCATGAGCATTCTGAACTCCACCTTTTTCTCGATTCTATTAGTATTCACACAAAATTTCACTCGAAATGGTAAACACCCATTTCAAACCGGAAAAGCATCATCACTCGCATTCATTTGGACCACGTGGAGCTGTTCGATCCACCTACCTGTTGGCGTTATTTTAATTGAATTTCCATTGGAATGGCAATTTTCATACTAATTAAAAATAATCGCCGAAAAAATACAACAACTGTTTGCGTCGGTGTGTGCGTGTGTGACCATCGATAATCGCTAGAAATCGCTCGATTGAATTCCGATGTACGCCACACCCCGGCTCTGCAGAATGCCGATGAGGGATTGAAATTGGCTCCGGTGGAGGTAGAAATGGTCTGTGTCTACCTGTGTCCGTACTGGGGCTCGACGGGACCGGAACTGGGACCACCTCCTGCCGGAAACCGATGAAATATGTGCGTTGATCCATTATGGTCTTTGTTAGTGTTGTTGCTGCTGCCTCTAGCACCTGTTTCGACAACGGTTCGATGCCAATCATTTTCAGGAACCTCAGGATCCGAGAAGAGAGGCCGGAAGGGTCGTCCAGCAGATGAGCAGGGTTGGCAAAAATCGTTATGGAATTTCGTCACCGCCAATCATCCGGTTGTATTCGGTGTAGTTTTTGATCATCTTAGCTCTATCGAGGGACTCCCGCATGAGGCGTTCATTTTCCTGGCGAACTGCAATGAGAAAAAGAAAAGAGGGGAGGGAAATTGATTACTGTTGGGAATAATCATCTATCATCCATTTTGTCCGGCGGTCGGTCTACTGGAGCGATGATGGTATAATTAGTGCCGTTAATCACACGGAATGATCAATCGCTGTCCCAGAGAATAAGGCTAGGTTCGCCGGATGCATGCAACAGCGACAACAGTTTGAGGATAATGAGGCTTTAGTTGGATTAGAACTGTTTTTTCTATACTGAGAAACCTATTTAGCTAGATTCTACACTTCCGTACAAAAGTTTTCTGTCTCTATTTCTGTAATTACACGTTTAAATGAAACACTCTATAGATGATTCCAAAGGCAGTGAGTTTATCTTACTTTGTAGCTATTTTGAGAAGAAAACATATTCAGAGTTTTGTTCACTTGATGTTTATTCGAAAATGTGACATTTTTCAAACATTACTCTGAAAAAATATGGTTTCTTAAAGTTTGATCGACCAAAATTTAAAATCGATGTGGCATAAGAACTAATAATCTAATATTTTTTAAAGAGCACTGGCGCAATTTCGTTGAAAAAAAATCAAAAAGTATTAAAAATAAAAAAAAAACAATAAATTCTATCAAATAAATCAAAATTCAAGTCATCGTGTAAAAGTTTGGGATCACAAAATAAGCCATGGAATTTTAAAATTGGCTGGAAAGTGGCATAGATATTAATTAAAATTCTATACATGCGGCGCAGGCGGCCCTAAACATTTGCACGATGACTAGAACATGAATTTTGCAAGTACTCTTCAAAAAATATTGGTTTCTAATGCCGTATTAATTTAATATTTTGGTCGATCAAATGCTATGTTCTTTCATTCTAGTTTTTAAAAATGTCCCAGCTCCAAGTAAAAAAAAAACAAATCAATCACTTATTAAGAATCTTTGAAATTATTTTAAGTTTATGGTAGGCCAATGAATTTCCATAAAAGTTGAGTTTAGGATAAATCATTTGATCTCAAAGAATTTGAATTCAAAGATTTACCCCAAACATGTTTATTTGTTTGATTACTTCAAATAGTTAAATGTGTAAAACAAAATGCGCCCTGTGAATCTTCGCTAGTTGGTATTACGTCCCTGTGGTTACAAGATCAAAATCAAAATACTGAGTCTACCAACATCAGCGATGCATTTTATCTAAATATCCCAGTTATTTTCATTATCTCATCTACATATGTTTCTAGCGTCGATGAGGATCATTGCGTTATTTCCAAGAGTGTATCATTACAACCTTTTCCTGTATTCAGACAAATCGCTACATCGAGTCGACTGTTTGTTTAATAAACATTTCGAGCCAACGTTCATCGCATCCCATTTCCATATTTACCCTTGAAATCATCAAAATCACCATTCGATCTATTAATAAAACAAACGGACCGCATACGAGAGCTGTGTTCATTTGCGAGGGTCTATTTCCATCGCCCACATGCTCCTCTAATTATGATTTAGTGCATTGCAACTGCGTGAGCTCTAAAATACAAAACAACCACAGAAAGGGAACAGTTGGTGTCCGTCCTTGTGACGCAGTTTCGGGCTTAGACTGGTCATTCCAAAATTAAGCGGCATGTGGTACTGAACTGCTAGACACAGCTCTACTAATGGTGTAATCAGTGCACAGTGGTCCAGGAATCAGTTTTACGAGGAAAGACGCATTTTGAGCTTTAGAATGAAACATTAGACGAAAACGGTCTTCTACAAAGTTGTTTGTATTAGTAAGGTCGTTTGTTTGGTGTTATTGAAAATTAGGGTGGACCACTTTTTCATAGAAATTGTGTGACTAACTTTCTTATTTGTAGAAATTATATTATACATGCTTCAGCAAAGTTGTAGACCATTTAATTTCAAGCAACTTTGCCAAAAAAAGTTTTTTTGTATCTCTTAAATTGATCGATTTAGAGCTATTTTCCTACGGTGACATAGGGTGGTCCGAACAAAACTGGTTTTCTGGCTCTAGAGTTTTCAATTCAAATTTCTCATCAAAGTAGTCTATGACATAGGTTCCCAAACTTTTTAGATGCGCGACCCACCCAGCCATCATGCGTCTTCTTCGCGACCCACCAGAGAGAAATTATTGTACAAATGAGTTATTTATTGTAACTTTCATTGTCTTTCGATACTTTGTTTATAATTAATGACAAGGCGCGATAAACATGCTCAAAATCAGTTGAAAGTTTTAGTTTGAGTTGGAGTTTTAGAAAAATGAAATGTTTGAAAGTCGTTAGTTTTCATTCTTTTCTTACTTTACCGTCGAAATAAACTACTTTTTAACGAGAGGTTAATAGAAATTTAAAGAATATTTAATTTTAAAGGACTAATTATCATATACAACCATTTTTTTGCCAAAAAACTAAACAACTTTTACCATTAAATCACAATTATTTTAAGAACGTGATAATGTTTTTAGCCTGCTATCAGTATACAATTTCCAAGCTGGACATTTCAGTATAACAGCAATTTTACGATATTTATTTTTTTGTTGAAGTTTCCAAATATACTTTTAATAATTGGAAATTTGTTGCGACCTGACAACTTTGACAGAAAAAGTTAAGATGTGTCCACTGACCTAAATAAAATCTATGAAAATAAAGATTTTTATGAAGTGACAACATTCAAAACGAAGAAAATAGATAGAAAATATGATTTTTTTTCGCGACCCACCAGAGACTACCTCACGACCCCCCTGGGGGTCGCGACCCACAGTTTGGGAAACTATGGTCTATGAAACACTTTTAGAGCTCTAAAAAATGCGTAATTTGGTGAGTGAAGAAACTCGCTATCTTCTTCCGTTTGGGAGTTATTGTTGTTTTTCTCTCAAAAACATGCCTGCTTTGATTGTGAATATCTCTGATTGGGGCAAATATAAAAAATATCTTTTGACGGCATTAAAAAGGCAAAATGAAATTGTATATTATATCAAAAAATTACAGATGTGTTATTTTTGTAACTCTAATAAAATACCCTGAAAAACGAAGAATTTTAAGCAGAAAAACTTCTATAACTTTTGAACTAAAATAGATATCATCAATATTTTTGCATGAAAATTTGCGTTTTGTTAAGTTCTGAAAGTCGTTCATAGGCCGCTTTGACGAGAAATCTGAAATAAGAAAGATAGGGCTCTAAAACTATTTTGAAGATTTACATGGTATGTATTTCTTCATAATTTTGCATTTTGAGCATGAAAATAAAATTTTAGACAAAAATGATCTTCTACAAAACTGTTTTTAAAAATGTTAGCTTTCATACTGTGTCATTTAAAACTAGGGTGGCCCACAATATCACACAAATCATATATTCAACTTTTTTATTTGCAAAAATACTGGTATATACTCTTAGGCAAAGCGGAAGAACTTGAAATTTTGACCAACTTTGCCAAAAAAAGTTTTTCTGTAGCTCGAAATTTGTCCAATCTAGAGTATTTTTTCCTAATCATCGCAGGGTGGTCCAACAAAAATAAGTTTTTCAACTCTAGTTTTTTTAATATTAGTTTCTCGTCAAAGTCGTCTATGAACGACTTTTAGAACTTAACAAAACGCAAATTTTCATGCAAAAAGATTGATGATATCTATTTTAGTTCAAAAGTTATTAAAGTTTTTGTGATAAAAAATATTTGTTTTTTAAAGACATTTTATAAGAGTTACAAAAATAACACATCTGTAATTTTTTGATATAATATACAATTTTATCTTGCCTTTTTAATGCCGTCAAAAGATATTTTTTATATTTGCCCCAATCAGAGATATTGACAATCAAAATAGGCGTGTTTTTGAGAGAAAAACAACAATAACTCCCAAACGGAAAGAGATAGCGAGTTCCTTCACTCACCAAATTACGCATTTTTTAGAGCTCTAAAAATGTTTCATAGACTACTTTGATGAGAAATTTGAATTGAAAACTCTAGAGCCAGAAAACCAGTTTTGTTCGGACCACCCTATGTCACCGTAGGAAAATAGCTCTAAATCAGTCAATTTAAGAGATACAAAAAAACTTTTTTTGACAAAGTTGCTTGAAATTGAATGGTCTACAACTCTGCTAAAGCATGTATAATATAATTTCTACAAATAAGAAAGTTAGTTACACAATTTCTATGAAAATGTGGTCCACCCTAATTTTCAATAACACCGAACAAAGGACCTTACTAATACAAACAACTTTGTAGAAGACCGTTTTTGTCTAATGTTTCATTCTAAAGCTCAAAATGCATCTTACCGCGTAAAACTGATTCCTGGACCATAGTGCAGTGTGTTTGATCCCAGAAGGCCATGTTTTCTATTCAGTTACCTCTCTCTGACTATCATTCTATCGAATCCACCCTTGAGCTTTTTCTCGGAAATGATGGTACAAAATTGTTGGGACGATTGGATCGATGTTGGTTATTACATCCAGCAGAAACTACTATCAGCAGTCATCTCAATGAGTGTCGCAGTGATTTAATATCTATCAGTCAGCGAAAAAAAATCAACAGCGAGCATCGTACCTTCCTGCTGTGCTTACACGAATTCTCACTGCTCTTGGAGGTTTTTTAAAAACTACTTAAAGCAATAAAACAGTACTTTTCAATGCTAAAATTAAGGCTAAGTAGCCCGTCATTCGTTTTGGCAACAATGATGACTTTTCAGCTTGCATTTCAAAGTGGTAAAACTCAGTCTTGATTGTTTATATTAACTTGAAAAAGTATCACTGTACGCGCTAACATGCATAAAGTATGCTGATACTTTTTCAGCTGTGTCAGTGCAAAACCAACTGATTTTCTTTGATTCGAAATCGTGAGGTAAATTAGCAACAATCATCAATGACGCGTACAAATTTCAATGACGGCCTACTTCGCCTTAAAAACGGTACTTTTCAGTACTATTTTTTCTACTATTGATCCCTTTACGATCCTTGTTTTGACCCGTGCCTTTGATTTTTCGTTGGTCCCTTTGGCGATAGCTATCGGTGGTAATCCTTCTTGGACACCGTATTGGAAAAAAAACCTAGTAGGAGATCTCGTCTTCTTTCGTTTATTCAGTAAACATGGTTGCAGCTACAAACAAAAGGAAGGGTGAATCTCTGAATTCTCAACTTCCTTTCAAAAAAGTGGGATCTAAAACTGTCACTAAAGGAAGTCAGGAAGGACGTTTCTCCTAAGGGTGAAATGGATAATGTTGATAATTGCATCGAAATGAGCGTCCAAATCGAAGCTAGAGACTGCCCAGGCTCTTTGATTCAAGTGAGGAAGCAAAGAGTGCCGCCTATCGTGGTCAGTTGTTCCGAATTTGGAGGATTTAGGCAGGAGATCTTGAACACCATTAGGGGAATCAAGGTCTCCTTCCAAATCGCAAAGAAAGGAGACTGTTGCGTTTTGCCGGAAACTCTTAAAGATCGCGAACTTTTTCTCAAACATCTTGAAGAGAAGAAGCACATTTTTTTACTTATGACGACAAAACTGAACGTTTGTTCAAAGTTGCCTTGAAAGGTCTCTCAAGTGACTATAAATCACCTGAAGAGATCAAAAATGGAATAAATGGTTTACTTGGATTTTACCCAGTCCAAGTAATCGTTATGAAAAAGAGAACCCAATCTGGCATTGTTCGGAAAGGGTTTTCTCAAGAATTTTATTTAGTTCATTTTAACAAAAAAGAACTAAATAATATTGAAGCTTTAGAAAAAGCTAGACTTATGTTCGATGTCCGTGTGACATGGGAACTTTTCCAGAAACTTGGAGGAAATTACCAGAACCCCACTTAGTGCCGTCGGTGCCAAAAGTGGGGTCATGGTACAAAAAATTGCCGCATGGATGCCAAATGCATGATTTGCGGAGGGTCCATACCGATAAGTTCATATGCGCGAATTGTGGGGGCGATCATAAGTCAAATTTTTGGGCTTGCCCTTTGCGTAGGCGAGTCGTCGAGGCTCGTGCCAGGCAGATGGAAGATAGTGTCCGTTATGATAACGGTCACTTCCGGAATTTTCCTGGTAGAGTATCGAACAATGCTCATTTTTCAGTTAACGATCGCTTGATCAATAATCATACCCACCAGGAAGATTATAATCATGCTCATTAACAAACTAAGTTTAATCCAACGGAATCTTTTAATTTCGAATGTATCTACCCAAGGTAAATCCTTTGCCGAAATTGCAGCATGTAATTTTTACTCCTCCCCTTTACATGCTATGAGTACCCGTTCTAATTGTTGCAAATCAAATGGAAAAAACCCTGCTGCCACAGACGGATTTCACGCCAACTCGACACGCGATTGGCAGTACCCCTTCAGAATTCAATGAAACTTTCTGGATGTCAAAAGTATGTGAAACTAAGATACTTTGCATATTTTGTATTTTCAAAATCGATCTAGACTAACATTTGAAAAGGGTCAAAGTTTTTTTTTTACTTTTTTTATAAACCCGTATAACTCGAAAACGGTAAGACCTACAAAAAAGTGTTGTATGGGGGACTGTCGTAAAATTTCCTGAAGTTTTAGAAAAAAATATTGAAAAAATAAAAAAAACATTTTCTACACCGAAAAAACAATGATTCAAAACTTTAAAGTCGATTTAAAAAAAACGGCCATTTCAGATTTTGATCATCCTTAAGCAAAAAGTTTCGTAATTAAATTTACTAAAAGTCGTCCATACATTGCAAATTGGGCATATCTTAGGGAAAAAAGTTTTTCTAACAACGAATTTTTTAAGTCCAAATTTTTTTTTTTGATTTTTTTATTTCGCTTTAAATAGTCTAGTATGCTCATATTTTGAAGTAATAAATGAGTTTTAATCACAAAATAGATTATATTTGTTTTATTGGGAGTAGTTAAAAGAAATAAAACGGAATTATACTGAATTATTATATTTTTTAATTAAATACAATTGATCTCGCACCAAACCGCTTATGAGAAAATGAACTCCGTCTAACAATCCGATGGGTTTTTAATGGTTGGAAAGATATCACAATAATATTTTATTTCTTATTTGGTCAAAGCCAATCTTAACAGGTGTCTGGAAAGGGTCAATATTATGCTTATAAAAAATAGTCGTGGTTTTTTTTTTATCATGCATCATTATTTATATTATTGCTATATATCCTAAAAATACTACTGCACATGAATATTTACATTATTTTTGGGCTTTACTGAATAAATTGAATATTTTTGGTTCATCCTCTGAATTGGTATACCGTTTGGCTGCAATTTGTGTATCACTAATAGGCATAAAACAATGATATTTTTGGGTACCAGGGACAGTTTTAACCTTATCAAACAATTCCATCAATTCCTCTGACATTTTAACATACTGTTCATTAGATATAAAACAGAAATTTAATTTGGTGATACATGTATCAGTTTGTTTCACTGCCCAGTCAAATAGTTCTAGCGGAGTTGCGATTGTGTTTCCATAGTCTTTTGCAAGACTTGCTCTTTTTGCCATAGTAATTCATCCGCTGATGGGACGGATGGCAAAGATGAACAAGACGAGACTGCCTCTGAAATATACACTAATGTCGAATTATTATATTGATATGGGTTCTATGTAAACAATCATTGTCGTTTAATGTGCTGCAAAGTAAATTTATCTTACCTAGCATTTCATTAGAGGCCTGACCGTTTGTTGGTGGTTGTGGATTTTGATTCACTTCGCCTCCACCCGAACGTCGTTTTTTCTTAGGCGGACTTCTGTGGAGCCTGATCACTAAGCGACATGACTTACAAATATGCATAGTTTCATCAAGCTGATGACTATATCCCATAGCACGTATGTGTTCGATCATTGCTGGTGATAAGTTTCGCAACTGGCTACGCCTGCACTTAGGATTGTTTATACCGGCGCAACATCTCGAAATTTTAATGCGCGATAAATCTTGTTGATCCATCTTTAACTTCTTTTCACAAATGACTTAGATAAAATGAAAAGAGTTTTATTGACATCAAGCTTAAATAGTTATATGCATAGGTAGAACGACAATTATAAGTTAAATACCTATCTTTCTATACACTCACGCGGTGATGGTTGAGTAACTCAGGTCGTTAACGGACATTTTAGGTAGATAACAATACAAACATTATTTCTTATTCATCTGGCTTGTAACGCAGGTACGTTTAGTAGTATTTTCTAGAAGAAAATTTAATGGGGTATGGATCAGGTTGTTCCTTTTCAATGTTTGCAATCTTTCGAACCATAAAAATTCGTCGGATTGTTAGACGGAGTTGATTTTCTCATAGGCAGAGGCGAAATCCATAGATTGCCTTCATTTAAAAAACATAATCACTGCATAATTCCGTTTTTCCACTATTCTCAATAAAAAATACAATTTATTTCTGATTCAAACTCATTTATCACTTGAAAACACGATCATATTTGACGGCTTAGAACAAAATCTTTGAAAAAAAAAATCAGTTTTGGACTTGAAAAATTCGTATGCGCGAATTGTGGGGGCAATCATAAGTCAAATTGTTGGGCTTGCCCTTTGCGTAGGCGAGTCGTCGAGGCTCGTGCCAGGCAGATGGAAGATAGTGTCCGTTATGATAACGGTCACTTCCGGAATTTTCCTGGTAGAGTATCGAACAATGCTCATTTTTCAGTTAACGATCGCTTGATCAATATCACAGCGTAACAAAAATGACATTTTTGCGTGTCTCAAGAACCAAATTATGTGTCTCGAGTTTATTTGGGGTTGCTGAATCTGTTGCCATTTTCAGAAATGTTCCAGCACGTCACAATTTTTAGCTACAGGTCGCCAAAGTTGTGTAAAACATTGGTTTTATCGATGTTTACATAAAATTTAAGGTATAATTTATCCAACTTTTTTGTGATTTAATCCAACAAGAATGCGATTTTGCCCTTAAACTTTCATTTAAGGCACAATTTGGTAGAAATCACACGACTAAATTTAGATTGAACCGATTTTTTCAACATGCTTGCTGTCTCCATACAAAATTCTTCGTTTTTCAATATGGGAAAATACAAAACTTTTTTAAAACATCAAAAAACAACTTTTCCGCATCGAAAGTATTATAAACTTTGTTGATAAGTATTGTTTTACGCATAGAGTTTGAATTCTGTGGCAATTTAAGCAAATAAATTGCCTTACAAGCTGGCAAACTTGCATGCAAGTTGGCTAAAATGATCAATTTTTGCATTTTCAACAGCCAATATCTCAAAAACTAGACGTGCTATGTTATTTTTGAAAACGGCAATGGATTCAGCAACCCTTAATTGAGTGAATAGAGGTATTTTGTTGCTTGAGACAAAAACGTGTTCCGCAGTGTAATCATACCCACCAGGAAGATTATAATCATGCTCATTCACAAACTAAGTTTAATCTAACGGAATCTTTTAATTTCGAATGTATCAACCCAAGGAAAATCCTTTGCCGACATTGCAGCAGGTAATTTTTACTCCTCCCCTTTACATGCTATGAGTACCCGTTCTAATTGGTGCAAATCAAATGGAAAAAAACCCTGCCGCCACAGGAAACTTCTACTCCGCCTCTTCGTATACCGAAAATTCTAACGGAAAATCATCAGATAATGTACCTACTTCAAGTGATATATACTACTACTATCTGGCGTTACGTCCCCACTGGGACAAAGCCTGCTTCTCAGATTAGTGTTCTTATGAGCATTTCCACAGTTATTAACTGAGAGCTTTCTTTGCCTATTGACCATTTTTTACATATGTATATCGTGTGGCAGGTACGAAGATACTCTATGCCCTGGGAATCGAGAAAATTTCCTTTACGAAAAGATCCTCGACCAGCGGGATTCGAACCCACGACCCTCAGCATGGTCATGCTGAATAGCTGCGCGTTTACCGCTACGGCTATCTGGGCCCCAAGAGTGATATATCTGCCTCTGATTTTAATTTTCTAACTGAACAATTGAATCTAATGATTGATGCAATGTTCATAGCCACCACAATGAATGAAGCAGCCCAAGTTAGTGTAAAATTTACAAATCAAATTGTTATTGGATTACGTTTTTCTAATGGATCCATTAAATAATTATTCAAATATACTAAATGCTCGTTCTTTGAATGGTAAAGAGGACGAGCTGTTTAATTTTCTTACAACTAATAACGTGCATATGGCAGATATTACTGAAACATATTTAAAACCTGGATCCAAACTTAAAAAAGATCCTAACTTTTTTGTTTATCGTAATGATCGACTTGATGGGGCATGTGGGGGAGTTGCAATCATCATTCATAGGCGTTTAAAACATCAACCGTTTTCGTCATTTGAAACTGAAGTCTTTGAAACTTTGGGTGTTTCTGTTGAAACACAGCTTGGTAAATATACTTTCATAGCTGCTTATTTGCCTTTTCAATACTCTGGACAACTAGTTAATTTGCTCCAAAGTGACTTGCGAAAATTGACTCGCAATTAGTCAAATTTTTTTGTCATTGGTGACTTTAAAGCCAAACATCACTCATGGAATAATTCTCAAAGTAATTTCAACGGCAGAATTTTATTTGCTGAGTGCTCTTCAGGATATTTCTCCATTCAATACCCTGATAGCCCTACATGGTTTTCCTCTTCTAGAAATCCATCTACGATTGATTTGGTCTGAACCGACTCTAGTGATCTTTGTAGCCAATTAGTTATTCATGCTGATTTTGATTCTGATCATGTCCCTGTTACATTTCAAATATCCCATGAAGCGATTCTCAGTCCAATCAGCTCAAATTTTATTTATTTTCGAGTCGACTGGAATATATATGAAACATGTATTGACTCTAATCTTGATGTTAGCATTTCTTTACAAACAAAACTTGATATTGACAATGCTCTTGAAACTTTAACAAATTCCATTGTTGAAGCCAGGAGCATTGCAATTCCAAAATGTGAAGTAAAATTTGAATCTTAAACTCTTGATCCGCCTTAAAAACGTGAGGAGAAGACAATTTCAACGCACTCGCGATCCTGCTATGAAACTTATATGGCAGGATTTGCAGAAAGAAATCAAGAAACGTTGTGCACAATTAAGTAACAACAATTTTGAAAATAAGATTTCTGAATTGGAATCTGGGTCTAAGCCTTTTCTTAAAGTATTTAAAATTTTGAAAAAAACCTCAGAATCCAATACCGGCATTGAAAGAGGAAAACAAATTATTACTAACCAGTTGCGAAAATGCTCAAAAACTTGCTATGCAGTTTGAAAGCGCGCACATTTTAATTTAGAACTTACTGGTCCAATTGAAAAACAAGTTACTCAGGACTTCGAAAATATTTTCAATCAAGAGAACGTTTTCGAAAATGCCTGGGAGACTGATTTGGAAGAAGTGAGAACTATTATTAAAAAATTCAAAAATATGAAAGCTCCTGGCGATGATGGAATTTTCTACATCCTCATCAAGAAACTTCCAGAAAGTAGCTTATCATTTCTAGTTGATATATTTAACAAATGTTTTCAATTAGCATATTTTCCTGACAAATGGAAAAATGCTAAGGTTGTTCCAATTTTAAAACCAGACAAAAATCCTGCAGAAGCTTCTAGCTATCGTCCAATCAGTTTGCTTTCCTTCATCAGTAAACTTTTTGAAAAGGCCATTTTGAACAGAATGATGGTCCACATCATCGAAAATTCAATTTTTGCCAATGAACAGTGGTATTAGAATGACTTTGAATATAGGACATAGATCAACAAGTTTCAATGATCTTTCTAAGGTCGATACCCATGCGGACCTGTATAATCATATTCTACCAATATTTGAGTACATCTACTGATTAAGGTTATCCAAAAAATGCTTATTGTACGGGTCATTTTATCTACAACCCGGGGAGGAAAAAATAACTCCCCAATAACTTATGCATACCATATTTTGGTATCATACCAAAATTAGGTATTGTTCAGTTGTCAATACCTCAATATGGTATTATAATGGTATTGAAAAACATCTGTAAAACAATTAAAAATACTTCATTGAGGTATTAAACAGCTATTGAGGTCTGCTGGAGGTATTGAACTACTATTGAAAAATTTCACTTTTATATGAAAATCCATCAAGCATTATTGAGATAATACAATACCTGATCTAATTATCAGTTTGGTGTTCGTAGAATATGCTTGAGATATTATTTGTGGTATTTTACTTCTTATGCAGGGCTCATTCATACCTCATGCATACCTCATTCAGGTTGTAAGTATTGGAAATTATCTGGTATAGAATACCTTAGTTTGGTATTCAGAAAATATTTTCTTCTGCTCGGGAAGTGTAACGAATAATCATTCAGAAGCTTACACTCAAGGCTACTATCCATACAGGTTCATGAAGTTAAGTTCTACCTAGTTTTGAGTTAAACGACTTTTTTGGATCATTCAATAACTCCCGCCATGTGCAATGATCAAGAAGGGAATTTGCTGACCGATAAAACGGCGGTGGCTGCAAGGTGGAAGGAGCCCTTTCAGCAATTGTTTAACGGTGAAAATGGAAATGTAGCGAGAAATAGGATGAATATTGATAAAGACCAAGCTGTGGACCCACCGACCATAGGAGAGGTTGAAAAGCCTATCAGCGAGCTAAAGAACTATAAGGCTGCTAGGAAGGACGTGATCCAGGTCGAGCTTCTCAAGCACGCAAGTGAGCAGCTTTTCCCTCGATCCACTGAGTACTTCTGAATGTGTGGGAGGATGAAGTAATGCACACCGGCTGGTTGGATGGCCTCATACGCCCAACCTACAAGAAATGGTACAGACTGAAGTGTGCCAATCACAAAGGAATTGCCCTGCTGAATTCGGCGTTCCAAATTATGTTGCGCATCCTGTTCAACAGACTGAGACCGTTCGAGGAGTCCTTTGTCGGTGGTTTGAGAAAACCGAAAGGACCACCCTTAAGTTTTATCGAAAACTAGCGATCAGTGACATAAACTTGGAATTCTAACGATGGGTGCCGATGGCGGCCTGGTTTCAGCGAGAATTGCTCATTTTGAAAAGTAGAATACATATATATATATAGTTGTGTGTTGGCGAACTGCTATTGATTTTTTTGTATTCATACCCTTTTCCATAGTGAACAACATGGAGTAAATATGATTTTGACCAAAATAAGTTCATCTGACCGTTGTGCACTTTAAAAAAGAAGATAAAGAAGGCTGGAAACATGCCAACTGTCAGTGAGCTGTCTTCTCTCAGGTTTGAAGTGGTTGAAGAATTTGTTTACCTGGCAACACTTGTGAGAGTTTGGTTGGTAACCCTATTACAGACAAGTTTGTTTGCATATGAAGTGAATTTTCTAAGAACTTTTTCGAAGCGTTATAAGTGACAGAAAATTAAGCTTCCAAGAATACCATTCGTACGAGAGTTCAGAGAGTCAGTAGAGCGCGGAGAATATTACTAGCATTCTGTAGTTTGCTTATTTCGACTGTTTCAATAGTGTCAATAAAAGAAAAACACCAGTCTTGTTTGCTGTAGACAATTGTACACAAGTCGACTAGCAAGCGCACGCTTGCGTGCTACATAGCACGAAGAAGCGCTGCCCAGTGCATTGCCACCTGCTAGGCGCAATCGGCAGCTTCACCAGAAACAAATCTCTCCGTGGTTTGTGGAGAAACCACTGTTTGCGTGGTGGAGATCGTAGTGACTAAGAACTACCAAGCGTCCCCATCGAAATATTTTCTGTGAACGCGCGCTTAAACTATTCACCTGGACCTTCAACCCTTGGGTGATATAGTAGTTCTAGGTAAAAGGGTAGTCGTTACTTGCTACGGCAAGAACGCAGTTGAGTGACCAGCAAATATAAGCTGACAGAAAAAAGCTAGCTAACTCTTCGCTGTTGGCCAATATGGCCACAGCTATTTCGTCTTTGGACCCACCCTGGGGTGGCCATTCGAAGCATGGAGCGGATAGAAATGATCGAACCATACCAGTATGGATAGACCGACACGGAATGCACGGGCAACGCATTATTGTGTCTCTACGAGCTGCTGAAGGAGAAAACTTGCCAGAAAATCCTTTCATTCTCAGTAAGTCTATCAATCAAGTCTGTGGAGGAAACGTTGAAGCTGCCAACACCGAAGAAAAGGATACAAAGTATGTACTAACGACCAGGAGTGTGAATCAAGCGCAAAAGCTGCTGAAGATGAAACAATTGATCGACGGAACTAAGGTTGAGGTAGTCTTACACCCAAAGCTGAACGTTAGAAACTGCGTTATCACCTGCAGAGCGGCCATCAAAATGACTGAAGAGAACCTACTGGAGGAGTTGGCACCACAAGGTATTAGCAAGGTGAGAAGAATTACCCGTTACGAAAATGGACAAAAAGTGAATACTGCGACACTAGTACTGACCGTCAATGGAACGGTAGTACCGGAGTACATCAACGTCGGACTTTTGAGAGTGCCAACACGATTGTTCTATCCGGCACCAATGTTATGCTTCAACTGCTACTCCTACGGACACACAAAAATGAGATGCCAGAACACACCCGTGTGCAAAGTATGCTCCGGTACTCATACACTTGGAAAAGATGTAAGTTGTACCCAACAGCCTGCATGAAAAAACTGCAAGGATAGTCATTCACCGGCGAGTAAGAATATGTCCATTGTCCATGAAGGAGGAGGAAATTATAAAAATAAAAGTTGAAAGTGGTGTGTCCTTTGCCGAAGCCAGGAAAGAATATCAACGAATGCATGGAGATCGTTCGTATTCTGCTGTGACTGGCGCGCAGGCGAGGATTGAAGACATTAGGAAAGAAAACGAAAAGGACGTGGAAATTCGAAAACTCAAGGAAGAATTAGCAAACCTCAAGGAAGTGATGTCACAAAAATCTGAAAAGGAAAAGGAGGATGAAACAGTTAAACTGCGCGAAGAAGTAATTCAACTCAGAAAGATAATTGACGACTTCAAGAACGGTCCAGCAAAGCAACAAATGGATACTGAGGAGCAAAATGAATTTTCCATCAGTGAAGAAGAAATGTCTAATGCAGAGTCACAATCTGTGAACAACGATAACGAGAGTGAAGGATATGCACCAGTTGCTAAAGCTGTTCGTAGGAAATCAAAAAGAACGTTAGCAAAAAGTGTGAAAACTGTAAGAGAAAAGGAAGGAGATGACACCGACCGAAGCAGAAGTAGCAGAAGCGGACATGAGCCAATCAACAAGGAAAAGTCAAACTCTAGCCAAAAGAAGCGAGGAAGGCCACCCAAACATAGAGATGACCAGTGAAAGGAATATGCTAAATGACGGAAATAACGATATGGACCGAAGCAACGGAAATGGCACCGAGAACGACATCTGTGATGAAGGAAGGAGCGAAACGGTAAGTTGGTTGGGGTTAGATGAAGAGAAAGTAGTCTCCCCACTCTTCAGAAGAGGAGAGAATAGTCCGAGGAACGAGAGCGAGGACGTTACACTCCCACCTGTGCTCTGTCAGTTGCCTCGGAGTTCTGCCAACTACGCCGCAACGAATGAAGCACAATTAAGAAATGGCACCACCCAAGCAAGCAGGATTCGAAATCAAGCAACTAAGCTACAACCCGCAATATTATCATGGAACATCCAAGGAATACAGACAGGAAGACAAGATTTGGACCTTATAATAAAGGATAGAAAACCACTAGTGATATGTTTGCAAGAAACAATGTGCTCTCAACGCACTCAGCCTCGGATTACAGGATACACCATTTATAACCGACCACGGCCTAACTGTCAACGAGCGTCTGGAGGAGTACTGATCGCAGTTAAGAATGGCATTGACAACGTAGAAATCGAAATGGAGACCACGTTAGAAGCCATTAAAGTAAATATTGGTCCTCCTTTGAATTTCTCCATCATAAATGTCTGCTTCCCACCCGGAGCAAATCTTAATATATCGGAAGTTGAAGCACTTTTTGCGGGCCCAAATCCTGTATTACTAGTGGGAGACATAAATGCTCATCATCCAGTATGGGTTTCCTGTTTTAGCAACAAAAGAGGGAAAGAATTAGAAGAAGTATTTTACAAAAACGACTTAGTGATTCTTAACAGCGGAGAACCAACATACTACAATCAAACAACAGGTAAAGGATCATGCATCGACGTAGCAGTCTGTTCTACACATCTGGCTGGAAATTTGGAGTGGGAAGTCCTAGGAGATAGCTACGGTAGTGATCATATGCCAACTCTAATCTGTAACCCAAGAGAAACGCAAGAGAATCCAACCAGACCTAAATGGAAAATTCAGGAAGCGGACTGGGAGCAGTATCAACGTATCGTTGATTTCCCTTTAATAGGGGACCCAGAAGAACAAATGAAGGGAATTACTCCGGGAATAATATCTGCAGCTGAGCAATCGATACCACGAACGAAAGGAGCACCGTTGCGTAGAGTAGTCCCATGGTGGAACGACGAAGTCCATGTTGCGGTAAAGAAACGACGAACGGCATTAAGAAGAATGAAATCAGCACCAAGCGACGAACGTAGAGAAGAGCTTGCCAGAGACTTCAAAACAGCTAGACGTGAAGCACGCCAAGTGATCAAAAGTGCTAAAGAAGAGTCGTGGAAACAGTTTGTGTCTTCTTTCAATGTGCATACTTCAGTTAAAGATATGTGGAACAAATACAGGTCGCTCCAGGGAAGATGTAGGCAAGCTTGCATTGGAGGAATCAAATATGAAGGTCGCGAAGAAACGACAAGTGTGGGAATTGCTGAAGCAATTGCAGAAGCCTTTTGCAGTGTCTCTAGTGATACCTCGTACAGTGAACATTTCCGTGATGTTAAACAGCAAACTGAAAGTAACCCTTTTCTTATGTTCGACGCACCGGAAGAAGAGTACAATAAAGACTTTTCAATGTATGAATTGGATGAAGCACTGGAGAGTCTGAAGGACTCTGCCCCAGGTGAAGATAATGTGCATTATGGAATGTTGAGTAACTTACCGCTAGATTGCAAATACAAGTTGCTGGAGACTTATAACAAGTTATGGCAACAATCGGTGTACCCTGTAGAATGGACTAAGTCAATTGTGATCCCAATATACAAGGGTAAAGGGGATAGAACAAATCCACTGAACTATAGGCCAATTTATTTAAATAGTTGTGTTGCAAAAATTTTGGAAAAAATGGTGAACAATCGTTTAATTTGCATTTTGGAAACCAAAAAGTTATTGCACAAATATCAGTATGGATTCAGAAAGGCGAAATCCACCACAGACCATTTAGTGGAATTGGAAGGAACAATTAGAGAACATCTTAATAAAGGATACTATGCTCAGGCTGTTTTCCTGGATATAACGAAAGCCTATGACACAACGTGGAGGAGGCTCATACTGGAAAAGTTGAAGTTCTGGAAAATAGGTGGACATCTGCTCAGATTCATAGAACGATCTCTGGCATGTCGAACGAAATGGAAAACGGATTGTGCCAGGGGTCTGTGCTCAGCGTTACACTCTTTCTGGTGGCCATTAACACTATTGTAGAAAAACTACCTGGTGAAGTAAAGTGTTTAATCTACGCTGATGATGTCGTTATCATTTACGGTGGCAATGACTTTGAGAAAAATGAAGAAATACTACAAAATGCGTTGAACACAATAAGTGACTGGCAACAAAGAACTGGATTCAACGTGTCCGCGGAAAAATGTGCTACAGTGACTTTTAAAACAGCTAGAGCTAGAAAAGTGCCTCTGACAAGCTCCCTGACAATAAATGGATCGAAAATACCGAAGGAAAAAACATTCAAGTGTTTGGGTGTTTGGTTTGATCAAAGTTTAAGGTTCAGAGAACATGTTGAGAATATTAGAGCATCGTGTCAGCAGAGAATGAAAATATTAAAATGTGTAGCTAGTAGCTCATGGGGTGGTGATCGAGAAACAATATGTAAGCTGTACAAGGCGACGATTCTCGAGAAGATGTTGTATGCTGCACCTCTGATCTCTTCAGTGTCCAAAGATATTTTGAAAAAACTTGAAGTGGTACACAATGCTGGAATGAGGGCTATAAGCGGTGCATTTCGTTCAAGTCCATCGGAAAGTATAAGGGCTGAAGCAGGAATGCCAAGCTTCAATACATACGTGGATCAACGGACAGCCTTGTATGCAGTGAAACTGAAAGCTCTGGATCCCCAGATAATCGAAGAAACATGTGAAACAACAAGCAGCGAAGATGAATCACAAGAAACAACAACATATGAAAGCAGTTCAGGAGAAGAGTGGGGATCAGTGAAACCGGTACCAGAACTGACAATCAGAGAAAGAGGAGGCCATCTGCTACAGGAGCTTGAAGTTCAGGTTCCTTTTTTTTTTTTTTTTTTAATTTCTTTATTAGTATCATTCTAAACATTACATTCATTATTTCTTATATCTAGGTGTTCTGTGTTATTAGACAACACTATCATCCTAATTTGGTAAAACAAATCTAAGATTTTATTAACATTTTGTTAACAACATATTACATTTCATTTGCCGTAGCAGTTCAGATTTTTTACAGGTGAGTTGATTTCACCTGCTTATAAGAGAAAAAAAAAAGTTTTTAATATACTTAACCTAACTTAACCTAAACATATAACGCATTAATCGTGGCAATAGAAGATTGTAACGATTTTTGCCTGAAATTATTGATTATTTTATTTGACATTTGTTCCAATGTTTCAACATTGGATATCCTATGTAACTCATTGGTACTATACCAGGGAGGAAGCCTCAGAATCATTTTCAAAATTTTATTTTGAATTCTCTGCAGAGCTTTCTTCCTGGTATTACAACAGCTAGTCCATATTGGTACAGCATACAACATGGCTGGCCTGAAAATTTGTTTGAATATCAAAAGCTTGTTCTTAAGACAAAGTTTTGATTTTCTATTAATAAGGGGATAGAGACATTTTACATGTTTGTTACATTTGGCTTGAATGCCCTCAATGTGATTTTTGAAAGTTAAATTCTTATCTAGCATGAGTCCTAGATACTTAACTTCATCTGACCAATTTATTGGAACCCCTCTCATCGTGACAACATGTCTACTTGAAGGTTTCAAATAAAGAGCTTTTGGTTTATGTGGGAATATTATTAGTTGAGTTTTGGAAGCATTAGGAGAAATCTTCCATTTTTGCAAGTATGAAGAAAAAATATCCAAACTTTTTTGCAATCGACTACAGATGACACGCAGGCTTCGTCCTTTGGCGGAGAGGCCTGTGTCATCCGCAAACAAAGATTTTTGACATCCCTGAGGTAACTCAGGTAAGTCAGATGTGAAAATATTGTATAATATTGGTCCCAAAATGCTGCCTTGGGGAACACCAGCTCTTACAGGAAGTCTTTCAGATCTGGAGTTCTGATAATTAACCTGAAGTGTACGATTTGACAGATAACTTTGAATTATTCTAACAATGTATGTTGGAAAATTAAAATTTTTCAATTTTACAATCAAACCTTCATGCCAAACACTGTCGAATGCTTTTTCTATGTCTAGAAGAGCAAGACCAGTAGAGTAGCCTTCAGATTTGTTGGAACGGATCAAATTTGTTACACGTAAAAGTTGATGAGTGGTCGAATGTCCATGGCGGAATCCGAACTGTTCATTGGCAAAAATTGAATTCTCGTTGTTGTGGGCCATCATTCTGTTCAAAATAACCTTTTCAAAAAGTTTACTGATGGAGGAAAGCAAACTGATTGGACGATAGCTAGAAGCTTCTGCAGGATTTTTGTCTGGTTTTAAAATTGGAACAACCTTAGCATTTTTCCATTTGTCAGGAAAATATGCTAATTGAAAACATTTGTTAAATATATCAACTAGAAATGATAAGCTACTTTCTGGAAGTTTCTTGATGAGGATGTAGAAAATTCCATCATCGCCAGGAGCTTTCATATTTTTGAATTTTTTAATAATAGTTCTCACTTCTTCCAAATCAGTCTCCCAGGCATTTTCGAAAACGTTCTCTTGATTAAGAATATTTTCGAACTCCTGAGTAACTTCATTTTCAATTGGACTAGTAAGTCCTAAATTAAAATTGTGCGCACTTTCAAACTGCATAGCAAGTTTTTGAGCTTTTTCGCAATTAGTTAGTAATAATTTGTTTTCCTCTTTCAATGCCGGTATAGGCTTCTGAGGTTTTTTCAAGATTTTAGATAATTTCCAAAAGGGCTTAGAGCCGGGGTCCAATTGAGAAATTTTATTTTCAAAATTTTTGTTTCTTAAATCTGCAAAACGTTTCTTGATTTCTTTCTGCAAATCCTGCCATATAATTTTCATAGCAGGATCACGAGTGCGTTGAAATTGCCTTCTCCTCACGTTTTTAAGACGGATCAAGAGTTTAAGATCATCGTCTATAATCACTGATTCAAATTTTACTTCACATTTTGGAATTGCAATGTTCCTGGCTTCAACAATGGAATTTGTTAAAGTTTCAAGAGCATTGTCAATATCAATTTCAGTTTCTAAAGAAATGTTAACATCAAGATTAGAGTCAACATACGTTTCATATATATTCCAGTCGGCTCGTAAATAATTGAAAGTGGAGCTGATAGGATTGAGAATCGCTTCATGCGATATTTGAAATGTAACAGGGACATGATCAGAATCAAAATCAGCATGAGTAACTAATTGGCTACAAAGATGACTAGAGTCGGTTAAGACCAAGTCAATCGTAGATGGATTTCTAGAAGAGGAAAAACATGTAGGGCTATCAGGGTATTGAATTGAGAAATATCCTGAAGAGCACTCATCAAATAAAATTCTGCCGTTGGAATTACTTTGAGAATTATTCCATGACCGATGTTTGGCATTAAAGTCACCAATGACAAAAAATTTTGACTTATTGCGAGTTAATTTTCGCAAGTCAGTTTGAAGCCAATTAACTTGCTGTCCAGAGCATTGAAAAGGCAAATAGGCAGCTATGAAAGTATATTTACCAAACTGTGTTTCAACAGAAACACCTAAAGTTTCAAAAACTTTAGTTTCAAATGACGAAAACAGTTGATGTTTTATACGCCTATGAATGATGATTGCAACTCCCCCACATGCCCCATCAAGTCGATCATTACGATAAACAAAAAAGTTAGGATCTTTTTTAAATTTGGATCCAGGTTTTAAATAAGTTTCGGTAATAACTGCTATATGCACGTTATTAGCTGTAAGAAAATTAAACAGCTCGTCCTCTTTACCATTCAGAGAACGAGCATTCCAATTTAAAATATTTAAATTATTATTTGGATCCATTAGAAAAACGTAATCCAATAACAATTTTATTTGTAAATTTTACACCTACTTGGACTGCTTCAGTCATAGTGGTGGCTTTGAACATTGCATCAATCATTAGATTCAATTGTTCAGTTAGAAAATTAAAATCAGAGGCAGACATATCATCTGATGATTTCCCATTGGAATTTTCGGTAGACGAAGAAGCGGGGTAGGAGTTACCTGTGGCGGTAGGGTTTTTTCCATTTGATTTGAAACAAGTAGAATGGGTACTCATGGAACGAACAGGGGAAGAGTTCAAATTACCTGCTACGATATCGGCAAAGGATTTACCGTGGGTAGATACATTCGAAATTGAAAGATTCGAACGGCTACCCGACGGATTAAAATTTGTTTGTGAATGAGCATGATTATGATCTTCCTGGTGGGTATGATTCCTAATCAAGCGATCGTTAACTGAAAAATGAGCATTGTTCGATACTCTACCAGGCAAATTCCGGAAACGACCGTTATCGTAACGGATATTATCCTTCATCTGCTTGGCACGAGCCTCAACGACTCTTTTGCGTGAAATGCATTCCCAAAAGTTAGCTTTGTGAGGGCCCTTGCAATTGGCGCATTGAAATTTTCTGGTATCTTCTTTCACAGGACAGTCGTCCTTAGCGTGAGAAGAACCTCCGCAAATCATGCATTTAGCATCCATGCGACAATTTTTTGTACCATGACCCCACTTTTGGCACCGACGGCACTGAGTGGGGTTCTGGTAATTTCCTCCAGGTTTCTGGAAATGTTCCCACGTCACACGGACATCGAACATAAGTTTAGCTTTTTCTAAAGCTTTAATATTATTTAGTTCTTTTTTGTTAAAGTGAACTAAATAATATTCTTGAGAAAGCCCTTTCCGAACAATGCCAGATTGGGTTCTCTTTTTCATAATGATTACTTGGACTGGGGAAAATCCAAGTAAATCATTTATTCCATTTTTGATCTCTTCAGTTGACTTATAGTCACTTGAGAGACCTTTCAAGACGACTTTGAACAAACGTTCAGTTTTGTCGTCATAAGTAAAAAATTTGTGCTTCTTCTCTTCAAGATATCTGAGAAGAAGTTCGCGATCTTTAAGAGTTTCCGGCAAAACGCGACAGTCTCCTTTCTTTGCGATTTGGAAGGAAACCTTGATTCCCCTAATGGAGTTCAAGATCTCCTGCCTAAATCCCCCAAATTCGGAACAACTGACCACGATAGGCGGCACTCTTTGCTTCCTCACTTGAATCAAAGAGCCTGGGCTAGAGGCTGCTTCGATTTGGTGTTCGGAAAATTTGTCTAGAGCATCGAACTGATTGCTCATTTCAATACAATTATTCATTTCACCCTTGGAAGAAACTTCGCTTTCCGGGGAAGCGTCCTTTCTTCCATTCTTGCCACGTGTAGTTACAGTTTTAAAACCCACTTTTTTGGAAGGAAGTAGTGAATTCAGAGATTCACCCTTCCTTTTGTTAGTTGTTGATACCATGTTTAGTTAATAAACGAGAAAGACGTGACCTTCGAGAGGTTTTTTCCCTAGACGGTGTCCAAGAAGGATTACCACCGCTAGCTTTCGCCAACGGGTCCAACGAAAAATCGAAGGCACGGGTCCAAACAAGGATCGTAAAGGGATCAATAGTAGAAAAAATAGTACTGAAAAGTACTGTTTAAGTAGCACTGAAAAGTACCGTTTTTAATTTTAGCACTGAAAAGTACTGTTTGTGTAGCACTGAAAAGTACTGTTTTATTGCTTTAGGTAGTTTTTAAGAAAACTTCCAAGAGCAGAGAGAATTCGTGTACGCACAGCACGAAGGTACGATGCGCACTGGTTCAGGTTCCTTTACTTAACATTTTTACTCTACCATCTTGTGCACCATGGAAACGTAAGAAAATTCTCGTGGACAAGACCCTGTATACAGCAATGCGTCGTAAACAACCTGAAATCATGTTGCGGAAGCTCTTCAATGAAAGAAGAGTAACAAAATACAGGGTTCATAAAACCTTATACACAGATGGTTCAAAAATGTCCAATAAATGTGGGTATAGTGTAGTCAGTGATAATATGTCAATTCGTAAAAGGATATATGATGAGAGTAGTATATATGGAGCAGAAAGTCTAGCTGCAAAAGAGGCAATAATGTTGGTAGCAAATGAAGAAGGAGCGGGTGCATATTTAATTTGTACTGATTCACTAAGTGTTGTAACATGTTTGGAGAGTAGTAAAGTTAAAAGTCTATGGAAAGATCAAATGCTTGAGATTTACACTCAATGTTTACAAAATAGAAAAGAGGTCACATTCTTTTGGGTACCGAGTCATATAGGTATTGAAGGTAACGAGAAAGCGGATCGAGAAGCGAAGTTAGCCTTAGAACAAAGAATAGACACCAGCATAGCATTGGACTATAAAGAAATGAAGAAAATTTTAAACAATAAAATAATAATTAAATGGCAATACGAATGGGGAAAGATTAGGGAAAACAAATTACGAGAAGTAAAAGACTCGGTCATCCCGTACAAAACTAGAGGCAAGACTCGGAGAGAAAATGTAGTCCTTACTAGAATACGTATCGGTCATACGGTCCTAACTCACAAACATCTATTCGAACGAATGGCAGCACCAATGTGCCAGTGGTGTAACGAATTGCTCACTGTTAAACACTTATTAGTTGAATGTATAAGTTTAGACGAAGAAAGGAAAAAAGTAGGATTGCCGATAAGTTTGAGGGAGATTTTAGCAGATGATGAAGAAAGAATTGAATCAGTTATATGTTATCTGAAAAATATCAATGTATACAATAGTTTATAGAAGGTTCCACCATACACAAGACCTGAATGACAATAAAGTTAAAGGGTCTATAATAAAAAAAAAAAAAAAAACACTTGTGACATGTGGCGATGACGTTTTCCGCGAAATGAAAAAACGTATCGCGGCTGCGAATAGGGCCTTTTATGGACTACGTAATCTGCTTTGGTCTCGCAACTTGCAAACGGAAACAAAATTCGTCCTATATAAAACATTGATTTTTCCGGTGACTCTCTACGAGCACCAGGTAGAGGTCGGCGGCTTCGGGGAAGACAACGAATACGATGGCTGTACGTAGTGGAAGAGGACCTGGCCTGACCTGGGTAACTGAAGAAGTATCGACCAAGACCAACGAAGATGGAGGCTCTACAATGACCTGTATTTTTATCTAGGTCTACAAGCATAACCTGTAAACTTTCTAAACTTAATTAACAACATTAATACTCATGTAGGCAGATTCTACCATGAATATAATTTCTCTCAAGCTTCAAGTAAAAAGACCGTTTTAAATTATAAGGGATATGCTAAAATATAGTTTAAGTAAATAAAATTTACACTAAAGTATAATTAACACAAATTGAAGTTTCAGTGTAGATATATTCTGCGTTTAATAACATTTAAAAGTTAATTTATAGTTTGTAGAAGATTCTCATTCTATTATTTAACACGGGTTGCCATCTCCATCGGTATCTTCAATGGTAATTTTCTACCACAACTTCGAGTGAGCCCATCTCGAGTCCCTTTTTCCACGTAAATGAAACCGTATGGAGCGCAACTGTTCATCTGCGTACATATGATTCGTATAAAGTGCAACGTGGAAAGATACCCAACTATACTTGTTGGTTAATATTATACGACAGCTTGCCGTTTCGATATTCCCCGGATTGCCCTACTGTTTACATGAACGCACGAAAGCGGATAATAAGTGTAAATTTGATTTCGCGCGCAATTACCGTTTGCCATTGTAGCGACGATTGTAGTGGGGTGGAATTGAGGGGAGGGAGCCAGAGATCTGATTTCACGCACACTTTGCGTTACGCTTTTGAAACATAATTAATTTTTGAGTTTTTCCGGAATTGTATGACGCTTGCACATTTCAACTGTCCTGACGATTTTTGATCCTTTACTTTCAAAATTAACTAATCTAAATGTCCTATTGATGGCTTCAAGACACTTGGCCGGATGCCATTTGAACGATAGCACATTTCTCGCGTGACTTTTCAAAAGGACCTATCTAAAAATGAGAGGCTTTCTTTTCAATCATTGATCCACTTTAACGTTTCTGTTGCGTTTTTCGTAAACAAACTGCATGCAAATTGTTGGGATTTTTGGTATTTGTTAATAATTCTTTGTATTCCACTCTCAACGTCGGAATTTGACGATGAAGCTCTTTCAAATTTTACATAATTTCTTAAAGTTTCAGAGTCGGATTCAAGTCATGAGCCTTTATTTTTAAAACTTTTATTTCTTGATTCAGAAAAACTTGTTTACTTTCTCTCTGCAGATCCTGCCATATAATTATCATATCAGTGTCACGAGTACGTTGAAATTCCCTTCTTGTCACGTTTTTAAGACGGATCAAGAGTATAAGATCGTTGTCACTTTACGTTCTGGGATTACCATGCACTAACAATAGAATCTGTTAAAGTTTATATTTGTTGCGTTTTATATGTACTTCAATCAGCTCTTAAATAATTGAGGTGGAACTCATAGAGTTGAGAATCGCTTCAAGGGAAATTTGTAAAGTAAAAAGGAATTGGTCAGAAAGCTGACTTGAGTTGGTTAAGCTCAAATAAATCATAGAAGGATTTCTAGAAGAAGAACAATTGGTTAGATTTTTAGGTTTGGTTTTGATTGGGTCACAAATTAAATATTGCATCGCTACGATGTTGTTTTTCCTGGAAGAAAATGATTCGCTTCTTAGATTGAGCGTTTTCGAAATACTTCGAAATACTTAGCGTTTATTTCTGGAGTGTGTGACCTGGATTCAAAGCTGTTGTTTTCCTCATTCCTGGGGAAGAATTGAATTAGAAGTTGATCTCAACATACCTGCAAAGAAACAAAAGAAGAAAAAGTTTGGATCAGCAAAAAAAGCAGTAATCGCTTTCGGAGCAATTCAAAAAGTCAAATCAAATTTCAAAGAACGGTGAACGATTGCGTGGCGTTTGTACTGAAGCTTGCTTGCGTTGGGGAATAAATTCCCAACCCGAAAAAAAAAACACTCATCACCGTCGTTTGTCGACTTTTGGGGTCACTTGTTGCTCTGCTTGGAATCTAATTTGTAGATGCTTCTGATGAAGAACGTTTGGCTTAAAGCGATTTGGGTGGTTCTTGCTGTTTTGACTTTTGTTGGGTGTTTTCTTAGCTGCTATCTCTCCAAGAACGATGGGAGAATGCTCCACACAAACAGGATTTGGCAAAATATGTAGGATCATTAATTTATTTTAACACCCTGAAGTTTGACATAAAATATTTGGACCAAATATTTTGTTCTTAAGCACAGTATAAGTGAAAAAAAGCTTAAAAAAGAATTGAAAATTTGAAGAAAGTGCATAGTAAATTATACTGATTGAAAGAACATACATTGTAGCTTAACTACTTTCCTTGATACGTCACATTCTCCGAAACAAACCTCAGCCAAAAATGGTCTGGTACAAAAATGGGTCTTCCAGTTGAACAATGAATTCTTGTGGGTGTCTCTGTTGAGGAGATAACTTTTTTAGCCGAGTTCGAGGAAGTGAACAAACATTATCAGTCATTTAGAATCAATTGTGTTGTGGAACGGGGCATGGCGTTTTCCTTTTTTTTTTGCTCGGCGCATGTTGTAGAATCGATGATTCGGAAATACCGGAAGACACAATAACCACTTTCGGAAATAGCAAGAGAATATATTAAACTCGATTAGGAATAGTACAACTCATATATTGACCGGTTCGTGTTAACCACCTGATTCAAACTGGCTCTCTTGTACATTATTCTATCAAGGCTAACCTGATCTGTCTCCGATATCACACTCCTCCCTTACAAAATAGTTTTAATCTAATAAGGTTTGCACATAGTTCTTGAGGTACTCTGGACGTTTCATTTCCCGATGACTACGACGGACACTTGGTGGTTCTCCTATCTGATTTTCAGTCAGATTCGATGTATCCAATTCTGATGGTCGTTCACCAATGAGCTTGAGATGGGTTACATTCCTGCGATAGATTTTACCTGTTTCTAATGACCGAATTTCAGCCTCCGATCCCTGTCGCCTTACAACCTGAAACTTTTCGCTACTGTAGTTCGTAGACAGTTTGTTTTCTTTTGCTATTCTTTTCGCCACCACGATATCCCCTTCTTCTAGCTGATTTTGTTGAGCATTTCTTTGTCGGTTCATTGATTCTGCTGCTGTTAGTTTTCTTTCCCAATCCTGATCTTTGACTCCCTCGGTCCATGGTTTGTTCGCGTTGTGGATACTAGGAATTTTGTCGCGGAGCACTCTGCCGAACATTAAAGCTGAAGGAGCCTCGCCAGTCGTTGAATGTGGAGTGGAATTAAACATCAGTAGGAAACTGCGCAGATCCCATTTCCAATCAACTGAGTTTTCTGCTTGACTGATCCTCAATCGTTTCAGAATAGTACTGTTCATTCGTTCAACCTCTCCATTTGCCTGCGGCCAATACGGTGTTGTCTTTTGATGATCTATACCAAACTCGCGACAAAATGATTTGAACGATTCGCTTATGAATTGTGGTCCATTGTCTGATCTCAACGTTTCTGGAACACCGAAACGGCTAAATGTTTCGAATAAAGCTTGAATCGTTAACTCAGTTGTGGTATGCTTCATCACGACCACTTCTGTGAATCTACTAAAATAGTCAACCAGTACTAGTAGAGAATGTCCTGACGGCAGTGGACCCAGAAAATCAATCGCCACTTCACACCAAGGTTTATCAGGCATCCTGGTTCGACACATCGGTTCCGGAGGTCCGACCGCTGACACAAGTGTACATGATTCACAGTGTTTCACGAATTTCTCGACACAATCGTCTATCTTGGGCCACCAAACTTTTTGTCTTAAACGACGCTTCATAACACTCATGCCCGGATGACCATCATGTGCACAGCGTAATATCTGTGGTCGAAGTGCTGTTGGAATTATGAGCCTGTCTCCTCTTAACAAAACATCTTTGGCTGAATGTATTTCAGATTTGAAACACTTGAATACCTTCAATTCATCTGTCCAATGTCCTGTTCGAAGTGCCTCTAGCAACTTTTGAAGAGTTTCATCTTTCTTTGTTGCTTCCGCTACTTGAATGAGAGTAACGGCTTCTGGGAGTGAGTTGTCCACCAGACGATTAATGTAATTTTCTGCCGTCTTGTCAAAAGGCTTCAAGCTACTAATTGACAATCTAGACAATGCGTCAGCTAAATTTGTTGCTCCTGGCTCGAACTTAATTTCATAGTTATAGGACTGAATACGAAGAACCCAACGTTCAATTCGCGGGCACGGGCGAGATCGAGGACTAAACAAGAATTTCAGTGCTCTACAATCAGTAATAAGGATGAATTTTGTACCAAGCAGATACAAACTGAACTTTTCAACCCCCCATACGATAGCAAGTGCTTCTCTTTCTGTTTGAAAGTATTTTCGTTCCAAATCCGCAAGAGCTTTGCTTGCAAACGAAATAACTTGATTCTGTCCATCATCGTTTTCTTGAAGAAGCACCGCTCCTAAACCTTCTGGACTTGCATCCACAATCAGCTTAGTTTTCTTTTTTCGGTCGAAAAATCCCAAATATCTTATATCACCTACTGCCGCAATTATTGTGTCGAAAGCCTTTTGTTGGAGCTTTTTCCATAAAAACACGGATCCTGTGCGCAGAAGCAATCTCAAAGGTTCCGTTTTAGCCGCAAGGTTTGGAATAAATCGTCCAACATATGTTATCAAACCTAAGAAACTTCTCAGTTCTGCTACTGTATTAGGTGTTCTGAAGTGTTTAATCGCGTCAACTCGGCTTTCTGTTGGACTAACACCATGTTCATTTAACATGTGACCTAGAAATTCGATTTCCTTCGCTCCAAACACGCATTTCTCACTATTTAAAAAAACGTTATACTCTTTTAAACGTTTCAAGACTGCTTGCAAGCGTCTATCGTGCTCCTCTTTCGATGACCCAAACACTACTATGTCATCAAGGTACACTATGACTCCTTCTAAACCTGCTAAAATAGATTCCATCGTCTTCTGAAAAATTTCTGGAGCGCAACTGATACCGAACATAAGTCTCTTATATCTAGAGAAAAGTATAGTATAACAGAAAATACAAGATGTTATGTTTAAATTCATTACATATTGGAGATGTAGAATTGTTTATTTTTTTTTCGCTTTACTAAACTTTTAAATTACCTGAACAACCCGTTCTTGGTAATGAACGTGGTAATAGGTCTTGATCTTTCGGATATCTCTAGTTGGTGGTATGCATCTTTGATGTCAATTTTGGAAAACATTTTCGCACCGGTTACGGACCCAAGAATCTCATCCACTAGAGGTAAAGGATGTGTTTCCCTCAAGACAGCTTGGTTTGCCCGACGCATGTCAATGCATAGCCGTACGTCACCGGATGATTTCAAAACGGGAACCATCGGAGAAACCCATGGTGATGGTACAGTTACTCGTTCGATAATACCTTGTTTCTGCAGCATCTGAAGTTTTTCGTTCACTTTGTCCTCGAGAGCATACGGAGCACGACGAAAAGCTTGTTGTACAGGTTGGACCGTATCGTCGATGGGTATTTCTACTGTAATACCTTTGAACTTCGGAAATTCCGCTTCTGGAGTTTCAGTGATGTGACCCAAATCAAAACCAACTTTCAAAACGTGCAGTGCCTTGGCTGTTTGATCACCCAACAGATTCTGTTGTCCTGCTTTCGCTACATAAAATTTCGCTTGTAAGTTCCTTTCTCCAGCACTGATCATTGCCATGAAGCTTCCTGAAATTTGCATTGGTTCATTTGAAGCGTAACAGGTGAAATTTTTGTCATTATCCGTAGTCATGTCCCACACCGACACTTGCATCTCCTTCATTTGCTCCCACGTTCTCTGGTTGATAATGTTAGCTGCTGCACCCGAATCAATAACCATGGGTATCTCGACTCCGCCTACCTCAAACATGAATGTATTTTCTCCCATGGCGTAGAAAATGTATCGGTTATCCTTCTCCTGCTCGTCGACGTCTTGAACAGCTCTGATGCGTTTCGATGGTACTGCATTTCGAGCAGTGTCGTTTACTCGCTTCAAGCATTGTTTTGCAAAATGACCTGTTCCTTTGCATCTTAAACACGCTGCATTCTTAGCCGGACAAGACTCAGCTCCCCGGACATGACCACGTTTTCCGCATGCATAGCATACCGGAATAGCTCGATTCTTCGCTTGAAAAGATTGCTGTACCCTTCCTGTTCCTATAAATGTCTCAATAGTAAAACTTATTTATAACAAAATCTATCTTTTTAATTACCCATCGATTCACGTTGTATACGTTCAGGTTTCCACTTCGTCACTTTACTGATTGGGTCACCAGATGAAGGGTTTTTCCCAAACTCCTTCATCTTCCGCTCACTCTCTTCTAAAGTGATACCCAGGCTTTCAACTTCGGCTAGCAACATATCCCGTTTCAATAGCTTTTGTCGCAGTTTGTCAGAGAAGCATTTCTCTACTATCTGATCTACAATTATTTCCTCTGGTTTGTCATATTCACACCTTTTCACCTGGGTTCTTAAGCGCAAAACAAAATCAGCAAAACGTTCCGACGGCTTTTGGGCAATTTGCCGGAAAAGATGACGTTCATAGGTTCGCCTGCGATATGGTTCAAAATGAGCATCCAGCTTTGCAATCGCAGCATCATAGTATGGAGGATTTGCCAAAACCATTGCAACAGATTCGACTTCGGGTAAATTATCGTAAATATCTCTCAAATCCGATCCTCCCAGATAAAGGAGTTTGGATCGCCTCTCATATTGCCCCTCAATCTTTTCGGACTCGAAATAACATTCGAGATCACGCTTCCATTTGGCCCATGCCAACGGTAACTGGGAAGATTCCAATGATGTCTGGA
Source organism: Aedes aegypti (assembly GCF_002204515.2). Lineage (NCBI taxonomy): Eukaryota > Metazoa > Arthropoda > Insecta > Diptera > Culicidae > Aedes > Aedes aegypti. Next base: position 90,610,492 of record NC_035108.1, on the reverse strand, counting down.
ACGGTCTGATGCGAATATCCATGTTGTTCCTAGTACGGAGGCATATTTTTGATTAAAAATCAAAATTTGATTTAACATTAATATCCAGTCAAAAACTAGATAAACTTTAGGACCCAAACACACCATTCAAACAACATTGATTCAAAAACTTTATCAACAAATAATTACAATATAATTTTCACGCGATTCCATAAGTATGCATCATAAGTAGTATTTTTTTTTAATTAAAACCACATTTTATTATTTATTTTTTTTTTTATTTATTTATTCCATGCAAAATTTACGAAATCAAAAATTTTTAATTGTGGCGAGAACCGCCTCTCTGCTGTTATATGACGAAAACCGCCTTCCATAGTTATGATGAAAACCGTCTTTCATACTTGTGACGAAAACCGCCTTTCACAGTTATGACGAAAACCGCCTTTCATCCTTGTGACGAAAACCGCCTTTCATATTCGTGACGAAAACCGCCTTTCACAGTTATGACGAAAACCGCTTTTTCACCAATTGACGAAACCCGCCTTTCACTTTTGTGACGAAAACCATCTTTCAAACTTTTGACGAAAACCGCCTTTTTACTCATTGACGAAAACCGCCTTTCAAATTTGTGACGAAAACCGTCTTTCAAAATCTTGACGAAAACCGCCTTCTTCAAAATTGACGAAATCCGCCTTCCACAAAGAATACTACAACAATTCTAATGAAGTCAGAAAACACAAAAATTTTTATCAAAAACATCTGATATCACATTTGATTGAAACATTATTTTATCTCCATGTCACTATTTGTTCCAGTGTACTATCTAGATGATCACTTTGTTTTGCATAACGGTACCTGGATAATATTTCAACACCACTTTGGTCATGCCCAGTACATAACGAAATCAATCATTGTTTATGACTCACCTTATTCAAAATCATGCAGTCACCAACAAACATTGTGTCCATTGCAGCACTTTAATTTTCGTGGAGTATCCATCCATTCCAGAAAAAGTTTCATTATCACTTACAAAATTTAATGATATTCACAATCCTCTGCACTAGGTAGACCTTCTTTTTTTTTCATTAAGTATTTTAGTTCTTCCACTTTTCCGACGAAATACGAAACAAAACAATCCCACGCAGTATGTGAAACGGTGAACCAAAACAGTAAATATTGTTGACTGAATCACCGTTCATTCATGGAAAGAAGTGACAGATAGATACATAATATACATGTTGTTTGTTTTCGTTTCTCTTTTCGCTTCGTCGTCATCATCATCATCAATGACGGTGTTTCGGATGAACTCTGCATAGCGGTTACTATAGCAATCGCAAGGGTCTGTTTTTTTTTTTTCAAACACGTGACCGACCGAGCTCGTGTTCGGTAGGAAGAAAAAAAAATTTGAATGGTGCGTGGGTCAAACCTTCACATTTTGGCGTAATTGGACACTGTTGGATGTACTCACTCGTTTTTTTCTCGTCGCCAATGTAGAATCGATGATTCGGAAATACCGGAAGACACAATAACCACTTTCGGAAATAGCAAGAGAATATATTAAACTCGATTAGGAATAGTACAACTCATATATTGACCGGTTCGTGTTAACCACCTGATTCAAACTGGCTCTCTTGTACATTATTCTATCAAGGCTAACCTGATGGAGACAGATCACACATGTGGGCGGACAAAGTCGATGAAAGAGGCCGCACTGGTTTCCTGTTTTTCGTTCACAATGGTCCATGCAGATAACTTGGCATAGAACAGAGACAGCGGGTATTACTGTTCCTAACAATGTCTGCAGGGAATTAGTCGGGACAAATTGGAAATGTTAAGGATAAACCCTCCTCGATGACAGGCAGTACCAGTGAGGAAAATCCTGAATTGATAATTGGCTGTTCCGGAAATCAGTGGTAATCTTATTTTCGAGCAATCGGATCTTGGGAGTGTTTTTTTTCGTAGAAACCTGTTTGAATGAAATGTAGGACGGAGGAATAGTCGAAATATGCGAGGACAGGCCAATTTTAAAATTTCGAACGAATTGCTGTAGTTTTGATGAAATGGTATGAATATCTAGTTTTAACAAGAACCTTGGGATTTTTGGAAATGTCCACGAAGGTATAACGCTGATCCACTGGGCCCGGACAAGCAAGTTGTCATGGCTGTTTTGTCAATATTTAATCAAGTAACTAGTAAATATTTGAGTTTTATCAACTATTTTTCTATATTTATCAACGATATTTTCAACTCTTGGCTAGTTTATCTCGGTACCAACAACTTCACTACCATTCCGAAGAAAGTTGTCACTATAACTTTAAGATTATAAGGTACTATATTGGGATGGGATTTGATCCCAAGTCCTGGCGTGAGAGGTATGTGTTTTAACCAGTAAATCAAATTGTCATTAAAACAGTCAAAAAACAAACAACAAAGCAAGCTCGCTCACAACCGTTTGTCCCAATTTTTGTGGCTAGCGGTACAATCAAAATCAAAATTGTCATGACAATTACAGGACGCAACATTGTTGCAACCTTTTCAACTAGCGATTACTCAGTTATTTTAAACACAAAATCAAATTTATTTTATGTATGCTATTTGATGATGTGTCAATGTTTACCAACACGAAGAAAGTTCTCGAAAATTGCAATGCGAATCCCAGAAAATCGCTGCGCACGTGGTGATCGATCGTTGTCATATTCTGTTCAAGTGGTGATAAACTTATGTTGCGGGATAAAATTGTTGCAACAAGAATAGGAGATGACAATGTCTTTGTTGTTGCGTGTTATGGGACAATTGATTCACTGGTTTTAACCATTACAACATAGTTTTTATTATTTTCACAACTGATTTTATATGAGTGATTAATTAGACTATGAAATCGGCTTTGGTATTGAAAAGCATTTTGATTCTTCAACGGACCCCTTTGAAATCAGATGCAAAAACGACAATTTATTCTAGTACTTCTTCAAAATTGGTGTCAAAATCTATAATTTTCGAAAATCCACTCAGATATGGCCGTTTAAATCATTTGAACGAAATTGGGTTTCATGATTTCTTGTTTCTTCGGAAAAATCCTTGTCAAGATTTCTTGATGGATTCTCAATTAATTCCTAAAGAGGTAACATCGACAATTACTTCACGGATTTCTTAGATAGTTCTCCTGTTTTGAAATTATTCTTCCAAAATATTTAAAGGAATCCTGCCATACAAACATAATTGTCTCATATGCATTTACGAACCAACATCTTTTTTCATCGCAACATTCATGTTTTAATATAAACTACACAGCTACACAGTGCAGGCATACATTGTTAATATACTTTGTTATGCTTTTATGGGCAGAATAATACCACAACAAGTACTTGAAGAGATTTCTGGAATAATTTCTGAAGGATACTGCACAGCAACAGCTAGAATGATTTCGCGGGGTACTTTTCAGAGATATTTTTTGAAGAACCTTGTGAAGAATTGATGGAAGTAATCGCTTAGAGCAGTAGATCCTGAGCCTCATTTTTCAACCTCCTGTATTTCTGATCGAAGATAGTTTCCCGAATAGATCATTGTGTAATTCATGATAACTTTGACGATAATACAGCCTCCTGACGAAAAATTGACGGGGTTAGTCCCGCTTCTGCTTCTGTCCGTCCTTTTTCTCGTACTTTGCAGTTATATCTTTCTCTTGGTTCTATCTTCCACTCTGAATCTATCACAGTTTATCTAAAGCTGATTATAGTATTTGCTAGAACCAGAGATGAACAAAAAAAATTTCTCAGCCTTAACGTAGCAGACGCGATTGTTGCCCAAAAAATAGAAGATCACCAGCACAGGGAGTCTGTTAGTCCCAAAGTCATCTGGTAGGTTCCTTATGTAAGTGCAGCTGATTTGGCGATACTGGAGTAGAAACCACGGCCGGCCAATCAAGCTGAAGCTCAATACAGCATCCTGACGAAACATTGTTCGAAGTTTGTCACATTTGAGAGCTCCAGACGACACGTGCGATCCGCGGGCCGCACTTTGGTGACCACGGGCTCAGAGGATTTCAAGAATACGCCGCATACGTTCTCTCAACTTCATTGGAAGTACCCGCATACTCTCCGATGTACTGAAGACCCGCGGTTTCGACATCGTAGCGCTGCAGGAGGTGTGCTGGACAGGAGCATTGGTGTGAACGTTTAGAGGTAATCATACCATCTACCAGAGCTGCGGCAACACACGCGAGCTGGGAACAGCTTTCATAGTGATGGGTGATATGCAAAGGCACGTGATCGGGTGGTGGCCGATCAATAAACGAATGTGCCCACCGGCTGACGAACGAGAACGGCCTACGACTGGTAGATTTTGCCGCCTCCAAGAATATGGCCATTCGTAGCACCTATTTCCAGCACAGCCTCCCGTGTCGATACACCTGGAGATCACCTCAGCAGACAGAATCGCAAATCGACCACGTTTTGATCGATGGGCGGCACTTCGCCGACATAACCGACGTCAGAACCTATCGTGGCGCTAACATTGACTCCGACCACTACCTGGTGATGGTGAAACTGCGCCCAAAACTAACCGTCATCAATGATGTACGGTACCGACGCCCGCCTCGGTACAATCTCGAGCGGCTGAAACAACCGGATCTCACCAATGCGTACGCGCAGCATCTTGGGGCAGCGTTGCCGGATGATGGCGAGCTCGATAGGGCCCCTCTTGAGGACTGCTGGAGGACAGTCAAAGCAGCCATTAACGACGCTGCCGAAAGCATTGTCGGATATGTGGAACGGAGCTCAAGAAACGATTGGTTCAACGAGGAGTACCATGAGGTTTTAGAGAAGAAGAATGCAGCGCGGGCTGCAATGCTGCAGCATGGTACGCGACAAAACGTGGAACGATACAGACTGAAGCGAAGACAGCAAACCCGCCTATTCCGAGACAAAAAGCGTCGCCTGGAAAAATGCCAAGAGATGGAGTTGCTGTACCGTTCTCAAGAAACGCGGAAGTTCTATCAGAAGCTCAACACATCCCGCAAAGGCTTCGTGCCGCGAGCTGAGATGTACCGGGTTAAGGATGGGAGCATTTTGACGGACGGACGCGAGGTGATCGAAAGGTGGAAGCAGCACTACGATGAACACCTGAATGGTGCAGAGAACACAGGCACAGAAGGTCAGGACAGCGAAGGCGATGGCTACGTCAGCACAGCGGACAGCGGAAACCAACCAGCTCCCACGATGGGGGAAGTTAAGGATGCCAACAACAAGGCCGCTGGCAAGGATGGTATCGGAGCCGAACTCATCAAGATGGGCCCGGACAGGTTGGCCGCTTGTCTGCATCGGCTGATAGTCAGAATCTGGGAAACGGAACAGCTACCGGAGGAGTGGAAGCAAGGCGTTATATGGATTGTACCCCGTTTGGCATAAAGTCGTTTGGCATAAAGTCGTTTGGCATAAAGCCGTTTGGCATAAAGTCGTTTGGCATAATGGTCGTTTGGCATAATGGTCGTTTGACATAATGGTCGTTTGGCATAATGGTCATTTGGCATAATAACCGTTTTGCATAATGATTGACTTAAAATAAATATTGTCATTTTTTAAGCTTCTACCGAGATCAACACCATCGAGCCCATAGCAAAAAAAAAAAATGGTAGGTTCTAAACAAGCGTGGTGTTCGTTCAGCGATTTTCCAAGCTAAGAATTTCAAAAATTGTTGTGACATTAGAGAGCATTACTACATAAAACTCGTGACGGTTCTCTACATCTCAGAACATAGAGTATCTTTGAGCTTGTTGCGATATACATATTTGAAAATAGTAAATTGGCAAAGAAAGCTCGCAGTTATTCATATAATATTTCGCTGCAGATCAAGCTCTGTCCCAGTTTGGACGTAAAACTCGATGAAAATTACTTGATAAAAGTATGGATTTTTTTTGCAAAATATCAAAAGCTCTAACCCAAAGATCTATCAATGTGACTAATTGCAAAAATAGCCTATATACGAGCAGATTATTTTTCGTTTAAAATGTTTAAGACTCTAACGCAAAAAAATCTTTTCCCAGCACAGCACAGCAGTCCCAAAACAAGTATATTTTGAATATTGGCAGGTTCTTAAGTAACTATCATTCTACAGCACATCTGGCAAGAATTGATAAAACAGCAAAATACAAAACTGGTTAACATTTAGCTACACTAAATAATAAAATTTAAAACAGTATAAATATAAAGAACAGCCTACTTTAAAAAGAAGGTAAAATTTATATTCAAACCAAAAATTATTGTGGCATAATAAAACGAAAAGACATAAAAAAGTGCGTTCAGAATCATTGAAGTGATTGTGCTACTTATCCTCGAATTTCATTTCTTCGAATGACTGGTTTCCCGAAAAGTGGTGACGAGTAAGAACGATAAACAGTCAAAAGAAGGAAGTATTCAGTCATTCTCGGCTATACACATGTTGAAAAAAATGCTGAGGACTTTTCGGGGAAACGGTATATTCGGGGAACTGGCATTCGGGAACTGGCGTTCGGAGAAATGACATTTGGGGAAAAGTAGTACAACCCATCGAAATTACTACAGTAATCGATTTCTCTTTTCGGTGATAATTTGAGCAGATCAATGTTATCGATTGCCGCCCTTTTGTCAGTTGGAAACAAAAATATACTCAAAAAATATAGCTCCAAAGAACAGCCTATGCTTAAAAGAAGGAGAAATATATTGAAATTATAAATCAACAGTTTTTATACCTATAATTGTGGTTACATCATATTAATAAACAAAAATAGAACAATTAAAAGAAGGGTAAATTTGTGCTAAATATATCAAAATCTTCAGTGTAAAAATTTGCTCCAATAGCGAAACTCAAAAAAAGAATTAACATTTGAAAGAAGGGTAATTTCTGGATAAATAATAAAATATTATTGGCAATAACTTTCCTAATATGCTTAAATTTATTCAAGAACATATGATTGTGTCAATTGATACAGAATAAAGTGTCATTTTGTATCAATTGACTCTAAAACAAGCCTGATGTCATCAGAAAGATTCAATAGAAACGTAAAAATAAAAAAATGAGAAAGTCTTGGTTTCAGATTCATTATGTCAAACGACTATTATGCCAAACAACCATTATGCCAAATGACCATTATGCCAAACTACTTTATGCCAAACGGCTTTATGCCAAACGAATTTATCCCAAATGACCTACCACCGTTATATGCCACATCTACAAAAAGGGCGGCAAACTAGAGTGTGAAAATTATCGTGCAATCATCATCCTAAACGCCGCCTACAAAGTGCTATCCTAGATTTTTTTTTACGTCGTCTATCACCTATACCAAACGAGCTCGTGGGAAGTCATCAAGCAGGTTTCATCGACGGCCGCTCGTCAACGGACCAGATCTTTTCCGTGCGGCAAATCCTCCAGAAATGCCGGGAGTACCAGGTCCCTACGCACCACTTGTTCATCGATTTCAAGGCGGCATACGATAGTATCGACCGCGTAGAGCTATGGAAATCATGGACGAGAACAGCTTTCCCGGGAAGCTCACAAGATTGATCAGAGCAACGATGGACGGTGTGCAAAACTGCGTGAAGATCTCGGGCGAACACTCCAGTTCGTTCGAGTCTCGGCGGGGACTACGACAGGGTGACGGACTTTCGTGTCTGTTGTTCAATATTGCGCTAGAAGGTGTCATGCGGAAAGCCGGACTTAACAGTCGAGGCACGATTTTCACGAGATCCGGACAATTTGTTTGCTTCGCGGACGACATGGATATTATTGGGAGAAAATTTGAAACGGTGGCAGATTTGTTCTTCCGCTTAAAACGCAAAGCAACAAGAGTCGGGCTGATGGTGAATGCGTCGAAAACAAAGTACATGCTGGTTGGCGGAACTGAGCGCGACAGGGTCCGTCTAGGAAGCAGTGTTACGATAGACGGGGATACCTTCGAGGTGGTGGACGAGTTCGTCTACCTCGGATCCTTGTTGACGGCTGACAGCAATATTAGTCGGGAAATACGAAGGCGTATCATCAGCGGAAGTCGTGCCTACCATGGGCTCCAGAAGAAACTGCGGTCAAGACAGATTCAACCCCGCACCAACTGCACGATGTACAAAACGCACATAAGACCGGTAGTCATCTAAGGACATGAGACGTGGACTATGCTCGAGGAGGACTTGCAAGCTCTTGGGGTTTTCGAACGCCGAATACTAAGGACGATCTTCAGCAGCGTGCAGGGAAACGGAGTGTGGCGGCGAAGGATGAACGACGAGCTCGCTCAACTCTACGGCGAACCCAGTATCGTGAAAGTAGCAAAGCTGAGAGAGTACGCTGGGCAGGGCATGTTGCAAGAATGCCGGACAACAACCCTGTAAAGATGGTGTTCGCTACGAATCCGGCCTGTACAAGAAGGCGTGGGGCGCAGCGAGCTAGGTGGATTGACTAGATGCACCGTCAGAGCGTGGGTCACAGTCGAGGATGGAGAGAAGCGGCCATGAACCGAGTGAAATGGCGAAATATTGTTGGCGAGGCTTTATCAAGATAATTGATATAAAGCCAAATAACAACAACAACTTAGTTTCAATATCGTCTGTCATATGAAGGATGGAGGCGCTTCGATCGTTGCCAGTTTCTCGTTAAACAGTCAATAGAATCAAAATACTTGAAGCAATAATTATCAACGTCTTTCCGTTTCAAGCATTTATTACTTAATGAGCCAGTCTAATGTCACTGGTTTGCTTAGTCCTAAGTCAAGGCCTTCTACAGTACTGATCATCGAAACGTATTTTCCACAACATTTACGATACTCTGGCGCCTACAATATTGGTGGCATTGTCGCACATTTCCCTGTGGTTTTCCTCTAACTGCGACAAAACATAAGCATAGGGGAGCAAAAATTTCGAAATTTGCATCACTATAGTAGGCACCCACCAAAATTTGGCAACTGAAGTTCTGGAAGCTTCACTGTTGACATTGACTCAACAATATGTTGCGCAGCAGTATGTTCAGGGTTTGCAGATGACGTTGTCGGAGTTGGTTCGCCCTCGAGAGATATCAACAAGGATAGCAACTCACAACTCGATGTCCTGAGTAACATCCGAATATTCTTGACAACGCCGCTTCGACAGGCGGTTCCTTGGATTCTTTACTTACTTTTGCTGGCTCTACGTCCTTCAAGACATGACCTGCGCCAATGTTACGCCAACCAATTCGTCCAAGGCTGCTATCCTCCAATTTCTCGATCGCCCCACACTTCCAAGATCCTGCTCCACTTGGTCAAACCACCTAGCTCGTTGCGCTCCCCTTTGTCTTGTACTGGCCGGATTTGAGGTGAACACCGTTTTTGCGGGATTGTTGTCCGGCATTCTCAAAACGTGGCCCGCCCATCGTATCCTTCCAGCTTTGGCGACATTTTGGATACTGGGTTCACCGTAGAGTTGCGCAAGCTTGTGGTTAATTCTTCTCCTCCATACGCCGTTCTCACATACTCCGCCGAAGATCGTCCTAAGCACACGTCGTTCAAAAACTCCTAGCGCTTGCAGGTCTTCTTCGAGCATTGTCCACGTCTCATGCCCGTAGAGGACTATCGGTCTTATCAGCGTCTTGTACATGGTACACTTAGTACGGAAGTGAAGGAGTCCGTAGTAAGCACGACTTTCGGCGATGATACGTCTTCGAATTTCTCTACTGCAGTTGTTATCCGACGTTATCAATGATCCGAGGTAGACAAATTCGTCCACCACCTCGAACTCATCCCCGTCGATCATCACGCGTCTGCCAATGCGAGCTCTATCGTACTCGGTTCCTCCAGCCAGCAGATATTTCGTCTTCGACTATTTACCTTCAATCCAACCCGATTTGCTTCACGTTTCAGCCTGGTATACAGTTCAGAAACCACCTGGTTCTTCCGACAACATCCACGTCGTCAGCAAAGCAGATGAACTGGCTGGATTTATTGAAGATCGTGCCCCGCATGTTGAATCCCGCTCGTTTCATAACACCTTCTAGTGCAATACTGAACAGGAGGCAGGAAAGACCATCGCCTTGACGAAGTCCTTTGCGTGTTTCAAACGGGTCCGATAATGTACCCGATATCTTCACACAGCACTGTACACTATCCATCGTTGCTTTGATCAGTCAAGTCAGTTTCCCGGGTAAACCATTCTCGTCCATAATCTTCCATAGCTCTTTGCGGTCAATGGTATCATAGACCGCTTTGAAATCGATGAATAGGTGGTGAATAAAGAATAAAGAATAAAGAAAGCACTTTATAGGCTGCGTTAAGAAGTGTGATCGCACGATAGTTCTCACATTCTAACTTGTCACCATTTTTGTATATCTTATATATTATTCCCACGTTTCTGTGGAGAAAAAAAGTTTGCCATTTATAGATGTTTCAATTGAAAAAAGAAGAAAACCGAAATAAAAAATCTTCCATGTTTGCATATGCATATTCTTGCTCTATTGTGTATTATCAGTCTGCTAGAAGCTCGTTTTGTAAGCTTCCGGTGCCCCTCGGAGAACAAAAGCAAAACACTTCTTTTTCGCTTTTTCATCATCAAACGCAAACGCTTTTTCATCATCAAACGCAAACGGAACAGAAATCTCATTTACCTTCAGCATTTCCCGGAAAAAAACGGCCACTCTGGTGCATATTCTCCGACTGCCATAACTGGTGGGCATAACCAGGAATCGGATGGGCAGCTTTCACAAACTACCCAAAAGGGCTAACAGTTTTCTGCTGCTGTTCACCATACAAAACATCACACTTTTTCATGAGGGTAAAACAAACAAAGCCCAAACAAAGAAATAAAACGAATCCAAAATCGGATCAAAAGAAGGGCACACTCAGTTGAAACTAGCCTTGCAACACAGTTGGCCGTGTTTTTTTGCTGCGCTATCGGGACGAAATCCTTTTTTCTTAGTAGGCTCTTTGAGTGCAGGGTCACTAGAGATGTTCATGACACGTTGACAGACTCTTACACACACATTCATAGACAATATTTCTTCTAAATCTCACTTTTCCCACTGAATCGAAATCAGCCATAGCACACATAGGGTTCTTGTCGACAATAGATTTATGCATTTCGGTTGGTTTGTTCACGGTGGTAAAAAGGTGGTTTTCACAGTTCAGTGTTCGGTTTTGACCAGAATATGTTTAAGTGTGAGTCTCTTCGTTGGATACGGGTTTTGTTACGGTTTTTTTTTCGCGTTCACATAGTTTTATGGTTTGTGAATATCTTTTGTTTCTGTTTTGATTATCTGTTTCGTGGATTTTTTGATATTCTATGTTATTTTGATAATTGTGCTTGGTTTCCTTTACTATGTAGCTCCTTAGTTGTTCATTAGAAGAGTTCCGTTCTGGGGCGTGTATTACAATATGCTTCTGTTTTTTTGTTTTTATCATTTATTAGATTACTATATCATTTAACTTTTCCTTTTTGGTTTACTGTATGTCGTTTATCGTAACTTCACCTTGGTTTACATTAACGTTATCGTACTAGTTTTACTGGTAGGTTATTTAGTGGGTATGTTTACTTTTCACCGGTTTAAAATACTGATTATTTTAACATTAGTTAACGCTAGTTCACGTATATCGTATATATGTGTATGTTATGTATCAGAAGTTGTTGACACGGGCTATTCTGCTATTCGTTCTTTCACTCGCTTCGGTAAACTAATCATCACTTGCACTTGTAGTTTAATTCGTAATCAATAGTGTGTGTCCGTTCCGTTCCGCTTTTTTTTTTCGGTTACTTGAAACATGAGTAAAAAAGAGTGGTCGCCCTTCTAACGGCATTGAAGCCGCGCCGGGGTCGTCCTTGGCACTTCGTTGGATATTGTTAAAGATCATCTCAAATCAACGTTGTTTCTAAACTGCACTACAAACACTGCTAACTAAACAGCTCTAGGAAGTTAACCGTCACCAGGTCGCAGCCTGCTGCGTCGATGATCCACTCGGGTGACGTTGCCAAGAAGGGCCTACTACGATTGCTACCGCATCAATTGCCACCGTTGTAATGTTTCGGTGAATCCTTCGGCACCATATATGGCGAATGAATGGCGTGGATTGGCGTTTCCCGGGCAAAGGTGTAGGTAGGCTTCGTCTGCGACGGACCAGCGCTGGTGTGCGTCAGCGTTACGATGACCGCTAGGATACTAAATATCGCTAAGGCTATGAATACGGACATTACGATGCACGCTATCCGCTTGCGTTTCCTGTTGGACTCACTGTCTTCGTCAAACTCTGGCTTCTTGTTGTCTGTTTTCCGTCTGCTCTTGCGAAGTGACTTTTCCCGATTCATCTGATAGGTCTTCATGATTACGCCGTAGTTAATGTCCATGATGTCCATCGGGACAGGATTGATTTCTCGACCAATATCATCCAGTATGATGTTGGGTGAGAGTTTGCGTGAGGCCTTATAGATTTTGTCCACCTCTTCCGGGGTGAATGCTACACTATCCTTTCGGTACGGACTACTCGCGCCACTAATGATGGCTGGTGGAGGTTCCAGATCTATCATAAAGCTTTTAGACTTTTTTGCCTTGAAGTTTTCCCGGGCATCACGACCATTCTTGTATCGAAGGCTATAGGACTTCTTCTGATCGAAGATTGGAGACTTTTGCGGTTTGAAATCGTCTGTGAAAGGTGGATTAGGGCTTAGCAAGTGTGCGTTGGAATGTTGTAGAACAGACCGACGGAAGCTTCCGGGACCACTTCCGCCAATGTAAGGTAGGGCTTGGTCTAAACTGGTAGTGCTGTTCTTCTGATTGTACTTCTTGCTGTTCTGTCGGTTAACAAAATCCGAAAATGATTCCGTTTTCTTTTCCGATCGACTATTGCTGCGCGAACGGTAGATTTCATTCTCGAGCGAAGCATTAGCTGAACTGAACTTCTTCGATTCTCGGGGGCTTCTTTCTACAACTTCTGCTGGCATGTCATCTCCAAGTGAGTGGAACTTGACGGAATCTCTCCGCAGAAAAGCTGCATTACGCTGCTTCTGCTGATCGTTGAACGACCGGTGCATGTGACAGTTCCTTCGATTCCCACTAACATTCGGAGAGTGCACATAAGCTGGAGCTTGGCGAATCTCTTCTTCTTCCTCACCACCACCACTGCTTGTTCCACCGCCGCTGTCTTGCTTGACAAGATATTCTCGAGGGTGGACGTGCGAGTGTCGAACGCTACTGTGCCGAATGATGGGTGCGGCTACAATCTCATCCGTGTTAGATCCTCCACTATTACTTCTCGAGTGGAACGATGTTGCTTTCCGTAGCTGATGCATCGAGGGTGAGTATACGTGTAGCGTATCCGAGCGTCTCATCTGCTTTCGAGGATTTGAACTGTAGTCTTCTACCTTGAGGGACGTCGGTGAAGACTCGTTCACGAAGAACACCTTTGGGTCGGGTTGGTGCTGCTTCTGATGCGGAACCGGCGAGAGTCGCTCGATGGGGCTGTGATGCACGATAAGGCTATTGTCGAGCATTATGGGACTGGTGGCACCGCTTACGATGACGCCACCTCCCGCGCCTCCTCCTCCTCCTGCCCCGGGCGAGTAGTTGTCGATTCGCATCGATACGGTCCGATCTGCGGACTTGAGCTTCGGTGGACGCTTCTTGCTGATCTCCATCATATCGATAATGGTAGGATCTTGGTGGGAGGTTGCCGAAACCTTCGCCATCTCCAGGGATTATTGCACGTACAGGTTCGAAGGTGGACGAGAATTAGCCGCACGTAGGGCTAATAGCTGATCGGCTGAGGGTAGCCTTCGGTGGTAGTAGTGGTGGTAATGATGAACAGCGAGTGGTAGGAAATCGTTAGAATTTTGTTCGGAGCACCGGAAGACATCAACACGCCGCCTGTGTGGCATTGGATTTGTTTGTGTGAGTGGATTTGGATGGTGGATTCGTGGCGCGACTGGTTACTGGCACTGGATGCGTTGGCTTCGGTTTGCTAAATTATTGTCACCATTGGTTTTCACTGTTGCACTTTTTTCCGCTGGGGAGGTGTCCTTTAGTGGGCGTCAGGTTGTACAAAAGCTAATGGTTCTATGTAAAAATGATGCTGCTGGGCGGAAGAGAAAGAATTATTTTTGAACTTTGTTGAGAATATTGAATTTCATTTGTATTGGTAACCGAGATGGTGCAAGAGAATCGCAAATAAGCTAACACAAAGGGAAGGAAACACATGTAATCGCAATGTACAGTTTCGTTTTTGAAAATTTTGTAAATTTATCTCATTAATGCTATTACAAGTATGATTCCGATGTACAATACTCATCAAAAGACGAAGTCGAGTCTAGTACACGACACTGAAGACGGCCTTACAATTGAGGTCAAAACACGCGTATCTGTCAAAGGAAACAAATTCGGTTTACCTTAAAATAATTTTTTAGGATTTTTTGCATACATTTTAAGAAAACCAGAAATAGTTATGCCTGAGGATGCAGAGGTTTTAAAACTGGTCTTTTGCTTCTGAAATTCGTGAATAGCCTCCATCTTTCTTCATTCTAGTTTCAAAACAACACATCATACTCACATCGTCTGCCCACTAATCCCCGCCATCAGCAAACATAATTCCACCCAACTAAACAAGAAGAATATTAATTTTCCCGGTAATCTTATTTTGATCACGACGAGCAAAGCCTCACTCTCGGTTGTTTGCTCCTCGACCCACCACCCACCACCCACACCGAGCAGAAACGGCACTCACCGGAACCCAAATCCGCTTAATCTCGATTTGGCTCCTGCTGCGACTCGTGGTGATGTTTTGTTCCGGGAATACCAGCGCTTCTGCCGCCGCCGGTTTCTGAAGTGGTGATGATGATAACCACCACGGCAGCAACGGCTTTGGAGTGGTTCCTTCGAAAGCATGCACCAACGGAAACCCAACAACAACAACCGATTCTGTCTCTTGGAGTGTGGAGAAGTGCCTCCGTGTCTCCTCCCTTGATTATTCTATCCTAAAAAAGGGGAAATGTCTTTGATCCACTTCTGTTTTGATTCTTCACATAAGGAAGCTTGGTGTAAATTAGACCGCTGATGTAAGTCCTCTTTGCAGGAAAGTAACATTTTGTATTATCTATATTTATTCGAAAGATTTTTACAAACCCACTTTTAGTGGATGTTGATAAATCGACTCATTCAAATCTCCGAAATTATCTGAAGATATCATCATTGATAACTACGATTTCTCGCGGTAATCTGGGTTTCAAAGTCAGTATGTACTGCGCAATGGCAACTGTTAATCCTGCAGATCTTGAAGGCTTGAATCCATGACAATATGGATAACCATCATTATATCACATTTATGAAAAATTTAACCGAATCGCAATTGAAAGGTAGAAACAGCCCTTAGATGAACACATGAATAGTGCTGAGAGCGTTGTTAAATATGGGTCAAGGCAACAGAGAAAATATCTACGTCAATATTGATTGCGATGGACACCAATCAGCCTCACTTTGAGGAAGGTTATAAGGATGCAATTAAACAGAGAAATAATGATAAAGCAGCTTGTACGAATGTTAGGAGCTGAACTCATCAAGATGGGTCCGGAAAAGCTAACCATTTATCTGTACCGGATGATAGGCATAATCTGGGAAACATTATAGTTTTCGGAATAGTGGAACGAAGACGTAAGTTGCAGAGAGAGAATTTCAAAGGGCCTACAATGTGTTATCTCAGATCATCTTATCTTATCTTACTTCAAGAGATAGAGAGGTGCGATGTTCAGCGAAAACACGCGTTTTAAGAAATCTAACAACTTTGTAGAAGACATAGAAAATGTTAAAAATCTTAGTAAAAAGTTATGAATTGTTCATAATTGTTGTTGTGTTTTTAAACGATTTTTTTCATACAACTTTGTGTACATTCTTAGCTAAATTAGCTTAGACTGACTACACATATCAATGGTTGCTATTCCGTGATTGACCAAAGTCAGTGAAAATGCACAAAGAGTCAACAAGAAGTTCGGCTGGGATTGGCCAATCTTCTTCAGTGTGCATAATTCAGAGCCTCTATCTATACAGGGTCAATAACGGCGCCGGCCACGTCCTTGCAGTCAGGTGGGATTGGGGGAAGGAATGTTAGTGTATAACCTTTGCTATTTGGAGACCGTGTTTGCCTCTGCATCTCCACAAATGTTACTGGGAGGGATGTTTGTTAATGGGGAGGATCGTTGGGTCACAGGATTCACGTTGATAAGCGATTAGAACATGATAAATAATTATTTGTGTTATTTAAATATGCTTATATGTAAATACAATATTTTCATGTGATATGAACAATTTTTATGCAGACTGACAGACTGGATTGGAAATCGGTTGACCTGTTCAAAAGTTATGATTTTTAAAAATAAAAAAAATCAAATGCGTTGAGACCTACAGTATGTGCCGATAAAAAATTACTGATTTTTTATTTTCAAAAAAATATATCTCAAAAATTAAAAACATACATCACTGAAAATTTGACAGTAAACGTAAAATTTTCTGAACTTTGAAGTAAATATGATAACAGCAATAGCCCCTCTTGTCCCAAGGCCTTCAAAACACGAAAAAACGGATTTTTTTACATATTTTTTAATATGAAAAGTCAAAATCTTTTGCTTTTATTTCGTCCAAGAAAATTGGAAATTGGTCAAGCGGTTTAACGCTCAACGCTCCGTCATCGTAATCATCGTCATCATCGAAGCTTCAAAAGCAGTTTTTCTGTTGAAAACTGAAAATAATTCGATGAAAATGTGTTCACTGTGTTTCGGTTGGAGAATAAAGTACAGTGAACACATTTTCCTGTAAATTTTATTGATTCTGAACGAAAAACCTGCTTTTGAAAATTCCGAAATCAATGACGGATCCTGCCCCCTTAAAAGTCGCGATTTTTTTGGTCACCCTATTTCGAAAATGGTCATCCTAATCATAAAATCCAAAAACACGTCTATCCTTATTTCGGATAAGGAACAAAATAGCAAATTTTCACGGAATTCTGTGACCCACTAGATCGGTTTTTCATGGAATGGCTAAGCTACTATTCGATCCTTTTACCAACACATCAGTCAACTTGCTTCGTCGTAAGATACTACTTTTTGAATTCCATAAATTTCTGTAAGGGAAATTGTTGGAAAAACAATCCTAGATAGATCCTTTGGATAGGTTTCTAAAAAAAAATAATGAGGTATTATCAGAAGAAATTAATCAAACTTCTGGATGAATTATCCATGCATTTCTGGAAAAATATAAGTAGACATCGAAGAGTTTTTGCTAGAAGTTTCTTAGGAAATGTGCAGAGAAGCTCTTATATAAATCATCTGTATGTTTTAGATTAGATTGCAAAATCTAAAAATAATTCTTGATTCATGGAGTAGTTTTTTTAAAGAATCCTAGACAGTATGCCAAGAAGACTTCTGGAAAAAATATAAGAGATTTTTTACATTTTTTTGAAAGATACCCCCTAAAGATCTTCTGGATAAATATTTAGATATATTTCATTAAGAACCTCTGGAGAAATAGCTCTAAAGTGATCCATGGAAGAATTTCTGATGGAACTCTGAAACATGTATGACAAATTCCCAGAAAAAAATACTAGGAATATCTTGAGAAACAAATATCTTGACTACAGTATGGCCCATAAAAAATGTGTGAAAATCGTAATATCATGTTTTATGGTAGTTTTTATAGAAAAATGTGAACGAAACCAAAATGTTATTCATTATTTTTATTGTTTAGACTGTTTAGACTCTGTTTTTGGTTTTGGACATGATTTTCACCTGTTATTTTCTCCTTACTAGAGCGGAATTGGAAGCACACCTTTAAATTTTATCATGCGGTCATCGAGCTCAATATCGTTGTGATAATAGCTTCTGAAACATCAACTATAGGGTGAGATTCTTCATAGGACTTGTCTCCAGCATTCGCCCATATCAAATGATAGAATGGATTCATACCTGGACCATTGAAGACTTTAATATATTTTCGAAAAAAAACCGCTGATTTTGGAGAGCCGTGGTTGAATCTTCATATAACTGTGAATAGCGGTTCTGTTTTGTTCAAAGCCCTTGAGCTAGTATTGCTATAAGTTGTCTCTAACCGAAGGAATACATTCCTTCCTCAAAGAACTGTTATAGACATCGGTATTTACTTTTTGTTAAACTTTAACAAAAAGTAAAGGCATATCCAACCCATAAGACGCAAATGCCCTCAAAGCTATGACACTGGCAAAATATTTTATTGTGACCATGAAAAATACGTTCTCTAAGAACTCCTCCATCCTCTGATACCAAACAAGCTAATATTTTCAACAATAAAGTGTGATTTTTGAAGGTGAAAAGGTTATCACCAGAGTATACGACAATCAGACGCTGTTTCTAACTTTGAGCGGACAAAATCTTCTTTCTTTCTTCAAAACTTCTTTGCTTTATCACATTATTTAGGACAGTTAGTGAAATATGACAAAAATTGTCCTTGATAGCGAAGTTATGTCAGAATGTACTATAATAATCAGAAATTACATTCACTCACAAAAACAATGGGAATTACGCTTGTGGATACTAAATTCACGTTCAAACATTTTTTGCATTTTTTTATGGGCCATACTGTACATTCTAAGAAAATAAATACAGATGAAATTTGGAAGAAATTCTTGACATAATCTTGAATTGGATCCTAAAAAAAAACATCGACAGTATTCAATGAACTGGCCCAGCTCAGTATGGGAGAAAATATAGTTGTATGATTCCACGGGGCACCCCCCAGGATTATTTCTTGGGGTTAGAGGAAGCCTTTCTGACAAATTCAGCTCATTTGGTCGTTTCATGAGCTGGCGCATTTGAATTGAAGTTAATATGGGATTTTCAGCTCAAACATATGAGCAACAGCACATCATCTACTGTTTGGTTCAGGAAAATTAATGATCGCGTTCAATTGGACCCAGAATGTCAAAAACACTACTTGATGTAATAGCGAAGAATATTGTAGAAGATTGTACCATGATCAAAATTAATAAAGTTTGTGTTTTGACCATCTGAAGTATATCATGCAATACTGCTTGTATTTCTTCAACATAGCTTGGAGGTAGGCGCTAAGCGCATCATAGCCACCTATGACGTTGGGCGAGCTGAGGCACATGTCGCATGCATATAAGTGACTGTACGGGAGTGCTGATCTAAGCCTAACTTTCAACAACTTAAAGAGTAATGAAAATGAGATTAAATCCAGATAGATCCTTCTGCAATTATGTTCATTAGGGTATCAACTAGTGTATTTGTCATTCTGGGCTTATTTGAACGTAAACAATTAGTATACGGAATGAAACAGTGACATAGGATCAATTTTATATATATTTGAGACGAATATCCCATACAAACTTCAAATCGAATGCGCCAGCTGGTGGAGCAACCAATTGAGTTGAAATTTTGAGAGAGCGTTTCTCTTACCCTAAGGCTCATATCTAGAGGGTGCCCCGTTGAGTTTTACAACTTTTTTGTTTAAGGGCCAGTCTAGTATTCATGATACAATTCTTAAAATATGGGTTAAGCATTTTTGGCTCGCGGAGTACTGTTACGCGGGGCACCTGTTTTTCTGTTTCAGGCTTAAACTGTGAAAATTCGGCATCTGAATGGAATTATACATTCAGTTGAGCTCGGCTAATTTTCATTCTTTTACCAAGATCCGCATAGCCGAGCGGTTAGCAACTCAATTTTAACTGATATATCAGCAAAAAATCAAATTTGTTTATAGCAGCATCTTTGGGTGCCGCTGACACCAAACGTCACTTTTGCTGAGATGTCAGAAAACAAACTTTAAACAAGATTCGCACAGTTGATATCGGAATTCTGTTTTCAGTGTGTATATTTGGTTTTTGGTCAAATTTTTGAAAAGAACGGTAGAATCTCATTGTGTAGGAAATGTTTCGAGTTGTGTTTAATGCGAACAATTAAGCGAGTTTCTGTTATGAAACATTTACTTTTTAACCTTTTATAAATGTGTTTCAATGAACTAATCGCAAGTTCATCAATCGCGGAAATATTCCCATTATTTTTAGCACGGTGAATTTTTTTTAATAAAGAAATTGATCGTTCTTCATATTTCTTCCAACGATTAAATAATTCTGAAAAACTTTCGAACTCTGATTGCTTCAAAATATTCTGTCGGAGAAAATACGATTTTTTCAACTGTCCCATACCAAATGTACGGTAAAATTTTTGCCGACAACATATTTGTAATCTTCCAATTACCAAATTTAATTCCAAATGCTGAACATTTCCTAAAAAAAACGAAATACATCGAAGTTCGATGATTGTCGATATTATAACTGTCTCTGAACTTCAAAGAGAATAAATCTAGAGAACAAAACAGTGGTCTTAAATGAAAATTGGATCGATTTGGCACAACCAATGAGCAGAATTGACAGAAATTCGTTGCAAAAATGAGGCTACTCAAGGTTTCTTGAGGAGTAAAAATTGAACTCAAAATTCACAACATGAAGACTCAAACGATTCGAGTGAGAGTGCATGGACATGCTAGAAGTTTTCTGGAACTCTTCCTCTCTTGCTTCTATGTTCACCATTACTCACACTTTGAGAGAACTCTCGAGTGACCCGTTCGAGCAAAACAGGCCTCGCAGAGCTGTGATGTCATTCTCTTTTGATGGATTCCTCCGCTATGTCATCTTCGTCGCTCATTTTTCGTTGCCTTTCTGCTTACTATATTCTACATAGATGAAAAGAGAGCACAGCGATGTTGAGGAGCATTATCAAGCCTGCAAACAAGTTACTAATCGGTCCAATTTTCAGTGCAATCAGTTATTTTGTTCTCTAAATTTGTATTCTTAAAATTTTTAGATATACCCAAGTAACTTAAGTAGCTGAAGTATACTTGAGAGTGATTTATTCAACTCTGATTCAACAAAAATGTTTGTAGGGTAGTTTGGTTTGGTATAATTAAGATGATTATAAAACGAAGCCAAACCTCGAATTTTCAAGAGCAACTAGTCAAGAGAACCAAACAGTGCTCTCTGAAAATTTGATCGATTGATCATCGCCAGCATTAAATAGATGTGTGATTTTGAACATTTGAAGTTTGGCTTCGTTTTATAAGCACCTTAGGGATGGTACACAAATTAAGTTACGCTAAATTTCGACTTTTTCGACCCCCTCCGCCCCCTTTTGTCACATTTTTTGTATGAGTTCTTCAAAAATTTTGGAAGGCTTGTCACATATGGCTAGACCCCTTGGAGCGTGACGTAATTTGTGCATGACCCCTTGGAAGCATATTTCATAACTAGAGTTAGGATATTGCGAAACATTGGTATACATTTTCAAAGCTGTCGCGGAGCACCATCTGAAAACCGCTGTTAGAAATACAATGAGTGTAAATCCTAAAGGAATTCAAGAGGTAATATTCGAAACAATAAGTTGTGAAATAGGAAGTTTCATTTGAGGAACTCTCAAAAGAAATACTGAGAAGAATTCAGGAAACATACTGATGAAATCTTTGGAGTAGTTTACGGACGGATTTTTACAACAAATGTTTTGTATGAAATTATTGTCTTGTATTTTGAAAGCTTTAAATTTGATAGGATACATAACTGAGGGAGAAAAAACTAAAAACAAATTCTGGAGAAATCGCTACAGGAAGAGTCATTTTTTGGGGCAATTTTTGTTGAATTCTTCACATGAATATTTTGGAAAACTATTTCAGGGGTTGGGAGCTATTCCTAGAAAAAATGTTGGTGGGATCTATCCTAGTAATCTTTGACGAAACTGTATGAATTTATTCTATCTTGTATCAGGGTAAAATTGCGGGGCAATAGGACCTCTAAAAGTCGCATTTTCGAAATTCTTCCAATTTGGAATTCTTAAAACCGGTCATCGATCCGTTTATCTGCCAATAAATTGTACTAAGACTTGCGTAAAAATCTGAATGATGTTTTACTGCTCGATCGACTCCTTACCGATCATGGAAATCCTGACTACGCTCACGCGCATTGTCCGTTTGGAAGCCTGGATCTCGTCGGTTTCAAGTGCTGTGATGATTTTCACCCCTGTTTGGTGATAAATATAATTTAACTCAGCAAAAGACTCACACTGTTTGAAGTACTTAACAAAATGTGTTAATTGATTGTGTAATGATGGTGCTGAGAATATTGAGAACATCTCTCATTTACCACTAATGTGTAACCATCATAATCCACAACACACCATTGAGAGTTTGTTTATTATATTCAGCTACAGTTCTAATATTATCGGAGGTATAACAGTGTATGATAAACCCATCTTATCAGCATAGCATAGCATAGCATAGACTGACTGTACATGTCAATGGTTGCTACTCCGTGATTGATCGGAACTGGTAAGAAGTGCACTACGATCCAAATGAATAAGGGATGGGAGTTTCCGCTTACTCTCGAAGTTCAATTTTAGCAGATCTAATATTATTGATCAATAACGGCGCCGGCCAAGTCCTTACAGTCAGTTGGGATGGGGAAGGAATGTTAGGGTGTAATGATTGTTGCTTCTAGAGACCGAGAATACCTCTGCATCTCCACAATCACCACGGGAAGGGTGTTTATTAGTGAGGGAGGAAAAGATCTGGGAGTCACCTCTGGTCGGTGATGCGATCCACGGACAAGGGGGAAATATACGACTTGTATTTAAAGCTAGTTTTGTATTTTTGTCTCGAGAATTTTTGGAAAAAATACGTCAACATCTATAATGTCGAACAATTCAAAAGACGTTTCTATTAATGACGAAAACTGAAAATTACATGTATATATTTTAACTTATATGAAACAGGAATAATGCCGACACTTGTAGTGACGAACCATACATAGTTTGTTTGAAAATTACATATGAGTATTACTGTGCATTTTGTCTCGATATGGTAGAAGTTTTAGAAAATACGTCTACATTCACAATGTCGAACAATTCAAAAGATAATTTTTAATAATGTCAAAAAGAGAAAAATATATGTATATTCAAATTGTATAAAAAAGGAGCATAATGCCGACACCTATAGTGACAAACCATACAAAGTTTGTTTTAATATTACATAAAAGTTACGCTTTCAAGAAAATATGTGTTATCATAAGCATGAAACGAACTCACCAGTTGGTAATCCATTCTCGACTGAACACAAAACTGACACTGACACCAAAACTTCTTGGCGTCCCGAAAATAAACCGTCTTGCTTGGGCCTTCCCAAATACGTACCCAGCAAGACGCTCAAAAACAGGGGGAAAAAAAATCTCCGGCGACGAAAACACGCGCGAAACCGTCAGCAAAATCAATCGGACGACGCAAAACCGAACTGTCCTGCTTGGGCTTCACGAAGCACTCTGTATGATAAACCCATCTTATCAAGCTCCAAACCTGGGGGCACTATTGCTTTAGGATGTTTTTGCACACGTAAATCAGAATGCCGATCTCAGCTGTGCAAACCTCGGTTCCAGATCATTTGCTGAAATCTCAGATAAAATGACGTTTGATGTCAGCGGCACCCACAGGTGCTGCTATAAACAAACTTGATTTTTTGCTGACATTTCAGCTGAAATGCAGTTGCTGACCGCTCGGCTGTGCGGATCTCGGCAAAAGAATGATAATTAGCCGAGCTCAACTGAGTATGTGGATTGTTTATCACCCCTTTAAAAGCAAACACTTACTCCCAATGGTAAATAAGCGTGAGAAATGAGTTTTATCATCGCTCTCTCTTTGGAGCTCTCGTTCGCTGATCTTATGTGTTAAGCTTGTAACAACTTGCGAAACATTGCCGATCTTGGACCTATATAGATGGAATATTGTTTTCCTTTGATCATGCTTCAAAACCAAATGAGAACGAATTCTGCAAAGCCTGATGATGATCCATTAATTTACTTTTGGGTTTTGAATTTCTGGCATTTTCTTAGTCATATGACAATTTTTAGTTTAATCGCAGTATTCGAAAACGAGATTCTAGCATCCTCACTTGACTTTTTGGTATGAAAAATACGTACTTACTATAACTAACTTAGTTTGGCCACAACATTGCTTACTTTATATATGCGAAATGATTTGACACACTTTGTTTTAGCTAAAACATTTTTGGGGATATATGCCGTGGAGGGTTCTAATAACCCCAAATTACTCTATAAGTGCAGCTCTAGATCACATCTCTCAGTTCTACAATAGATATGTATAGCTTCATAATGCACATGACAAGACCAGTCAGTGGCATCAGAGTGCATCCCGGCTTAGTTGGTGGCTGATCTCTACTAATACCGAAGGAAACCCACAACGACGACGATGACGATGATAATAGCCAAAGCCCCGTCGTCAACTTTCCGTACCTACATCAACGACACGGTACGGGATTGGGGTTTGTTCCGAAAATTGTGTGCATCTAACTAAGTGGGTATTAATACTGCCCCACCAAATTGCTCACAATACACACAGTAATAGTCTGGGATTCTCTTTTTCTGGTGGACCCGAAATTTTATCCCCACAACGAGCGACGAAGCGCTTATCATTCTCAATGAAGCAACAGCGCTAAGCTTTGCATTCAGGAACGATGTGCACCTTCTACGAGAACGGAACCCGAGCAGAAAACCATTACAAACGAATACCATATCATGGCATTGGAATCAAATATAAGCATACCATAGTTAGATAAGATGGGAATAAGGAGCAAATTAGCAAAACATAATACCGTGAAATCTCCATAACTTGATATTGAAGGAACCATCGAGTTAGGGAGGTATCGATACAGAACACAAAACCAGTGTTACTGCGGTCCAAGGGGGACAATCCAGTTAGCCATGAAAACCAACTTTTACTATGGTTCTCTAACTCGATATCGAGATACGGAATATCGAATAAGGGAGAGATGGCTGTACCATAGGGGACTGCACTGTTTTGATTTAGTACGGGGTTTTGACTTTTACTGGCCTTGTTGTTTACAAATTTCATGAAGAAATGAAAGAGAGAGTTTGACTGCAGAGCCCCATAGATTTGTATGAACCTTCTTCTTCTTTTTCTTGGCATTATGTTCTCACTAGGACAAAGCCTACTTCTCAGCTTAGTTTTAAATTTGTTTACCGGCGTATCCGTCTATTTTGCTCGAAGTAAGAGGGTGCAAGGAGAAGAAAGCAATGAATACTAGATGGATAGGTACCGTAAGGGAACGGCGAGAGAAATTGGATTAGATGTTGAAGAGGGCATTCCATAAGTATGAAACAGTATTACTTGAAACGTCCTTCCTTGTGGCTAACGTCCCCTATGGGAACGGCTTGGCATGTTCAGCTTCAGCTTAGTGTTCTTATGAGCACTTCCACAGTTATTAGAAGAGAGCTTTCTTTGCCAAAGTTGTCATTTTCGTATTCCTATGTCGTGTGGCATGTAAGATGATACTCTATGTCCAGAGAAGTCAAGGACATTTCCGTTACGAAAAGATCCTGGTCCGACCGGGAATCGAACCCAGCCTCCTTCAGTATGGCTTTGCTTTGTAGCCACGGACTCTAACCACTCGGCTAAGGAAGGCCCCAATAGCACTCAGTTATTAACTGTGGAAGGGCTCATAAGAACACTAGGCTGAGAAACAGGCTCTGTCTCAGTTGTGACGTCACGCCAAAAAAGTAGAAGAATTATCCATATAAAAAGCAAATCAAAACTAAGTCGAGGTATTTTATGCCCTCCTGGTATGTGATTGTTAAGCTTGCTATTTTCTTCTGATCGGGAGCAATGTGGCAGTAGCTATGTCTACTGTACATTTTCGTTCGCAAAACCAGCTTGGTAAAAAAATTGCAACGACGATAACCGACGGGACAAGTCAGCATGAATAAATGAAATTACATTAGTCCAGTGTTCTTGTCTTGAATATTTATAACGACAATGTGAGCGGAAGACAAAGTCTTCCCTGATGGTTCGAATCGTGTGGTGAGGATCCTGCTGTTGTCCTTCGTTGTCGTCCTTAAAACGATAATTCGATTACAATGCTCAAGTCCTTCACGAGGCAATTAATTTGTGGCTTCAAATAGATTAATTTCTAGAACGTTGGATTGGGGATGGTAATCCATTATAAAAACGCAAACAAAGATTTTTGACATCCCAAAGATGACTTAGGTTATGACAATTTCTTCCTCTACCACTCTTGTGAAGACCACATTCTCATAAAAATAAAAACATAAAAGATTTTTTGGCTTAATTTTTCAAATCGTTTTACTAAGCTTAAATTAAATAAAAATAGATCATAGAAACGTTTTCAAAAATTTTGCTGAAGAGCGCATCAGCAAATTACCTTACCAATAAAGTTTGATTTAAAATATAACCCAAAGTTTAAGGACAACCCTGTTATTTTTTCAAAAGCAAATGTAAAACTAAATTCCATAAACCTAAACTAAATTCCATTAAGTATCTCAAATCAAAGAGAATTTTTAAATTGTCGATTCGGACCATTGCGCTGTTATAGTTTGTACAATATTGGTGGTAATCCCTTATAGATTCATATCTGTTCAATATTCTGAGCAAACTATATAAATGAAAAATCCCAGTAAAGATCAGCAAGCAACGATGCAACAATCTGCACCATATTCCTCTATACTTTGAATTCAATCAATGCAACCTTTCAAAGTTAAATCAATCAAAGTTCCTTAAGCTTCTTCAACCCTTCACCCGCCGTGAGCAAGGTCAAAGCCAAAAAAAAAACAACAAAAAGCCAAGAAGTCATAGGGTTGCCTCAGAGCCCTAAGTGCAGGGGCAGAAAGATGATAACTCTTCTCATCTCCTGGATTTGAGAGCCAACACGTGCGAGCAGCTTATCTCGTTCCCAACTCCGATGGTGAAAGTTCATGAATTAGGGTGAACGAGTGGGGGTGCGTGTGTATGTGAGAAGGTTGGTGTGTGTAACCAATTCAATAAACAACGCCATAATCTGGGCGTTATTATTACATTCCGTTGCACAATGGACCGAATCAACATTTTAGCCGGAAAAAGTGTTTTCTCTGTTCTCGTCGATTTTAGACGTTCGATGTCTTCAGAGAAGTTATTCGTAATTGAGTTTCGTATTATAAGTTCTACATTTTTTGTTTAATATTTCTCCATAAAGTTTGATATGGAAAAGTTGTAGATCTAGTTAAATTCTACAACTTTGCTAAAGACAGCATGCCGTTAACTTTAAAATCTTGTGAGTTGCAAGCGAATTTTGAGTTTTTTAAGTGTATTTTTGAAGTGAATTTTCTCAATTTACATAAATTACGTTCTCACAGTTTTTGCAGCAAAAGTTGTTTATTGTATGGTTTTTCTAATGCCACTAAAAGAAAAATTTTATCGAACCAACTCCATGAGTTATGATTTCAAAGTTTTCCACTTAAATTTGCTTATAACTTCAAAACCACAAGAATTATAAGCTTGCGATGTTCAGCAAAAATGTGTATCTTTACTTCCTCTGCAACTCTTCTGAAGATCACATTCACGTAAAACTGAAAATAAAAAAGTTAGATCAAAATAACTGATTTTTTGGGTCCACTCTGAGTTAAAACTTTCAAAACAATTTACTTAGCTCAAATGAAGAGTTAGATCAAAAGTGTCTTCGAAAAAGTTGTTCAAAATAACATTTTCTAAAAGTTTGTACAAGAGCGCATCCACAAATTTCATCAAACAAAAAAGTTTGAGTCAAAATTTTAACTTAAATAAGGGCCACCCTGTTCATATTTTTTCTTAAAGGATGCTAAACTCAATTACAAATAACTTCTCTGAAGACATCAAACGTCTAAAATCGACGAGAACAGATAAAACACTTTTTTTCCGGCTAAATTGTCGATTCGGTCAATTGTGCGTTGTGGTTCGGAAAATGGTGCTTCAGGAGGAATGAAGCATATATGGGTGCTTTCTCATAGTGCAAACAATCACTGTGGGAGTAGGAACTTTCTAAATTCACCGTAGCTCGAGGTGAGTAGATTTATTGGCACTCAGTGGACCACGGGGAGGTGTTATTATAATAGTTTTGATAGGATCAGTGAAGTGTAAACGGCGATAGAGTATACTGACAAGGATTAGGGATGGATGGGTTTATGGGATTCCTCTGAGTTGTAATCCTTGAAAGTCTATTGTATGAGTCTCTTGGAACAGCCAATAAATCAGATTTGAGGAAGCGTTAGAATGCTGTTTTAGGGTGTTCTACCAAGCTGTGTTTCAACAGAAACACCTAAACTTTCAAAAACTTTAGTTTCAAATGACGAAAAAAGTTGAAGGTTTATACGCCTGTGAATGATGATTGCAACTCCTCCACATGTCCCATCAAGTCGATCATTACGATAAATAAAAAAGTTTGGATTTCTTTTGAGTTCACATTCAGGTTTCAAATAAGTTTCATTAATAACTGCTATATGTATGCAATTAGTTGATAGAAAATTTAACATCTCGTCCTTTCTACCATTCAAAGAACGAGTGTTCCAATTCAAACTATTAAAAAAAAAATTGGACCCATTAGAGAAACGTAATCCAATAACATTATTACTCAATATTGCTTAGGAATTACCTAAGAGAATTCGGCGGAATTCTTAAATGATTTCTTAAGAAAGTTCATTGGTTCTACAAAAATGATATAAAAAACCATATTTTTCACTCTAGGTTTGAGCACGATGACTTTTCGAGCATTGATTTTTCCTGGGACACCCTAATGCTGCATGCAACTAAGTCAAATGGCACACCTAATAGACGTTACAGTGTAAGCCTCAAATTGAATACCCACAGCTCTCACAGGTTATCCATGTAGTTCCCATGATGACCGTTGCATTTCCAGGACCGTACTCCATCCAAACGACACCTTTTAACTGCACAATCCACTCTGGGAAGCCACCGCAAAGAAAAGCTTTCTCCAAGCTCTCACCAAGTTGCATGGGCATCGCTCCAAAAGAAAACGCTTCAGTAGTGTTCCATGGATGGCTTTGAATAAATAAAATGTTGGCGGCATAAAGGAACTTTGTTCCCCGCGGCTACTCGTTTGCAGTTAGGTATTTCTTCTCTGAATGCAGTTCCACAAACGGCAGCAGTGCAAAAGTTTTTCCTTGAACTCGTACTCCTCGGTGCACTCGGGTGCCGCTTGTTGCATGCCATATTGCTTCCAATCGCTGCTTCATGTGACTAAGGGTATGTTATATACATTTTTTTCATGTGATGTATTAGTTGATAAGAAAGCTATTATGGAGAGCATTCCCTGGAATTTAATTTCGAAATATCGCATACCCTTATGTCTCAACCGACTGTCTACTGGGAACGGGGATTCTAGGCACTGAATCCAGTGTGGAGATTTCATGCCATGAGAATGAGTCGGAGATGGCTTATGCTGCGCCGGGGTGGAAGAACTACGCTACGTAGGCGAAACATGGATTCCATTCCATCGGGGTAAATCTCCCCTGTAGCCTCCCGCAACTGGACCAACCACACGGACCCCAGCCAGGGGTGATAACTATGCTTGACACTGACTACTCGCTCCCGGGTGGCAGTTTCCGTTGCAAACTATTCATAACTTTCCACTTGGTTCCTGCCGTTATTAGCTTTCTTGTTGCAACGCAGAGCTCACAGCCTTTGAGAATCCCCGGATGGAAGAAGGGTTTAAGCAAACAGATGGGTGTTTTAGAAATGGGGAAGGAAAAGTCGTTTTCTAGGTTAGTTAGGGGGGGTGGGGGAGGAGGTGGAAAATTGTCACATTGAAAGCTTTTACCGAGTGGTATTGTATCAGTTAATAGTGTAGCGAGAGCAGGTGCGGAACTAAGTACTTTGCGGTTGTTTGATAGCTGTGAAACAATGTTGAGATTGAATCATTTAGGGTGATTATTATGTAGCCGTATTTAATGGTTTTATGTGTATATAATCGAATGATTGAAGTAAACCCCTAGTTAGAAGCATGTTGGCTACCTCTAGTTACCATAAGTACGAATAAGCTTCGGAAATGGAAATATGCATTATGATAGCATTACGAATACGGAAATGTCTATAAACAGCATTTTCACTGCTAAAAACCTTGGTACTTCTGGCGATCGAAAATAGCGAACTTGTCTGCTAAAGAGGGATTCCACGGAGGTATGCAAGTCGATTCTGATCGACCATTTCAAAAATATCTGAAACTTTGCACAGTTTTTCAGTTCCATCTAAATCGTCATTTTCCGATATCAAATCTTCAAGTTGAGTCACGACTAACTTTTCAAAAGGGTGTATGTGAAAATGGTTCAAAAATATTCAAAAAGCTACACAGCAAAAACGGTTCGTTCGATTGTTAGACAACTAAAGAAACAAAGTTAGACAACTAAATAAAGATTCCAAAAAAAAAATACACACATTAAAAAAAATTTTTTTTTGCATTAAGAAACATCATTTTGTCACAAAAACTCAAATATCTCAAAACCCTATCGGAATACCAACGTAATTTTTTGAGGAAAAACGGTCCATTATATTAGCTATCTACCATAAAAATTTGGTGATGGTAAGCCAATAAACAAAAAAGTTATGACATTTCAAATATTTCACAAATTTGACACAATTTTTTTTAGGACCACAGTTTGTTGCTGAATTTTTTGTTAAGGGTACCACATGAGGTTAACAAGTTGTTTTCATGATATTTTATTTAATTATTCATAACTATTATAGCATCTATTAGAAAGTTAGACGCGATCCAGTGTTGTGATCTAAAGTCTTGATAGTGTCATATTTTTTATTGTACGTAACTGAAGAAAAATTCTCTCAATAGTGTTGAAACCTTTTGATAAATTAAACCTATAAGAAATCTAATATTGAAGACAAAAGCTACAAAAAAAGTTTTCTATACAGGTATACGACTAGTTTACCTGCAAAAAGTTTACCTCGTAGAGAACAAGGCGGGTCTATACCCAGGTGATCTAGTATACGTAAAGCAGGTCGGTTTTCTCGGCGCTGGTTTTCTCCACAAAGTTACACCTGGGTATAGACCCGCCTTGGTAGAGAATAGGCTTTGTTAATCATATTTGGGAGAAAGCGAGTAACTTCAACAACATCAAAAACATGATAGGTACATACCATGAACATACTCACGAAAAAGCTAAAAATATACTACCACTATGATTATAAAAGATTTAATTGTAAAATTTTTCTTCAGTCAAGCAAACGACACCAAACTAGTCAGTAAAAACTTAAAAGTGATTTTGTTTATTAAAATCTAACGAGCAACATGAGTAGTCGCTTTCTTAACTGTTGTAGGCCGTTTGCAGAAAAAAAGTGTTCGAAAGAGCTACGAAATCTCACCGAAAGCACCATAGATAAACTGAAAGCGGCTGGTTATGCTCCAATGTCTACATTGAATACAAATTTACGCATTTGTACGTCCTGCCGTTTAAACGTTGACAAACGGGCAATCTGTACATCATCGGTGGATCAGGTTGCAGGAAGTTCGAAAACAACAACAACTGAGGAATTACTAGATGCACCGACAACAACTGAGGAGTTACCAGAAGTACCAAGTGCAGATAGTCTTGCCACGGTACCATCAGCGACATCTGTTTCAACAAATCAATCAGAAGATGAGTGCATCCAGAAGGTCAACATCGAACGCTTCAACGAAGGGATAGCTGGAATAAAAGTGACTCCGATTAAAAATACCGTGAAATCAACGAAGCTGTACGAAGAAACCTCTTCAAATTAGGACCTGAGGATGTGGAAAATACAGACTACGATGAGGTAATTATGAATATGAAGGAAAGGTTCTCGAATCTAGCCACGACAAGGAAAGAAAAATTATTGATTTTGTCGATGCTGCCAAGCTCGTGGTCTATTCAAGACGCCTTTGATGAGTTCAAAACCAATAGAAATACAGCAAAAGAGGCAAAACAATTCAAAAATAACTGTCTTGCAACCAAAAATGCTAGGTCGAGTACTTCATTAACAGATGAGACAAAAGAAAAAATAATTCAATATTTTGAAGACGATGAAGTAAGTAGAGCTATGCCTGGCCAAAAAGATTATGTATCTGTAAAAAAGATGGAAAGCGTCAAGCAATCCAAAAACGATAAATGATGACTACTTTGAAAGAAGCGTATACACGCTTCAAGGAAATTAACGAAAATATCAAGGTAGGTTTTTCCTCATTTGCAAGCCTTCGTCCAAGGCAATGCAAGCTTCTATCCAATTCAGGAACACATAATGTTTGTGTGTGCACAACACACGAAAATATTAACCTAATCTTACATAGTTTGAAAAGAATCAATTTATCAAAGGATATTAAAATGTTAACTGGTAGTCTTTTGTGTGAAAATACAACATCAAATTGCTATCTACGATCTTGTTCGGATTGTCCAGATTCTTCATCATTGGAAAATACTTTATTCGCTGAGTTTGAAGAAAATTATATTGATCAGTTATCATTTGAGCAATGGGTGACCACGGATAGGTGTGACCTAGAAACTATTGTAAAACCTGTAGATGAGTTTGTGTCATTTTTTTGCTTGAAATTAGAAAGTTTAATTCCTCACGACTTTATTAAAACAGAGCAATCCCGCTTTTTAAAAAATACGAAAAATACATTACAAGATGGTGAATTTTTAGTCATTTGTGATTTTTCTGAAAACTATAGCTTTGTATTGCAAGAGGAAGTGCAGTCCCATCACTGGAACGTACAACAAGTTACAATTCATCCATTCGTTATTTATTTCAATGGAAGTACGCAAATTGAACATTTTAGTTTTATTGTAATTTCCGAAGATTTAAGACAAAATTTGTTCATTGCCAAAATGATTAACTTTTTACGCGTTGATAAGGATAAAGAAATCAGAAAGATATATTTCATGTCTGATGGAGCAGCATCGCAGTACAAAAACCGTAAGAATTTTTCGAGCCTATGTCAATTTAAATCAAAGTACGGAATTGATGCAGAATGGCATTTCTTTGCTACGTCACATGGCAAAGGTCCTTGTGATGCTATTGGAGGAACCATAAAGCGCATGGCCACAAGAGCAAGTTTAGCCAAAGAACGTGAGCACCCAATTAAAACTGCAAAAGAACTATTTGATTGGGCGAATCGCAGAAAATAAGAAGATTTAACAAAATTATCATTTTGTTTTACTACTACTGAAGAGTACGAATTAACGGCATCAGAGCTCAGCGAGCAATATAATAACGCGAAAACGATCCAAGGAACCCAAAAATTTCACTGTTTCATTCCATTCAGAAAATAAAATTAAAGCAAAACTATACTCGAACTGTACTGATAATGATGCAAAAGTGTTCGATATTGTAAAAAAATTGAATAACAATAAATGAATAAATAAGTATTAATAAAATGTTTTCATGATCTCATAACGCATACCCAAATCCAAAACTTTTAAAGTTTATATATAACATTTAGAAACTCATCAATCATACTCTAAAGAAAAAATATCCTGGTAAAAAAAAAAATATTTTCGTGTAATCTGTTAATTCATTTCAATTTATACATATATACATATACATATAATATTTATACATATACATAATATTTATACATATAATATACATAATACTAATGAATACATGAAAACGACTTGTTTAATTCACGCAAGGCCCTTAACAAAATTTTTTTTCTACTAAATGTGAAAATTGTGACATGTTTGAAATGTCATAACTTTTTTGTTTATTGGTTTACCATCACTAAATTTTTATGGTAGATAGCTAATATAATGGACCGTTTTCCCTCAAAAAATTACGTTGGTATTCCGATAGGGTTTTGAGATATTTGAGTTTTTGTGTCAAAAATTATGTTTTTTAATGCAAAAAAAAAATTTTTTTTACTGTGTGTTTTTTTTTTGAATCTTTATTTAGTTGTCTAACTTTGTTTCTTTAGTTATCTAACAATCGAACGAACCGTTTTTGCTGTGCAGCTTTTTGAATATTTTTGAACCATTTTCACATACACCCTTTTGAAAAGTTAGTCGTGACTCAACTTGAAGATTTGATATCGGAAAATGACGATTTAGATGGAACTGGAAAACTGTGCAAAGTTTCAGCTCAATAGAAAAAAATGAATTAAAAAATTTATCAAATTTTGGTGCTGTTGCTTGGAATCACTCTAAACCGGAACAAAAAGAAAACAAAATGCACGCGAGTATCAATCAAACTTCTGATTTACTCGCATCTGTTGTGCTCGTGAGTAAATGAAGCTAAAGTGAGTCGTGAAAAAGGCAATATTTTCATTTCATGAGAAAATTATCATCTCACAACTAAACTACACTTCAACTTGTACGTATTGCCAACATGCATTTTCCTGAAATCTGATGCAAAAGCACCCACAGTTGTTGCTGGAGTGGTGCTGCTGTCAGCTGGTTGGCACTATTTTACAATTTATCAATGTGACAGAGTGGAATAATCCTGCTTGAATACATCACAACATGCAATTCTGGAAATGCAGTTCGTTTTCGTTATCGTAGGAGTTGCAACAGCATATTTGGCTAGCTCGCACTCGGTCGTAATCTCTGGAGCTGTAAAGTGTCGGAAAGATTCATGTGACTTCTGATAAAGTAATGGATGATAGCAAAGTCACAGTGCGTCGCTCTTGGTATGTTGATAGTTCTGGAAGACAATTATTGGCGTAGCTAGGACTTTTTCTGGAGAGGGGCCCCAGTGTGTTTTTGTTTTAAGGGAAGTTATTAATAGATAACTAAAGACCGAATTTAGTACTATACTGGGAAGATAAACTATCCAAACTTTTTCGCAATCTCCTACAGATGACACGCAAGCTTCTTACAGGAAGTATTTCATACTTGGAGTTCTGATAATCAACCTGAATGGTTTATGGACAAAAGGTCGAAAGGACAAAAGATCGAAAGGACAAAAGGTTGAAAATGATTTGCTTCATAGGAATTTTTTCCTTCTTTGAAAAAAGGCATTCGATCTTATGCTCCTTCTCTTTGTTTTTCAACCTTTTGTCCTTTCGACCTTCTGCCCTTTCGACTTTTGGTCTTTCGACCTTTTGCCATAGATTCACCTGAAGTGTACAATGTGACAGATAACTGTGGAATATTATAACAATGTTAGTTGGAGAATTAAAATTTTGTTTCAATTTTACAATCAAGCCTTCACGCTGAACACTGTGGAATGCTTTTTTATGTCTAGGAGAGCAAGACCTGCAGAATAGCCTTCAGTTCTTAACCGATTAAACTTGTTATACGTAAGAGTTGATGAGTGATCGAAAGTCCATGCCGGAATCCGAACTGTTCATTGGCAAAAACTGAATATCCGTTGATGTGGACCATAATTCTGTTCTAAATAACCTTTTTAAAACGTTTACTGATGGAGGAAAGCAAGCTGATTGTACGGTTGCTAAAAGCTTCTGTAGTGTTTTTGTTCGGTTTTATGATAGGTACAACCTTGGATTTTAAAATTGTTAGGCAAATTTGCCAGCTGAAAACATTTGTTAAATATATCAACCAAGAATGATAACCTATTTTCTAGAAGTTCCTAGGTGAGAATGTAAACAAAATACATCATCGCCAGGAGCTTTCACATTTTTTTTTCTTATTTTTAAACAGTGGATTTCACTTTCTTTTAAATCAGTCTCCCAGGATTTTTCGAAAACGTTCTTTTGATTGAGAATGTTTTTAAAATTCTGAGTAGCTTGATTTTCAATTGGAGTAGTTAGTCCTAATTCAAAATTATGCGCACTTTCAAACTGCATAGCAAGTTTTTGAGCCTTTTCGCAATTAGTTAGTTACAATTGGTTTTCCTCTTTCAAGGACGGAATTAGCCTCTGAGTTTTTTTTTTCAAAATTTTAGATAATTTCCAAAAGGGCTTAGAGCCAGGGTTCAATTGAGAAATTTAATTTTCAAAATTTTTGTTTCTGAATTGAGTAAAACCGTTATTTAATTTATTTTTGCAGATCCTGGCATCATCTTCTTCTTCTTGGCATTAACGTCCACACTTATGAGCACTTCCACAATTATTAACTGAGAGCTTTGTTTGCCAAAGTTGCCATTTTCGCATTCCTTTATCGTGTGGCAGATACGATGATACTCTATGCCCAGGGAAGTCAAGAAAATTTCCATTACGAAAAGATCCTGGACCGACCGGGAATCGAACCCAGACACCATCAGCATGGCTTTGCTTTGTAGCCGCGGACTCTAGCCACTCGGTTAAGGAAGGCCCTGGCATCATTTGACAAGCAACGTTTTGAAACTATTAGTAAAATTACATTTTATCGTTGACAAGTAAGAACTTTTAACCGTAAACGATATTTAGGGACCAGTCCCAATAGAGTAAAGTGGGGCAAAAGTTCGAGTGGGGCAAGAGTTTCTTTTTAAGATTTCTAGCTCAAATCAAATAAAAACTTAGAAATGTCATGGTGGATCGAATGCTATTTAAGTAAGAGACTTTCACTCCAAATATCATAGAAATCGATTGAGATTTGGAAAAGTTATGGCAATTTGTTGTTTTTCGACGTAAATATTGTAATATTTGGTCAAACTTTCGATGCATGGAACCAAATGAAGATAAAATATTTTTCAATATTTTATGTAAGGGCGTTTCTAGGCCTATCATAAGGATGCTTTGACGTGTATTAGTTTTTCCATAAATAGTTGGAATCAATTTTTGGCCCAGAGCGGGGCAAAAGTTCGACCCATGTATAAACCCACGAAAATTTTTTCAAATTTCCTGAAATTTACATATTATCTTCAAATTTAGCGAAATTTGCCTGATCGTACGAAAAATGTCACAACAATTTTACATTTTCACTTAGTTTTGCGAAAAACTGCTGTTTTTTGGGTGTATTACAATTAACCCTGTTTTGGGCATTTTTGGTTGAAAATTTAGTGTGTATTTTTCGGCAAACATAAGTTTACGACTGGTATAAAGTATGCCTGGCATAAAAGTATTGATATTTTGTGTTTTAGCCAACGAACTTTTGCCCCACACTAGATTCGAACTTTTGCCCCACCGGTGGGGCAAAAGTTCGTTTAAGACAATCAATTTTGAAACTGTTATAACTAAAAATGGGTAAATATTTTGACACAAGTTTGTTCAGCAAAGTTATAGCCAATATGTTGAAGGTTCGCTGTATGGTATTTGTTTTGTTTCATCTGCTATTATTTTCCTAGAAACTTTGATTATACCACTAAGGTCGAACTTTTGCCCCACCTTACTCTATGGCTCAATAACTTCTGAACTTCAGAAAATCTCCAATGATACTTTCAAGTATTCCTCCCAATATATCTCCAGAAATTACTTCAGAGCTTCTTCCAGAGATTTTGTCAGGAATTTCTTCGAAGATTTCTCATGGGATTTTACTAGAAATTTTTCCGAGATAATCTACAGTAAACTCTACAGATAAGATCCGGAGATTCTACTAGGGATATCACCAATGATTCTTCCGGGAAGAACTTTTGATCACTATTATTTTTGAGACCAGCTCCGATAGGGATCCAGGAATACATTCAGCAATACCTACAGGAATTCTGCCAGGATTTCCTGCAGAGATTCCTCCAAGGATTTTTGCAGTTAATTTGTCATAGATTCCTCAAGTAAAATATATCCTGGGATTCTTCCAAGAATTTCTTCAAGTGTTGTTCCAGGAATCCTTCTAGATATTCCTCCAGGAACTCTCCATACGATTTATCTTGATATTCTTTTGGAGACTCCTTCAAGGATTAATCAAGGAAAAAAAAGGATTCTTGCATGTCTTAGACGTCTCAGATTTTTTCTAGGGGTTACACTAGAACATTATCATCAAGAATTACTCCAGATATTTCTCCATGGATTCCTCCAAAGATACATGCAAGTTTTCTTAAGGGCTCCATGGATTAGAGATCGTTCCAGGGATTCCATCAGGAAATTCTCCAGGGATTCCAACAGGAATTTATCTATGGATTCTACAAGACATTAATTCAGAAATTGTTTGAGGGATTTTCCCATAAATTCCTTAAGGGGTATCTCCTCGAAAATCGGTAAGTGAATTACTACAAGGAATTTTCCAGGCAATTTCTCCAGAGATTAGTTCTGGCCTTCTAAGAATTTCTAAAAGAATCCCTATAGAAATTCTTTTAAAATTTAACCATAAAATTATCCTCCAGGAATTTTATCAGAAAATACTCTATGAATGCCTCCAAGGATTACATTGGGAAAATTTCTACCTAGATTCCTCTAAGAAAACCTCTTCATGTATTCCTCCAGATATTTTTTTAGGCAATTTCTCCAGTAATTTAGCCATGGATTTCTTCAGAAATTTCTCTGCAGGGATTTCCCCAGCGATTCCTCCCGAATAATTTTCACAGTGATTTTTCTAGGAATTAGTCCAAGTACTACTCCAGGAATTTCTCCAAGAATTCCTCCTGAAATGCCAGATACTTCACAGCAATTAACCTGAGTAGTCCTTCAGAGAATCCTATATGAATTTCTCCAGAGACTCGTCCAAAGACTCTTCCAGGAAAATCTCCCCAGGGATTACTCCAGAGATTTACCCATTAATTTTTTTTAGTAATTTTTCCAAGATTAATTCCTGAAAATGGTTTACATGGATTCCTCTAAAAATTGATCCAGAGATTCTTTCGGAAATTCCTCCACAGATTTCCTCGGGTATTTATCCAGAGACTCCTGCAAGAATTTTTCCCAAAGATTTTCCAAGGAATCTTCCAGAGATTAGGCAAGAATCTTTCTATAAGAGATTTGTCTATATTTTATTCCAGAGGGGATCAGCCAGAGATGTCCAGGGGTTACTCTGATGCATCCTTTCCCACACTTGGTTTTCGCGACCTTCCCAACATCTCGTCAGCTCGTTGTTTATATAACAGACAGCGCGTGGCGCACACAGGTTGGGGATTACGATACCCAAGTTTAGGAAACGATTCTTCAAGGATTTCTTCATGAAATACTTGTTTTTGGAGGTTCCTCCAGACTCCAGCTATTCCTCCAGGCATTTATCCAAGATCTTTTCATAAACATTTTCTGTAAATGAGTTCCTCACGCAATCCCTGAAAATTTTTTTTTGAAGAAATCCCTGAAGGCACTTTTAGGGTACTTTCTGATTAAATCCTTATAGGAATTCGTGAGGAAATCTTTAGAGGATTTGTACAGAAATTTTTGGAGGCGGATTACTTTGGAAATCTTTGGAGTGATGCATGTAACTCAAGGGTGCGGCTTATTTTTCAAAAGTTCTGAAACACAAAAATTCGTGTGCTCTAATGAACTCAAATCAAAGTTTTAAGTTATAAATTCAAACCTCAAAGTTTGAGCTAAAAATATTTGATGATTTTCAAGTTATAAAAATGGTATTCAGTGAAATCGTTCAGGCTTTATGATTCTCTAACCAATTTTGAAACTTTTAGCACCATTATCTTCAAAATTAATTTTATGAAAACTTTGTAAAACATCAAATTTGTCTGAATTCGGAATTAGTCTTAGTTGAAAATTGTTTTTTTTTCAATTTTTTTCGCATTTTACTAAAAAAATCATCTTTGTTTGACCATAAACTTATAAATACTCAATCAATTCCAAATATTTTTACATGTTTTTGAAGAAAATTTAGTTGTTTTTGAAGTTGTTTCGTTAAAAAATGTTTTTGTGCAGTTATTGCTGAAAAACTTGGTCAAAACAATTTTTCAGTAAGATGTGTTGCATGAACAGTTTGAAAACAACTAAATTAGTTTCAACACCTTGTCAAAAAAATTGTAATCGGTTGAGTATTTATGAAGTTATGGTCAAATAAAGACGAAATTTTTAGTAAAATGAGGAAAAATTTGGAGTAAATTACTTTTAACTTAAACGAGTTTTAATTTTAGACTGATTTGGTTTTTTGGTTTCAAAATTAATTAAAAACTAACATAGTTATGTTTATTTCAATGAAGGTCATTTTTTATAACTTGAAATTTCAAGTTGTCTGCGCCACCTCAAAATGTTAATATTTTAGGCTCAAATTTTGAAGTTTCTCTTTTTATGTGATTTAAATTTAGAAGAGCACACTAATTTTCGGTTTCGAGAACTTTTGAAAAGTAAGCGGCACCCTAATGTAACTAGTTTCTTAGAGATATCCCTGGGGCAACACTTGAAAGAAATTATTGAATTAATTTCTTATAGCATCCCTGAAGGCAGTCTTGGCGGAATATTTGAATAAATTTCTGGAGGAATCTCTGAAGAAATCTCCGGAATAATTCCTGGAATCCTGAGAGGTCTACCTGGGGAAATTTCTGCAGAAATAACTGAAGAATAATCTTAAATAATTACTCCTGTTATAATTATTTAAGATCCTTGGAGGAATTCCTGGATAAAGCCAAGAGAGGAAATTTTGATATTTCGAAAAGAATTTTGAGATTGCGGTAAATAATTTTGAATTTATTTGAGAGAACTGGTATTCGTTACGTCCCAACTGGGACAGAGCCTAATTCTCAGCTTAACAATGTTAGGAACATTATAATTCCACAATTGCTGTTATCTCAAGATTCTTTCATAGGATACAGATTTCTAGCTAATATTCCAAAATTCTCAGAAAAATTTTTGTTATCATCATCATAAAATTCACATGCACATAAAGGAAATTTATCGCAAATTTATACTTCAAATCGTGTAAAACTACATAATTTACATCAATTAGTGCCCATGCTCGATTACGCGATGTATAGCGGAAATGTAGTAATATTCATATTTTCACACGAATTGTCGTATGCATAATCGACACATTTGGCATATATGTATAATTTTATTGATTTTAAGTGTTACTCTGAATGAAATTTTCTTAACGTGCAGCATCACTCTGCACTCTGAATGAGCCAGTAAAAGTCAGAAGAACAAAGGAATTTATGGCACGTACAGAGGCCCATGAATAAAAAGCGTTAAACGGTTGAACTTTACTACATGTAGCATCTACTCAAAAACAAAATCCACAAAGTTTACTACACTTTTGGTATGAATAAAAAAACCTTTCGAACATGTAGTACCTACTACTTTCGAACATGAGCAGTGACTGATGCAACACTTTAAGTAGCATTTTGGTACATTTTGGTATTGCAATGCCTCTTGCTTAAAAAATGGAATTAGTTAAAGTTTCGAGAGCATCATCAATATCCAGTTTTGTTTGCAAAGAAATGATAACATCAAGATTAGTATCGATGTATGTTTCATATGTATTCCAGTCAGCCCGTAAATGATTGAAAGTGGAGCTGATAGGATTGAGAATCGCTTCAGGGACATAATCAGAATCAAAATCCGCATCCGCCCCACCTTATTCTAGCTTTGGTATACAGGACAAAGTACGTGAAGTAAACTACAACAAAACTTCTAGACAAAACTTCTAAATAATGTAGCACTATGATGTTGCTGAATAGTTCACCAGAACCAATCAGCAAAAACAGCAAAATCGATAAACTCAATCAGGAACTCAAACAAACGGCAACTGGTATGACACTCATCAACAAACCCAAACAGCATCATCATCACCCTCGCCATAAATCATGCATGCCAACAAGTCATCGGGTAATCAAATTCAATTATTCTAAAGCTCTTCTTCCCTTCCAAAAGACTCATTTCCACCAACAATGAAACCGCACCACCACGCTTCATATGCGATGATTATCAGCACTATCAACCGAACAAGCAAACAGCCAATAACCAAACAACAACAATCGCTCTAACTACACGACCGCTAGACTTCCCATAAAAGCTTAACTGTCTCATGTGAATTTTCAAATAAACACATGTTTTCATCGCGATATTCATGTTTTAACTTTTTTCTTCTTCTTGGCATTACGTCCTCACTAGGAGAGAGCACTGCCACAGTTATTAATTGTGCCTTTCTTTCTCAAAGTTGCCATTTTCGCATTCATATACCGTGTGGCAGGTACGATGATACCATATGCCCAGGGAAGTCAAGGAAATTTCCATTACGAAAAGATGCTGGACCGACCAAGACTTTAGCATGTCTTTGCTTTACAGCCCCTGATTCCAACCACTTGGCTAAGGAAGGTCTCTATGTTTTAATTTTACTACGCATTTGTTCGAAAATATTGTGGAAAAAAATGACGTTGGTGTAGTGCCATATTGAAAAATAAAGATATAACAGACTTTATATGCACTTTCAATCCAAATAACAACTGCAAATCGTGAATTCGTGAATATTTCGTGCTGATCAATAGCAAAATTAGCTATCTAAAATCCAGAAAATTCTGAACATTTGTACGAGAAAAGAAATTTTAAACTTTGAGCACTATTGTTTCAATGCCTGCTTCTTCCCTATGGGACAGTTATGCTTCTATTGGCAGTAGAAGCCTTTGCGATCCCCAAAACAGACATCCTTCTGTTCATAGAAAGTCAGAAACCCGTATCGTCCGAGAGACGAGGGAGCTTTCGCTATCTCATGGTGTTTGTGCCATGCCCTCCTGCCCTTCCATCAGCTCGTCTTCCACATCGTCGTCATCATCATCAGCAGTCGTCGGACGAGACCATGTCCTTCGATCCCTGCGCCCTGGTGGTGCTTTTGAGACTTCAAGGCAGCACGCTTGAACGCTATTCAATTTGAAGATAAATGAACAGCATAACATCATCGCCAGAAGTGGGGTGGGTGCATGGGCGTTGCCAGAGGGGGTCGTTGACCCTCCCCATATCTGACATGTTCTTTGGCATTGCGTCCTCACAGGAACAGAGCCTGCTTCTCAGCTTTGTGTTTAATGAGCACGTCCACAGTTATTAACTGAGAGCTTACTTTGCCAAAGTT
The DNA here is from genome assembly GCF_002204515.2 of Aedes aegypti. Taxonomy (NCBI): domain Eukaryota; kingdom Metazoa; phylum Arthropoda; class Insecta; order Diptera; family Culicidae; genus Aedes; species Aedes aegypti. The sequence continues at coordinate 90,567,882 of NC_035108.1, read as the reverse complement.
GCCATTTTCGCATTCGTATATCGTGTGGCAGGTACGATAATACTATATGCCTACTTCCCTAGGCAATTTCCATTACGAAAAGATCCTGGACCGACCGGGAATCGAACCCAGACACCTTCAGCATGGCTTTGCTTTGTAGTCGCGGACTCTAACCACTCGGCTAAGGAATTTTGAGGATATCAATTGATAAAAAATAGATGTGGATGAAAAGACCATTCCTCCATTACCCCTGATGGAAATCCTCGCTACGTCCTTGGGTGACCGTCGTGCTTTCAACTATGGCAACTCTCTTTATAAGTAGGTACGCTGGGGAAGGGATCCCAAGGACAAACACACCGTGAAGCGCATATGGAGCGGAAAGCGAGGGGGGTGGATTTACGTTTAGGTTGTATTCGGTTGAGAAACAATGGCAATGACAGCTGAGGGTCGTGTCGTGGGTTTCAAACTGCTGTGCAGTGGCTGTGGTGAATGACACGGGTGAAAATGAAAGTATTGGCTGATGGGCTGATAACAGATGTGTAAGGACGGTATCTACGAGTGTCATCGTGTTGATCTTTGATAACGGCGTAGGCAACAACAGCAAACGCAATACCATTTATCGCAATGATAGATAGTTTGAATGTATGGAAAGAAAAGTGGGAATCTGTAGTTATGAAGTGTAGTACGGAGCAGAATAAAATACCAATTGACCGTTTATCAAACATAACGGTCAATTCAGGATTATTGAGTCTTAGGGTACATTGATTGACGTGAAAGTTCAACAAAAGATTGGAAACAGCTCGATATTGATTTAGTAGAAACACAACTTTTCAGAATCCAGATTTTGCTGGCGCGGTTTCCTTGCTTTCAATTTGATTAGAAAGTGCGCTTGAGTTATATACGTATATATTTGTAAAAACTCAAATTTAGTTCGATCGGGTCTTGATATAAAACAATAAACACAGATACCCATACCAGCAGAAACTAAAAAACAACAGACGGAACCAAAGCCATACATACATACATATATCATCAAGAAGAATAATAAATCTTTGTAACTCGTACTGATATCGCAACATGTTGTCGACCATTCCCCGTTGTGACACAAAGAGCAAAAAAGCTCCAATCATGTATTGTTTCCAGCATCTTTTAGTTTTTTTTTTTCAGACGCAAGCTCCAGCATTGTTCTGAGTAGCCATGGATTCTTCTTGTTGTTGGCAATCAGACGCAATATATTTTTTTATTGTAAGCGCTTTAGCAGTAACAAATTGGTATATTCTCGCTTTGCTCAGTAAATCCGAGTCACGATTAATGTTTTGAATAGACATAGGTTATTTCCCTCTTAGTATTCTTAGTATTGAGAGGAGGAATAAGTTTTTGAGAGGAGTAATGGGTTTCAAAATCTTATCTTTTTTAAATATTTTAAATTGGAATGCTCTTTCTTTGAATGGTGAAGTGGATGAGCTGTTTAATTTTCTAACAGCTAATACCATACATATAGCAGTTATTATTCAAACTTATTTGAAACCTGTATCCAAACTCAAAAGCGATCCAAACTTTTTTTTATCGTAATGATCGACTGAATTGAGCATGTGATGGAGTTGCTTTCATCATTCATAGGCGTATAAAACAACAACTTTTTTCGAAAAGATCCTGGACCGACCGGGATTTGAACCCAGACACCTTCAGCATGGCGTTGCTTTGTAGCCGCGGACTCTAACAGCTAGGCTAAGGAAGGCCCCAGGAAATACATTATTGTTGATTATCTTTGAAATGTTCCTTCCCATTTACTTTCCACGCTTTTTCTTGTAACTTACGGCTGCCACGTTTAACATTACTACAAAAGTAAAATGAAAATGCCATCAACAGACTCACTTCTCGAATCGAGAGCGCTGGAAAGGAGACTGAAAATTGTTCCCCTCCCCTCCATCGCTTTCTACTTGTGTTCAATAAGCGGAAAATCGTGCAACAGTTTCGCAACTCATTAAGTGCTGAATGATAAGATTCAATTAAGCTCTTGAAGCGACACGGTAGGGGGTGCGCCTCAATTAAATTCCAACACATGCTGTCTGAGGACTAAACTGATTGTGTTTGGTGTCGGGAGAGGATGTACAAGGAATCATGTCACGTGTATCGATTTAAAACAGCATTAGGAAGGATTTGAAAGCTATGTATATGTACTATTTTTCGGATTTTTTTAGAGCTACAGCAGAAGAGTTTTTTTTTAATATCTGCCTAATTAATTGATTATAAGCATAAGCATAAGCATAAGCATAGATGACCGTACAATTCGTAGTTGCTACTCCGTGATTGACCAGAACAATCGAAGTTGCACAGGGAATTAATGAATGGGGCTTGGGATTAGCTTACCATTCTTCAATGTGCACAAATCGAGAGCTCAAATTTAAAAGTCAATAACGGCGCCGGCCACGTCCTTACGGTCATCGGGGAAGGGAAGGAATGTTAGTGTGACTACCGTTGTTACTAGAGACCGAGATCACCTCTGCATCTCCACGGTTGTCATGGAGAGGATATTGGGTTAGTGGGATAAGGTAAAGATCTGGGAGTCACCAATGTTTGGTGATGCGAGCCATGATATAATCACGCCTAACCGGATTCGCGAAATAATTCGATAATCGCATTAAACGCCGAACAAGTGTTCGTCACTCGCCCACGCAAGAGCAAGCGACGCGATCAATAGATCAAACACTACTAGCGATCCGCGGCGCTTTTTCATTTCTCTGAGCGAACGACGCGCGACATGTTTGATCCTGCCCTCATCACCCGCTCCCGCAGGAGTAAGCGTCAAGGTGGAAGGATCAAACACTACTCTATTCAAAAGATGTTTTTATTAATGACGAAAACTGAAAATTACATGTATATATTGTAAATTATATGAAACAGGAATAATGCCGACACTTGTAGTGACGAACTATACATAGTTTGTTTGAAAATTACATATGAGTATTACTGTGCATTTTGTCTCGATATGGTACAAGTTTTAAAAAATACGTCAACATTCACAATGTCGAACAATTCAAAAGATAATTTTTAATAATGTATAAAAGAGGCAAATATATTTATGTATATTGAAATTGTATAAGAAAAAAAAAAATAATGCCGGCACTTATAGTGGCGAACCATACAAAGTTTGTTTTAAAATTACTTAAAAGTTACGCTTTCAAGAAAATATGTGTTATCACAAGAATGAAACGAACTCACCAGTTGGTAATCCATCCTCGACTGAACACAAAACTGATACTGACAGCAAAACTTCTTGGCGTCCCGAAAACAAACCGTCTTGCTTGTGCCTTCCAAATACCTACCCAGCAAGACGCTCCAAAACAGAAAAAAAAATCTTAGGAGCCGAAAACACGCGCGAAACCGTGAGCCAAATCTATCGGACGACGCAAAACCGAACTGTCCTGCTTGGGCTTCACGAAGCACTACCCAGCAATACGCTTGAAAACAGGAAAAAAAAATAAATCTCCGGCGACAAAAACATGCGCGAAACCGTGAGTCAAATTTATCGGACGACGCAAAACCGAACTGTCCTGCTTGGGCTTCACGAAGCACTACCCAGCAGGACGCTTGGAAACAGGAAAAAAAAATTCCGGCGACGAAAACATGCGCGAAAACGTGAGTCAAATTTATCGGACGACGCAAAACCGAACTGTCCTGCTTGGGCTTCACGAAGCACTACCCAGCAGGACGCTTGGAAACAGGAAAAAAAAAAAAAAAAAAATTCCGGCGACGAAAACATGCGCGAAACCGTCAGCCAAATCTATCGGACGACGCAAAACCGAACTGTCCTGCTTGGGCTTCACGAAGCACTCTATCTGCCTAATTAATTGATTATGATCGAAAAGCTAACTTCGCGTGAACAAAACCCCATGAACATTTTAACGGAATAATAGTTGAACAAAAGACTTTCAAAAAATTTTGTAGAATTCCAATAAATACTCTGGGTCTGGGGTACACGTACGATTTCTATGGTTTTACTGAGAATCATAGGATTTTCATTTGCACTCGGATATTTCGGTGGTTAATTTGGCATCTCGATTTCTATGAGCTATTCAGCAAGACCAAGCTGAGGGTCGTGGGTTCGAATCCCACCGGTCGATGATCTTTTCGGGTTGGAAATTTTCTCGACTTCCCAGGGCATAGAGTATCTTCGTACCTGCCACATGGATATACACATGCAAAAATGGTCATTGGCATAGTAAGCTCTCAGTTAATAACTGTGGAAGTGCTCATAAGAACACTAAGCTGAGAAGCAGGCTCTGTCCCAGTGGGGACGTTATGCCAGAAAGAAGAAGAATTTCTATGAGAAATAAAATGTGAGTATTCTGTATTTTCTTATAAACAATATGTTTCAGAGACTTTGAAATGAATTCTGAAATGTCTGTGAAAAATCGAGGATCGTGGAGAGAATGTTATGATTCCAATAGAAATTTTAGTAGATATTTTGAGATTGTTGTTAAAATTCTGATTTTTAAGTTGGAGAGTGCTCTTTGAAGGTCCAAGTAGGCGAGTTCGGTAATTATATTATAAAACACATTTTTATCATGACAATGACAGAAAAGTCACCTTTATGTATTTATTCAAAAGCTATGAATGATTCTTCACTATTAGTTTTGACAAAATCTTTTGTTTTTATTTCCACATACCCTAATATTATTCATTACAACAATATCTTTGAATGGTTCGACACTCAAAGTGTCGATTTACTATAGGTTCACGTTGTCTTTGGTGGCTTATAGGAGACTTTCTGATTTGAGACTGCGTGGATTGTTTAACTTATCAAGGTAAATCCTGATTACGCAGCTTTTGTAACCTCCACACTAACAAATCTATTCCTGTGACAATCATGCAGATGCAGAGGTATGACCGTAAGGATGTGAACTGCGCTTTGACTTCATAGAATTGAAGATAAAATTGAAAATGGAAAGCTTCTCCCAAGTTACATCTGTTGATTGCTTGTGGTCAACTACGAATTGTATGGTCATCAATGCTTATGCTTATTATAGAATTCTTATTTTTAAGTTGGAGCACTGTTATTCGGGTGCGAAAGATAAGATTCCCATTGAAGTTTTGGATAAAAATAATCTGTGGTTTTTCGAAAACATTTGGCAACCCATCAATGATTCTTTTAAGCAGGATTCTTACAATAATTTTGAGAATTTTATAAAATTTTGCATGCTTTCTGGGATTTCTATATTTTGATATTCTTGTTGGTCTTTAAATTGTCGTGGGAATTTCTGAATTCCGGTGCAAAAACTTAGAAACTAGGAAGAACATTAAGATTCCGGGGTTCCGGAATAAACATTCTCACCAAAATTCGAAGGATCTCTTAGGAATTTCGGTTTACTATAATTCCATAAAAAAAACAATCCTACTTTAAATTGATCGTTATTACAATCGTGAATAAATCTCGTGATTTCTCTAGGAATTACTTTGTTTTTTCAGGATTCCTTCAAACATTCAAACAGGAATTCCAAACTGAAATCTATGAATCTCTACGAGAACAAATATCTTAACTCGTGTAGGAATTTTCTTGGAAATTTTTTGATTCGCTATTTCATGAATTTTACTTATAACTGCAAGGGATCACTAGAATTTTGTTTTCACAAATCATAGGAGAAATTCCATAAACAGTATCATGAAAAAATAAAAAATATCTAGGAGATTTTAGGACAAATCGTGTAAAAATCTCTGGTTGAATTTATTATTATTATTATTACAGAGAAGTTACTATACACTTCGTAAAAGTTGATTTGATGATTCTCTGAAGAAATTTTGATTCTCTGGAGGGGTCTCGTGAATTACTGAAGTGGTAGTTGTAGTTGTAGTAGAATCCCAGAAGGTTTGCCATGAAGACTTTCTATAGGAATTTCCTGATGGTGATATCTGTAAAAAAGCTTCGAAGAAATCATTGGACGCAGAGAAATACTCATGGAAAGTGGTTCTTGGAGGAATGTTTGGAATATGGCTTGATGATATCTAAAGAAAAAAAAAATGGATGGATGTTAGAAGGAATTTCTAAAATGAAATCTGAAACTGATTCACGAAGAAACATTTACAGTTTCCTGAAAAAAATCCTAAAGAAATTTGAAGTGCTATTCCTAAAGAAATATTCAAAGGAATAGAAACAAAAAAAATCCTGGAAAATAACGAAGCTCTTAGAATAAGGCCCAGAAAAATCCTAGGAAATTGTCTTTGGAATTCTTGCAATAAATTGTAGTGTAACTTGTCAAAATGCCTTCTGTTTTAAGAAGCAATATTTTGAATTGAATTGAATTGATGACTGTTGACGTCTAGACCCACAGACAACCGAGACAGGAGGGGTTAAAACGACTGCTTAGAAGGGCGAGATCCCGGTCGAGCCTCTCAAATATGGAAGTTACAGTGCTGTTAAATGTCAATATTTTGGAAATATTAAAATATCTTTATCACTCTCGCATGTGAAACATCACATTAACAAATATTAGAAACCGATAGTAATTCTGAAAAAAATCACGAGAAAAACATTTTACAATTACTATTTCCACAATGAAAGATGTTAGTAGAAATATTCAATTGTCAAAGTCACGGGATATTCATGACATTTAACAGTCCTGGTTGCAAAAAGTGGGGTCATGGTACAAAAAATTGCCGCATGGATGCTAAATGCATAATTCTCGGAGGTTCTTCTCACGCTAAGGACGCCTGTCCAGTGAAGGAAGATACCACCAAGTTTATGTGCCCAAATTGCGGGAACAATCATAAGTTCAATTTTTGGGATTGTCCTTCGCGAAGGAGAATTATTGAGGCTCGTGCCAGGTAGATGAAAGATAATATCCGTTACGATAACGGTCGTTTCCGGAATTTGCCTGGTAGAGTATCGAACAATGCTCATTTTTCAGTTAACGATCGCTTGATCATGAATCATACCCATCAGGAAGATCTTAATCATGCTCATTCACAAACTTATATTAATCCGTCGGGTAGCCGTTCGAATCTTTCAATTTCGAATGTATCTACCCACGGAAAATCCTTTGCCGATATCGTAGCAGGAAATTTGAACTCCTCCCTTGTTCGATCCATGGGTACCCATTCTAATTGTTTCAAATCCACAGGTAACTCCTACTCCACCTCTTCGTCTACCGAAAATTCTAATGGGAAATCATCAGATAATGTACCCACTTCAAGTGATATGTCTGCCTCTGATTATAAATTTCTAACTGAACAATTGAATCTAATGATGCAATGTTCAAAGCCACCACTATGACTGAAGCAGTCCAAGTTGGTGTAAAATTTACTAATCAAATTGTTATTGGATTACGTTTTTCTAATGGATCCAAATAATAATATAAATATTTAAAATAGAAATGCTCGTTCTTTGAACGGTAAAGAGGACGAGCTGTTTAATTTTCTTACAGTTAATAACGTGCATATAGCGTATTTGAAACCTGGATCCAAACTTAAAAGAGATCCTAACTTTTTTGTTTATTGTAATGATCGACTTGATGAGGCATGTGGGGGAGTTGCAATCATCATTCATAGGCGTATAAAACATCAACTGTTTTCATCATTTGAAACTAAAGTTTTTGAAACTTTAGGTGTTTCTGTTGAATCACAGCTTAGTAAGTATACTTTCATAGCTGCCTATTTGCCTTTTCAATGCTCTGGACAGCAAGTTAATTTGCTCCAAACTGACTTGCGAAAATTGACTCGCAATAAGTCAACATTTTTTGTCATTGGTGACTTTAATGCCAAACATCGGTCATGGAATGATTTTCAAAGTAATTCCAACGACAGAATTTTATTTGATGAGTGCTCTCCAGGATACTTCTCAATTCAATACCCTAATAGCCCTACATGATTTTCCTCTTCTAGAAATTCATCTACGATTGACTTGGTCTTAACTGACTCTAGTCATCTTTGTAGCCAATTAGTTACTCATGCTGATTTTGATTCTGATCATGTCCCTGCTACATTTCAAATATCCCATGAAGCGATTCTCAATCCTATCAGCTCCGCTTTCAATTATTTTCGAGCCGACTGGAATATATATGAAACGTATATTGACTCTTATCTTGATGTTAACATTTCATTACAAACTAAACTTGACATTGACAATGCTCTTGAAACTTTAACAAATTCCATTGTTGAAGCCAGGAGCATTGCTATTCCAAAATGTGAAGTAAAATTTGAATCCGTGATTATAGACGATGGTCTTAAACTCTTGATCCGTCTTAAAAACGTGAGTAGAAGTCAATTTCAACGCACTCGCGATCCTGCTATGAAAATTATATGGCAGGATTTGCAGAAAGAAATCAAGAAACGTTTTGCACAATCAAAAAACAAAAATTTTGAAAATAAGATTTCTCAACTGGACCCTGGTTCTAAGCCCTTATGGAAATTATCTAAAATTTTGAAAAAACCTCAGAAGCCAATACCGGCATTGAAGAGGAAAACAAATTATTACTAACTAATTGCGAAAAAGCTCAAAAACTTGCTATGGAGTTTGAAAGCGCGCACAATTTTAATTTAGGGCTTACTAGTCCAATTGAAAATCAAGTTACTCAGGACTTCGAAAATATTCTAAGTCAGAGAACGTTTTCGAAAATACCTGGGAGACTGATTTGGAAGAAGTGAGAATTATTATTAAAAAATTCAAAAATATGAAAGCTCCTGGCGATGATGGAATTTTCTACATCCTCATCAAGAAACTTCCAGAAAGTAGCTTATCATTCTTAGTTGATATATTCAACAAATGTTTTCAATCAACATATTTTCCTGACAAATGGAAAATTGGTAAGGTTGTTCCAATTTTGAACAGAATGATGGCCCACATCAACGAAAATTCATTTTTTGCAATGAACAGTTCGGATTCCGCCACATTCGACCACTCATCAACTTCTACGTGTAACAAATTTGATCCGTTCCAACAAATCTGAAGGCTATTCTACTGGTCTTGCTCTTCTACACATAGAAAAAGCATTCGAAAGTGTTTGGCATGAAGGTTTGATTGTTTAATTTAAAAACTTTAATTTTCCAACATACATTGTTAGAATAATTCAAAGTTATCTGTCAAATCGTACCTGAAGTTAATTATCAGAACTCCAGATCTGAAAGACTTCCTGTAAGAGCTGGTGTTCCTCAAGGCAGCATTTCAGGACCAATATTATACAATATTATCACATCTGACTTACCTGAGTTACCTCAGGGATGTCAAAAATCTTTGTTTGCGGATGACACAGGCCTCTCCGCCAATGGACGAAGCCTGCGTGTCATCTGTAGTCGATTACAAAAAAGTTTGGATATTTTTTCTTCATACTTGGAAAAATGGAAGATTTCTCCTAATGCTTTCAAAACTCAACTAATAATATTCCCACATAAACCAAAAGCTCTTTATTTGAAACCTTCAAGTAGACATGTCACGATGAGAGGGGTTCCAATAAATTGGTCAGATGAAGTTAAGTATCTAGGGCTCATGCTAGATAAGAATTTAACTTTAAAAAATCACATTGAGGGCATTCAAGCCAAATGTAAAAAATATGTAAAATGTCTCTATCCCCTTATTAATAGAAAATCAAAGCTTTGTCTTAAGAACAAGCTTTTGATATTCAAACAAATTTTCAGGCCAGCCATGTTGTATGCTGTATCAATATGGACTAGCTGTTGTTAAACCAGGATAAAAGCTCTGCAGAGAATTCAAAATAAAATTTTGAAAATGATTCTGAGGCTTCCTCCCTGGTATAGTACCAATGAGTTACATAGAATATACAATGTTGAAACATTGGAACAAATGTCAAATAAAATAATTAATAATTTCAGGCAAAAATCGTTGCAATCTTCTATTGCCACGATTAATGCGTTATATGTTTAGGTTAAGTTAGGTTAAGTAAATTAAAAACGTTATTTTTTTTTTTCTCTTATAAGCAGGTGAAATCAACTCACCTGTAAAAAATCTGAACTGCTATGGAAAATGTAATGTAATATGGATTTTAAGACGCTTTCTTGAATTAACTGTTCAACATTGCACTAGAGGGTTCTTTAAGGAGATTTAGCAAGTAGTGGAAATGTACAATTATCAAAAAGTCGCATATACCTTGACATTGCTGCGGCTATTGACCTCATTGGAATCGATCGCAAGCCAGTTGAGGAGACCTTCGTGTCTCTGAAGAGGGAGACGGCGAGAATATTCCTAAACATTTATTCTACGACGTACATGGTTGCTGGTAGAGATAGAGGTGGGCCTAGTGATATCGTGTTTGATGGAGGTGTGCTTGAAGTAGTCAACAAATTACGTGATTATTTTTCAGGATTTTCAGAAGCCTCCCCCCTTTTTCTCATGGTGTTTTGTACATACCGCAAAAATAAGATTTGTATGTACCATGAGCTTTGCCTTATTAAATCTATTTACGTTTTCGAACCATTTGAGCAGAATCTCAATGAAGAGGATCGAAAAAGTAGATTTGAGTATTGTACCTTTCGATTTCGCTTGCTTAGTTTTTACAAGTACGCGTATTCACGTAATAATTCCATCAAAGTGATTTATTTTTTCGAGATTTTTTCGAGCATATTGCATTTTGATCTAATGCAAAATGATTACATTTGAGTATGAAAGTTTCAAAAAGAAAAGTAGGTTTTCAACCAATTGAGAAGCCAATTTAATATTATCGCAGTTGCGAGGAAAGTACTGGAGCCAATCACAGACGATTCACCCGTCCAACAATATCACTTTTACGTGGAAAATGAAGACTTCTCAGATTCATGAACTCACAAGTTACATTAATCAACGTCAGTAGAGTCAGGGGCTTGTTATCTTGTTTTCGCATACCGGTAGCAAAAAAAAAGCTGCCGTCAAACTTCGTCTTCAATTTACCCCTAACAAAAAAAAAAACCAGCAAACGGTGTGTCGGCGAAAAGTTCAAACTACTTGTTGCTGCTACTTCATTTAGTCCGACGAAGAAAATGACTTGACAGACAGCTACTGAAGCAAGCTGGTTATGAAGGAAACTCTCGTCCACCTGATTCCTCGGTAATCTAACTAACGGAAAGTTTGATCACACAGACAGCAGAAAGTGACTGAAAGGAGCAATGATAATTACCTCGGTAGTCACTTTGAAACTGGATGAGTCTAGTGCTAGGCTGTTTTTCTTCTTGTGATGGTAATTATGCACTGACAAACAACGCGATGTATCTTCGAGTTGTTTGTTACGTTGCGACATTCACAAATGGAGAACTTCAAAAGCTCACCACTGCCATTTGATGAGAAATGTTCACTGCACGATTTTTGCAGACACGTGCTTCGGGTGGGAATCTAGCATCGCACATAGGAGTTAGTGATTCAAGTTCCTGGTCGTATCCATTCATACCATACGTCATGAGTTAATTACTTTTAAAACCATGCGTACATTAACGAACAACTCGAAATTTGTTTTTTTCCTTTTTGAGGGATTCCACGGAGGCATGCAAGTCGATTCTGATCGACCATTTCAAAAATATCTGAAACTTTGCACAGTTTTTCAGTTCTATCTAAATCGTCATTTTCCGATATCAAATCTTCAAGTTGAGTCACGACTAACTTTTCAAAAGGGTGTATGTGAAAATGGTTCAAAAATATTCAAAAAGCTGCACAGCAAAAACGGTTCGTTCGATTGTTAGACAACTAAAGAAACAAAGTTAGACAACTAAATAAAGATTCCAAAAATAATACACACAGTAAAAAAAATATTTTTTTGCATTAAAAAACATCATTTTTGTCACAAAAACTCAAATATCTCAAAACCCTATCGGAATACCAACGTAATTTTTTGAGGGAAAACGGTCCATTATATTAGCTATCTACCATAAAAATTTGGTGATGGTAAGCCAATAAACAAAAAAGTTATGACATTTTAAATATTTCACAAATTTGACACTTAGTGAAAATTTTTTTTTTTTTCATTGTTAATTTTTTTTAGGACCGCAGTTTGTTGCTGAATTTTTTGTTAAGGGTACCACATGAGGTTAACAAGTTGTTTTCATGATATTTGATTTAATTATTCATAACTATTATAGCATCTATTAGAAAGTTAGACGCGATCCAGTGCTGTGATCTAAAGTCTTGATAGTGTCATATTTTTTATTGTACGTAACTGAAGAAAAAATCTCTCAATAGTGTTGAAACCTTTTGATAAAAGAAACCTATAAGAAATCTAATATTGAAGACAAAAGCTACAAAAAAAAGTTTTCTATACAGGTATACGACTAGTTAACCTGCAAAAAGTTTACCTCGTAGAGAACAAGGCGGGTCTATACCCAGGTGATCTAGTATACGTAAAGCAGGTCGGTTTTCTCGGCGCTGGTTTTCTCCACAAAGTTAAAATCTGATTACACCTGGGTATAGACCCGCCTTGGTAGATAATAGACTTTGTTAATCATATTTGGGAGAAAGCGAGTAACTTCAACAACATCAAAAACATGATAGGTACATACCATGAACATACTCACGAAAAAGCTAAAAATATACTACCACTATGGTTATAAAAGATTTAATTGTAAAATTTTTCTTCAGTCAAGCAAACGACACCAAACTAGTCAGTAAAAACTTAAAAGTGATTTTGTTTATTAAAATCTAACGAGCAACATGAGTAGTCGCTTTCTCAACTGTTGCAGGCCGTTTGCAGAAAAAAAGTGTTCGAAAGAGCTACGAAATCTCACCGAATGCACCATAGATAAACTGAAAGCGGCTGGTTATGCTCCAATGTCTACATTGAATACAAATTTACGCATTTGTACGTCCTGCCGTTTAAACGTTGACAAACGGGCAATCTGTACATCATCGGTGGATCAGGTTGCAGGAAGTTCGAAAACAACAACAACTGAGGAATTACTAGATGCACCGACAACAACTGAGGAGTTACCAGAAGTACCAAGTGCAGATAGTCTTGCCACGGTACCATCAGCGACATCTGTTTCAACAAATCAATCAGAAGATGAGTGCATCCAGAAGGTCAACATCGAACGCTTCAACGAAGGGATAGCTGGAATAAAAGTGACTCCGATTAAATGGACGAAGATGGGTTACGTCAATTATCTCGAGAAAAAATACCGTGAAATCAACGAAGCTGTACGAAGAAACCTCTTCAAATTAGGACCTGAGGATGTGGAAAATACAGACTACGATGAGGTAATTATGAATATGAAGGAAAGGTTCTCGAATCTAGCCACGACAAGGAAAGAAAAAATATTGATTTTGTCGATGCTGCCAAGCTCGTGGTCTATTCAAGACGCCATTGATGAGTTCAAAACCAATAGAAATACAGCAAAAGAGGCAAAACAATTCAAAAATAACTGTCTTGCAACCAAAAATGCTAGGTCGAGTACTTCATTAACAGATGAGACAAAAGAAAAAATAATTCAATATTTTGAAGACGATGAAGTAAGTAGAGCTATGCCAAAAAGATTATGAATCTGTAAAAAAAGATGGAAAGCGTCAAGCAATCCAAAAACGATTAATGATGACTACTTTGAAAGAAGCGTATACACGCTTCAAGGAAATTAACGAAAATATTAAGGTAGGTTTTTCCTCATTTGCAAGCCTTCGTCCAAGGCAATGCAAGCTTCTATCCAATTCAGGAACACATAATGTTTGTGTGTGCACAACACACGAAAATATTAACCTAATCTTACATAGTTTGAAAAGAATCAATTTATCAAAGGATATTAAAATGTTAACTGGTAGTCTTTTGTGTGAAAATACAACATCAAATTGCTATCTACGATCTTGTTCGGATTGTCCAGATTCTTCATCATTGGAAAATACTTTATTCGCTGAGTTTGAAGAAAATTATATTGATCAGTTATCATTTGAGCAATGGGTGACCACGGATAGGTGTGACCTAGAAACTATTGTAAAACCTGTAGATGAGTTTGTGTCATTTTTTTGCTTGAAATTAGAAAGTTTAATTCCTCACGACTTTATTAAAACAGAGCAATCCCGCTTTTTAACAAATACGAAAAATACATTACAAGATGGTGAATTTTTAGTCATTTGTGATTTTTCTGAAAACTATAGCTTTGTATTGCAAGATGAAGTGCAGTCCCATCACTGGAACGTACAACAAGCTACAATTCATCCATTCGTTATTTATTTCAATGGAAGTACGCAAATTGAACATTTTAGTTTTATTGTAATTTCCGAAGATTTAAGACACGACTCAGTATCTGTAAATTTGTTCATTGCCAAAATGATTAACTTTTTACGCGTTGATAAGGATAAAGAAATCAGAAAGATATATTTCATGTCTGATGGAGCAGCATCGCAGTACAAAAACCGTAAGAATTTTTCGAGCCTATGTCAATTTAAATCAAAGTACGGAATTGATGCAGAATGGCATTTCTTTGCTACGTCACATGGCAAAGGTCCTTGTGATGCTATTGGAGGAACCATAAAGCGCATGGCCACAAGAGCAAGTTTAGCCAAAGAACGTGAGCATCCAATTAAAACTGCAAAAGAACTATTTGATTGGGCGAATCGCAGAAAAGAAGAAGATTTAACAAAATTATCATTTTGTTTTACTACTACTGAAGAGTACGAATTAACGGCATCAGAGCTCAGCGAGCAATATAATAACGCGAAAACGATCCAAGGAACCCAAAAATTTCACTGTTTCATTCCATTGTCAGAAAATAAAATTAAAGCAAAACTATACTCGAACTGTACTGATAATGATGCAAAAGTGTTCGATATTGTAAAAAAATTGAATAACAATAAATAAATAAATAAGTATTAATAAAATGTTTTCATGATCTCATAACGCATACCCAAATCCAAAACTTTTAAAGTTTATATATAACATTTAGATCATACTCTAAAAAAAAATATCCTGGTGAAAAAAAAATTTATTTTCGTGTAATCTGTTAATTCATTTTAATTTATACATATATACATATACATATAATATTTATACAAATACATAATATTTATACATATAATATACATAATACTAATGAATACATGAAAACGACTTGTTTAATTCACGCAAGGCCCTTAACAATAAAATCAGCAACAAACTGCGGTTCCCGTAATAATTTACACCGAAAAAAAAATTTTTTTTTTCTACTAAATGTGAAAATTGTGACATGTTTGAAATGTCATAACTTTTTTGTTTATTGGTTTACCATCACCAAATTTTTATGGTAGATAGCTAATATAATGGACCGTTTTCCCTCAAAAAATTACGTTGGTATTCCGATGGGGTTTTGAGATATTTGAGTTTTTGTGTCAAAAATTATGTTTTTCAATGCAAAAAAAAAATTTTTTTTCACTGTGTGTATTTTTTTTGGAATCTTTATTTAGTTGTCTAACTTTGTTTCTTTAGTTGTCTAACAATCGAACGAACCGTTTTTGCTGTTCAGCTTTTTGAATATTTTTGAACCATTTTCACATACACCCTTTTGAAAAGTTAGTGACTCAACTTGAAGATTTGATATCGGAAAATGACGATTTAGATGGAACTGGAAAACTGTGCAAAGTTTCAGCTCAATAGAAAAAAATGAATTAAAAAATTTACCAAATTTTGGTGCTGTTGCTTGGAATCACTCTTTTATAAATGTGTAATGTGCCATATGAACGTCTTAATAAATTGACTATGAATTTGGTGTTGTTACCTTTGTGCGCATCGTCGGTGTTGATGTTTTCTTTTTTTTTCAATTATACTAAACCGATTTCGGTTCGAAGTCGTACAATGGAGCTAGTTTTTCACAACACTCACTATAGCGAAACGGTTTCAATTTTCATGGCAGGAAAATTCGATTTTCAAACTAACCCCGTTTCGAGCCGGACTCCCAACAATTTCGTTCCCAAGCTATAGCGAAATTCGGAGTAAGTGTGGCATAAAAGTCAATAACGGCGCCGGCCACCTTAAGGACCGTAAGGACGTCATCGGGGAAGGGGAGGAATGTTAGTTAGACAACCATTGTTACTAGAGGCTGAGTATACCTCTGCATCTCCACAGTTGTCATGGAAAGGATATTGGGTAAGGCGAGCCATGATATAACAATTAATGACGCCTAACTGGATTCGCGATATTACTCGACAATCGAATTGTACGATGAACAAGTGTTCATAGCCCACAGCCGCAGGATCAAGCGACAAGGTCAAAAGATCAAAGATCCGAAATTTTGGATAATATTTGATAAGTGATGATATACATGATACAGTGCTTATGAGAAGATGAAAAACTAACATCATGATGCTAAATTCATGGATTTGATGAACTTTAGACAAAGTTAGAGAACCAAATGCTCAAGGTGGAACACTTGCCCCAAATTCCGCTACATTTTCAAGTTTTACCATTTTTCGCTTTCTCTGTTCGTTCCGAGTATTCGGTTGGTCGGAGTTCACCGCCATCGAACGAAAGTATCGACTTTCAAGTTAACCTTTTATCCAGCATCCGAACCAGAAGCGACCAGATCGCCTCGATGCCCTCCCATCTGCAGGTGCACTTTACATCCCGTTCGCGGTTGTGGAATGTGCTTTGAAATTGATATCGAACTGCGGGGGGAAAGTTCATCAGTAGATCGAAGGAAAACACGACCAAGTGGTAGTTTAGTATTCGAACACCTTGCTCGGATATCGAATTATATTTGCCATTATTTATATTTCCATCTGAAACGTTTCTCAGCATTTCAACGAGCATGGACGTAGCATAGATTTACGTCAGCGGGATAAGCAAAACGAAAATAATACCTATAAAAAGCCATACACTTTTGTATGGAACGCTGGCCTCCTTTGTTTCCTTCTGAATAAGCCAATGGTGGAGGGCTGAAACTTTTTGCAATCATCTCGGATGTTAACCATTGGTTCATCCTCAACTTTTCTCGATATGTAATCGAAAATCGGACGTAATTGATTTGAAGCTCCACCGAAAACCGGACATAGCTTTTTCAAACTAAATTAACTTTGGCCAAATTCATGAATATTGTTCTTCAGTTCAGTTCCAACATCCCCGAAACCCTCGAAAACACACCATGACTTCGTCGTTTCACAAAACAATATAATTTCAAGAAAGAGCAACACGGGTCAATGTCTGCGGTGGGAAAATGATATTGCTATTCCATCATCCGTAGGTTCTGGGAGCAGGTCACAGAACCATCCGTTCACGACCTTCGGTGACATTTGGCTGTTTGTTTGTTTTTTTTTCGTGAAAATCCACACCCAGTGGCGTTGCTCATCGACAGTAGACATCAAATAACTGCGTGAATGCTCCGTGATCCGGGTCCCTTAATCAATCAATCACATGTCATCGGTTTGAGAGGCGGGGAGCTTTTTTGGTTATTAAAATGTCTACTAGAGGGGGATGCTTGCTCTTCGGGAGTGTGTGACACGTGTTGGGCTGTGTACGTTTGTCACTTGTGTGTGTTTATTGACCAGAGAACAAACATTGGAACGTGTTATCGTTGTTTGCGTAAAGTGTTTATTGTTTGGGCATCAGTGACTTGAACTTCCTTTGATGTTTCTGCATCGAGTTATATGCAGATTATATTGCTATGGACATTAACCCCTCTACGCATGATTATTTACCATAAAACTATTTAAGCCGTGATAACTATTTGTTGATCAATATTGTTGTACCGTTTTCTAAAAACTTTTCTTCTTTTATGATCTGGGAAATGTTGGACCCGAAAAAATGGGCCCAAAGACTTCATTGTTTTATTGATTTCACACAAAACAATCATTTTTGGCACTTGTATTTTGCTTGAAGCTTATAATTTTACAGGACATATACCCTCTTCTTTTTTGCATAATGAGCAAATGGATTTATGAACGCGACTAAGTTTATTTATGGATTTTTATTTAATGGATCGATGGGTGGTGATCTTATTGATCGAAGACTCGAAGAATGTTTCATGAATATCTCCATAAATATGTTGATGCCTCCAAGGAATATTAGAAAATGTTTACTACTGTAAATTTTTTCAAGGTGCTTTTTCTGAGTCTATTTTTCATTCCTCCAGAATTTTATAAGATTTCCTTAAAAATCATTGCAAATCACGGCTTTTAATTATTTCAGAAATGATTATGAAGATTCCTTCCATACTTCAAGGGTTTTCAATCTCAAGTAATATCAATGATCATTATCAAGAAACTCAAGTTCTAGAGATTCTGCAAAATATTCATTTAGTTATTTCTGCCGCACTCTTTGGTAGTACTTTTTAAAAGTTTCAAGAGTTTTAAAGAGTCGCTTTTATGTTTTCTTTAGGCGCCACACTTCCTGTAGCAGAATCTTCAGCAACATGAGGAAGTAGGCGATCAATCCTAAAGGGTCGTAGATCGTCATTAGTACTCGAAGCATTTCTCTTTTCGTCGGACAACGCTGTCCAAGTTCCTTGTCGTGTCGGTTCCACCCAACCTTGAAGCAGAAAGCATCTGTGGAAGTGGACCACCACATTCATAGTTCTTTTCCGGTGGATAACTCCGACGATAGAGCTAGATTTTTCTCTGGAACACTTACCCCTTGTAGAACTGAAGGTTTTGTGCAATGATTATTACATCCATGGACTCGGTTAGATGTCAGCTGGGAAACGTCGAGGTTTGCGGTACGGTACTTGAAAGGACTTGTTGAGCTTTTTGTTGATAGTTGTGTAGCAGTACATGATGTTTGAAGGTACACCCATCCCTACCACATTCTTTCGCGTTACAATTTTCATTATGACGCCGGAGACACCTACGACACCATTGAAGTTCGTTCACGGTAGCCCAGCGCGCATCACGGGAAAGTTCAAGAAACGGTTTGCACTTATCTGCCGTTTTGCAACTACTTCTAAATATCGAACACTTACTGTTGGCACGGTACTTGAGTGCATTTATGAATGATAACAATTTCAGCAAAGAGCTTTTAAAGGAGCCATGTGGCACCCCTGAAAAAGTCCCCTTAGAACACGCCTGCCTTTTTGAGCCGCGGGCCAAATTGCAGAAATAATTTTGTGTTGCGGGCCACATTTTTAAATGCACAAAAATTCCCATGAAGTCTTACAAAAATCAGTAAATGAAGTTCTTAAAATCTGACTAAAATCAGTGAATGGAGTAAATTTCATTTAAGGAAATCGAAACAAAGATAATTGCTGCTAAGCATTCTGCTGGACATTTTGAGAGTCCTTTTTAAAATTGTATAATAATCTAGTCCAGAACATTTTGAAGAATCTATCACATCCTGTATCCTGTGAAAATTGTACTCTGAATTCTGTCTGAATCCGACCTAATATGCCGAAATGTGCTAAAATCCTGATCAAGCTTTTACGAAAAACTTGGTCATAATGTCCAAGAATTTAGAAGAATCTTCCCTAGGATTCCTTCAGAATTTCACTCAATAATCATTTTGAAATGCCACCAACACATCTTTGAAAATGCTGAAAAGTATTTCAAAAGAAACCTGCTAATAATTTTATTATAAATTCGTTTCGTGTTCTGGCAAAATGTTACATAGCGTTATGTTGTAATCTTGCCCAGGACTCTTGAAAATTATGTATTGAATTCGTGGATTTTGGCTATGGAATACTGGTAAAAATTCTGTGAGAATCTGGCCAACGTTAAGGCTAATTTGCTAATTTCGAAATCATCCTGCCCACTTAAAGTAAAACATGCAATCATTGGTGGTAATAGCGGGATCCGGGGGGCCAGATAGTCGCAGCGGTAAACACGCTGCTATTCAGCATGACCATGCTGAGGGTCGTGGGTTCGAATTCCACTGGTCGAGGATCTATTCGTAAAGGAAATTTTCTCGATTCCCAGGGCATAGAGTATATTCGTACCTGCCGTGGAAGTGCTCATAAGAACACTAATCTGAGC
The DNA here is from genome assembly GCF_002204515.2 of Aedes aegypti. Classification (NCBI taxonomy): domain Eukaryota; kingdom Metazoa; phylum Arthropoda; class Insecta; order Diptera; family Culicidae; genus Aedes; species Aedes aegypti. Next base: position 90,548,078 of record NC_035108.1, on the reverse strand, counting down.
AGCAGGCTTTGTCCCAGTTGGGACGTAACGCCAGAAAGAAGAAGCAGGATCTGAAATCCAGGAATACAAAAACTTTAAACGTTGGTACACTACTGAAATCCGGTGAGATCGTTTTTAGTACTTTTCTAATTTCTAATTTAAATTTATATACTATGATTTTTAAAATCCTGTTTATTATTTTGCCCAAATGTGTTGAAAATGATGCAAAACAGTATGCGGTCCCTGTATAGCGGGAGAGGGACAAAATAAGTTTTTAGCTCATTTCAGAGAGCGAGCAATGGCGCTTAAACCAAGGCTCTAGAGCCAGGACATTGGAATGAAATGTCCCTGTCCCATCCCAGGAGAACAACAATGGAGTATGCAATTACTTTCTTAGCATTGCCACTCCCAACGATTTTACATATAACCTTACATTGAAACGGTTGGTACGGTTGTCCCCGTTTCTACTTTCATTGAATTGAAGATGATGTTTCTATCAGTTTATTCAAATTACCTAATCGTCACCCCAAAGTCGGCACAGTGGGCCGGTAATTTTAATATTTGTGTGATATCGCTGATATTCTGCAAATATTAATACTGACAAGAAAATACCTGACTAAATCTAGGTATTTCCAGGATGCTTTTCAATATTGGCTGTGCAAGCGCTTAGATAAGGTTAGATTAGAAGCTTACTTAAAATTCTTTGAACACTCTGATAGCTATCGAGATTGTGTGCCATTGTCGGCGGAGCTGGGGACAAATCCGATGAAACTTTGAAGAAAAACTGAGAGAAATTGTATGAGGAAGTTGGGCAAAGCTTCGCACAAGATCTCATAAGCAGTGTTAAGAGAATTGTACGAGCAATTAGCTTGAGAGAGAAAATTCAATAAATAAATTATGCCAAAACATAGCTAATATATAGTTATTAGGGTGTCCGGCCATTTGGCCGAACGCCGTTTGGCCGAACGCTGTTTGGCCGAATGCCGTTTGGCCGAATGCCATTTGGCCGAATAACGAACAAAAATATCTCTTTTTTTTCAACACTGATGTGTTGCATTATCATAAGTGTGGCCCAATAATTGATCAACTAATTAATTTGTTGATTTTTACGATGAGGCGGGATATCATGTTTGTCGATATACAGGGTGTTTGGTTCCATGTTTTTAATAATTGGAGAGTAGATAGGTCTCTATGAGATATGAAAAAGTGCCCATGGAACATAGGGTCGCAAATCACTGCTAAGTGAGTTATTCACGATTTTAAGATTTTCAACTTGTTCATCTTTGGAACCACATATCTAATTAACTATGCGTCATACATTTAATCTCAGCACATGAATCGAAAGCTTATGATCTAATCTATCTTAGTTTCTTGGACGTAATTTTTGTAGAAAATGATTCAAAGGCTCAAATTACGAAAAGTTTGCAAAAAGTGACGGAAAAATCAGCATTTTTCGACGTATTTTTATGAATTTTATTAAAATTATCGTAATTAATGTTAAAAAAATTCTTCTACAAAATATGCATTAACTTGTTAGCTACCAAAGTGTCTTTGAGAGCAAAAGTGTATCTCTCGTAGATTCGTCACAATATCATGTTGAAAGTTGTGCTTCAAAGAGCAAAAAAATCAAAATAAATATCGGCTGATAACTCTATTCGTTCGTCCGTTCGTGTGTTGATGCCTCCGCGTGTGGATGAAGTGCTCGGAAACGACAGATGTCGGTCGTGCCGAAGCGAAGGGGAAATGAAATCGCTTCGCAACATGCGCCATTTTTTTCTTCTCTTCGCGGCGTTCGGTTTGCAAACAGACGCATAAATAGATTTAGTGCGGTCGCCGCACGACCACCGCAGTAGCGAAAGTGTGTTCATAAAGACTGATCCCTTTAAATTCCTCGCACTAGTAGCTGAGCTACGGTGCAGAGCAGATGAAGGGTGCGCTTGCGCGTGTAGCGAGGACTCAATTTATGCATTTCTCGCCTATGACGTGGAACTTTTGATGCATTTTGAAGGGTTTTAGGTCGTCTATTAATTACATAGAGGTGGACAAGTGAGAGCAGAAATTATGACGTGCCATTCACGCCGTTGCAAAAGTACAACACTACCAAGTAAACCTCGCCCGTGATACACAACACGAGCGAGGTGAATTCTTAGGTTCAATAAAGTAATTTAGGTATCGCACTAATGCTCAGCGTGAACTGTTGGAGCAGCAGGATGAAATATCTCACAAAATTAGTGATCGTCTATCCTACTACAGCTTGGTTTTCTGTATAAGGTTGCTTACAAATTATGTTCAATAGATCAATAATCTCTCAGTTAACTATTTTTATAAAATCAAATAATAGACCTACATGTAATATTTCATATAATTTTCAGTGTCGTATCCAGAAAATTGCTCAGGGGAGACGAACGACGCAAAAAAGTGGATATTTTTACAAAAATTGGGATGGCTTAAGACGGTTCAACCACATCATTTTGTTTTTCTTTTATCCAGCAAAATAATAGAATAACTGCATAAAATTAAGAATTTCTTTTGAAATTAAGACTTTGGCAGTTTAATAGGTTCTATATGCAGTCACAACAATTAAAAGTCACAATTTGTAGATCAGTACTTTTCTTAAAAAAAAAAGCCTGAAGCCTTGCAATGTTTGTAATATGAAATCAAATATTTCGAAAAAAAAAAATCAAATAATTCATCAAATTCCAACATTTTTACTTCATTATTGAAACGATTTATGATAGATTGAACGAAAACGACACAATTTTATCAAGCAGGTTGATGAGGTTCTTGCACAAGAATAATAAAATATAAATAAACCTTTTGTTATGCTCCAAATCAAATAGTAATCAGATCAGTACCCAAATATTTGTAGTTCAAAATTTCATTTTTTTTCTCTCTCTCTCTCTCTCTCTCTGTTGAGTTACTGAGTCTTATTTTTTGAAATTTGAATTAAAGACCAAGAGAAGTGTTAATTTTGAACGATAACATTTGAAATATTTGCAGTTTGCTCTAATAGATGGAAAATTAGAAATCAAATTGAATATAATTTAACAATTAAATGTATTAAAATGAACTTAAAACAGTCACAGTCACAATTAGAAATTGAAGCTCTTTCCAAACTTTAGTCAAGTTTTAATCATCAAGTTAACTGTAACTCTAGCGATGGCAAAATCATTTGAAATTTGACTCATGGAACATATTCAAGGCATAAATGTGTATGATTTTACACGAATTAAATTTAAAAAAAAATACCTGCTGGAAACCCACCAAAACCCGGAAATATGAGAATATGTCATTTTTCAAACAAAACTAGTTTCATGTTATTTAAAGCTCCCACAGCAATTTACGGATGCTAATGGTTGTCACTATGGCAAGCCTGTAAAATTTCGTGAAGGGAAATATCCTTCATCATTTTAGTAACAGAACCTCCGAAATGTCAAGAAGGCGAAAGTGTAAACACGACACGTAGCAGAACATTTTTTGGGATGAACAATATTTCATTAATAGTATGTCTTACTATCAAGAACTTTGGTGATCACTAAAGCTTCTCACTAATTTGAATTTCAAATCCAAATGTTTAATTTTAAAAATAAAATTCAATTCACATTTTCAAAACTGAATAAGCCAAACATGCTTTTAAAAGCGTTTTTCGTATTTCAAGTGGTTTCACACCAAAAACTTACTCCAAAATCCACTAAGGTGGAGAGTAGACTGATGCAAATTTTGAAGTTTCTGCTCCCCTATGCTTAAACGATGTTAATTATGATGAAAATGATCCTCCAATTATTTGAAGTGATTCGGAAGAAAATTGGTTGTGCACACGCTATTTGAAGTTTATATGGAATTTACTATGGAAAAGGCAAACCTTTTGTGTTCAGTCTTCTAACTGTTCGCCATAATAATCTATGGAAAAGTTAACACACTCATCTCATGCGAAAACATCCCAGCTACAACTTTGCCGAAGACCACATTTCGATGAGACTTAAGGATAATTTGTTATTATTGATAACAAAGTCTAAATCATGCTGAGATGATCATTCAATTACTTTCAGAGCAACACTGCTTTTTTGCTGTAGAACATAGTAGCCTGGATTACTTTGATCTATTCTTCCCGCCAGGAGCACCACTGTTGCCTGCCGAACAGTTGGTGAAGCATGCTACATGCAAACCAACTTTATGATGATGAATAACAATTTATCCTGAAGTCCAATCAAAAAGTGGTCTTCGGCAAAGTTGTAGCTGGAAAGTTTTAGCATTAGAAGAATTTGTTCACTTTTCCATAAAATATTATAACGAAGAGATAGAGGACCGAAAGCAAAAGATTGCCGTTTTCCATAGTAATCTCCATACAAACTTCAAATAGCGTGTGCACAGTCAAATTTCTTCCGAATCACTTCAAACTTTGGGAGGATGCTATTTACCATAATTAAAATCGTTTAAGCATAGGGGAGCAAACATTTCAAAATTTGCATCACTCTAGTGGAGAGGGAGGGAGGGTTGACCCTCAAACACACCCCCTCCCACTGATCACTTGTTTCTGTTTTGTAGACAATATGATCTTAATTTTCTTTCTGGCGTTATGTCCCAACTGAGACAGAGCCCTGCTCCTTAGCTTAGTGTACTTATGAGCACTTACATAGTTGTTAACTGAAAGGTTTTCTCAGCCAAAGTTGCTGTTTTGAATGTGTATATGGGCAGAGGCATATACGTTTTAAATATTTTATATGGGACAAAGTCCACGAGACCCCTCCCAGCTCTGAAATTCTTTGGAAATGAGCATGTAGCTTAAGGGCAGCCATAAAAGCACTGCAATATTATATAAATGAAAAAAAAAACTCTAGTGGAATTAAATGGTATAGTACTAGATTCGGGTTTTCTTTTATTTATAGGTATTCCACTAAACAGCTCGAAGATTTAATACACAATATTCTTAATTTTTCTCATGATCTCAATTAAATGCTTTTCACACAAAACAAAAGCATGATTACTGCATTCAGATGAAAATATTAATTTAGAAAATAGAATAGAAAGATCTATCCTGCAATTTTCCAAGTTGTTCCAATAATTTCTCCACAAATTCCTTCAGGAATTCTTTCAGTTAATGTTCTCAGGAGTTTCCCAGGGATACCTTCAGACTGAGACCACTTGAGGAATCCTTTGTCGGCCAATACCAGGCTGGTTTTTGGGAGGGCCGAATCAGATATTACCAGATACATCTTGCAAATGAACTTAGATAAATTCTTGGAGTATAACTAGCAGACTCACCATCTGTTTGGATTGGAGACGAGGTGCCAATGTCGTGTGTGAATTTAGATGGAAGTAAGGAGACGCACTTTGGAATTCATTGTTCAACATTGCACTCCAGGGTGATATTAGGAGACCAGCGAGCAAAGAAATGACACTATCATGACACGGTCACATCTTCTTCTTCTTCTTGACATTACGTCCTCACTGGGACAGAGCCTGATTCTCAGCTTAGTGTTCTTATGAGCACTACCACAGTAGTTAACTGAGAGCTTTCTTTGCCAAAGTTATCATTTTCGCATTCGTATATCGGGTAGCAGGTACGATGATACTTTATGCGCAGAGAAGTCAAGGAAATTTCCATTACGAAAAGATGCTGGACCAACCGGGAATCGAACCGAGACACCTTCAGCATGGCTTTACTTTGTAGCCGCGGACTCTAACCACTCGGCTAAGAAAGGCCTACGGTCACATATGGTCCTTGGTCTTGTGGACGATATCGGCCTTATTTAAATCGATCGCAGGTCAGTGGAGGAGGTTTTCGAGGCTCTGAAGAAACTGTATTTTTAGGGATTACCCCTGATACTCCTTCAAGAATTATTTTATGAATTTCTCCAGGGTTCTCTCCAGAAATTTTTTTTATGGATTTCCTATGAGAAACATCAAAGGATTCCTCTAGGAACTCTAAAATTTCTTCGGGGATTTCGCGGATTTCACCTAGCACTCCTTCTCTTAGGAATTCCACTAGGGATTTGTTCAGAATTTCCTCCAAAGATTTTTACAGGAATTCTTCCAAAGATTCTATCAGGAATACCTCTTTGAATGTCTCCAGAAATATTTACAAGGATTTCTCGTAAAAAACTTCCAGAGCTCCCTCCAGGAATTCCTTAAATTACATTCCTTCAGCATTTTCTCCAGAAATACCACCAAGAATACCTCCAACAGTTTCGCTGAGGATTCCTCTAAAAATACGTCCAAGGTTTCCTCCACGATCTACGCAAGAAATAACTTTAAAATTCTACTAAGAATAGCTCCAGGGATTCTTTAGGATTAACTTCATGGTTTCTTCCAGGAATACCTTCAGGTAGTGGAATATCTTTCAGGATTCGTCCATAAATTACTGCTTAGATTCCGCTAGCCATAGCTTCTAAGATTCCTCCTGAAATTTGACCATGGGTTCCTCCTGATGAACTTCAGGATATTTTTATCAATTTCTACGTGGATTTGTATAGGAGCTGACTAGTAACATCCTGTAACTCCTCCGGAGATTCCTGCAGAAATTACTCCAGAAATACTTTCATTTTTTCCTCCAGGAATATCTCCAATGATTTGTTAGGAAAACCGTCAGGGTTTTCTCTAGCAATCAATAACATATCCATTGATTTTTTTCAAGAGTATCACTAGGGTTTTCTCTAGGAATACCTCCAAGGATTCCGTCAGTTATAAACCCATGAATCCCTACTGGAAAACGTTCAAAGATTTCTTCAGAAATATCCTACCTCCATGAATATCTCAAAAGATTGCTCCAAGTAAACTATGAAGATTTCCTTAAGGGAGTCTTTCTGGAATTCTGTTTAAACTTTTCTTCGGTGACTCCTGCAGGCATTCCTCTAAAGAGTTCCTCCAAGAATTCCTTTAGGGTTTCATCCAACGATTTCCTTAGAAATCTCTCCAAGGATTCCATCCGGAGCTTCTCCATTGGTTTCTTCAGGAATTCTTCCAGAGTTTCTCCCTGTTTTTAAGAATAACGATTTGGATTTTCTCTTGGAACTTCAAAGAATCCTTCTTAGAATAATTTCAGGATATTTTTCATGATCTTTTCAAGAATTCTTATGGAGATTTCTACAGTGACCCCTTCAGGAATCAATCCATTCTTAAAAACAGGGAGAAACTCTGGAAGAATTCCTGGAGAAACCAATAAAGAAGCTCCGGACGGAATCATCGGAGAGATTCCTAAGGAAATTGTTGGATGAAACCCTAAAGGAATTCTTGGAGGAACTTCTTAGAGCAGTGTTTCCCAAACTTTATTAACTTTCGCCCCCTTTAGGTTAATATTTTTTGGAATCGCCACTTTAATTTATGAAACACATATGTATGCCAAAAAATGTCTTCGATTTGCATATCCCTTAATATTGTCGGTTATCGGACAATGATTAAAAACGATTAACTGAACAGTATTTTATACAGTCGACTATCCACATCTCGATATCTCACCCTATGTCGATGAATTCTTCGGTCCTTTTATTCTGCATATAATTATCATCTCCATGTGTCGATATCTTCGTCGATCGATGTACTGCTCATAACTGCATATTTGTCAAAATCGACATTTGGACGTATTTTTAGAGGAATCCTTAGAGAAACTCTTGGAGGTATTCTTGGTGGTATTTCTGGAGAAAATGCTGAAGGAATGTAATTTAAGGAATTCCTGGAGGAAGCTCTGGATGTATTTTACGAGAAATTCTTTTAAATATTTTTCTGTATGAGTGAAGAACTAGCCATATGTGTTAAAATTCACATTAATAAAGAAAAAAATGTAAATATTGCTGGTGGCATTCAAAGAGGTATTCCTGATAGAATCTTTGGAAGAATTCCTGTAAAAATCTTTGGAGGAAATTCTGAACAAATCCCTAGTGGAATTCCTAAGAGAAGGAGTGCTAGGTGAAATCCGCGAAATCCCCGAAGAAATTTTAGAGGAGTTCCTAGAGGAATCCTTTGATGTATCTCATAGGAAATACCTGAAAAAAAATTTGCCAGAATTTACCAAACAATTTCTGGAGAAAATCCTGAAGAAATTCATAAAATAATTCTTGAAGGAGTATCAGGGGTGATCCCTAAATATATTGCTGAAGGATGTTTTGCAGATATTCCTCAACGAACTCTTGGAGATATTCAGATTCTTCAGAGCCTCGAAAACCTTCTTCACTGACCTGCGATCGATTTAAATAAGGCCGATATCGTCCACAAGACCAAGGACCATATGTGACCGTAGGCCTTTCTTAGCCGAGTGGTTAGAGTCCGCGGCTACAAAGTAAAGCCATGCTGAAGGTGTCTCGGTTCGATTCCCGGTTGGTCCAGCATCTTTTCGTAATGGAAATTTCCTTGACTTCTCTGCGCATAAAGTATCATCGTACCTGCTACCCGATATACGAATGCGAAAATGATAACTTTGGCAAAGAAAGCTCTCAGTTAACTACTGTGGTAGTGCTCATAAGAACACTAAGCTGAGAATCAGGCTCTGTCCCAGTGAGGACGTAATGTCAAGAAGAAGAAGAAGATGTGACCGTGTCATGATAGTGTCATTTCTTTGCTCGCTGGTCTCCTAATATCACCCTGGAGTGCAATGTTGAACAATGAATTCCAAAGTGCGTCTCCTTACTTCCATCTAAATTCACACACGACATTGGCACCTCGTCTCCAATCCAAACAGATGGTGAGTCTGCTAGTTATACTCCAAGAATTTATCTAAGTTCATTTGCAAGATGTATCTGGTAATATCTGATTCGGCCCTCCCAAAAACCAGCCTGGTATTGGCCGACAAAGGATTCCTCAAGTGGTCTCAGTCTGAAGGTATCCCTGGGAAACTCCTGAGAACATTAACTGAAAGAATTCCTGAAGGAATTTGTGGAGAAATTATTGGAACAACTTGGAAAATTGCAGGATAGATCTTGAATATTTTCTAAATTAATATTTTCATCTGAATGCAGTAATCATGCTTTTGTTTTGTGTGAAAAGCATTTAATTGAGATCATGAGAAAAATTAAGAATATTGTGTATTAAATCTTCGAGCTGTTTAGTGGAATACCTATAAATAAAAGAAAACCCGAATCTAGTACTATACCATTTAATTCCACTAGAGTTTTTTTTTTCATTTATATAATATTGCAGTGCTTTTATGGCTGCCCTTAAGCTACATGCTCATTTCCAAAGAATTTCAGAGCTGGGAGGGGTCTCGTGGACTTTGTCCCATATAAAATATTTAAAACGTATATGCCTCTGCCCATATACACATTCAAAACAGCAACTTTGGCTGAGAAAACCTTTCAGTTAACAACTATGTAAGTGCTCATAAGTACACTAAGCTAAGGAGCAGGGCTCTGTCTCAGTTGGGACATAACGCCAGAAAGAAAATTAAGATCATATTGTCTACAAAACAGAAACAAGTGATCAGTGGGAGGGGGTGTGTTTGAGGGTCAACCCTCCCTCCCTCTCCACTAGAGTGATGCAAATTTTGAAATGTTTGCTCCCCTATGCTTAAACGATTTTAATTATGGTAAATAGCATCCTCCCAAAGTTTGAAGTGATTCGGAAGAAATTTGACTGTGCACACGCTATTTGAAGTTTGTATGGAGATTACTATGGAAAACGGCAATCTTTTGCTTTCGGTCCTCTATCTCTTCGTTATAATATTTTATGGAAAAGTGAACAAATTCTTCTAATGCTAAAACTTTCCAGCTACAACTTTGCCGAAGACCACTTTTTGATTCGACTTCAGGATAAATTGTTATTCATCATCATAAAGTTGGTTTGCATGTAGCATGCTTCACCAACTGTTCGGCAGGCAACAGTGGTGCTCCTGGCGGGAAGAATAGATCAAAGTAATCCAGGCTACTATGTTCTACAGCAAAAAAGCAGTGTTGCTCTGAAAGTAATTGAATGATCATCTCAGCATGATTTAGACTTTGTTATCAATAATAACAAATTATCCTTAAGTCTCATCGAAATGTGGTCTTCGGCAAAGTTGTAGCTGGGATGTTTTCGCATGAGATGAGTGTGTTAACTTTTCCATAGATTATTATGGCGAACAGTTAGAAGACTGAACACAAAAGGTTTGCCTTTTCCATAGTAAATTCCATATAAACTTCAAATAGCGTGTGCACAACCAATTTTCTTCCGAATCACTTCAAATAATTGGAGGATCATTTTCATCATAATTAACATCGTTTAAGCATAGGGGAGCAGAAACTTCAAAATTTGCATCAGTCTACTCTCCACCTTAGTGGATTTTGGAGTAAGTTTTTGGTGTGAAACCACTTGAAATACGAAAAACGCTTTTAAAAGCATGTTTGGCTTATTCAGTTTTGAAAATGTGAATTGAATTTTATTTTTAAAATTAAACATTTGGATTTGAAATTCAAATTAGTGAGAAGCTTTAGTGATCACCAAAGTTCTTGATAGTAAGACATACTATTAATGAAATATTGTTCATCCCAAAAAATGTTTTGCTACGTGTCGTGTTTACACTTTCGCCTTCTTGACATTTCGGAGGTTCTGTTACTAAAATGATGAAGGATATTTCCCTTCACGAAATTTTACAGGCTTGCCATAGTGACAACCATTAGCATCCGTAAATTGCTGTGGGAGCTTTAAATAACATGAAACTAGTTTTGTTTGAAAAATGACATATTCTCATATTTCCGGGTTTTGGTGGGTTTCCAGCAGGTATTTTTTTTAAATTTAATTCGTGTAAAATCATACACATTTATGCCTTGAATATGTTCCATGAGTCAAATTTCAAATGATTTTGCCATCGCTAGAGTTACAGTTAACTTGATGATTAAAACTTGACTAAAGTTTGGAAAGAGCTTCAATTTCTAATTGTGACTGTGACTGTTTTAAGTTCATTTTAATACATTTAATTGTTAAATTATATTCAATTTGATTTCTAATTTTCCATCTATTAGAGCAAACTGCAAATATTTCAAATGTTATCGTTCAAAATTAACACTTCTCTTGGTCTTTAATTCAAATTTCAAAAAATAAGACTCAGTAACTCAACAGAGAGAGAGAGAAAAAAAATGAAATTTTGAACTACAAATATTTGGGTACTGATCTGATTGCTATTTGATTTGGAGCATAACAAAAGGTTTATTTATATTTTATTACTCTTGTGCAAGAACCTCATCAACCTGCTTGATAAAATTGTGTCGTTTTCGTTCAATCTATCATAAATCGTTTCAATAATGAAGTAAAAATCTTGGAATTTGATGAATTATTTGATTTTTTTTTCGAAATATTTGATTTCATATTACAAACATTGCAAGGCTTCAGGCTTTTTTTTTAAGAAAAGTACTGATCTACAAATTGTGACTTTTAATTGTTGTGACTGCATATAGAACCTATTAAACTGCCAAAGTCTTAATTTCAAAAGAAATTCTTAATTTTATGCAGTTATTCTATTATTTTGCTGGATAAAAGAAAAACAAAATGATGTGGTTGAACCGTCTTAAGCCATCCCAATTTTTGTAAAAATATCCACTTTTTTGCGTCTTTCGTCTCCCCTGAGCAATTTTCTGGATACGACACTGAAAATTATATGAAATATTACATGTAGGTCTATTATTTGATTTTATAAAAATAGTTAACTGAGAGATTATTGATCTATTGAACATAATTTGTAAGCAACCTTATACAGAAAACCAAGCTGTAGTAGGATAGACGGTCACTAATTTTGTGAGATATTTCATCCTGCTGCTCCAACAGTTCACGCTGAGCATTAGTGCGATACCTAAATTACTTTATTGAACCTAAGAATTCACCTCGCTCGTGTTGTGTATCACGGGCGAGGTTTACTTGGTAGTGTTGTACTTTTGCAACGGCGTGAATGGCACGTCATAAATTCTACTCTCACTTGTCCACCTCTATGTAATTAATAGACGACCTAAAACCCTTCAAAATGCATCAAAAGTTCCACGTCATAGGCGAGAAATGCATAAATTGAGTCCTCGCTACACGCGCAAGCGCACCCTCCATCTGCTCTGCACCGTAGCTCAGCTACTAGTGCGAGGAATTTAAAGGGATCAGTCTTTATGAACACACTTTCGCTACTGCGGTGGTCGTGCGGCGACCGCACTAAATCTATTTATGCGTCTGTTTGCAAACCGAACGCCGCGAAGAGAAGAAAAAAATGGCGCATGTTGCGAAGCGATTTCATTTCCCCTTCGCTTCGGCACGACCGACATCTGTCGTTTCCGAGCACTTCATCCACACGCGGAGGCATCAACACACGAACGGACGAACGAATAGAGTTATCAGCCGATATTTATTTTGATTTTTTTGCTCTTTGAAGCACAACTTTCAACATGATATTGTGACGAATCTACGAGAGATACACTTTTGCTCTCAAAGACACTTTGGTAGCTAACAAGTTAATGCATATTTTGTAGAAGAATTTTTTTTAACATTAATTACGATAATTTTAATAAAATTCATAAAAATACGTCGAAAAATGCTGATTTTTCCGTCACTTTTTGCAAACTTTTCGTAATTTGAGCCTTTGAATCATTTTCTACAAAAATTACGTCCAAGAAACTAAGATAGATTAGATCATAAGCTTTCGATTCATGCGCTGAGATTAAATGTATGACGCATAGTTAATTAGATATGTGGTTCCAAAGATGAACAAGTTGAAAATCTTAAAATCGTGAATAACTCACTTAGCAGTGATTTGCGACCCTATGTTCCATGGGCACTTTTTCATATCTCATGGAGACCTATCTACCCTCCAATTATTAAAAACATGGAACCAAACACCCTGTATAAGTGCTCCAAGAGCATAATCAATACGATCCGTTCATTCCGGATGAAGTTGTGAGCACGTGTCAAGACTCTAAGCTGTAGATTACCAACGGTGTGCTAGGGTTTGGAGTTTTTTTTATATTTTCATCAGATTTTTTTCTTTCTTTCAAACATAGGCTTTTCTTTCGATTTGTACTGGCTTCATTATTATTGGAAATAATTTAGCTTATATTTTCAAAGGGAATTTTACCTTCTTTAAATCATCGGCAGTTCTTTGTAGTTATACTGGTGTAACAGTTATTTGCGTTACACTGGCTTAAAATTTATAAGAGATTTTTCCTTCTTTTGATCATATGCCGTTCTTTCATATTTGAGTATTTTTCATTGTTATTGGAATTCAGTCTAAGTAAAGAGTTTTATTAAAAACATATAATTTTTAACACAAGGGATGATTTGATGTAATTCTCCACCAAGATTAATATTACAAAGTGTTGACTGAACTCTGCACCGTTGATTGCGTATATCAGTAAACCGGACGAGTTGGAAAATACTCACATCAAATAAGCTCACTGTTTCACAGTTGTGGAGAAGAAACCAAACTTTTGGTTGCTAAAAATTAATTAATTTACTTAGTACGATCAGAATGATTGAAGCAAACTGATGCTGCAGAAGGACGAATAAGTCGTAAACCACATAACATATGTGGAACTCAGAACTGAAAGCGAGTTGAAAAGTTGTACCCACTTCCAGCTGCTGGCATGTGGTATATCTAGTATAGAAGACATCGAACTGTCATCACCAATAGTAAACAAAAAACATTTGATTCGAGCAGTAGACCAGTTGCTGCGAAGATTACAGACATTAAGATCGGGGGACGGTCGACAATGTTGGGAAGCAATGTCTGAAGATAAAACATGTTTACTTTTTCATAAAATGTAATTTTTTTTCTGTCGTACTATTTAATATTCATGTTTCATTACAACAGAGTGTGATCGTTTCCTATAAAAAAAAACTTCCTGTTTCATAACGTGAAAAAGCTTTTGCTTCACAAAATACGTCCATTCATTCACCTAAAAAATACAATATGCTAGAAACAACACAGATATCTAATACATTAACTAAATTATCTCGGATACGCGTGGTGTAAATCTAATTCTAAACTTGTACCATAAATAGTTATTTTCATTCCCTTCGTTGCCACTCTGGATATATGTTATCTTTGGTTCATTTCAATACAATGTAACATTGAGCCACAGACCGCAAAATTAAAGGAAAAAATTTTGATTATGAAGATGATATTTAGAACAAAAATGGCTTAGGCAAAAATGTTACATATTATGAGGACTACATTTTGACATTAACTGACATCAGGGTGGTCCAACAAAATACGGAAATATTTTTGCCAACTTTTATGCTTTGCAACTTACCACTTTTAAGTGTTCTATCAAGTTGATCTTTGTTTAATTTTGAACAACTTTGCCGAAGACGCCAATCTTGTAAGTCTACTGTAGCCGTTCCTATGACGTTTTCAATAATGCAGTGTAGGGCGGTCCAAAAACTGATATTTTGCTCATAGCTTTTTTATTTCAAATTCTATCAAAATTACGCCTTCTACGAAGATCTAGAACTAACTGAAACGTGTATTTTGGTGAAAGAATTAAGTGATTCTATTTATTTGTTTATGAGATATGACCATTTTTATTCCAAAAATTAATATTTTTCAATCTTCAATATCTTCAAAAGGGGGAAAAACGGGGATGCAATTTGTGCAGGATTTGAAAGGTATAACTTAGAGGTTCAAATGGTATATGGTATCTCTGGAGGATATTGGAGGATTTACAGTATAATTTTGATGTGAAAACAAATAGTTTTTACAAATTCATGATTTTGGTTGAAATATTGAACACTACGGCAAAGTTCTAAACATAATTTGAGTGAAAACTGTTCAGCCGAATTTTTTTTTTGCATATTATACTTATTTATATAATGTTTAAATTCATATTCCAAACACTTGTGGTTTACGCTGACTTGAAATGCAACTTATAGGCGAAAATCAGCCTGAATTGGTGATAAAAACATTAATATCTTCTTCTTCTTCTTGGCATTAACGTCCCCACTGGGACAGAGCCAGCTTCTGAGCTTGGTCTTCTTATGAGCACTTTCACAGTTATTAACTGAGAGCTTTCTTTGCCAAAGGTGCAATTTTCGCATTCGTATATCATGTGGCAGGTGCGATGATAATCTATGCCCAGGGAAGTCAAGGAAATTTCCATTACGAAAAGATCCTGGACCGACTGGGAATCTAACCCAGACACCTTCAGCATGCAGCGTTGCTTTGCAGCCGCGGACTCTAGCCACTCGGCTAAGGAAAGCCCCGAAAATCTTACAATAAAAGGAGATATTAATATATCTCCTTTTATTGTAAGGTTCTCGCAAAAGTATTGAACAACATTTTGTTTCCAATGTCAATCAATGTGATTATTCTGCCACATATTCCGATCACTGTGATTCATATTCCGTACAGCACGAATAAACCTATTCATATAAATAATTTAGCATACAAATTAATCTATGCTGGTTTATCTGACATCGAACTAGAAAGTCATTACCTGAGACGAGACTCGCGAAGACGGTCTTCTTTTTCTGTGATTGGTGAGTTTTTTTTCCTTATTCCACTTTGTGTTTATACCAATTATGCGCAAGCTGTTCAAATCCTCACATGAACCTCTCAGCAAAAAATGATTGAGTTTGCATCACATAGAATCATAAATAGTCGTTTGAGTGAAATTGCATGCCAGCAAACGTAGCAGACATTAGAAATAATTAATCTTCTGCTTAGATTTATCAGCAACTTTGGAAAAAACTGCTCCGCTGACTGAGGTTTTCAATAACAATTTACTTTGAACACAATACTTTTCACTTTTTCAGCCATAAAAACGGTGGGCTGCATTTGACGTTTCGTGAGAGGGGAATCTGGGCTGCATATGACGTTGATATTTTTCCTCTTCGCGAGTCTCTCTCAGGTCATTACTACTCCCAGGGTATAAAATAGGTTCAAACACAATGAATTTGAGTTGCAATTGACTTCCACTTCCTGGGAATTTGATGACATATATCGGTGAAATATTTCAACCACCACGCCATACAAAATCCGCGTGTTTGGAATATGATTCTGAATGTTTAATGTGTTAAATCATCAACACAAATGTTTTGAATCGTTGTATATTTCCAATGAGCAGGCTGTGTATGGTTGAAACTGATTAAATTTAATTTAAAAAAGAATTAGACTATGAAATTGGTAATGCTTTTTAGTTTTGTAGAAAAATTACTTTGCAATGGATTACCTGCTTCGCTCTTGTCCACAGCTGATCAGCAGTTTTATCGTTTTTTTTTTTTGTATGGGGAAAGGCATTTAACTTCAAGTTTCTCGTAAATGAAATCATTAGTCAAAAAATATTTGGTAGGCGTGATAACTATCATCATCACACACAATCGTTCGAAAATAGTTTCCAATTTGGAGAAATAATTCGTTAGATGTATTTCGCCATACAAATATTTTAAAATTATACGGTAATTCATCATATATGCCATATATACCATTTGAACCTCCAAGTTATACCTTTCAGATCCTGTGCAAATTGCATCCCCGTTGTTCTTCCTTTTTGACGTTGACGTTCGAAAAATATAATTTTATTATATATTGACGTTCGAAAAATATGATTTTTTGAATAAAAATGGTCAAATCTCAAAAACGAATGAATAGAATAACTTAACTCTTTCCCCAAAATACGCGTTTCAACTAGTTCTAGATCTTTGTAGAATGCGTAATTTTGATAGAATTGGAAATAAAAATGTTATGGGCAAAATATCAATTTTTCATTGACCACCCTACCTTGCATCATTGGAAACGCCATAGGAACGGCTACAGTAGACTTACAGGATTGGCGTCTTCGGCAAAGTTGTTCAAAATCAAACAAAGATCAACTTGATAGAACACTCCAAAGCGTTAAATTGCAGAGCATAAAAGTTGGCAAAAATATTTCCGTATTTTGTTGGACCACCCTAATGTCAACATGTAGTCCTCACCATATGTAACATTTTTGCCTAAGCCATTTTTGTTCTAAAAAATCATTTTCATAGTCAAAATATTTTTTTTCATCTAATTTTGCGGTCTGGCCCAAAGTGCAATGTCGATTGTTGTATTGGTGGTATAACTCTTTTGACATTTCGATGTCCTTATACCAGCATGCAAATATTAAAGTGGGTACCACTTTTTGAGCTCGAGTTCCACTTATGTTATGTGCCTAAACCGTTTTAGTAACTGTCAAAAGCTGAATGACTACAAATGCAATGCGAAAACCTATGCTGGCAGCTATTTCCGCTAGCAAAGAAGTGAAAAATTGCTTACATCTAGGCTGTTCCTCTAAACTGTTCTTTGAAATTCAGCTTTGAAATTAATTACAAAATGCATGGTAATTGTAGTTCACTATTTTTTTCAAATTCGGCCAAACGGCATTCGGCCAAATGACATTCGGCCAAATGACCCTTTCGGCCAAATGGCGTTCGGCTAAACGGCATTCGGCCAAACGGCGTTCGGCCAAATGACCCGGAACCAGTTATTAGGCCCTGAAAATTTGAGAAGCATCCGATTTAAAATGAATTTTTGGTGATTATTTTTGTATGTCTATTTTTTCCGAGGTAGGTTTTCGATAGACGGGTGATTAGTAACATCTTTGGCGGTATCCATGATAATGGCGTGTGGTGGCGGAGAATGATGGGTAGGGCACATTGCGAGAATACCAGATAGCTACTCTGAAAAGATGGTGTTCGCATAGGATTAGGTTGGTAAAAAGGTGTGGGGCACAGCAAACAAGGTTTGCAGACCAAGTGAGTAAGAAGAACGCATCGAGGTAACGAGTTATCGAAATGTGAAATATTGAGAAAGTAATCGTATGAGTAGGTATTGAATTGTACTCATGTTGAAGTAACCAGAAACTCGAAGAGAGTCATTGACATTTGGAACATCTGGATTTTGAGAGTCATCTGTACCTTCATTACAGTTAAATTTATTTAAAATAACGTTTGAATCAATTTAAAGAAAGCTTTCCATGACTCTCCTCAGGAAACAAGCCAGTTCTTGAATAACTCGCGACTCATTCTTGCTATACTTTCATTACACCTTTTATTTTCGTTTTATTCTTATCAGCTTTTAAATGGGTCTTGATTCATGCTTACTATTTCGCACTTTGGCGAGCTCTGCTTTACAGCAGTCTTATTTTTAGTCGAACATTTAACACCTTCAATAAACCAGCAAAACAAAAATCTGTTCAGATTTTGAATCAGCACCCCAATTGGGCTGTTCATCGTACCAATATCTTCAACGACTCATTAAACCTCATAAAACCCTTTAGAAACGTTCCCTTACGCAGCATAAACCAATTCTGTCACACCGACAATGCATCCCAGCCCCAAAAAGCATATGCAGCAACGGCAAGCCGCCTCAAGGAAGCAGAAATTTCAATTTAAAATTGCTTTCACTGCAACTGTGCATTGTGTGCAGCAAACCGGGCTTACAATAACCATACCAGGAAAGGCTCTTTTCTTGCCACGTTTACAATCCACCACGCGGTAGAACCTCCAACATGAATAACTTAGCATCATCATCATCAATAGCTGAACGGTCGTCATCTTTTCGTTAGCGGAGAGGCCCGCTACACATGCTACACAATACGACCAGGTATTCTTCGCGGTGGATGCAAATATTTTGAGAAGCTTACATATTGCCTCTCTTTGCAGTGCATCAGCGAGTGCTAAGGATGGGGAAGAATTTCAATTTGCGAAATTGCTTCCCTTCGGAAAAACGGTCTTCGAGAGCTGAGGGTTGAGATTTGGACGAATTCCGCCGCAAAGACAAATGCCGGCAAAGAAGTTTCTTATATAAATACCATGCCAATATGAATGGATGCCTTTTGTGATTTCAAATAGCGCATACCATGGCGAAGCTCGGTTGTTCGGAATTCTGGGAGTTGGGCAAAGTTGGACGTCGTCGTCGATGAGGGCCTGATTGGGAGTATCGCTTAACAAGGAGAGTGGCATCGGTTAATTATCAATTCAACTGATGTCGCCTTGTTTGAGATTTGACAAAGTTAGAGTTCACGATTGGGGGTGGTGTTTAATTATTAAACGGGAGCTGTATTCAGCCTCCCGTTGAGTTTTCGACAATGGCGAGGTATAACGTCTATACCAGTGATTCCCAAGAAAATTGACGTTAACATTTCTTTGCAAATAAAATTTGATACTTACAATGCTCTCGAAAGTTTAACAAATTCCATTGTTAAAGCAAGAGGCATTGCAATACCAAAATGTGAAATGATATTCGAATCCGTTTATTATGCAGCCCACAGACGCTCAGACGGTATGACCAACATTGACTCCTCCCTCAGGTTGATGCTCATGTTGGTGCTTGACGAATCAATTTGACAGTTTGTGAAACCGGCCAAAATCAAACGAGTTTGATTTTGCTCAAAGCACCGATGTGGGCGAAGCCAAATGTTTGACAAAATGATCATACTGTCTGTAGGGACGTTGCACGAACATCTACGTCAGCATGCCAAATTGAAGCTTCGACGTCCCCGACACTTTGTTTTGGCTGTAACTTTTTATTGCGTGGGTAAAAATTAATGAAAATTTGGGTAATACTAGTTTAGAGTGTTATGTTTATGTGTGGGATAATATTCCCGATTTGTCAAGTAGTCTTCAAGATGTATTCGAAACAAGAATAGCATATCTTGGGCGCGGTGATCGATAATCCTGGTAAGTCCTAGATCGGCAAAAGGCTTGGAATCCATCATTTTCGTCGAAGTGTTTCGTCCAGCAGACCATGAAGCACACAGCTACACAGAAAAAAAATCCGTTTTCGTATCCGTGAACAGCAGACGTGAACTCGTCAACAAGCAAAAATACACCGTGAACTAGATCATGTTTATGCGTAAACATGATGGTAGTTCATGGTGTATTTTTGACAGTTCACGTTTTCCAGAACTCTTTTTTGTGCGTGTACGTATTTTTAAGGCCAGGAAGGCGCCAAACCGGACTGGCAAGCAAAACACGGTGGCCAAATTGCGTGTGCGGAAGCTGTACCGTGAATGGCTGGTCAAGCCAGGCTGTCTCGTCATGGACATCAAGGTGGACACCAAACAAATCCCCGGCCTCGAGTTTTTGTCGGTACATCTCACATGGAGTTTCCGGAAAAGTTTCGGAAGAGATTGATGGACAAATTCGCGAAGAAGTACCTATTGCGATCTGAGGTGCCGATGGTACAGCAAGCCGCACCATAAACGGGCAGATTTATCGAGAAAAATACTTGCAGAAGCGCTTGCTTCCCTTCCTCCGCTCTCACCGTGGTCCTACGCTGTTCTGGCCTGTAATGGATTGGTACGAAGCGAAAGGCGTTAATGTACTCCCGAAGGTGGCGAACCCGCCAAATACACCAGTTCTTCGTTCGATCCAAAAGTTTTGGGCGATAATGAAGAAAAAGTTGAAGAAAAGCGGAAAACCATTCAAAACCGATGAAGCTTTGAAGAAAAACTGGGAGAAATTGTGTAAGAAAGATGGACAACGCCTCGCCCAAGATCTCATGGGCAGTGTTAAGTGAAATGTACGAGCATTCATACATATAGTTACTTAATCGCTGAAAATTTGAGACGTATCCGATGCAAAATAAACATATGGTGATCATTTTTGTGGGTCTCAATTTTTTCAAGTTTAGTCTTTATATTATTAGCAAATCTACCAGGAGTGCTATCTGTGATTCCTTTAAAATTTCATTAAGGAATTCCTTCAGGGATTGTATCAGGAATTCCTGCAAGCAATCTATCAGGAATTTCATCAGAAATTCCTCCCGGTAAAGCTGTAGGAATTTCTTTAGGAATTCTACCAAAATTTCTTCATGGATTTCATCGGTAATTCCTTCATGGTTCCACCAGGTGTTCCTGCAGCAATTTAATCAACATTTTGCTCAATGATTTAACAGAGAATTCAGAAATTTCTTCCGAAAGTTTACCTGAAATCCCTCATGGGATTCTATCAGGGGTTTCTCAAGGGACTCCATCAGGAGTTCTTCTAGGTATTCTTTAAAAAAGTCTGCAATGGATTCCATCAGGAGAACTACAGAAGGTTTCATCAGAAGTTATTGTGAGGATTCCACCAGGAATTCCTTCAGAGATCCCACCAGGAACTCCATCAAATTTTCCTCGAAGGATTCCATCAGCAGTTCCTCTATGGATCAGGATTTATTCTAGGAAATTGAACACGAGTTCGTCCAGGAATTGCATCAGAAGTACTTTTAAAGATTCAAACTTAAATTCCACGAAGGAATGTATCAGGAGTTCCTTCGCGGTATCCATCAAGAGCCCCTCTAGGGATTCCATCGGAAGTTCCTCTAGAGATTCCATTAAGATGTTCGTCTAAGGATTCTATTAGGTATTTCTTCAGGGATTCTATTTGGGATTTCCTCAGAGATTCCATCAGGAGTTCCTTGAGGGATTGCACCTGGATTTCATCAAAAGTTCCTCTAGCAGTTCCATCAGAAGTTTCTCCACGGACTCCATCAGGAGTTATTTCAGATATTCCACTTGGAATTCGTCCATGAATTCCATCAGGAGTTTCTCTAAGGATTCCATCGGGAGTTCTTCTCGGGCTTTTATCTGGAGTTCCTTCAATCATTTCATCAGGAGATCCTTCAAGAATATCTTTAGAAATTCCTCCAAGGATTCTTTCAGGAGTTCCTATAAGGATTCTATCAGGAGCACCTTTAGAGCTTTCATCTGATTTCTTCTGGGGATTTCTTCGAGAGATTTCCTCAGGAGCTCCTATCGGCATCAGGAGTTCTGCAGGGAATTTCATCAGGAGTTCCTGAAATGATTTCATTTGGAGTTTCTTCAAAAATATATTTAGTAATTCTTACAAGGATTACATCAGGAGTTCCTCCAGATTCCATCAGAAGATTCTCTAGGGATTCTATCAGAAGTACCTTTAGGGCTTCTATCCTCTTTCTTCTGTAGATTTCATCAGGAATTCCTTCAATGATTTTATCAGGAGTTCCTCCATGAATATCTTTAGGAATTTCTCCAAGGATTCCATCAGGAGTTCTTCCAGGGATTCCATCTGGAGTTCCTATAGGGATTCTACCAGGAGTATCTTTTGGGCTTTCATCAGAGTTCTTCTGTGGATTTCATCAGAAGTTCCTCCAGGGACTCCTTCAAGAGTTTCTTCTGAGATTTCTCCTGGAATTCCGCAAAAGATTCTATCAGGATTTCATCTAGAGATTGTATCAGGAGTTACTCGAGGTATTCCAACAGTATTCCGTCTAGGAATATCATAAGGAGTTCCTCCGAAGATTCTTTAAGGAGTTTCATTAGAAATCTTATCCGGAATTCCTCCAGGGATTTCATAAGGAGCTCCTAAAGAAATTTTATCAGGAGTACCTTTAGGGCTTTCATCAGAATTCTGTGGATTTCACCAGGAGTTCCACCAGGGATTTCATCAAGAATTCCTTCAGAGTTTCCAACTTGCATTTTTCCAGAGATTACAAATTTCCAGTGATATCAGGAATTTCATCAGAATTTCTTTTAGGGATATCATGAGGAGTTCCTCTTGATATTCTATAAGGAGTGCCATGAGGAACCTTATCAGGAATTCCTCCAGGGAAGGCATTAAGAGTTTCTTTAGGGATTCCAGCAGAAGTAACCTCACAGATTCCACGTGAATTTCCTCCATAGATTATATCAGGAGTTTCTCACGGAAATGCATCAGCATTTATTTTAGGGTTTGCATAAAGAGTTCCTCCAGGGATTCCATCAGGAATTCCTTTAGGAATCTTATTGGTAATTCCTTCAAAAAATTCAACAGGAGTTCCTATAGAGATTACATCAGAAGATTCCATCTGAAACTTCTCCAGTGATCACATCAGAAGTTCTTTTAGGAATTTCATCCTCAGTTCCAGCAAGGATTTCATAAGCATTTGCTTTAGACATTTCACCTGGAATTTCTCCAGGGATTCTATCGAAAGTTTCTGTTGGGATTCCATTAGGAATTCCACTGAGTATTTCAACAAGAGTTCTTGTTGGGATTTCATCAGGAGTTCTCAAGGGATTCCATCAGGAGTTCCTACAGGGATTCAATTAGGAATTATTACAGGGATAACAACAGAAGCTCTTCTGGGGATTAGATCAATAGTTCTTTCAGGGATTCCATCAGGAGTTCTTCTATAGATTCCATTAGAAATACTTCTAAGATTTCAATATAAAATCCTCCTGGGGTTCCATCAGGTGTTCTATCAGGGATTCTATATGGAATACTTCTGAATAAAGGTTCTTCCAGGAATTTCTCAAGGGTTATTCTGGGTTCCATCAGGCCATTTATCACGGGTTCCTTCCGGAATTTATTAAGGGATTCTACAAGAATTTTCTTCCATGGGTATCCTTAGGGGATTCTTCAAAAGATTCTTTCACGGTACTATTCAAAGGAGCCCTCATGGAATTCCTTCAGAGATTCCTCTCGGAATCCCTAAAGGGATTTCTCCCGGAATTAATCAAAGGATGCGCCCCAAAATTCCTCAAGGAATTAATCCTTAAGGAATTCTTCCCGGAATATCATCAAGGAATTTTGAAGGTTATCAAGAATTACTTCAGGGATTCATAGAAATTTATTATAAGGATTTCATCACCGGAATTACACAAAAGACTCCTTCCGGAATTACTCAAGAGATTCCTTCCGGAATTTTTCAAAGAATTCCTCTCGGAATTCATCAGGGGATTCCTCTCGGAATTTCTTAAGGAACCAATCTCGGAAATCCTCAAGCGGGATTCTAGAGGGTTTTCAGAAATGCCTCCACCAATTTTACCAGAAATTTCTTAAAAGGATTTCACCAGAATTTTCTTATAAGGATTTCATTGATTTGAGAATACACCAATGTTTCATTCAAGTTTCTTAAGGATTCTCTGGTGGATTCCTTAGAAAAAAAAATCCTTCAAGAAATACTAGAAGTAATTGATGAATAAATTCCTATAGGAATCCTCAGAGAAATTTCTGGTAGATTCTTGAAGTAATTCCTGCACAAATTCCGGGACGAATGTTCCGTAGGATCCCTTCAGAGATACAAGGAAGAATCTTTGAAAGAAACACTGGTGGAATTTATAAAAAAAATCATTGAAGATTCACTAGAAGAATACCGGAAGATAATCTTAGAGAAACTCTCAAAAACCCGCAAGCGGAATCTCTAAAAGAATTCCTGGTGATAACTCGAGTAGCAAGTTTTGAAGTATTCTTTAGCAGTACTTCTCGTGGAATCCCTAAAGGCTTCCTGGTGGAATCACTAAAGGCTTCCTGGTGGAATCCTTGGAGGAATTCCTGGTGGAATCCCTGGAGGAACTTCTTGATAAATACTTGGAGAAATTCTGGGTAGAATCACTGTAAGAGATCCTGGAGTAAATCTCTGCATGTATTTCTGCAGGAATTTTTGAAGAAACTTCTATAGAAAATCGCTGATGGATTTTCTGGAGGAATAACTAGGGAGTCATTAGTAGAATCACTAGAAGATTTTTGATAGGAGAAATTGCTGATGGAAATTCTTGGTGGAATTTTTAACGGAATTCCTGTATTAATTGCTTGGAAGGGATTTCTTGCGCAATATCTTCAAGAATTTCTAGAGGAATTCTTGGTGAAATCGCAGGAAGAAATCCCGGTAGAATCTGATTAGAAATTCTTGAAGTTCACTGGAGGAGATTAAATAAATATTTGGTGAAATTTGTGAAGGAAGCATTGGATGAATCACTGTAGAAATCCCTTGGGAAACTTTTGTATAAATCCCTAGAGGAATCTGTAGAAACATTACTAGAAAGAATCGTTGAAGAAATTCCTGGAGAAAGTTTTGAAACAGCTCCTCGTAGTATGAAAAGAGAAATCCTAGAACGAAGCCCTGAAAAAAGTCCTGGTTCTTGGGGAATTTCAGGTGATGAATTTTATGATGAATTCCTTGTGAGGTGTATGAAATAACTAGTGATGGAATCCTTGGAATTAACTTCTAGAGGAATTCCTGTAGGAATCCTTGAAGTAATTGTTATAGCAATCTCTGGAGAAATTATTGAGGCAGCTTTGGTGTAAGTCCTGAAGAATTGGCTGAAGAAATTACTTAAGTATTTTTTTGGATTGATTTTTGGAGGAAATCCTGAACAATTTGTAGTGGAACCTTTGAAGCAATCTCTGGAAGACTGCTAGCTAAAGGTATGCCTGAAGGTTTTACCCGGAGAAATTTATGGTTGAATCTGTGGATAAATTTCTAGAGGAATTACTGATATAATCCCTGGTAGAATCCCAGAAAGATTTTTTGATGGAGTCCCTAGTATAGCTCATAGATTCCTGGAAAAACTTCAAAGCTGAATAACTAGAGGAAACCACTGAAAGATTCTGGATAGAATGTTTGAAAAAAAAATCCCATAGCCATTCCCATATCGATGACTGCTTAGAATAATCGCCGAAAGAGACCTCTCATAGTCTTAGAGTTTTCCCGGAATGCTTCTTGCGAATTATAACTGGAATTCCTCATCCATTTTTTCCGGTACTGATTTTTTAAAGTTTTGCTTATCCTTACTAATATTTTTGTCCAGAAATCGTAGAGATATTCTCCCCACATCCATTAGACTTGTCAAGATTCAAGTCATGTGACAGTCGGTCAAACGGTTTTATCAACATTAATCGGTTTGACTAACTTGGGGGGCAGAGCCAATGTTGGTCAAGCCGTCTGAGCGTCTGTGGGTTGCATTAGACGATGATCTTAAACTCTCGATCTCTCTTACCAATTTGGAGAGACGTCAATTTCAACGTACTCGCGATTCTTCTTCGAAAATTTAATGGCAGGATTAGGAACACAAAATTAAAAAAACTTTTTCTGAATCATGAAACCAAAATTTTGAAAATAATATGTCTTAATTGAACCCTGGCAGAAATTATCTAAAATTTTGCCAAAGTCTTAAATGCTAGTTCTGAAATTAAAAGAGGAAAACAAATCATTATCTTATTGCGAAAAAAAATCAAAAACTTGCAATGAAATTTTGGATTTAGCATTTAGGACTTAGTAGTTCAATGAAAAAATCAAGTTACTCAAGATTTAGAAAGCATGTTTGATAAAGATTTGGAAGAAGTGAGAACTACTATTAAAAAAAATTAAAAATGTTAAAGCTCCTGGCGATGATGGAAATTTTTACATCCTCATCAAGAAAGTTTCAGAAAGTAGATATAGGATATAGGAAATGAATGTTATGTTCGAAATGCTACCAATAAAGTAATAAAAACTAATTGTAATTATACAGTAATGCTAGTTTTTTATACACAGTTCATATGCGCAAATTGCAGCTTAAACAGCTTGGTTACTTGGGTGGGAACCACTGGTCTATATTTTAGGCGCAAGGTTACACCAATCAAGGAATGAGCTAGGAGCTTAAGAAAATTTGCTTCGATCGAAGTCACATCTGTTAGGAACCTGTATTCATATCAAGCATAGAGATTTGAAGGGAAAATTTTCCGTCAAATGCCTCAATAGGGCCCTCAGTTCAAAGGAATGGGATTTGTATGGAAGCTTAGCATAGCGACAACACGTCCCATTTTGGCAGGCTAGTAGCTACTGCTTTATCACGACAACACAATGCAAGTCAACCTTTTACGAAACCTTCTTCCCGAGGAACAGTTATAAAACACTTTTATGCAGCGACAAATTCAATTTTGATGTGGCAAGGGGTAGTTTTAGCTTTTTATTGCGCTTTTCGTGCTTTGTTGAAGCCGTCGTCGTCGTTAACGGGCGTCTTCATCGCCATCGCAAGTAGTGTCGCCATTGCTATTATTATCGTGCCGGCGGATTCGGAAGTTCCAGACGATGACAGGGTGAGGGCAATAAAACGACGGATGTTCGAGAGTTTCAACAGTTTGCAATTGATAGCACGAATCGATAGTGGAGATGAATAGCAAATTGAGTTTTCTTTGGAGGAGTTCTTGTTACTTTGTTAGCGCTTGGGAGCTTCTTTGTCGGTGAGTATTAGCTTCAATGTAATTTCACTTATTGATGACATTCGATAATAGTATTTACGAATTCTGTGTTTTGTAGTAATAAGTCACGAATGTAAATTAAGAATAAGAGTAGAGTATACGCATTATCTGATGATGTTGGGATTTTCCGTTGACGTAGATACGGAAAAGAAGTTACCTGCGATGACATAAGCAATTGTGTTTCCATTTCATTCGGAAAAAGACAATTTGATATTAGCATTTAGCATTGCATTTTTCTTGGGTAAATCTATTCAAAATTAAAAGATTCGATTACTTGACAGAATAAAATTAGCTTGTCATTCAGATTATAATTTATCTGATGGGAATTGTTAAGCAAGTTTGCGATGAATGAAAACAAAAAATTGTTCGAGATTCTGCATGGGGAATTCTGGCTGCTAGAAAACGTTGCTGTTCATTTGCCTGGTGGAGGGCAATCCCAAAAGTTATACTTATGGTTGACCCCGCAATTTGCACATGAAAACTTTTTGGTATCTTCCTTCACAGGACAGACATCCTTGGCATGAAAAGAACCTCCAGAAATGATGCATTTAGAGAGCATGCGGCAATGTTTGGTACCATGACCCCACTTGAGAAGACCTTTCAAGACCATTTTGATTCAAAATTTTTGAACGTTCAGTTTTGTCGTCATAAGTAAAAAAAAGTGCTTCTTCTCTTCAAGATGTTAGAGAAAAGTTCACGATCATTTCGATGCAATTATCAACATTAACTATTTCACCCTTGGAAGAAAGCGGGAATTCCGGAGAATCCTTTTTTCATTTTTGCCACGTTTAGTGACAGTTTTAAATTTTGCTTTTTTGAGAGGAATTTGTTCTCTGAATTCACCCTTTCTTTTGTTCGTGGTTGTAATCATGTTTAGTGAATAAACGAAAGAAGAAGAGACCTTCTAAGAGGTTCTTCACCAACATCACAATGCGTTTTTGCAATTCAGTTACTTACAGCAATGCCCACAGGCCATAAGTAACTCTAATTTGCCGATATTCTACAACTACTTTGCATATCGATTAGTAAAACAGCGTTCTTTTTTTACCCCGGACAATTATCGTCAATTTTCCACCAATTACTGTTACCATCAGCTTCCAGGTTCTGTGGCTTCCGATAGCACACTGGAAGTGAATCCATTCATTTCCGTTCGGAGGCTCTAGTCTGCCGTTGATAGTCCTGCTGCATAGCATCAGCTAACTGTTCGGTACAGACGAGCAGGAACCCACACACCGAGGGCTTGGGATTGAATTAGTGACCCGTTAACGAACACACGAATAGCCTTTCAAATTGCGCTCCGCTTCCAGCTGGGACGTGCATTGAATCACTGATGGGATTAGTAAGTGGATGATCCTTGAGTGGAGTGGATAATGTCCAGAGATTTTTTTTTTCGCTCGCCCTTCCGAACGATGATGTGCTACTTTTCCGGGTTGAGCTCTGGGATGATGAAATCTTAGATCAACCACATATGTGTTTATGAGTATGACACGTTTGATCGCTGAGCAAAGCAAATCAACATCATGTGCATACAAATGAGTTCGTGATTCATTTTGTAAACCGCGTTTTGTGTCATGATGGGCTAGGCATGGTTTTAGACCAAAATGCCTACACCAAAGCAAATCCATACATGGTTATTACAGAGACGGACAAAAACATAATTTCCCAAAAGCTGACATCAGTTGCCGTACCAACACCGGATAGTATACCGGCATAAATACAGATGTTTATGATTCCATCTTCTCCAGCAGTTTCATATAGCATGAATCCAACGATGAAGCACGCAGTTTTCCAGATCGACAGAACACATGCATATAGCAGCTTGGTTTGCAATTGTGAGTGAAGCTGGAATTTGGAACAATGTTTGACCGCTCGTCTGTCCTTCCAACTGAAATGTCTGCATGTCTTTAATTAGCGAGATCCGATATTACTCCCCAAGTGGAACACTATCTGCTATTACATTATTTTACTCTCAGACGGAGCCTGACTTTCAGATTAGTATAAAATTTTCAAAAACATTCGATTTTGTGAAGCTTAATGTCTAGTAAATGGAGGTGGTATGTTTGACATATATACGTTTAATATATAGCAGTTGCGGGACGTTTGGCAAATGTTTGTCCGGACGATTTTTTTTTCTTTATACAATAGATATTATTTTGAGTTATACAAGCTACAGTTATCTACACTTGACTGAAGGTATATCATTGAAAGTTTTCTTCTTTTGAGTTGTTTCGTATTATTTTGCAAATATGCCTTATTGATGGGGAGGCCCGGGGTATTTGCCCCCTTGGCACCTCCCCCCCCCCCAAATCCGGGCCTCACAGTTGTTACGCCGTATTCGCGGGTGTTAACCACAGATACTCAAGGAAATTTAATAGTACATTCAGTTATTCCCGGGGATTAATGAGCATTCAAGGATACTTACGGGTAGGGTGTTTCATGTATTTTGGACAGAGCGTTACGCGTTTATAATTTGACCACCTCCATTCGATTTTCCCGTAAATGGCCAAATTATATACGCGTAACGGTCTGTCCAAAATACTTCGATCGCCCAATTTATTGTTTCTCACAAATATTCGTGGGTACTGAGCACCAGTGACTACTCTTGAATACCCATAGATACTCGTGAGTTCCCGTGAAGAATCGGTAAAATCCTTGAGATCCCGTGAATTTCCATAAGTATCCCGACATATTGAGTTGTAGGTTATGGCCTTCAGTCTATTATGCTCAAAAACGGATTTTAAGTTTTTCATCCGACGTTTCGGACACATTTATTCTGCCTTTTTCAAGGAGTTAACTGTGTTCCGTTTCCGAGAAAACGGAACACAGTTAACTCCTTGAAAAAGGCACAATAAATGTGTCCGAAACGTCGGATGAAAACTTAAAATCCGTTTTAGAGCATAATAGACTGAAGGCCATAACCTACAACATAATCATCACAGTCGTATCCCTGAGAAAGTTCAAAATATATCATATTGAGATATAATTATACTACGTTGATTGAACTTAGATATGACTTATTATTTTTCCAATTGTACAAAACAAGATTATATAAGAATGTGTTATTATAAATTTTATAACATATCATCCTACAAAAACACATAAAATAATGGTTATAACTGGAATAAAGTTTTAGCTACGTTCATCATTATAACCAAATCATATCATCACGCTATAATTGTGTTTTATTGTATGAAGATCATTTACCAAGAACGAGTAAGCTTGTTGTTTATTTACGTCACTAACTGTGACATCAAGTTTACAACTCAGACGCGGAAGCAATTTGAAGAACACCAAGTCCGTGTTCATATGCTACAGATGAAACTACACCGTAAGACTGGGAAATAAATTCGGTCCGATTTGTGGCCCCTAAGATCGCTCACCCATTAAGATAAAAAGGTATAATGGTGCGTATTACTGATCTAAAGAAAAACTGCTCTATCGCAATAGCAAATGCATTGTTTCAATAGTTTTTGATGTCCAGGTATTATTTATTTGTTTGTTCATGTTCTGTATGCCCCTATCTCTTACCAGCAATCATATTTACGTGTACAAGAAGCCTCGAAATTGAAGAGAATCGTATTGCCGTATTTGTGTTGAATTATCCCAAGTTACTCTACGTTCATCTCATAGTGAAGTGATTATTGAAGAAATTAAATAGAAATGCTTATATGAAGTGATTCCATTGTGTGTTTGTGAAATTTAGATGTTTCGCCATCTAGTTTGTCAATTTATTCAACTATGGGAAAATACCTTTTCGGTTTATGCATGGTGTTTGAGTTGCATATATAGAATCAAATCAAGTGCAGGCATTGGAAACACTCACTCAATTGTTGAGTTCCCCTCGCTCACTTCCACACGCAATCAAGAGCGAGTTACCGTTTCTCCTATGCTACCAAGTTGAGTGTTTCAATTTCCAATCAGCTTTCTACATACGCTTTCGCCAAATGACAAGATAGACAAAAACATAGATAGAATGATTCACTACCGGCTCCGTATGCCGAAGGCATCTGATTGCAGTAGCGAATGATTGTTTACATTCCTATTCCGCTGGAGTGGCATTCGTATTTGAGTGCTAATGAGCGCTCACTGACTGGAAATACACCCGGCGGTATGATTCAGTGAACACGAAATCTGTATATTCAGTTGAATGCTTTCAGTGATTGAATGGTGAACGCGTTCTTACGTGTCTCCCAGTTAAGAGAGGATCGGTTCTCTCTCCGCTCTGGGAGTCTTTTGATTTTCGGGTTCTAGTGAGTGAGTGAATTTTCCCATGCTTAATCAAGTGAAGAAAAAATCGCAAGGCAATGACATTTTGAAGTTATATATTTTGTTATATGAAATTGTAGTTCGTTTAAATGCAAATTGAAATCAGATCAAATTACTGTCTCCATCAACAATTTCAATCCATTCAATTTTGCATCATATCCAATTCCAACGTGAACTGCACATTTATACAATTTGAAATTACCATCCTTATATGATCTCTGAGTTGCTGGGATGTCACGGTTCAATTCCCATTAAAGACTTGTTTATTTTTTGGAAAGGGTATTAAACCTTTTTTGTTTCATTTCTGGTCTAAAACAAAGACTTTCACACTCAAAAACATTTACCCAAAAAATGAGTGAGAATATACAGTTTTTACCCTCATTAATTTTTACCCAAAGCGGCTTTTGTAACGAAATATGTTACAATTTTGATATGCTGCAGTGCAAAATTTTAGTTATTTTCACAACATCCTGCATCCAATTTATTACAATCGGTGTTGTAAAAAATGGTCGTAACTAAACAACACATCAAATTATAATTTGATAGTTTCAGATAGTCGGGTAGTGAGCATAAAAGTTTTGTTTTGCAGATATCTCAGGATCCTGAACACTTAGAAAGGTGGCGTCCTTGGCAAAGTTGTCCAGTAACTCATGAACTAACATTATTTGAGCCAAGAGATTCGAGATTTTGTCATTGGGTGGCGCTAGTGAGCATACAAGTTTTGCTTTGCGAATATCTCAGAATCCTGATCAAATAGACAAATGGCGTCTTCGGTAAAGTTGTCCAGTAGCTCACAAGTGGCATATGGTGGCAGTATATTGAATTTCTTGGCTACAAAAATAATAAACCTGCAGCTACTGAACAACTTTGCTGAAGACGCCCTCTTTCTAAATGATCAGATTATTAAGCTATCCGCAAAACAAAAGTTCTATGCTCACTAATGCCACCTGGTCACACAATCTCGAAACCTTCGGCTCAAATAATTTTAGCCCTTGACCTTCTGAACAACTTTGCCACAGATGCCATCTTTCTAAGTGGTCAGACTACAGAGATATCCGCAAAACAAAAGTTTCATGCTCACAAGCGCCACCTGGTGACAAAATTTCGAAACGTTTCACTCTAATAATGTTAGCCCTTGTCCTACTGAACAATTTTGAAGGAGGCGCCCACTTTCCAACAGGTCAGTAGAATTCTGAGATATTTGAAAATCAATAGTTTCGTGCACACCAGCGCCGCCTGGTGAGGACTGTCTACTGAACATCTCTTCCGAAAACACCAACCCTCCAAAACATCCGCATCAAGAAAGTTACAAAGTTTGCATTCTTATCCCTCAATCCCTAGTGAAAGTCAGAAATAGCGTACCTGCCGGCCAAGTCATCAATTAAAAGGATGATCCTCAACTCCTAAATGTAGTTTTTACTGAGCACTGTAACTTCGCCCAAGGCAGTACTGTGCTATCCATTAACGCATACGAGATATTCAACAACACCTCCAAACTGCTGAAATCCCATAAGCCCTTGGTGGTTCGTTGGGGCCCATAGAGGTGTACGTATGCTTAGCGAGAGATTAGGTAAAAGAACATTTATAGTTGTTACTTTCCGACAGCTACACACCGGGTGGCTGACACTCTGCATCTTCGAATACTGAATCCGTAACTGATTACCACGCTGCCCCTCGGGGTCTTCGGGTTGCGATCTAACTTCTGTGGAACCTTGTGGGGGCAAGTTTGATGGACTACGTGGTAGTGGAAGGACGTCCCTCGTGCTCGCGGACGGGGTAGTACCACATCGGATGTTGGGCACAAGAGAGCGTGGACTAACCCATCAGACCTTCCTAGGCCCTCACCTCCATAGCGGTCGGTACTACTCGCACGTGGCGTGTGCCTCGACGATAGCTGATGGGACTCGTCGGGCACCAGCACGGGGCTCACCAACGCCTAACGCCTAAATCCGGACGGTACCAATATCCGGACACTCTGATAATATCCAATTATTTTGTCCTAATTTGAACGTTAAAGAATTGGATTTTATTCATACTTTTGACTTTAAATATTTACTACCATTTCAATCTAGTTAACATTGCCAAATAATTACTAGAAATAAAAATAAGTTTGTTGTTTCTGTCGAACGTCATTTCATCGCGATCCGTTTTGATTCAAGTTAGACGAACTGTGAACGCACAAACTAGGGCACGAACAACGTTTAGTGAATAAAAAGTGTGTGAAGCATATTTTTGTGGATTGTTTGAACAGAATTAAGTCCAAAATGATACTTTTAATGTTCGATTACACTACTGATGTGAAAATAATACAAATGTGTATTCAAACGGTGTAAAAAGAGACTGTTCGGAATTATGAGCCAGTGATTGCAAATCCGGACATCATATGAAAAACCTACTTTAAACAAGTGTAATTTTTTTTTTAAGATAAAATAAGAGAAGAGTTAAACGATATTCATTAACAGCGTTGTGAGTTATCAGAAGATGGATCAGTGTAAAATTAATTGTGTATATCTTCCGGTATCAGAATCAAGCCGTACGTAAATGAACTCAAGCTACACGAGCTGCAGATCAGGTAGCTAAATCACTAATAATAGTTACGTTTTGATCTTTGTGGCATTATAGGGTGATTACATGCATCGAATTGACACAAGAACGATATTTAAACGAGTTTGTGTGGTTTTCTTGTAATGAAATATAAATATTTCATATTACATTGAAGGTGTCCGGATTTAAAAACACCTTTGTATTAGGTGTCCGGATTTAGAAGCAAGATAGACTCCAATATTTCATTGAATAAAAATCATCAAAAATCGAGAAAATTCCATCGCTTCCATGATGATTTGAAGTATAAGAATGTGTCGAATAATAACACTTTAAGAAAATTCTTAATAAACATATAAGAATCGCAGTTTGAACATTCATGTCGTCTTAAGTATCTGGGTATTGATGCAGCACGGTAAAGTTTTTGAACAATTTTATAATTTAAAGTTATTTTACCATCTTCTTCTTGGCATTAACGTTCCCACTGGGACAGAGCCGGCTACTCAGCTTAGTATTCTCATGAGCACTTCCACACTTATTAACTGAGAGCTTTCTTTGCCTAAGTTGCCATCTTCGCATTCGTATATCGTGTGGTAGGTACGATGATACCTTATGCCCAGGGAAGTCAAGGAAATTTCCATTACGAAAAGATCCTGGACCGACCGGTAATCGAACCCAGACACTTTCAGCATGGCTTTGCTTTGTAGCCGTGAACTCTAACCACTCGGCTAAGGAAGGCCCCACCATCAAGTTATTTTACAATTGTATCTAATTAACTATATCTCCTACCAGAAAACAACTCATAGCCCTGGCAGATTATCGTACTTCCCAGAGATGGCTACTACCATTGTTTCCACTAAGTAAGTAACACGTGATTATCACACATGAATAATTTTGAAAATCCATGGGCACCCAGAAATAACTGTGACTTTTCTAGATTACCCGTGATTGTGGGTACTCTGATCACCCGTTAAAATCTCTTAATCCTTTAATTATCAGTGAAAACTTATAATTATACGTGGGAACCTTGGAATACCCGTGAGTGACTTTATGCCCGTGAGTACCTGTGTGTACTCATAAGCTGCCGTATAAACATGAATAGACGAAAATCGAAATATGTGAAATCAAGCCAGTCACCCCCAAGTCCTAATTGCAATGTCAAAACAAACTAAGCCAATTTTAATCCGAAACGGGGAAGATTAAGAGGTATCTCAAATCGAATTTGTGTTTTACTATATACTCGTCAATACTCCAACAACTCCATAGCTAACGTGATACACGAGGAAATTAAAGTTTGTTCAACCTCTAAATTTATCAGATAGTTCAATAAATCCCCCGAGAGTGCTTTCATAATCACAAAAATATTCCGGGATTCATAGCAATACTACAGGAATGACAAATACTTCGACAACATTCCACAAATTCCAAAAATTTCGATAGTATTCCAGGATTTTTGAAAACACTGCAGAATTCCTTGGGCTAAAGCGGCCATATGTATTTTGCTGTAAAGCGGGCCAAAATTTAACATGTTGATTAAAATAATAAAATAAAAGAAAGGATTGTTTCTTGTACGTACAGATCACTTATTGACAGTGGAAAATGTCGTAAAAGGCAGGAACAAAATATATTTTCAAATTGTTTGCAGTTGCAGTATTTCCTATAAAGTTACAAACTCAAGTAGGTATAACTTGCAGAGACTATTTGTGATAATGATTGAGGCTGACGATTTTTCGGTGTTTAAAAAAAGTTCTGGACAAGTCACGTTTGATTTATGTGGTTCAATGAGAATTAATGAGAATCCCGATATCTTTTTTTGCCAATTGTGTCCGCCAGTATGATAAAAATATAGATATGAAATATATTTGCTATATATAGTCTTTGATCAGCAAAAACGACTTTTGCTTCTACTCCTCAGCTTTCATAAAGCAAGCAACACGTCAACATTTCCCTCCCATTCCTCAAATTGACCTGTATTCGGATGCAGCTGGCGCCGTTATTGTCTGTTATAATAATAAGAGCAGCAGTACTTACACATTAAAGATTCTACTGATCCCGATTAGCCTCTGCTGATTGTTTTTGTAAGCACAGTGCTCATGTTCATGCTCATGCTCACTTGTCAAATTTTTGAGAGACTATCGTAAACTCAAAACGTAGCCTCTAAACCTTCAAAGATATCAAAATATTCGCCGAAAAGTCGGAGAAGTAAATGTAAAAGTCGTTTTAGTTGCCTAAATGCCATTAAAACTTCTGAAATAACAGTCATCACAGCATCCATGAAATATATTTCATAAGAAGCCTTGTTTGGCATTGAAATATAATCTTATTTTGAACAGCAAACGATAGCTGCCCGAAGAAATCATTAGATTCTGGAATACAATTCTTAAAGGAATCTAGAGAAAATCTCTTTTCTAAACCTAAATGGGATTTCATAGGAACTAGAGGAAGACTGTGACAAGTTCTGAAACGAAAGCTTACAGAATCATGAAAATCCTGAGCAGCATTCCTAGAGAATTTTATTACAGTGACATTGAACATTAACATTAACATTAAAATTATTGTTCAAAATATAAAAAAATCTCCATTAGGTTATCATTGCTTTTTTTCGAATAGATTGAATTTCATCAATTGGCAAATGTTGGATTGAGATTACTTGTGTACGAAAAGTCATGACACGCCCGACTATATTGTTTCTGAGATTTGACCCATTTCTCTAAAAGGTTGAACAAACTTGCTTAAGACTTTGTAGCTCACAGAGAAGCTTGTAAGTGTAAGGTAATGGCCACAAGTTAATGTGACGAAATCTGATGCTAGAAGACGATTTTCACCATTTGTAAAAATCACACTAATTAAAAACCATTAAAAGGCATTTAAGAAATAGTGGGTAAGCAAATTGGGTAGTGATAAAAACTGCTTTAAAAATACGAGACATTTCGCGGGACACTTTTCAGCACGGGACAAAACATCAAAATGCGGGATTGTCCCGCGAAAAACGGGACGTCTGGTCACTTTACAACTTCAAAAAACTTTAAAATATGCCGAGATATTTCAGATTCCACTAACTCAAACTGATTTTCTTGACAACTGTGGAGATGCAGAGTGTTCCTCGGGCTTTAGTAACAATAGTTTATAACTTTAATATTATAGTGTCTTGTTTCGAGTTTTAAGGACTAGATTTGAGCACAAGTTCGATTTGTTTGCGAAGATTCAATAAAATCAACGCATTTTTAAAAAGACTGCACAGCCGAAACAAGACTTACAAGTCGAATTCAACAGTTACAAACACCAATTTTTTGTATAGCATCCTGCCATCTTTAAAGTTATACCTCCACAGACTGGGCTACGAACGACCACCACTGCACGCGTGCAAAAAGACACGATACAGGGAAATTCGAAAATATAGATGCTAGTAAAGTGAATACAACGGCCGGACCCACATATCCATATTGCAATGTTGCAGCAACAGCAGCAGCAGCAGCACGGTGAGATACATTGCATCCAACCAACAAGAGAGCTCATCATTTCCATTGCAACTGTCGAAAAAGCAGCAGCTGCATCTGCAATCAACGGACAACGATGACTGACAACCGCGAGAACGGATGCGATGAGAATGATGGTTTTTCTCTGATGCTCGCGATTGTACGTTTTTGCTTCATCGCCATTGAAGCCGTAACAATAACTTCATTGCCGACTATCGTGGTAAATTGAATGAAATTGAGTTTTTTTTTCTTTCGACAATTGAACTAACGATATTGAGACTGGTAGTATCATTGTGATCTGGAGAGTCATTACAATGCTAAGAAGATTATCAAGAGTGTATTTTTTTTCTACTTTTGGACTAGGTTATGTTATCAACAAGGTTTCTCATGTCATGCAATTGAATTCAGAACAAACCGGTAATCAGTTTTCGATTAGTGTTTCGATAAATCCTTTTTCAATATTTCAAATTGGAAACAATATTGAAGCAAATACCAGTTAAAGCCGGCGATAATAATATTCTGGAGTCGTTAGGGTACCTTCGACCTTAACTCAAGTTATATTTAAAGTGAATTAAGATTTAAAAACTTTTGTGATATATGAGAGCATAAATGGTAAATTGATAATGAAACTCTTAGTTAATAACCGTAGCAGTGCACTACGCTGAAAAGCAGGCTATGTCTCAGTTGGCATATAACGCAAGAAAGAAGAAGAACCAGTTGAAGCATTTTGTGAGCTCCTTTTAACAATTGTATCCTTTTCGAACAAAATTTTGAAAATATTAATTATAACCACTGTTCGAAATTTGAGACAACACGGTAGATCCTTTTCTGTAGTTGAACAAAAACACTTTGCTCAAACGTTACAATGGTTGCCGGAAACCATTATCTATCATTAGGAAACGCTTCCACAGTGTTCTATAATTAACTCAGTGATAGACGGGAGCGAATCTCAGAACCGGTCCACTTGGTTAGCCAGTCGAACTAGACATCCACAACCAAAAAAATACAGTTACAGGAAAAATCATTCAAATCCAGACCGACCACTGACCGAGTATGCGAATTTGAAGTTTAGTTTCGAACAGTTTTTTTGTTTAGTTCTTGCTGTACTTTATACTGTGAGGCAAAGTTTCTACAACGGTATTGGATTTCAACGATTGGCATGCTTTCCTAGCCCAGACTGTGAATCACAGGCAAGTTGATTGAAATGCGGCTGCAGGTGGTCAAAACTTTCATGAAGAGTACTGACGGAATACGATTTTGTTCAATTTGGGAAATGCGTTTTTTTTTTCCACCGACGTATATACGATGACGTCTATGTCATTATGTGATGAAAACTTTTTTGTACTCATAGGATTCGGGTAGAGTTTGTCTAGTTAAATAATTTAGCTAAATTTGTCTCTGTAGTGCTCTGCTCATAACTGCATATTTGTCACTTTGACGTACAATGACACATTGAGAATTTAACATGGGCCTCATAATGTGATGCTAATGAAATTTCTTTCATTTTTTTCTGTCTTCTAACCCAACATGCGATATGAGCTGTACCACATCTGAGCTTCAAATTAGTAAAGGGTGTACGGAATCAAATTTTCTTCTATTGCCACGATTAATGCATTATCGTTATATTATGCGTCGAGTCTAGTACACGACACTGAAGACGGCCTTACAGTTGAGGTCGAATTACGCGTAATTGTCAAATGATACATACTCTAGTGGATTTAAATGGTATAGTACTAAATTCGGTTTTTTCATCTACTTAAATTGAAAACTTTATTTTTTTTCTCTTATAAGCAGGTGAAATCAACTCACCTGTAAAAAATCTGAACTGCTACGGTAAATGAAATGTAATAACAAAATGTTAATAAAAACTTTAATTTGTTTTACCAAGTTAGGATGACAGTGTTGTCTAATAAAACAGAACACCTAGATATAAGAAATGAATGTAATGTTTGAAATAATACTAATAAATAAATAAAACAAAATTGTCGATATGAATTCATCAACACTCAACATCAACGAAGACACACGAATCGCGAGTGGTAATGTGGGAAGTAATAATCGCGTAAATTATATTCGACAGAGAACCAGGTAGAGGTAGGCGACTTCGTGGAGGAACACGGATACGCTAGCTGTACGCATTGGAAGAGGACCTAGCGACCCTATACGTTAGGAGCAACTGAAGAAGTATCGCTCAAGGCCGACGGAAATGGAGCTCTACAATACGCCCGACTATGGCGAGACGCTAAGCTGAAGGTAGGTAGGTAGTAGGGTAACTAGAAGGAGCACGTTGTAACACGTTTATCTAAATATGAGCCAGGCCAAAAGAGTCGGAGCCGTTCAAAGGATCCGGATCAGTCAAAAGAATTAGTGATCCGTGACTCTTTTTTGGCTAGAGTCGGTTCATTTGATTGGATCATTTCATTGGATCAGACAAAAAGTGACCCGGAAAAAGAACGAACCGATTCTTCTCCTCTATTCTCTTTCGTACGTTTTTCGGCTTTTTTATAATGATTGACACGTTTCTTGCTTTGCGCGCCACGGCACACATGTAAAGACAATTTGCTGCAGCTCCGCACTCTCAGCATACACAGCCAAGCATCTAATTTGCCCCGCCCACTTGCATACATATAGATGGAAGATAGAGAAAAAGTGCCCACTCAAACGGCGAAGCAAATTTTGCTTCTTCGTTTTGTATCGGCTAGAGGAAATCGACAGAGTATGTCGTGAGTTTCTGGAGAAGTATGTACGAAGAAAGACACGAAAGGTATGATGAATATCGCGCAACACGGATTGAATCTCTCTTTTTCCGTTAGCACGGTTTAATTTGCTCTTTCTTTGCGAACCGCTGAGCTACTGAACCATTCAAAAGATCCGGTTCACTAAAATAAGTGATTCCGATCGGATCTGTTCACTAAAATGAGCCGTTTTGCCCATCTCTACAGGACACTGGATTGTATGAACTATATTTTGAACTACAGTAAGGTTTCCTATTAGACGCTACCATCTACTTTACGCCCACTCCAATTTGTCAGCTGTCGTTCAATTGATTCTAGTGAAATTTGGTTGGCAATAAGAGGTAATTAGCTCATCTATGTCTCAGTCACAAACGAAAAACCAGCTTCATCCGATTGAAAACAGCTAAGAAATTGCGGTGGGAGGAAAATGGGTGACGTCTTCTAGGGGACCTAACTGTACACTATTTGTATGAAATTTGCGAAAACCATTTCACAAACACTCGCGCCATGGCGGTCGCTTGCTTTGTTAAGCAGTCCCTCTGCACAGCCACGGAAAACACAAACAAGTTGCGCCCGAGGAATACGATCTCCGAGGGCCCACTTTCGCACACATAAAAACACTCTCTCTCTCCTGGGTAGTAGGCCAAGAAAAGTTCCATGAAACGATTTGCGAGCACTTTCAAGCGGCAAAAAGCGACTAATCAAAAGATAAACAGCTTCCCGCAGCGTGCTTGGCAGGCACAATTGAATGCTCCCGCGACTTTCACAGCGCCGTCGTCTTTGTCGTTTGGGTAATCGTTTACAACAGAGCTGCTCAACGTTAAAAACGTGGGTCACATCCGACTTACAGTTTTATTTTATGCAGTCCGTGAAGAGTTTGATGACTGGTACGTTCACTTGCATGACATGTCTGGTACGTTCACTTGCACATTAAGTTAGAACACGTTAAAACTGATGGTTTGAGCTTTAAATTCTAATTAAATCCAATATGTTTCTCAAAAGATTTTAAAATAGTTTTACACAAAATCAGCTTTTTCAGCTTTGTATGTTCAACATTCCAAACTTTTTAAACTAATTGTCTTATATTCAGAACATAACTTTTGTTGTAAAATCTTCAATTACTGTAAATTGAAATATATCCTCAATATGTTTGGTATTTCGTATAAAAAAAATCAAAATTATGCTATTTATTTTCACAGAATCTTGGACAAGGTCATAACAGGTGCGTCCCACTCGTGTTCAGATTAGGTATCACTTCTAGTACAGCTTTTGATCCCTTGGTACTGCAGAAGGTACCCAAGTTTGACAGATCGCAGTACACTTTTCACGGCATTCTAGATTATGCTCTGTGCCATGGAATTTTGGGCAACTGCAAGGGACATCGAAGTCTTAATTTCGTCTTTGGTCATAACAAAGGCTTGGAAGGGATTTTCTCTGTGCACTTTTCTCAGCAATTAACTGAATACAAGTTCTCTAAGGGGGTCCCGTAGCCTCGAGGTTACGTTTTTGCTTCGTAAGCGGTAGGTCATGGGCTCGATTCCCAATCCTCCCTCACAAAAAACTCCGTCAAGTCACCAGAAAACGCCGCACGAAGGACCGTGTATTGGGGAAACACATTCATTATCCGTCAGTATCGGATAGTGACTGAGACAAACTGACCCTCTTTGTAGGCTGTTGCCTCACACGACACGGAAACATGGCAAAATGAACCACCACACACCAATGGACTACGACTATATGGATATGGATTGGACCAACGACAGCACTCTCCTCTACCTGCTCGGTATGAGAGAAATAGCAATAAGGATATAAATAGATTCAGTAACGATATGATAATCGGCATAGTAGTGGCCAAGTGCACGGAGTGCCTAAAAAAAAAAGTTCTCTAAAGAAAAACCTTTTTTCACATTAGTTTGATTTAAAAAAAAATAGAATTGTGTGTCCACTAAATAAATGAGATCCGCAGCACAATCTTGCTTGGGCCTACGGTTCAAACAGGTTGGGAGAGCCTGGTTTACAACATGGGCTACAACTGAATGAATAACGGGAAAGTCGTCATAGGATTTGATTGCATCTACCGCCCTTCTCTAGTGTCTAGGAAGAAGATTCACGACCGTCGAGCAATCACCGCAAACCGGAAACAAGTCGTGTGCGAAGAAAACTTTTGATGCCTGATGGGAAAAGTTTGTCTTCATCTTTGTCGGATAATGTGGGACCTATGATTGTAGGCACTACTATGTATTTTACATCTGCAACAATGGCAACCCGTTTGTCCGTGTTTTCCTCTAGTCTGAGTACCTATAAGAGGAGATATGTGCAAAATGCTTGATCAAATCAAATTTATTTTTATTTCACATCATTTTTTAGCACGTAGAACTGAGCAAAAGTTGGGTAAAGCTCAATTTGAAACAAATGAAATAAATGTCATGGTGGTTCGCACAGTTTAAAATTTGGAAAGTTATGGCTATTTGTTGTTTTTAGATGTGACAGTTGTAGTTTTCAGTCAATATTGAACGGCATGGAAAATATATCTAAGAATACAATCCTGTTCTATTTTAAGTAAGATCCTTTTTATGCTTACCATAGGAAGCTTTAAGGTTTATTGATTATTGCATAAATGATTAGATTTTTTTGACTCAAATGAGGACCAAAGTTCGGATCAGCGAAACAGAAATCCTCTTGAAAAAAAAAACTTGCAAATTGCTTAGATCATCTCTAAATTCAGTGAAATTTGTCTGATCGTGCGAAAATAGTCACCAAAATTTCACATGTTTCCAAATTTTTCGAAAAACTGCAATTTTCGGATAAATAAAATTAACCCTATTTTTGGTAATTCTGTAAACATAAGTTCAAGGATAGAGTCAGTCTTGGGAACTGTGACCACAATTCACCACAGTTCATCGATTTTGCCATTCAACCAAAACACAAAGCAGCAGCAGCATCAATACCATCAGGCGTTGCGCTGCCAACGGTTCACACACTGCTTGACTGTTTTTGTCTCTCCACTATGACCGTTTTCGGGCAGCCATTCCAAGGTGAATGATTGTAAAAAGTGTTAAACCATTCAATCGCTAATATTTCGCTAGCGTTTTCAACTAATTGAAATCTATTAGCTCTAACAGAAAGAGCACAATCATTCCGTTGCGATACATATAAACAAGTTCAATTTCATGCTACCTTTATCGAGCAAAAATGCAAAACCCCGAAAACCGCAAGAATCGTGTCACCCACCACTGTGCTCGAGTCATTTCGCATTCGGGGTTGAAAAACGTTAGGAAGAAGAAGATTACAGTTTTGAAGAGCCGTGACATTTTTTGGTTTTGAACGGTCATGGTTTGCTTTGGATTTTGATGGTCGGGTAGAAAGATGTAAATGTAGAGGCGGTAAATGTTTGCTCCAGTACTTTTCTCATCACTGGATAGAGTAAAGTATGCCACTAGATTCTAACTTTTGTCCTACTAGTAGGGTATAAGTTCGTGTAAAATGATCAGTAATAGAACTGTTGTAACATAATATAAGTAAATATTTTAACACTAATTGTTCGGCAAAATAATAGCTAATATATTGAAGGTTCACTGTGTAGTATTCTTTTTTTTCTACTGTTATCGTTTTGGAATTATTTATCATTTAACTAAAGTCGAACGTTTACCCCACCTTACTCTAAAATTAAACAAAGTTTGATTACTAGTTTTTGAAAAGAAATATGTAAAAGAAGTTTTATACAATTATTTCAAAACCATCATTTCTATTCTCACCACCAAACTTCATGGCACTCTACCCTAGTTGTCGTTGAAGCATCCTGAAGCATTAAATTAATTTTCATGGGTTTATTTCGGTTTCCAGTGGGAGGTTTACCGAAGTTTCACACCCCATAATAAAGACGATCAATGAACGTTGCTGTAAATTTGATGCTGAGGAATCGTGGGAGGAAATGCTTTGTGTAAACGGCTGCAGGCATTTTTCCGCATTGTGTTTCTAACTACGGCGCCCATCGCTATTATCTGTTCAAACCGAAGGAGGCATTTGGAGGCTTGTTTGGTGGTGCTTTATGGTACGTGATGGAAGGCTGAAATTTTACGTGATAGAATATTGAATCGTACTATTAAATTGAGAGTTTGGGGACGACATGCGATGACATGTCATTTCTCTGAAAATACGTCACAAAACTCGTAAAAAAAATTTCAAAATCTAGGTATAATAAACTATTTCAAAAATTGTTCGATTATTTCGTCAAGGAATTATTCAGAAATATTTTAAGGAATTCCCTCAAGGAATAGTCATCAAATTTCTCCTCCTCTAGAGATTTATCTGAAAATTTCTTATGAGATTCTTGATTTGTTCTATTAATTGCTCATGAACATGGAAGAGATGTTTCTTTTTAATTACTTCATAATTAAGGTACCGGGGTAAGTGGGACGTTCAGGCATTGTTCGTTTGTGGCATAAAAGTATTCATCTTGAAAGTGTAAGCTATAGCGACTAGGAATGTATGAGGTACATATAATATTGTTGCTTTATCTATCATGTGAAATGTGCCATTTCAGCGCCATTTTAACTTACATGGAAAATTGTGACACATTCAAGCTCTTGTGTTGTTTCGAAATAAAGTTTCAAAAATCATTTTATCAGCATGAAGCACAAGTTTTGAGCATTACGAAGAGGTGCTTACGTTGAAAAGACATTTTGATTTCATTTCGAATTTAGTTGGTCCACATTACCCCTCAATTTCTCCATATCCGGTGTGAGTGGGACCTACCAAGTTTAAATTATTATCTTATTGAATAGTGTTTAAACATTCAAACAATCAATATTTCCA
The DNA here is from genome assembly GCF_002204515.2 of Aedes aegypti. Taxonomy (NCBI): domain Eukaryota; kingdom Metazoa; phylum Arthropoda; class Insecta; order Diptera; family Culicidae; genus Aedes; species Aedes aegypti. The sequence continues at coordinate 90,503,410 of NC_035108.1, read as the reverse complement.
AAAGGGATCTTTCACTTATTACGCAATCATTAAAAACAAATAATTTTTTTTTGTCGCACTGAGATGTATTATTTTATTGCTTCAGGTGGTGCCAAAACTTACATCAGCAGAGACAATTTAGAGGAAGATTGGTTTTTCGATTAACCATGCTATATCTTTTTTGCTGAAATTGTGGTATACTTCCACCTTGTTCGTATTCACCTCGTATCGCACTGGATAACATTTATAAAGAGGAATAGATCGCAAATGCAGAAGCACCAGGAAGTGAATATAACTTGTTTCGTCATAAGTAATGTCGCTGTAGAGAGCACGTCAAAGAAGATGGAACCTCCGTTCTTTGAAATGATAAAATATCAATTTCTCTGTGTGTCTCTGTGGGATCTCAATTACTGCTGTAATTACTCCTCAAACAGCAGCACATTCCCATCATAAACTTTGAAGTTGTTTTTCCTTGCATCTCCTTCCTTGCAGGTTGCATCGTTCTTCGGAGTTTGTTCTCTCACACTGGATATGCTTCTATCGTTGGCATATACATAGCTAATCTATGAAGTGAAATGCTACGAAATATTACACCAGTCCAATAGTTGTAATTAAAGTTTAATGGCACACTCAATTGAAGATCAGAAGACATGACTATATACATATTTGTTACAATTGGTGGTTTCGAATCTACATAGGATAACTGCTCCGTAGTTAATATCGTAATAGCATTTTCGTCCAATTGGAATATTATGGATTGGTGCACTTTTCCAATCGTGAATCCGCCTTAAAAAAAATCAAAAATAAGATACTGTAACTGTAAATTGAAGAGCAATATTTACAGTTACAGTTATGAGAGTTATAGAATATAGAAACACTTTGATAAATCATAGAGAAACTTTCACCCTAGACGCAAAGTTAGGAACCGACGCATGGCACTTGTTTGTGGAAATTCCACACAATGTTTACGCAGTCAGTTGAGTTTCTGTTTTGCTCCAAATATTTACCTATTAACTGTGCCATGGGGGCGGATGCTGGTGATTTCACTTGGTTGTGTATCGATCTCATTCGCAGAAAAGCAATTAGAGCATCAGCTGTTTCAAAATGTGAATGCTGTATAGAAACGCTCTGATGAACTTAACTGAATGGTTGTGTCTAATTTTTAACGCAAATTAAGAGAGAAAACTAAAATGAGAGAGAAATCTCAAAGAAACCCTAACACCTGCACGTACACCCAACCACCCTCAGAAAGTCGGAAGTGCAACATTGACCATCCATATCTCTGTCGTTCTCGACGCGATCTAACCCGTATAAGGTCTGAGTGAAAGCAAAAATACTAAAACCCTCACCGATCAGCGAATTTTCAATGGATTCAAATGATTTTTTGTGAGTATACTGACACACATATCTAGTTTCTAGAAGTGGCCAGAGGAAGTCGGAATTATTCCGGTGAGGGTCAGGTCGGGTACAAAACGGTACTGTGCGTTTGTGCCCCTGGAGGTAGGCAAATTTCAAGTCACACATAATTTCCGGAATCGGCTATAATGTGACCACTATATCACGGAATTTCAAGAAAATTGCTTCAGTATAAACCTTTCGAGAAACGATTGAATTGGATAACTTTGATTCCTGATTGATGTCATATCATGTGCATGATTCTACAAATGACCATTTTCGGGTCCCATTTTACGCATTTTACTGCAAAATTATGTTTGATTTATACTTTTCGAGAATTGAAGCGGTTTAGTATACCACAAATCTATAGCCACATCCGGTATATTTTAAACGACGCAAAACTTTTCATTTATAATGTTGAATATCGGATTTAAATGATTTATGCAAATTAAAATAATTGTCATTACAAATAAATGAAAGTAACTTGGCATGTCCCAAAAATAGCCGTTTTTTACTCGACTTGATCCAGTGACCCACCGGAATAACTCCGGCCGCAATAATATTTCCGACTTTCTCTGACCACTTCTAGAAACTAGATATGTGAGCCAGTATACTGACAAAAAATCATTTTAATCCGTAAAGAATTCGCTGAGCGGTGAGGATATTATTATTTTTGCTTTCACTCTGGCCTATACGGTTTAAAAAAAATCAGTAATGGAACCGGACACTATTCAAGATTCAAGATTTTTGAAAATCGCTTCGAAAACGACAGAGAGGTGCATATTCAAAGTTGCACATTTCACACATGTTGTCGGTGTTTCCATTGATAAATCGACGGTTTTGTCTCAGCAATAAGTCTGAAAATTGCCTATTAAATTTCGCATGTAATTTATTTGAAAAAATCTAGCTCCGAAACTCTTGGCTTTAAAGAAATACGTTGCATGAAGATGTTGTAAGGAACCGTTCGGGCTACGAGGTAAAAATGTACACTGAAACAAGGTGCATTTTTTATCATAAAAGTTGAAAAGTAAAACTTACGTTTCAAATTAAAATGATATATAAACAAACACAATTTCTTACATAGTTGATATTTGTCCATATTTTTTATTATCTTTCTTAATAAAATATTGGAGCGTTGCAATCCATCTATATAAATAAAAATGGAGTGGTGTTTGTATGTCACGAAATGGCTTCCGAACGAGTCAACCGATTTGAATGATTATTTTTCCGTTTTATTCGTCAAGTGTTCCGACGTGTTTGTGTGTATAAAAATCCCAGGATATTCACCGGGAAAGTCGGAAAAACAATCGTTTTTCAACAGCCTACTTGATAGCAAGACTAAGTTTGCCGGGGTATATATATATATATACACACACTTAGATTTTTTTCACGAGCTCGGCTGTGCAAATCTCGGTTTCCCGATTTTAACCGACACTCAGCTAACAATTTGTCCGGTTGCTTAGCAACGAAGCACGATTTACTGATACTCGGCTTTTATTTAATGAGGTCCCAGGAAATAAGTTTGCCGGTTTCTCGGCGGATCTCGGTTAAAATTAGCCGAGATTCGGCATTCCAATTTAAGTGTGTTGAAAACTGCGTTTTGGACAAATCCTATTTTTGAAAAGAAGGTACATCTTAATGTATCCTGACCGAAACATAACCTTTCAAGAAACTTATTAGCCTATCTTGAGTTTTATATAACTGGGATGATTTGTCAGAAAATCCAGAAAAAGATCAGTTGAATGAATATAGACTCATTTCCAATACAGGCCCTGAAAACACTTAAATTGATACTTTGACAAAGAAAGCTCTAAGTTATCAACTGTGGGAATGCTAATTTCCAACACACATATTTGCAGAATTAAAGTTGAACATATCACTCTTAAGCATATTTCAGCAGAAAAATCTGTTATCTAGCTACTAATGTAACTTGGGTAGAACACTAAGCTGTGAAGCAGGCTCTGTCCCAGTGCACTATGGTCCAGGAATCAGTTTTACGCGGAAAGATGCATTTTGAGCTTTAGAATGAAACATTAGACAAAAATGGTCTTCTACAAAGTTGTTTGTATTAGTTGAGCCCTTTGTTTGGTTTTATTGAAAATTAGGGTGGACCACATTTTCCTAGAAATTGTGTAACTAACTTTCTTATTTGTAGAAATTATATTATACATGCTTCAGCAAAGTTGTAGACTATTCAATTTCAAGCAACTTTGCCAAAAAAAGTTTTTTTGTATCTCTTAAATTGATCGATTTAGAGCTTTTTTCCTACGGTGACCTAGGGTGGTCCGAACAAAACTGGTTTTCTGGCTCTAGAGTTTTCAATTCAAATTTCTCATCAAAGTGGTCTATGAAACACTTTTAGAGCTTTAAAAAATGCGTAATTTGGTGAGTCGAGAAACTGGCTATCTCCTTCCGTTTAGGAGTTATTGTTGTTTTTCTCTCAAAAACATGCCTATTTTGATTGTGAATTTCTCTGATTGGGGCAAACATAAAAAATATCTTTTGACGGCATTCAAAAGACAAAATAAAATTGTATATTATATCAAAAAATTACAGATGTGTTATTTTTGTAACTTTAATAAAACGTCTTGAAAATCAAATATTTTTTATCACAAAAACTTTAATAACTTTTGAACTAAAATAGATATCAACAATCTTTTTGCATGAAAATTTGCGTTTTGTTAAGTTCTAAAAGTCGTTCATAGACGACTTTGACGAGAAAATAATATTAAAAAAACTAGAGTTAAAAAACTTATTTTTGTTGGACCACCCTGCGATGATTAGGAAAAAATGCTCTAGATTGGTCAAATTTTAAGCTACATAAAAACTTTTTTTGGCAAAGTTGATCAAAATTTTAAGTTCTACCGCTTTGCCTAAGAGCATATACCAGTATTTTTGCAAATAAAAAAGTTGATTATATGAGATGTGTGATATTGTGGACCACCCTAGTTTCAAATGACACAGTATGAAAGCTTACATTTTTAGAAACAATTTTGTAGAAGATCATTTTTGTCTAAAATTTCATTTTCATGCTCAAAATGCAAAATAATGAAGAAATACATACTACGAAAATCTTCAAAATAGTTTTAAAGCCCTATCTTTCTTATTTCAGATTTCTCGTCAAAGCGGTCTATGAACGACTTTAAGAACTTAACAAAACGCAAATTTTCATGCAAAAATATTGATGATATCTATTTTAGTTCAAAAGTTATTAAAGTTTTTCTGCTTAAAATCCTTTGTTTTTCAAGGCATTTTATTAGAGTTACAAAAATAACACATCTGTAATTTTTTGATATAATATACAATTCTATTTTGTCTTTTGAATGCCGTCAAAAGATATTTTTTATGTTTGCCCCAATCAGAGAAATTTACAATCAAAATAGGCATGTTTTTGAGAGAAAAACAACAATAACTCCTAAACGGAAGGAGATAGCGAGTTTCTCTACTCACCAAATTACGCATTTTTTAAAGCTCTAAAAGTGTTTCATAGACCACTTTGATGAGAAATACGAATTGAAAACTCTAGAGCCAGAAAACGAGTTTTGTTCGGACCACCCTAGGTCACCGTAGGAAAAAAGCTCTAAATCGGTCAATTTGAGAGATACAAAAAAACTTTTTTTGACAAAGTTGCTTGAAATTGAATGATCTATAACTTTGCTGAAGCATGTATAATATAATTTTTACAAATAAGAAAGTTAGTTACACAATTTCTATGAAAATGTGGTCCACCCTAATTTTCAATAACACCAAACAAAGAGCTTAATTAATACAAACAACTTTGTAGAAGACCGTTTTTGTCTAATGTTTCATTCTAAAGCTCAAAATGCATCTTTCCGCGTAAAACTGATTCCTGGACCACTGTGCAGTGGGGACGTAATTCCAGTAAGAAGAAAATGACAAACAAAAACACGATATTTTGATGCCATTATCCTATGCTGGTATTATTACGGGAGTGTATAAATATTTAATGATTATTTTTTTCCACAAAACTTTCCAATACAAATCGAAACATATCTTCTTAGAAGGGCTGCTATTTCGAGAGACAGCATGTAAAGCTGCAGATGTATGAAGGAAGTCCACAACAAGACGTTGCAAAGTAACACATCATCCAGCAGAGAAAAATGTATGTTCTTTCATGCTGCATTGCTGTTCATTGAGCCGCATGAACCGATAAACTGCTATTCATCTAAGCATATGAATGACTTCACCGGAATAATTTCTATAAATGTTTCATCTGCAGGGCATACATGCAAGGGCGATGTTTCTAGAGAATTGTGGCAAGTTTGATGTGTCACATATTGCCTTGGGTTAAAAGAATCATTTTTTTCTGTTCCATTGCATATTATGAGTCATTCTACTTTTAATAATGCATTCCATTACAGCAGGAGAAGATGTTGTTATTTGAAAAGTTGGAACGTTTTTCTTATTCAAACTAATAAGGCACACTAAATCTGGGAGTCATGGCAATGACAATGTCTATACATGTTCAGTACACTGTCATGGTATGACCGTTTCCATTGATTTACAACGAATTTATTGTACTATGACCCCACAGTTATTGATCAAATAGTGTTGAGTCCAACCTATAAAATTCAATAAAAATACATGGAAAACGCAAAATTGTAATTGAAAAGCACGAATTGAATCGTGGGAGAAATATGTTTTACGTCAACGTTTGTGTTTCAAGCGAGTTATCCGATGTTGAACGCCAAAGTGATCCATAACTGTGTGGGCATGGTATGTCTTCGCTTAAACTTACTCTGACTTGTCTAATGAATCGCTGTCCAACACAACACGCCAGCTTTATGTTTTCGCTAACAGTAGAATGAAAGCGTATAGCATTTCCAGTTCAGAACGCAATAAATCATGGCATTTTCAAACTGACTTTTTACAACGTAAATGATATTTTGCGCATGTATCAGTAGCTATCCGATGTGACATCTCCCATCATTTTTGTTTAATTTCCTTGATTACGTTTTGAAATAGGTCTGTCAAAGAAAGGGATGTATATAATTTGATTTATTTCTTTTTTTATTGCAATAACTCCTTTGAGGTAGTTTCAGGAAATAACAAGGACATTTAGAAAAATATACTGGATGAGAAAATCATAATGCATAATACATATATGATCTCCCTCGTGCGTTAAAATACACTCAAATAAAGATTTAAAAAAAAAAAAAAAAAACATATATGATCTGTATATAAGCATAAGCACATAAGCCGTACAATCCGGAATTCCTACACTGTGATAGACCGGAACAATAAAAATTGTACAGGGGTCCAACAGATGCTGCTAAGAAGTAGCATACCATCTTTAATGTACAATTCCGAGAACTCCAAACTTCAGTTCGGTTTGATACACCGCTAAGTGAGGACGCGTTCGTGTGTGCTTTAGTTTTTGTTTAATGGTTGCTCGGATGATAGTGAAAATGTTCGAAATAACCAACGTTTGATTCTTGGATGAGTCTTTCGTGGTTGAAATATCATAATATCCAAGTGAAAAGTGCTAATTCCGTCATAATACAGAGTAATTGAGTTGAAGTTTTTGTGATGCAATCAAAAAGGCTGCATGAGTTTACAGTGCGGAAGGGGTAGCATGAGTTTGCCACGAATGTGTTGGTGAATGAAGCTGAGTTGCGTTACGCACGTTACGTTCTTGCATGCGAGTGTGTGCAATGTGCACCCGATGAAAAAAATAATCAAAGTCGAAATGATCGTGAATTGGCCAATAGTTTTTTTTTTCGTGATTTTAGTCAGTGATGCTCAGTAGTGATAGGTGTTCATAGTGAACCGAGAAGGCAGATAACCATGTTTGGAAAACTGTGAAAATGCTGTGAAACATTTGACAGATGTACCAGAAACCCGGTGAGACCTTTTCATGTTAATGAGTTATATTATGTTTTCTAATATATTACTGAAAATTGCATGTTATTACTAGGCGTAATTGCGATTTTATTTTATTTGGATATTATTGTATATTATGGTATATTTTACTATATTATATCACAGACAAACAGTCGACACACTTTCATCAATGTCCATCAAGTTTTTGACAGCTGGTTCAAATCTAGCATATGTGGTCAATCCGCCACCCTCAGCGTTTGTATTTGACGTTTATACACTACCACCACCACCGACCAAACACGGTGATTTTGGCGTTGGTCGTACATATCATCGCAACTATGATTTTGATCGCAGATTTGTTCTAAGTGCTACGTCTGTTTGTCTGTGATTGAGAATCTAGAAAGCAAATATTATTCAATTGAATTGAGTCGCATATGGTTCCATGAATTGCTTCCTATTATAAATGAATTGTGGGAGGGCTTTCCATTAATTTAGCGCCTGATTGGGTCGTTTTTAGTAAACTACATCTTATGTTGGAATCATCATCAAGAATCAGTAGAAGACAAGTTAATTTGATTTTGTATAATACTAGCTTTTACTGTTTTCAGGACCTACCATTTTCTGGAAAAACTAAACGGCAGACAATGATTAAATTTTATAATTCATAAAATTTAATAGATACGATTTTACTAACTAAGTTTACTGCTGATCACAAAAAGATTTTTTTTAGGGTTTCCTTGGTCGGAAAGAGGTTCTAAACAAACCAGTCGAAAGATGTTTATAACAAACCAGTCGATTTCTCATACTACTTATAGCACATTTTTATACACAGATGTAGTTTTTCAGCTTAGTTTGTACTAAAGGTTCTCCTTCAAGGAAGTATTCGGAAAAGCCAAATGCAAGGAGTCGACATGGGCCTGAAACAGTATTGTACTTTTATTTGAAAATCCACTTCTCTGCATCTGTGCCTTTCTTCCACTACATTTTTATCTAATCGTAAATAGGAACTAGTGGGATTACTTGAGATATTGGCGTTTTATAATAAATATTATTTTAGAAGGACTTAATCTTATAAATTGTACTTCGGCTCAAGTTTAAGCAGTAAAGGCTCCATATGCATCGTTCGGGTAAATTTTTATCTATACCGTTTATATAATCATTCTTAGGCACCGAAACTTTAACAATAACACGCATGATGTCTGTTGGATCTCGTATATACTAAGTTATATTGCAATATATTCTATATTATATTGTTGAATTATTTTACGAGGAGTATACCATATGCTGTTTATCGTATAGTGTTTTAAAAATCATTACCTACATTACATTCTATTGCATTATAATGATTACAAGGATTCAATTCTATGGGTGTAACTACTTGGAGCATCATGAAGTCTACATATCGCAGATACTACCTTTATCATTGCTCTTCATTTTTCAGCACGTCGTCCATCTCTACAGAATGTAATTCGTCCTTATTTTGGAGTGTGTTGAATGAGGTTGAACAACTATATAATACATAAATTTGATTTCCATTTACAGTCGAAGCGCGTTATAACGACATCGCAAGGGACCGTCGCAATAGAGAAAAGTCGTTATAGAGAATAGTTATAACATCGAAATGTGTTTCATGGGACCGGAAAAATGTCGCTATAAAGAGCTTTTGTCGTTATAAAAGTTGTCGTTATAACGAGCTTTGACTGTATATATTTTATTATTTGATTATATATATTTTCCATTATGATCATTTCATTTCAAAACATATTGGGATTTGGGAGGGTGCATCAGGGCATCATTGAAGTTGCAGCTGGAAGATGGAGTGGAGTGCCAACCGGAGACTAGGAGAATGTGCCGTAACATCCTGGTAGATGGAGATGAGGACACTTATAGCATTAATCATTTTCAGGATACTGGGTTGGCGGATTATAAATACTATATTATATTATATTATGTTTTTCAAATACCATATTATTTTTACATCACGTTATTATACTATATAACATTGACCATCTGAAAAGGGAGGGGGCATCAGGGCATCATTGATTTTACAACTAGACAATGAAGTGGAGTGCCAATCGGAGTCAGGAGGAAAAGTGTTAGTCGTTCGCGTCTAGTACTTTTCTCTTCAACAGTTGTAAAAGATTTGACGCGCCCTTCTTTTAACAAACCTTTCCGTGGAAAGCTCGACAAGTAGTGCAAATTCTAATACTCAATCTGTTGGATCATATGGCTGGAAGGAGATTCTCTATTTCCCGCGGGTTTCGCGTAAGTGTTTCTACTTACGGGTCCGCCACCCCCCTTTTGACCATTCATACAGCGATATGTTGAATGCAGATTGGTAATAAAATTTGACCTTACTGTTGAGTGGAGCCGCATGCAGAGCAAGACTCAAGCAAGGATTGGTGGCTACCTTCATACATACATACATACATACAATTCCGAGAACTCCAAACTTAATAATCTAAATAGCGGCGCCGGTCGCGTCCTTACCCAGACAACCAGAAATCGCATGAAAGTTCATGTTATAACTCGTTTATTCATTACATCAAACCCGCACAACACCGTGAACATAATCGTCAGATTTACATTTCCTCGCATAAAACAATGTTTTTCTGAGTTCATTTGTACATTTTGTTTCGTCCCGTACACTCGTACAAAGTAAATCGAAAAAATCCGTAGCAGCTGTCATAACAACATTTGTTATCATAAGTTAAGTCACATAAGATCACAGGTTAGTTCGGTAGAATATTTTTACACTCGCATTGTATGTTATTATTCATCACATAATATATGCACGCATATCGCCTCCACTTTTGTACGTAGAAGGCCCTTTCGCGACATCTTATAAGTGCAATTTTGCACATACAAAGCCTCCAGGTGATTTCGTTATACGTACATTTTGGTTGTCTGGGTACGGTCATCTGGGAAGGAATGTTAGTGTGTAATTAATGGATTAAATAAATGTAAATTGCCACGATACAAATTTGTGTTATCATAAGCATGGAACAAGCCCACCAGTTGGTAATCTATCCTCGAATGAAGTCACAATCCCGGTATCAATATTCAAAAGCTGGGATATAAAATCACTCCAATGACGCGCGAATACGAACTGTTAGGCTTGAGCCTTCGTAAAGGGGAGCAGATCGTTAGGCCGAATGGCGTTAGGCCGAATATCGTTATGTCGAAGGCCATTGGACCGAAAGAATCGTTAGGCTGAAAGGGTCATTAGGCTGAAATAGTATTTGACTATTTACTACTAATTCAATTGGCTAACGCACTAATTAGTGTTTTCTTCTTCTTTTAATCAAAGACTGTTCATTTTAGTAATAGTTTACAGCGGATATTGTGTGCTTCTAGGTAATGCAAATAATCCTGATCTAACAACTAACAATCTACTCGACCTAAAAATTCATTTGGCGGCATCTGGGTGATGCAAATTATCCTGGCCCACCCTTTCAGTTACAATTGACCTTACGATCTATTAGAACTTTCTCAATTTTTGGCCTAATGTCTCTTTTGGCCTAATGACCCTTCTCGGCATAACGGCAGTCGGCCTGATGGCTTTTGGCCGAACGGCATTCGGCCTAACAGGATAGAACCTTCGCAAAGCACTGAATCCCTGTTAGAATATATATGAGGCCGGTTCTCTCAAAACCACACCATTCGTTTTTTTTATTCAGGAAAAAAAAACTGGTAGACCTGAGTTTAGTCATGCAGCGTAGGATAACCAAATGCGTGAACATATTTTTTTATATTCTATGTGAAATAGGTCAACATAACAAACTGTTGATATATTTGATACCGTTTTGACTCATATTCCGAACACTTAAGGAACAGTGACTTCAAATGCATCTGATTGGCATAAATTGGCTGAAATTTGTGTAAATTTTAATTTCTTCGCAAAGTCTAACTGTTAGCTGTTGGGTGTACCAATAATAATGTTGATTTAATTAGTTTTAGTATTGTTTTTACGTAAAAGTATGGAACAACATTTTGATTCAAATGCACAATGTTCGCTTATTCTTTCTCATATTCCGAACACCTTGATTCAAATTCCGAACAGCACGAATAAATCGTATTCAAATGAATAATTTTGCAAATAAATTTATCTGAGCTTATTCTACTGGTCTCAAACTCGGGAGTCATCACTAGTCCTGCGGTAAAAATTATATTGGAAAGGTTAAAATTGAATTGCAATTGACTGCCATTTCCTTGTTATTTGGTGACATATTTCAGCGAAACATTTCAACCAAATCGCCATACAAAAACCGAGTGTTCGGAATATGAGTCTGTTCGGAATTTGAGACAAAACGGTACTAAAAACTAATTCTGCACAAAATTTCCATTCAATGACGGTTCTCAAGTTATCGCGAATTTTTAAGTGTAATATACATTTTTAAATATTTTATTCCAATTCGCATGTTCTTTGAGCTGTCCAAGTTTGTATTATTCATAAAACAAAGAATTTATCTTTGGTTTAGGTCTTATACTAAAATAGAAATATAAGTAGTAGAACGCTAGTGGCGCTGTTATCGAAAAATAGAATTATTTTATTGTTACTTACTGTTGAAGTTTTTGATTGCTTGTTAGGTGCCATGTTGTAGAGAATGTTTTATTTTGGCCGAAAAAAATGATTTGACACTTATAGACCCGGTACTCAAGCTGTCAGAGCGTGGCAAACTAGATGTTGGTCACCCGAACAGTCGCGACATTAGCGTTCTACGGCTAATGCTTCTGCTTATACTAAGGACTGAAACTTTTGCAAGGAAAAAATGAAAATATCTTTACCTTCAGTTGTTTCCAATCTTCCACAGCTTTCGTTATCAATATATCAATTAACACTAAATGTTGCGTTTACAACCTACAATAGTGGCACAGGCAAACAGGCGTAACGCTTAGAACAAATTCCATTAAATTTCATCGCCCAGCTTACACCATCATCATCTGGTTAGCATGTTGCACGAAACACTGTTTGTGTCTTGTTGCAGATGACGGTAGTGTGAAACGTCAAACACAAAGAAAAACGATGCGCGCGCCTCTGGGTGTGAGATTTAAGGCGAAGTAGGCCGTCATTGAAATTTGTACGCGTCGTTAATGATTGTTGCTAATTCATCTCACGATTTCGAATCAAAGAAAATCAGTTGGTTTTGCACTAACATAGCTGAAAAAGTATCAGCATACTTTATGCATGTTAGCGCGTACAGTGATTCTTTTTCAAGTCAATATAAACTATCAAGACTGAGTTTTATCACTTTGAAATGCATGCTGAAAAGTCATCATTGTTGCCAAAACGAATGACGGGCTACTTAGCCTTAAAGCATAGCAAGTTTGAAATGATCGTTAAATAAGAGGTCGATGGAAATTTTTTCAGTGTTATTCCCAACCTTTTTGAAGCTATGACCCCTTCTAAATTTCTAGGTACAAACATTCCGCGGACCCCTAAAATGAATATTGTTGACCTTTTTATTCACTTCGGAAAGGGTTTTTTTCAAAGCTGCCTTGCTTATACCAATCGTGCTGCTTCGAATTGCCGGACACTTGCTTTTTGAACGGTATTTTGGATTAAATACCGATTTTTTCACTTGAGATCCACAATTTTGACGTCTTCTACATGCTGCGTTCATAAAAGTTGACAAAATAATAATTTTATGGATGATTTGAAGCCGGTGTTCGAGATTCGAAGCGTCCGGCAAATTTGAATCAACACGGTTCTTGACCTTACAATGTGTCATGTTGAAGTGCTTCTTATTGCAAATATTTCAGATAACTCGGACGAGGAAAACCCCCATGCCAAAGTGAGTCTTGAAAGTGCCCTAGCAAGTTTTTACCCTATTCTTGACAGAGATACACAAAATTTCCCTTCGTAATGTACCACAAATAATGCCGTTTAATTCCACTAGAGTTTATATACTTTGGCAGGTACGCGTATACAGACCTGAATAATAAAGCCGCCTTCAGTGTCGTGTACCAGACTAGACTTCGAAGATTTATTATCATTGGGATTTTCCCAGCGGAAATATTCCAGGTTTTTTTTTCATGTATAGCTTCACGAATATAGTAAGCCTTATTTTCACTTTCAAACTGGAACAAAATCAGAAAGGCGAAGAAAAAGCCAACTGGTGGACTACATGCAGTGGGTACCTACAGCTGACCAGAGAGTTTTACGATCCAATCTCTAGGTCTGTCTGGTTTACGATTATTACATTTGTCGCCAGAAGATATTAGACGGCACACCCGAGAGACCGTTTTGTTCGCAGTATTTGAAGAAAGTAAGCAACTTCATCATCACCGTCATCATTCATTCGAAGATTGGTTTTGCTTTTGATTGGATCTAGTTTGAAAAAAAAAACTCGGTACAACTTCATAAGTACATCAAAAATAGAAATTTTCAATGAATTTGCCAATCCCGGTTTCGGAACCATCTTAATCGAACCAGTTACACCACTTAGTAAAAACAGTTAATCCTACCCATCCGAAACTGATTCGTTCCTTCTTCACCTAATTAGCTATGGCAATCCCAGCCTGATGACACGCCCGGAAATAGTCTAAGAAGTGGCCCATCCAGGAGAAGGGGTGTTGAAGCTTTCCAGATTCTTTGTTCCACTTTGCCTTTGCTTGAGCTGATCCTTTTCCCAAACCCAGTGAAAACTTTTCCATCAAGATCCCGTTATCATCCGTTGCGTTTTTTTTTGGTTCTGGTTTTGGTTCTGGCTCGTCATTGTCCTTTCACTTACAACGCCGGCCTCAATGACTGATGGGCCTCTCGGGGGAGGGAGGGGTCGTCAGGTTCTGATTGAAACAATCTGATAGAAACTTTTCAACTGCGTCAGGCAATGGAAATTAAATTTTGCTCAACTCCGTTTCGTTCGCATCGTCATCATCTTAGTCTTGGTCGTCAACAGCAACTGGTGCGCTGTAAGGCGAAGAAAAGACAGACGGCTTTGGGAGGGGGTGGAACTTAACAAACAACCGGGAAAATGGACTTTTGAATGAGTCAGGGTTCGGGTGCCGGGGAGAGGTAATGAATAAATCAGAAAGACGTTGCTTTCTGTGTTTTGTAATTAGCCCTTAGATGGTCTTGATCTGTTTGGTTTTGGTTGAAAGTTTTCCAAGCAAGTAAAACAGATTATTTACTCATTCTTTACGGGGGCTATGCTCTATCAATGATCACAGTTATCATAAAAAAATGTTTGAAAGCTGTCGTCAAACTAATATACTCTTAATAAATATGTATTCAATATACGCAATCTCAAACATATGATTTTAGTTTCAAAAATATTTTTATTTTCATGCTGTGTAAAACTTTCTCACTCGGCTATGGTTAGAGTCCACGGCTACAAAGCAAAGCCATGCTGAAGGTGTATGGGTTCGATTCCCGGTCGGTCCAGGATCTTTCCGTAATGGAAATTTCCTTGTCTTCCCTGTGAATAGAGTATCATCGTACAATATACGGCAACTTTGGCAAAGAAAGCACTCAGTTAGTAACTGTGGAAGTGCTCATAAGAACTCTAAGCTCAGGAGCAGGCTCTGTCCCAGTGAGGACGTAATGCCAAGAAGAAGACTCTTTGTTGTTACTCCTGGTAGAAAAGTAACGGCTTGAAAGTCATTTATCCGTATCATCTTGTCTGCCAATTCACAAGTGCGAATTCTGTCAATCTTATCAAGTTGAAAACAGTAGGTCAGAATGTCAGATTGCTTCGGCATGATTAGATCGATGTTCTTGAGAATTCTGTTTGAATGAAAGACGGTCATGGATTTTAATGTCTCTATCTTTAGCAATATGTAAGTACCTGAGGATACTCCTGTTCTTGGAAACTCATTTTCGATCAACAAGCTTCTTGGATCACAAAATTAGTTCCATTCCATTGATCCGAAGGAATTTTATAGGAGATGAAGCACCATCCATGCTAGTCCACTTCTTGCAAAGTCAGTACGAATTCCGATTCAATTGTTATTTAATTCTCCGAAGTTAGTCATCCTGTTTGGTCATGTCTTCATTTGGAAAGATTTAACATTTCAGAGTGGTCAAGATGGGAGATGAAATCGCCTTCTCGTCATTAGCTTATTGGAATGCCAAGCAAATAGAGTAATGCAGGGCAAAAGTTTGTACTTCAATTTTTGCTGAAGACATCAATTTAATTTAAAGCAGTTAAGCTCCGGATTGTTAGGCAATGTCATACCGCAACATATTACCACAGATAAACAGACGTAACACTCAAACAAATCCTCCTATCCACCTTTTCATTTCCAATAACCTCAATACACTCCCTTTACGTTTGAGTCGCATGACCGCTATAGCCATAATAAAAATAATATAAAACAATCACGGTCGATACATTCTCCTATGTAACACTCAAAGTTGTTACATTGTACAGTAAAACAGCACTCAATTATAATATTTGGCAATTGCCCATCTTCTCACTCGTGGCGCTTTCCAACAAACATTTTTGCTGAAAAAGAGTTAAACAAATCACTCTTAAGCTTATTTCAGCGTAATACACTATTGTTCAGCTACTAATGTTACTGGGTATAACGGATCCCTGCTCAGTGCTGTATTCGGCTTTTGGTACGTTCTATCGTTTTCAATTAAGTAAATTGAAGATAACCTATCCAGAAGAAGCGCTAAATAGGAGGAGTGGTTTACTAGAACTTTATGCAAACATGTACGTTTGCAACATATGATAATATCAATATTCATATTATGATATCTTCGTAACCCGATTATTGAAATGCAGTGGTGTTCAACCTGCGGCCTACGGACCACATGAGGCCCTTGAAGCCCAAGAATGTGGCTGGCGAAACACTTTTAGGATAAATGAAAATGAGAATATTAGAGTAAGGTGGGGCAAAAGTTTGACCTTAGTGGTATAATCAAAGTTTCCAGAAAAACAATAGCAGTTGAAACAAAACAAATACCATACAGTGAACCTTCAACATAATGGCTATAATTGTGCTGAACAAACTTGTGTCAAAATATCTACCCATTTTTAGTTATACCAGTTTCAAAATTGATTTTCTTAAACGAACTTTTGCCCCACCGGTGGGGCAAGAGTTCGAATCTAGTGTGGGGCAAAAGTTCGCTGGCTAAAACACAAAATATCGATACTTTTATGACAGGCATACTTTATACCAGCCGTAAACTTATGTTTCCCGAAAAATACACACTAAATTTTCATAAAAAAAAATTGCCCAAAATATGGTTAATTGTAATATACTCAAAAATAGTAGTTTTTCGCAAAACTAAGTGGAAATGTAAAATTTTGGTGACATTTTTCGTATGATTAGGCAAATTTAGATAAATTTGAAGATAATGTGTGGATTTAAGGAAATAGGCATTTTTTCCGTGAGTTTATACATGGGTCGAACTTTTGCCCCGCTGATTCGAACTTTTGCCCCACTATGGGCCAAAATTTGTTTCCAAGCATTTATGCAAAAACTAATACACCTCAAAGCATCCTTATGATAAGACTGGAAACGCCCTTACATAAAACATTGAAACAGATTTTGCCTTCATTTGATTCTATGCAACGGAAGTTTTACCGAAAATTAAAATATTCACGTCGAAAAACAACAAATAGCCATAACTTTTCCAATCTCAATAAATTTTTATGATATTTGGAGTGAAAGCCTCTTACTTGAATAGCATTCGAACCACCATGACATTAGAAGTTTTGTTCAGAATTGAGCTAGAAATCTTAAAAAGAAACTCTTGCCCTACTCGAACTTTTGCCCCACTTTACTCTACACAACTACGGTTGTTGTCACTGTTACGGCTCACCAGACGATTGGTTGTTAGTGTAGCCTGAAGTTCATAGACACGAGTATCAATTTGGACACATTGAGATGCAAAATAATGGAATTGTTCTGGGGGGATTCGATCCCACGACTCTCCAGTATGCTAGACAGGGCGCGTTAATCAATAATGTCACAGAACGATTAACGATTCTACAGTGAAGTGGGCCAAAGTCGGCCGCAGTTGGCTTAAGAGCAGGATTGCCTCTATGATTTGGAAAATGTCTGGCAAAAAAAATGTCTGGCAAAATTAAAGTTATTATAATTACGTATACAAAATTATATTTTCACTATCGATTTTGAGGTATCTCATTCAATGATTGAAATTCAATCATTTCAGCTATGGTATGAATCGATTCGACATTTATTCTTCATAGGGGCTTATCTGTATTGATCGATTTCTTTTCATCGATGCTCTCTTTGCATTATTGCAGAAAACTGATTTACTCTTCGGAACATGTTTTTGCATTGAAGAACAAATAATCACTACATCTTGTTTCATGAACAAGAAATATTACGAATTTCTTTAATTTGGCGAAGTTATTTGCGAAAGAGAGGGTTTATGAAGAGTAATTCATCATGTCAGATAAGCCCTCATGAAAAATCACTTTTGAATTATGTTCCCTTAATGTTTGGGGTAAGTAGTGGTAAATTATTTCATAGATGGAATACGTATGGCTGTAAATATTTACAGTCAAAATGATGAATCCGTGACAAAACTTCGCCAGACGCCTGGTCAAACGGCTACTAAAAAAAATCTACATCAGCCTTATATTAAAATTGCGCTCTAATAGAGCTGATCTGGACATAATCGTATGCCGTCCCTTATTTTTCGAAAATGCGAAATGTTATAAGTTCGTCATTGTAAAGTGCTCGTTTTGGTAAGAAAAAAATCAGGTAAAAATTTGAAGTCCGTACGTGGACGCCAAGTGGTCCCCCAACGACCCTAAAGGTATTAGGTAGATATGAACCCTGTGCGACAAATCGAGCTCGCTGCTCTAGTGTACGCAACTCATGTTGCTACTAGTAACAAATTGATAATCAGCATGGAAATTTTTACCTGATTTTTTTTCTTACCAAAACGAGCACTTTACAATGACGAACTTTTAATATTTTGCATTTTCGAAAAATAAGGGACGGCCTAATAATCAGCTTAGTACAAATATGAATGAAACAATATGAATGCATGCTTTAAACCAGCTAAGACATATCATAATTTAATGGAAAACAATCAAAGTAAACTCAATGACAAAAGTTTAAGGACATATCTCCTTGTGTACCAAAATGGCCTCTAATATGGCAACTTACTTCCCCCTTCACTTTCCGCTCTCTCCTCCCACACTTCTCACAGTGTTTTGGAGAGCGATCACAAAAAATGATTATTTGAAGTTACTAACCTTATTGTAGAGGGGTGGTTTCATAACTGAAAGCATTCCATTATGTGTTTTTCACAAATTACTGGTTTTTGAATGGAAACACGTAGTTATTGCTGTGATTTGTGTTTTAAAATATCACTCGCTCCCGAATCACTTCTTCTTCACGCACCGTGATGTTGCTGGCTTTTCGCTGCTTGTTCCCAAACTCACTTTTAATGGTATTTCTACTCACCGTAGCAATTCAAAAATCTGATGCGATACGTAAAACACATTACATTTTCTCGCGCCGTACTCCTGGGAGCAATTAATCACTTAAATTTATCGATTTGTGCTCGAAAAATAACACCCGAACTCGAATTCACTGAGCCAACATTGTTTCTGAATGGGATGCGCAGCTCTCACTGATTGGAAGTGATGTCAGTTTTTGTGTTTGGAATTAAAAATATTAGGATATTTATATGCTTGCTCCAACCACGTATTCGACACTTTCAAAACACTCAAAGGATGTACAAAGTCACAAGTGTTGCAAAATATTATTATGTGTGAGAAAAATAATATACGACGCAATTTAACAGCAAAAATGAATATAAGATATTATACATTATAATTGAGCGTACCATTCAAATGCATACTGATGGCAACTTTTTCCGTCGGTGAGAAGCGAGAGAAGAGAGGAGAAAACTGTCAAAAAAAAGTAAACAACACACGCATGGTGTGAAAAATGCTTATAATATTGGTCAAAAAAACATGTTTCCACTACAAAGTGAAACAAATTGCAATTCTGAGCTTTTATGATGTTGTTGATGAACTCATATCGACAATAATACCTTTGTATGGAACGTGTGCAAGTAATACTGCCTACATAATTCTGTGGGTGGAGGTATACATGGAACATTATAATTTATTTTTGGCCGGCTCACCTAACACTGTGCTCCGTTTTGTTGGGTGGCTCGAAAGGGTGGTTTAGCGGGTGGTTCGAGTGGGTGGCAACATTATGTTTACGTTCTCAATGGACTTTCACCTTAAACTACTAACTGTCAATTACTAGTGAAGTTTTCTGTGAGCTGGAGCCTATACGAAAAATGCGAATCAATACCAATATAACATCGTATATTAGTAAAAGGTTTAGGGACAAAATGTCTATTTCCGAAACGTTGATTGCCAAAACATTGGAAAAGGCATTTTTTTTTGTATAGAGATTCAGGATGGTCTACAGATATATACTCTCGAACCTAGTGTAAGTCACTAAGTTTATCAAAAATGGATAGACATATTGAACATTGATCTTTCGTCTGCACTACACATATTTCCGGTTCCTGTTGTCTATGCCACTGTATGTAGTTTTATTTTATAAGCGTCACATATTATTCAGAATAATTGCTTCAATAATTTACTTGAGACAGAAACGTTTTGCTGGATTTGAAAAAGTTTTACAGTTTTGCAATTTATTGAAAAAGTTTTGCCTTTTTCTCCATCGCAAGTCTGGCACTGATACTCGGCTCCCCTTAAACATTCACAACACGAGCGATCGAACAAAAGTCGAAAAGAAAAAATGTCAATTGAATGCCACTGATCACGATTGCTTTGCTAGGAAACGTTACGGTTTTGGTTGTTTATGTTCTGCTTTCACCGTATGCGTGTCACATTCGACATAACAGGCAAGATCAAACTATTGTGTCAGGCGACATTCATTTGCCACTTTTTTGTGTTTGTCGACGTTTATTCTAAAGCTCGTGCTGTGACTGCTGACCATGGCAAAGAAACTAACGTCGAGCAAAGTGTCGAATTTTTACAGCACTGGCTTGACCCGTGATGCCATAAGCGAGGACGAAATTGTAGAAAAGAGAGAAAGACGTGAGCAGGTGCGACCATATTAGAATAATTCTTGACAACACTGTTTCTCCAACCAATCAGAAGTCAATTGTCCGACTACCTGTCTCAGATGTTTTAAACAAAACGACCAGCCTTTCTTCACCTATCTTTCCTGAGTTTCTCTACAAAGTGTGTCACCTTAGAGAACCCGCCTTGGGCAGGCTTAGGATTGTTGAATTGGACATCTAAGAGAGCCGAAGGAGATGTAAAGTTATGAAAGAGAATGTGGGGTCGTGAAGAACTTCGATTTCAGGTTGACCGACGGTACTGCAGAATCGTTATCCTTTTCGTGGCGTAGTTCGTTAACGCGCCCTGTCTAGCGTAATGGGGCGTCGTGGGATTGAAACTCATCAGAACGATTCCATTATTTTTCATAATTTTGCATATGAATTTGTCCAAATTGACATTTGTGTCTATGAGCTTCAGGGTTTTCCAATTAGAATGATTTATTTAACTATGTTGTAGATTCAAATTATAAATTGGAAATCGGCATGAGAGTCTATAGTGTTATAAAAACATGTATTCTTCAAATAAATTTTACAGGATTTGCTGCTGAATGTTTGTGACTTTCGATCAAAGATTCCATTGCTACCAGAAGGATTTGAAGTCAACCGATTGTGTTCTGTAAAGCCTTGGCAAGTTGTCCAAAATAGAATTTTCGCGAAATACAAATCTAGAAACAAATCTTCTAAGTATTCACGCTTTCAAATTGATGGATTGGTTACCTGTTGATTATGACCAATCTCTAATATTTTCAACTCAGAGCACTGTTTAGTTATTTTGATTTGAATGCTCTTTTAAATTTGAAATTTTTTTCCACTTTACATTCATTTCAAGATATTTTGGTTGATGATTAAATAGCTTAATTTATAAATTGAAAGATTAAAAACAACTCAATTTCGAATATTAATGGATGGATCAATATATATTTAAAAAAATGGTTTCAATCGATTTCTTTTTACTCATGTTAAAACAGTTGTTTCAAATGTGAATGCGCAGTTTTTCAAAAAGCGATTTTTCACAAGAATTTACGCAAAAGTATGAATACGTCGTTACAAAACATTTGATCAGTTGTCTGAATCAAAAAAAAAATGTCTAATTTTGCGTTTGTTTTATTGAATTTCAAAAATTGTTGGTCGGCATTCGATTGTCGTAAAATCTCAATTTAAACATGAAATTAGGCAGCTCGCTTAATCGAAAAACGCATATCTTTTCAGACTAGAACCAAAATACTTACTTCTCAAGTTTCGTTAGATTAGGTGGATCGATTTACACGTGTTGCAAATTTCGGGTTTTTAATGGATTCGCGATAGTGATTTTTTCGCAAATTTCATACAGCTAGCATATCATTGGGGGCCCAGATAGCCGTAGCGGTAAACGCGCAGCTATTCAGCATGACCATGCTGAGGGTCGTGGGTTCGAATCCCGCTTGTCGAGGATCTTTTCGGGTTGGAAATTTTCTCGACTCCCAGGGCATAGAGTATCTTCGTACCTGCCACACGATATACACATGCAAAAATGGTCAATCGGCAAAGAAAGCTCTCAGTTAATAACTGTGGAAGTGCTCATAAGAACACTAATTTGAGAAGCAGGCTTTGTCCCAGTTGGGACGTCACGCCAGATAAAAGAAGATATAGCTGAAAATTGTCATTTAGGACCACCATCCTTTTGTAACGATTTTTGTGTGATATTTTATATGTTTTGTATCAGCTCCAAAACAATGAGGACACCCATCCATCCCATTTGAAGTTACAAAATTTGTGAATGAATTGCACCACGCACAATTTTATTATAAAAAGTGCTCCATAAGACAAAAAAAATCTGAACATTCTTGCCGTAAAATTTATCAAATCATTACAAAAATCACTGCTGTGAATTGGGTCTTTGAGATTTTTTATTGTCAAATTTGTAGATCAAAATTGACACCAAGGCCAGTTTTATAAGTTTCAAACCCTGGAAGTATTGAAAAAAATAAATTGATAATTTTGAGGAAGAATTTTAATCTAGACGACATGGCATTGACAAACTGCCACTTATTCGTTCAGGCAACCTAGTATACATCCTAAGGAGGAAATATACGACTTTTACTTAAAACTATATTTTTTCATTTTTGTCTCGAGGGGAAAAGTTATTTTAAGAAGATCAAGAAAATACGTCGCCAATCAAAATATCTAACTATTCAAACGCTATTTTAAGAAATGAAAAAAATAATGGTACATGAATATTGAAATTATTTAAAAACAGAATAAAGGCGTATGCCGACACTAGTAGTGAGGAACCATCAATAGTTTGCTTGAAAAATACAAAATATAACTTAGGAAAATATAAACGTGTAATAACAAACATGAAACGAGCTCACCAGGTAATCCATCCTCGACTGAACACGAACAACTTTTCGCAATCGAACAACGTGAACAAACACGATCGACCATGATTCAATCACTTCTTGTTGCTGTGCGCGGGAAGCGGAAGGCTTGGAAGAGCGATGGAGATTGTGGAGTGAAAAGAATAGTGTTTGGCCGTATCCGTGTTTGTTGTATTAAGTGGAATTCCGGATGATGAGGTTACCACAGTTTTTTGTATGGACACTACCCCACTGCCCAGCTAAATGCGCACAAACAGAGAATAAACGGAACTGCTCCGACAAAACGAGAATAAAATGAAGGGGAAGATGGTCCAAAACGCCAACTTAAGCTTAATCTCATTTTACCGGGATATAACAAGGTTGTACTAGAAACTTATGATGTAGCACAGTAGTGAACAATATTTTCTATGGCCGAATCAAATATTTTTCTAGAAAAACGGTTTGTTCGACGTCAAATATTGATTTTTAGAAATTGAGTGCTTTCTAAAAATCAATATTTGAAAACAGTACTTGTTCAAAATGCCAAATGGACGGGAGAGAATGAGCCAAAACATTACGAATCAAAATATTGGGGTAGAATGCACTGTTAGATTGTCATCGTGCTATGGGGGTGCTCAGATGTTTAGAATTTTTTGATATTTGAGTTGAAGCGATAGAAATAAAACGTCGATTTATCTGAAAGGCATTGAAAATTAACAAAATTCCAAATTAAGCTATTCAAGATGGGAAGATCGTTGAAAACCCATGAGGTATTTTTGGATCGGGTACGACAAGAATGACAGGAATCGATGTTCAACGCCAGTTTGAGAAAATCGTTGAAAACCTATTCAATATGGGTATTTTTGGATCGGGCACGACGAGGGGATGACAAGAATCGATGTCTGGCGTCATTTTGAAATCCAAGCTGGCGACCTCCGGTTTGGGAAAATTGTTGAAAACCCATGCAGTATATGTACTTTTGGAACAGGCACGACGAGGTGATGACGATAATCGATGTCCGACGACATTTTGAAATCCAAAATGGCGTCCACCGAATTGGGAAAATCTTTGGGCAAACCTTTGAAATATAGGTATTTTCGAAGCGAGCAGGGCGAGGAGATGACAAAAATCGACACCTGTCGCCATTTTGAAATCCAAGATGGCGTCTTTCGGTTTGGCAAATCGTTGAAAACCCATGCAATATGGGTATTTTTGGATCGGACACCACGAGGCGATGACAACAATCGATGTCCGACGACATTTTTAAATCCAAAATGGTGTTCTCCGATTTGGGCAAATTGTTGAGAGCCATTGAAATATAGGTATTTTCGAAGTGAGCAGTACGAGGGAAGACAAAAATCGATGTCTGACACCATACTGAAATCCAAGATGGTGTCCTTCGGTTTGGAAAATCGTTGGAAATCCATGTAATATGGGTATTTTCGGTTCGGACACGACGAGGGGATGACGAAAAACGATGTCGGATGCCATTTGGGAAAGTCGTTGAAAACCATTACAGTATAAGTATTTTTAGAACGGGCACAAGGGGGGGATGACGAAAATCGATGTCCGACGATATTTTGAAATCCAAAATGGTGTCCTCCGATTTGGGAAAATCGTTGAGAACATTTGAAATATAGGTATTTTCGAAGCGAGCAGGGCGAGGGGATGACAAAAATCGATGCCTAACGCCAGTTTGAAATCCCAAGGCGTCCTTCGGTTTGGAAAAATGGATGAAAACCTATGCAGCAAAGAGGGAATCGCACCGAGGAATCGCGAGAAAGAAAAGTGAACGCTTTTGCTTGGGCTTTCCCAAAGCACTGCCCATGGGGTCCTTTGCAATAATTATTCGTGAACGTAAGTGAATGCGATCAGGCGGTATACATGTTTTATCGTTGTGTGTTAAATTATTTTCTAGTATAGTATAGAATCTAGTATAGTATAGAATTGAAGAAAAATATATTGTAGTTTTACAATGAATTATTCTATCCGTATTGTTTCCATCCATTTCTTGTAATTTCTTTTAGATGAAACAGCTTAGAAGCCAAATTCAATTTTGTAATTTTGCAGTACAGTTCTGGCCCGATTTTGTCAGCCCTTTTTCGAGGAGAACTTTTTGTTGTCACCGTTTCATTATCGATTTTTTTCCGAATTTATTTACAACACTTAGGAAGGAAATAATACTGATAAATTGCTTACATTTTGAAGGGGAGCCGGAAGAAGTTAAAAAAAAGGAATCGGGTCATCTATGTAATACAATGTTGTCATCATTAAATTCTGTAATGTTTCACATTAAAACCGTTTCTACGACACTATATCAATAGAGCGGGTCATTTTCATATGACATAGTTTTCTCACCTTTGCCCTTTTTTAAACTTATTCTGGGAAAATCAGACATAGATTTATGAGAAATTTTATATTGCGTTTTTGGTAATAAACTTTAAATCTCACAATATGTTTACATATTATGGGAACAGATTTTTATCACTTTGAAATTGTTAGCTGCAGAAAAATCTTCACTATTGCATATTATGAGTAAATAGAAGCTGCCTTTGATCGTAGCCAGAGTCGTCCCATGTAGATGGGAACTTATAAATTGAATCATATCTTCTTAGAAGGAAGAAATAAATCGAATTTGGCGCAGATTGATATCCCACCATCAAAAGAGAATTGGCACCAATGTATGGGTCAAAGTTTGGAAGAATGTTCAAAGCTTCGGAGAAAATGGACAGATCATTGATTCAACGGACTCATGTTGATGGAAGTATTTCTGATTAAAGCATTTAAACTGAGACAAAGGGGATTCGAAATGTAATAACCGGCCTTTTTTTTCTCTTGGCACAGAGCCTGCTTCTCCTTCTTCTTCTTTTTTGCCAAAATTTCCATTTTTGCATTTGTATATCGTGTGGCAGGCACGATGATACTTTATGACCATGGAAGTCAATTAAATTTCCAGGATCTTGATTGAACGGGAATCGAACCCAGATTCCTTCAGCATGACTTTGTATTGAAGCCGCTGGTTCTAGCCACTCGGCTAAGGAAGGCCCCGGCTTACTTGGAGTTTTTCCCATGCCACGGATTAGCCATCCACAGAAGGGACATTTTCTGACCAGATACCAGCCAAATGCAACTTACCAGCCTCGAATGCTCGTTGTGAGCTGGATGTGGATGTGTGTTTTTCAAATTATCTCGTTTTCTGGAGCAACAAATTCTGCGGAAATAAAATGGGATGCGGTGTGGCTGGCTGCACCTGCTAAACTTTCGCCCCGGAATTGGAACAAACAGGCACATGGAGGTGGTTGGTACATAAATGCACACATGAGAGGGCTGAAGTCGGTATGGAGTGGCGTTACGTAGTCCTGTTGTGTGCTCTAGTCTCAAATTCTCCAGGTTTTGTATCGCGAGGTGTGGTAACGGAAACTTAGGGTCCATGGAAGATGGGAGAAGTTCCTAAGATGGCGCGGAACGTGTTGATGCATAAGTTTTGCTGAAATTCTAGCCCGTGCCGTACCTACATGTAAGTGGGTGAAAAACGGTGTAGATAACGTTGGAATCGGTGGCGGCGAGAGAGTTGTACCAAGTTTGATGTTTACGAGTAGAATTTAGTTTGCTCTAGGAAGTATAGTTCGTCGTTAGTTAGGTACGTGGACGAAGTTATGCCGTGCTTGCTTTGGCGAAGTAGAATGTTCGAAAGAATCTGTTTCGGAGACGGCATTTCTGCCAGAAAGTATTGCTCTCGTGGCAGTTACTGATTGTGATGTGGTTCTACCCGTCAAAGTTTTCATAATCCGTAATGCAATGTAAGTAGCCGGCGGGGGTTGAGATGTTTCTGTAGAGAACTTTTCGTTTGGAGATTGATTTTAAGATTTATGAAGCTTTTAAGCTAACAAGTTCGAGATATCGAGAAAAAATGCTTTTGTTGTTTATGACGTGGATAAAACCGCTCTAAAAGTAGTGTGACGCATTAATTAGGAAACATGTTTGTATCGTTAGTCCTGTCGAAACTTGAAGGCATCTTTAGACAGATAAGGAAATTATAAATCGTTTCCTTGTTTTCGTGTTTTTTTAAAGGTGTATTTCACTATTTTGAACTATTAATCAATTCCAGGTCAACAATTACTTCATCAGCATCATCGTGGATATGAGGGAAAGTTGTTCAAAATGCCACATTACCTTTTTCTTTTCAATTTTAGTTATAACTGATGATCACCAAATATAATCTAAAAATTTCATCTTGCTATGTAGAAGACACATTGGAACAGTATGTCTAAGTAACGTCACCTTCCTTAGAATGATGGTAACATCTGTAGCTGCAAAGTCATGTTTCAGGTTTAAGTTTGATTCCCGGATGATCTACAGTCAACCCTCCATGAGTCGATATTGAAGGGACCATGGACTCATGGAAATATCGAGTCATGGAACAGTAATGCTATGGAAAGTTGCTTGACGGGATCGTAGTAACCATGAATTTTGATTTTTAATATGGTTCCATGAGTCGATATCGAGGTTTAACTGTATTTTTAATGGATTTTTTCTTGCATGGAGAATGACGTGCCATCGTATCAAAAATGTCAGCTTTCAATTAAATGTTGAGGAAGTGCTCGTAGAACCGCCGATAAGCAGACTCAATGCGAATGAAATGTATAGAACAGGAAGAAAGGAAAAAGAAGAATAATAAAAGGAAGATGATAATGAAGAGGGGGAAGAATACCTCTTAATTTGATCTAAATAAATCGACTTTTTTAAATAAATAATTTTATAATTTAAAACACAACTTGAGTATACGTTTTTGCAGAACATTATTATTATTATTGTTTATTATTCTTATTTTTTGAAAGTAAGAAGCAAAGTTAAGTGAAAAACTTGGAAATTGCACTTGTTAGCAAACCTAATCCCTCTTATTTTAAGGAGAATATTGTGCTTAAAAATGTTATAAAATTACCATGATAAAATATTCTTAGCAAAGAAAGATCCTTTCTTAGTATTTAGGGGTTAACTATAAGTGTATTTCACCTATCGCTCTTGCATCCTATTTATACGATTAAGACTTCCCTTTCCGGCTATGGAGGGAGGTACAGATCGTAGCACCACAAGCATGAAGAAAAGCTTTCTTCCCTTTGTCGACGACGGGCCAAGGCACGTTCCGTTCGAGAGCATAAGCTTATTTGTGATGGCGCGCTTCGTACGCAGAGGTATTTCATAACCAGCCAAGATTTGTGTTGTGCATTGTTCGGCAAGAATCGATGAAGGCATGTGATAATCGAGCCGACGACGACCGGTGTAGGATGAGGAAAAGGGCCAAACAAGAAATCTTCCAGGATTGTTTGAGGACCCGTAAACGACGTTCGAATGATGAAGTGGACGTGATTGGTGCCCGCTTGGGAATGCTTTATAGATAAGAACTTTGTTTGATTTGCTGTGATTCAGTTTGGTAAGTGATTTGTTTCCTTGTGAGGAATGCCGTGAACTTAGGTAAAGATGATGATACGAGAAATTGTTGTTACCACACGTGCGAGCACACATACGACAATTGGGGCAATTTACATTGCTCGTTTGCCGGATAAAGCGTTGTACAAATGACTACTCATATTTTATTCCTAATTTGCGAGGGCGGTAAATTTGTTTCAGAAGTGATTATTCCCTTTTCTCGAGTGGTACGAAAGAAACGTTCATATTTTTATACCGTTGATGGTTTTATTGTTTCGAGAAAAAACAATTTCAACCCACTCAACCAGAATGTATGGGTTGAGGAAAGTTGTCTTTCAAGCTGCTGAGACACGTTTGATATATTTTTTAATATGTGGAATCAGCCAGAAAGGTAGCTGAAACAATTATGAATGATGATACATGTTCTGTAAGACACTCGCTTCAATATGTCATCTGTGGTAAGAAAACAGGCTTTCGATAAATATTTAATTTGTAGTTGATATCAGGCAAAATTGTTAGATTAGAAAGATATTTTTTTAACTGACTAAACCCAATAAATAGAATGCTCATATTTAAACAAACTTATTAGAGTAAAATGGTCCAAAATGCCACTTTAAGGATTTGTGTCGTTTTCTCGTAATATGGTCCACATTTTAAGGACATTTGAAGTGCTTACAGTGACTTTACAAAATTTGCTAGCTACCACCATGAACACATTTCTCAAATTTGAACATTTTTTACGGTTTTGAATCGTGTCGCAGGATTAGTTAATAAATGGGGGTGGTTCACATTGACCCAATGGATGGGGTAAAATGCCATTTAGTATGAAGAACGAAAAGTCAGCAACCTTGACTCCTTGAGTTTGGTATGTGGCTTGGAAACGCTTTTTCGTTTATAAAATCATTGGTAAAGTTTACGACTTAGGCCAAAAAGTGAAAAATTGTTGAACTTCACCGGTAAATTAAAAGAAAAAAAAAGGTTATGTCCAAAAGCTGTAGTGGCAACTCTTGGGTAAACATATTTGAACATCGTTTGGCAAAGAAAATATATTGGAATGTTCTACGAATGATTGAATGTGTCAAGCCTTTTTACCTCATCAGTATGAATTGGGCCATGTTCTCCTACTTCCTTCGTATAATTTTAATTTTGCCTAATCACCAACAAAAAATCACCGAAGTATACCTATTTCACGTAACATGTCTTCTTCCGGTTTTGATTTCTTTTCTGAACAATTGTAAGAAATAACTGATGTTATATTTAAATGCCAAAATACTACAATATCGGGTAAGAGAGATTTTAATGTGATCCTTAAATTACCTTATAAAGCAGTATTCGAAAATTTATCATCTCTGCCATCGCATTTGTCTACTAAAATTCAAAACGATCATAAGTGAGTAATTTTAAACTTTGCATTATCTTGAGAATAATGTCTGTTCTACTTAGAAATTAGTCACACAAAATGAATAATTTCTCCAAGACGAAGAATCACAAAAACAAATCTTATCGCATCAGTTTGCAGCATGTTTATTTAACTCTAATGGAAAAATATTCAATAGCTTCTCAATTGAGTTTTTGATATTTTTTTTCGAAAGTCACTCATGAGTTCTTGCACAGTACCATTGTCTACCTTATCTGCCATTTTTTCAAGAAAATAAAAAAAACAGATGGAGTTTCTGGGTAAATTGGGGAACTGATACTTTTTCATTGAATTCGACATTATAATAGACAGAGCCTTAGCATGGTATCATGGCACCTTTGGCGAGCCACCATTTGAGCGCCACTCATTAAGCTCATATTTTGCAATGTACAATTTTGATGTTTTGACAATCTAGGACGACTTCTGTGAAAATTAACTATCAGAATGCGCAAAAGATGTTTTAAGATAAAGCTAAGCAATAGAAAACTACCAAGCAGTCTTCCCAAACGAACATTGAACATGTTGGTTCAGGCCAGAAGCGCATCCATGTTCGAAGCCATGGGTAGGACAAACGTTGGCAAATATTTTGTGCACAGTGAAGCCAAGAAAAATTTTAATCCCATGGAATCCTAGGCATGAAATTGAAAATTATTATATTTCGAAAGACATTGACAAGTTAATGCTTTCAGTGGACGATTATGTCCTTTGAAGCAGGGCCGGTAGCAAGTCACTTTTTAGTGACTTGGTCACTTTTTTCGACCTGGTCACTAAAAAGTCACTATTTCCATCAAAAAGTCACTAAAGTCACTTTTTTTAGGAAAATGGTCACTAAAGTCACTTTTTTTTGATTTGATGACAAGTTAGGCCTTAATAGCTTTTGAAAATAAACAGAAAGAAATAGATATTTGTTGATATAACTACATATATAGTGTGGTTTTGAAAACGCAACGTCAAGATTATTGATTCAAGAAAAATATTCTGACTTCTGACTAAGTGAATATTCTGTAGACATTTCCTATGGAAAATCTCAACATTTCCTATAATATTTTTTAGAGAAGATTCTGGCAAAACTTAGAATGCATCATTGAGATGATTTTTTGGTCCGACATATTTTATTAAATTTTGGCAAAACCAGGACCAATATATGTTTTGAGTAATCTACAGCCACAGGGTGTCCGCAAATTATCAGTACAAACTTTGAAGACATGGCTCTATACAACCAAGCATATTAAATTCAATATTCTTACATGGTTTCAACCATTGGCTGCATATACTATCTTAAGAAGTAGGTTTGACACATTTCCGATTTCAAATATTTGTAAAACCAAGCCAAATGTGTTGAGGTATCTTAAACGGAGCTGTTTTTCGAGCTTCATGACGGAAGAGGAATGTCCGCAGAACTCACTTGATTTGAAATGTATAATTTTCTATTTCCAGTCTAACTTGAAGCCACTAAACTGTAGGTTACTTCAAATAATAATTGGACATTTGGATTTATCGCTCTTAGATTTTAGGGATAACACATCTCCAGTATAACTAGCGGCGCTCAGGAAAAACGTCTCCGAAAAAAAATAAATTTGATTATCTCAGTAACAAGCAATCAATTCAAAATTATTTAAAGTTGTATTTTGTGTAAGCGCATAGATGTATTATGAAAGGTACATGGACATTGATTTTTCATTGTTTTCAATGCGAGATCATCTTTCCCTATATTTTGCTGTTCGGATAATTTGCGGACACCCTGTATAGAAGAAATCTTGAACCCGCTTTCTCGTCCAGGACTTCAAAAGCGAGTACTAATTTTACTGGAAATCATTTCAGAAATTACATTAGAAATTCCAACAAATAAACATTACATTTTTCCATTGATTATTGTTTGACGATAGTTAATTATTAATAGTTATATCAGTGACTATTCCCTAACGTCAAATCTACCTGTTTATAAATTTTAGCTATTTCTATCGTTTACGGTTTGCTTTATAATCTAAGTAAGCAAAATTAGTCATTTCAGGGTCGTAGATCAAATAAAACTTGAAGTTACGAGTCGCCACTGAGTAATATGATTATTTTCAATAAGAGTCATCTTATTCGGTTTGTCTCGTATTCGTCAATAATCAATTGTGTTCTGGAGTTATTGTTTATTTGCAAGAAATGGTTTAATTTAACAGAAATTCTGCCACAGATTAGCAGTTTCGTCAACAACCAAAAATTTTCCCTCGATTTATTCACCAGATTTGCAGAGAAATGCTTCAAGTAATTCGTTTTGCATCGCTACCTCATAATCTTCAATTATTTTTTGCCAGTGAGTTCCTTATGAACATGAATTTTGCTAGAATTATACCAGAGTTTATGTATTTTTACCAATACTAAACTTATGTTCGTTTCGTAAAAAATGAAAAGTCAAGTGAAATCTCAAATGCGTCATCTTTTAAGAATTACTATAAAGGAATATTTCAAATTATTGCAGTTCTCTACATTATAAATTCGCCTCATATATAGATTGGTTAACCCTTTGTCTGTGTTTGGAACCAATATGGCCCTAGAGTACATTGACGGGGCTGTAACTTTTTTGTCAGTGAACCGATTTGTGAAATTTTTTCATACGTTGGTGAATTTCCGTGAGTTTTTTTATACGCGATAGGATTTTTTATCAATTATCTTGAAAAACAGTTCATCGAAAATTTGATGAAAATAGTACGTTGTCTTTGTTTTAGAAAGCAAATTTAATTGAATTTTACTAAAAAATATAAGAAAATTCAAAAAAGGGCTGGTTCATTGCTGGGAGGGGTTTTTGTGAAAAATGTTTAAAAACAACGAATTTTTGAAACTTTGGACGCTAATATCTCAGAAGAAGTTCTATATAAAATTATACATTCTTCGGTGAAGATTTGCAATAGGGAAAGGGCTATTATATTATGCATTGGTCAGAAAAACATATTATGCTGGCAAAAAAACATGGTTTTCTGATTCCCCTAAGCGACTATGACGTTCTATAGATCTTACGATAGTTCTAAATTCTGATGATTTGTAATATTGTTGTTTTTGGCAAAGTTACTCATTAGTCTAAAGGCTATACACTATATGTTTCCTTTGTTGAACATTCTGGGGATCCCAAAACACAGACAACGTAGCTTTTTTCGCACAAAGAGAAGGTTAATTTACACATAGAACGTATTTTCATTTCAAGTCATTTTTGTGACTTATACTTGTAGTTTTCAAGTCACTTTTAGGTCGATTTTTGGTCACTTCTTTGATCATTTTGGTCACTAAAGTCACTATTATTTTACTGTCTGACTGCTACCAGCCCTGCTTTGAAGGAATCACCATATACGAAATACGCTTCTGATGAATAGTTTTCCGAACTGAAGCGGGAATCGAACTCGCACTCCTTGACTTGATGCGGCTAAATGCTCGGTTACAATAACCGCACGGCCACGAAACCCATTTGAGGGGCCCAAACGCAAAAGGGTGTAAGTTTTGTTTTGACGTGTTTTCAAGCTTTCTAACGATATATTCCGCTCAGCAGTGAAAATACTGTACAGTATGGCCCATAAAAATGCGAAAATCGTCATATCATGTTTTATGATAGTTTTTACAGAAAATGTGAATGAAACATAAATATTATTCATTACTTGTATTGT
Source organism: Aedes aegypti (assembly GCF_002204515.2). NCBI lineage: Eukaryota > Metazoa > Arthropoda > Insecta > Diptera > Culicidae > Aedes > Aedes aegypti. Next base: position 90,470,323 of record NC_035108.1, on the reverse strand, counting down.
ATTGTATTGGAGAGCTTTGATTCAACCTTCATATAAGTGTGATAAGCGGCTCCGTTTTGCCATGAGCTAGTATTGATATAAGTTGGCTCTAACCGAAGGAACAAATTTTATCCTCAAAAATCTGTTCTAGGCCTCCGTATTTATTTTTTATTCAACTTTAACAAAACATAGAGGCATATCAAACTTATAAGACGCAAATGCCCTCAAAACTATGACCCTGGCAACATATTTTATTGTGATCATGAAGAACACTTTCCCTACAAACTCCTCCATCCTTTGATACTAAACAAACTTAAATTTTCAACAATAAAGTGTGATTTTTGAAGGTGGAAAGTTTATCACCAGAGTATACGACAATCAGACGCTGTTTCTAGCTTAGAGCGGAAAAACCCTTTGAACTTATTTGCTTTATTACATTTTTAGGACAGTAAGAAAAATATGACAAAAATTGTTCTGGATAGCGAAGTTGTGTCAGAATATACTACAATAATCAGAAATTACATTCACTATCAAAAACAATGAAAATAATGTCTGTGAATGCTATATTCACGTTCAAAAAAATTTCGCATTTTTTTATGGGCCATACTGTAATTCTTAGAAGACTGGCTTGGTTTTTGACTCCCATACAATGTATGTAGAACGAAAGTAAGCTGGAAAAATAAATCCAAGTTAATTTTCCCAAAACTAGGAGTTTGTCACTGTTATTACGTTTATAGGATCATTCATTGATTTAAATTGAAAAGTATGAATATACTTTTTTTCCTTTTTAAACTATTTTTATGTATATTTTAAATCAGTTTTATTGTTGCCTTTGGAACCAGTGAGGTTGTTCTATTTTCCTCATATATTTCTAGATAACAAATGAATGAACAACAATGTCCATTTGTTCAGTTTTTTTCTTTGCACCAAAGTAACCCGACTACATTGACTGCATTCAATTATTTCGCTGGAATTTGTTCAACAATTCTGCAAAAAAAATAATCTTAGAAAATCTTCAAAATATGCCCTAAATATTTTAATGAGTGATGCAACAAAATATCAATGAGAATTTGATTAAATCATTTTTCGAGAAATAAGTAAGAACTATAGTTAATGCACTAGTACCCGCTCTTGTTCCAGTAGCTTGTAGTTGAAAATGTAAGGGTCAAGAGCTATCTCATGAAGCACTTCGCACAGTATGCTCTAACATCTCGATTTGGAAATGCTAGTTGTTAAAATTTGCAATGTTCAAACTTATCTTTATTCAGAGTGGCTGCACCTGTTATGGCACTTTCAGAAATTTCTAAGGCCATTCTGGATCAACCAAGAATTTTATGAGAGCGTACTATGGGAGTTATACAGGAGTTGCTCTCAGAATTCCTCTGATAGTCGTCAAGATATTCAGCAATGCTTTTTTAGATTATATCAAGAGTGATCACACTTTTAGAAATTGCTAGCTCCACCACACTCGTGCTTTGTATAATACGATACGACTGGTCCAACTTTACCCAATTACTTCTTCTAAATATTCTTTAAGAATCTTCTTATGACTCTCTACGGATGTTCCAAAAACCCGAAAGTATTAATTCCAGGAATGCTCATGGCAATTTGTCCCAGAAAATATACAGGGTTAGCCGTTTATTTTTCTCAGAAACCATCCACTGATTCCACTGCCATAGAGGATTGCTCAATTAGTTTTTCCAACTGTTAATGGTTGTTGTTTGATGGTTTTTGTTAAATCCTTTTGTTGAATACTCTCTTTGTTGAATTACTTGAATACGTTTTTGTTGAATACTCTCTTCTCGTGTTCAAACCGAAACGCTCGAAACTTGGTTCGCAGACCGGTTTCAAAACCGGTCCATATGTACCTCGATTGCAACCGCGGTTCAAATTTTGGTGCAAATCTTCGGTTGCGTCCGATGTTCAGAACGATGACACAAAACAGGCGGAAGGAAAACAGTTAAAATTCACGCTTATCAATTTCTACTTATCGTGTCTTGTTGTGTGATATAGTAAAATCCTTGATTTTTCATAAAGTTACCGCTAAATGTACCCTAAAATACTGGTCTTAGTTAATCTGCTTAATCAAAAACATTTATTCGAGGCTCAAGAGTCTTGCGCCAAGATATTCCATATATGACCGTAGAAATTCATCTGCGTAGATTTCAACCGTTACCTGTCTGTCTGCTTCGTGCCTTTATTTGAACTTAAGTTTGAACCAAAGTACACATGAGCCTCTGCTCGTGACATAAACTCTTTTGTACTTTTGACTTTTACTGTGCGCCATGTGCTGATACTGTCTCGCTTCTCTCATGGTCAATTTAAAAACAGCGCGCACAGTAAAAGTCAAACGTTTTATAGCATGCACAGGGTTGTAAAATGTACTGAATTTTGGAGAACCTCTGTCGAGTTCAAAATAAAGAGTGTAGATCCAACCCAGACAACCATAAGTCACATAAGAGCGGTTCCACACGAAATCGTCCATAAAATGCTGAAATCTGACATGTACCATTCCGATTTGGATGAAACTGCGCAGAGGTATTAAGTATATGACACGAAAATTATCTCATATAATTGGGGATCGTTTAGAATCGAGAGTAACTTCTGATAAGGGCGTATGTATTTTTGGCACCACCATTTAAAAAAAATGTACCTCGGAAACCGTTTGTTATAGAGAAATATTGTCTGAGGAGGGATGGTAGACAATCAAATAGGCTTTGTAAAAAAATATACACTGAAAAAAAAAATACTTTTATTTCCATGAAAAAATCGAAATTAAACCTTAAAACACAAATTGCAAAAAATAGGTATCTTCGATTTTTTTCAAATTTTTTCTGTAAAATTTCAATGTAAAACCAGATGTTTTAAGCACAGTGTGCAATCTAATTATTGCAATTAATCACATGGTGCAATCTAAAATAAAAAAGTTTTTCTAAGAGCAACTTTTGGTGCATTTCTGAAAATTCAATTTCTGGCCGTAGAAAAGACGTTTTGATGCTGTAATATGATTCTCTATCCAAAAACAATTCAAAATGCTAATAACAATGATCTTCCGAAAACTAGCCGTTTTCTAGATATTTAGGATTCAATTATATCAATATCATAAAACTTAAGAAAATACGCCCGTTTCATAAGTTACTCCAGATGCTCCACCAACAATGTAACGTTTATCTCTTTCCACATTAATATCCCATGTTTTAAGGGCAGTTTCGACATGGTGTAATTTAAAATGAAAATTTTTTCTAAGGGCAACTTTTGGTGTATTTCTGAAAATTCAATTTCTGGTTATAGAAAAGGCGTTTTGATGCTGCAATATGATTTTTTATCCAAAAACAATTCAAAATTCTAATATCAATGATCTTCCTATAAGTTACCGCTTCAAGATATTTGGGATTGAATTATATTAATATCATAAAACTTAAGAAAATACGCCCGTTTCTTACATTATTCCAGATGCTCCATCAACAATGTTACGTTAATCTCTTCCCACATTAATATAACATCTACTTTTTCTTTGACATTTAGACGGTTGGATGAACTGTTCGAAAGATACAGGATGATTGTTGGAATATTGTTGAGAATTAATATAAGTATTACCACAGACAACCAAAATGTACGTATAACGAAATCACCTGGAGGCCTTGTATGTGCAAAATTCCACTTATAAAATGTTGCGAAACGGCCTTCTACGTACAAAAGTGGAGGCACTTTGCGTGCATATATTATGTGATGAATAATAACATACGATGCGAGTGTATAAATATTCTACCGAACTAACCTGCAATATTATGCGACTGAACTTATGATAACAAATGATGATTTGACAGCTGCTACGGATTGATTCGACTTACTTTGTACGAGTGTACGGGACGAAACAAAATGTACAAATGAACTCAGAAAAGAAGTGTTTTATGCGAGGAAACTCATCAATCTGACGAGTTTATCCACGGTGTTTAGCGAGTCGGATGTAATTAGTATGAATAAACGAGTTGTAACGTGAACTTTCATGCGATTTCTGGTTGTCTGGGAGTCGTAACACTGGATAAATTTCCATCGCCCACGAATTTAACGATCAGTTTAAAATACAACAGTTGTCAAGATCACAACCAGAGGCGCGCGCGTCGCTTTCCTTCGTGTTTGACATTTCACACTACCGCCACCTGTTGGACATGTGGCACAAAAAGTTATTTCGTTCAATAAGCTCACTAGATGGTGGTAGTATTTGTGGTCGAGAGAATTTTGTGGAAAATGTTCTAGGTGTTACTTCTGTTTGTTTGTGGTATTACGATGGAAGATGATAATATGAATGATGTTAAGGAGGGGAAGAAGGAAAAACGCCTTTAAACTTCTTAACCTTATTTATTTATTCTCACGATTATTGTACATAATTTTAATATTTTTATTTGTTTTAATATATAATGATATAGAACAGATATTAAATATCAACTTGTTTGATTATGTTTTTACTTTTCTATAAACATTATAATAGCTTACTGCCTCATCACATGAATACAGTTTTGCTGCGATTTTGTTTTCGGAAATGGGTACAAAGCAATGGAATTTCTGTGTTCCTGGAATTAGCTTTGCTTGTTGATGTATGTTATTTAGTTCTTCTGATCCTTGTTCGCAATCTTCGTGTGACACAAAACAAAATGACAATTTTGTCAGTTATTCTTCTCTCCGCTTACTAGCCCACTCATACAAAGCTTTTGCATTAGTGATTGGATGCTCATGCTGTCTTGCCCAAGGGTGGAGGGCGGCTGTCAACTGGGAGTAAAATTGAAAAGCCACCAACCTAAGTCCAGAACCAGTTTTAAGGCTTAACGCGGAAAAGTAAAAATCATTCTTCGCAAAATTACAGGTAATCTATGCGCTTGAAAGAAATTGTTTGCAAGCTGTTATTTGCTACGTGCTACTGCAGTGCGCTGTTGGCAATTCAATCAGAAAATTCTGCTAAATTCCCAAAAAAGATGTTTGCGAGAAAATTGATTACGCCGTCACCATTGTTTGGTCGTTATTTTGTATGGTTGTTTACATTTTAGAACCAGCGACACGTCGGGGTAGCAATAAAGAGCCGCCAGTTCCACCCTTGGTCTTGCCAGACTAGCTCTAGTAGCCATCCTTTTCAATGTGCCACCAATGGCATCACATGGCCCTTTACCATGTGCAGTGGCAAAAAATGCCATTCTTCGTCAATATCGCACTTTGATTGAAATTGACACAAGGCCGCAAATTTTTTTTATTTTTATATTGGGATGCAGCCCCATCTGACATAAATATCATTCGTTTGATATGCATTATATTTTCAAAAATTAAAATTTGCTTCATGGATGAGAACCGCACTCCACTAGACATAATCTGGATATAGTATTAACTACTAATCGTAATTTGCTGATGAGCGGGAATAATAAGTTTAAACAAAACTGCACTACTTATTAAATATTGATGTTGCATCTGCAATACGAGTGTTTACGTTGCCAGGTTTCTACGCCACATTTTTAAGCACTATAATAATGTTTATTAGAATAAACTTGAATATTTTATTTACTGTTTTAAAATCTGGGTCTGTCAAATTTAGCATTTTGTCTTTTTGTATTTTCTTCGATAAAAGTCTGGTAGTGCAAGATTAATCTGGCATAATGGCAATCCTGAGCATGCGTAGGCTCAAGTATACCGAGTTTGGCGTGGTACACTCTGCGCGTTTGCGGTTCAACACGAGTGGCAATGTTCAAACTGATACCAAGTAATACCTAAAAGTTGATATTATTGGTGACACTTTTGCAAGAAGGCAAACTAAATGTTTCAAATCTGTTTTGAAAGTAAACCTGTCTGATAAGATTAAGAAAACTGAAGGTGTTTTGCATAAATTGGTAATAATATTACTATATGTATGGCCGAGATGAATTGAAAGGAACTACTTGTTTTACTGCCTAAACCATTGTTTCTATTGTATTACAGTCTCAAAGAGATTATCGCAGACAATTGCTGAATCATTTATTTTTGCATAAGTTTTTAGCACATATTTGGAAAGTAATTCTCAGTATTTGGAAAGTAATTCTCAGTTACTCTCTTTAATGCTATTTATATGGCAGCAAGAGGCGCCACAGTGAATTGAAAGAAGCGACCAAATACCAAACGGAACAGACATCATCTATGCGTATCATTTTGGATGTCCCAAAACATCGAATGCTCTAATGGTTTTGATCCCAAAGCCTACACATTAAATGTCTCCTTGCGTCAAATTAAATTGACGTTATCAATTTAACACCAGAGATGGATCTTGACCTGCCCGAACATCTATGTCAACTGTTGTTACAATATTTCACTTCATGCGCGCACCCTTCCGTAGCAAACACAAGGAACTTTTCCGTAAGGCAACCCCTTAACAGACAAATCATGAATATATCATCAACATCCATTAAACAGGATGCCTACGTCAACCATCCCATGAAAATAGGGAACTTCTGGCAAGTGGATCCAACACTAGGGCTACCATTTTGATAAGACAAAATTTCTGAAACAGAAACCGATACGAAGAAAGGATCATTTTCAGAATTGAAAGATGGAACTTCTCCGCATTTGACGAACATATTTTACTAACAGAAAAAACTATCATGTAGAAGACATATCACCACAAACCGATAAGGATGGCAACCCTACCAAAGCTGTTCTTTTCGACACTTGACGATGCCAACGGTCAATGCCAGAAGGTATATTTATAAAGTGGCTGCTGACTTGAAGAAGATTGATTCTTTTTCTGGTTGCTCGCTCATACATACCCCGAACCACCATCGCTAGCCGAGACAATGTTTTTTTTTCGGTGGTATCCTTCCGGCCGGCGTTCCGGTGGCGAATGATCGTTGTTTATTCAAAGGGTCCCTCGTCTTTCGAATAAATCAAGAAGGTCGACCCGCTTTCAACGTACATTGTGCGAAATGGAATGATGGCTGTCAGGTGGAAAATCAACGGTGATATTGCAGCCAGGGGCACAAATAGACCAACCAGGACTTGATGGTGGCGGGTTCTATTCTTGACTTGTCAGGGCATACGGATGGTTCAGGGGTAAATAGAATTCTACGTCAAAAGAATAAAAGCGTAAATGGAATTTGCGTTACGTAAATATAATTTTAATTCGAGAATTTCAATTGATATAAATTTTATATTATAAAATGTACTAAAACCAGTGATCTTTCTGAAAATTATGTACATGGTATCTCAATGGCTGATTCAATTATAGTCTATCAATGTTTGAGTACAATGGCTGTTTAAGGTTTTCCTTGGAATATATATTATCAGATTTATAAGAGTAAAGGGTGAACTTGAAGAAACTTGCGAACAAGCATAATAACCATACAGGCTCATCAAGTTCTATCATGGTCCGAGTTTAACGACTATTTAAGGTTATCCAAGAGCTACTTGTAGTACAGGTCTTCAGAACTAAAAATGTAGCCAGTGATCTTTCTGAAGATTATGTGCGAGGCTAGCACAAATTATGGTTTATTTCATTATATTCTATCAATGTTTGAGTTCGATGGCCGTTTAAGGTTATTTAAGTACTACTTGGAGTACAGATCTACAAGCGTAGCGAGTGACCTATCAGAAATATACTATGAAGCAAAAAACTGATAGAAAAAATGGTGAAAATCGTGTGTCGCAACGGAAAATTCTTGCATGCACAGCAAGAGAATTTGTGTGCTGTGGAAATAAAACAGATGTATCGAAGAACTTGTGTCAATACCAATATTTTCTTTCCCATTTGGGACGTAACGCCAAAAAAGAAGAAGAATGACACCACGGGGCACAAATTAACTCGGATGTATAGTCATTATGGGCACGTGTATTATTCTCCAGTATTTCAGCCAAAGCTAATTGCTTTACAATGTAGCCTAATTCGTCCCTGAACCCGCACCGATTCAAGACGAAGGACCCATCTCGCTTCCCGCACATCCATCGTGTAATCAATTTTACTGATAGCTGCTTCGCTTTGTGTTGACAGTTTGTGTCACTTTGTTCGTCTGCTGGCTGGCTGCTTCCGTTTCGGATACTGGCTCCAAACCGAGCGGAACTTCCGGCTTGAAGAGAAATGATGTGCCATTTTTGTTTCTTCTAGCTTGGATTGGACTTGCTCTAGTTACTTTGAGAAATGAGCTGAACTTAGCTGCAGATTCGGTCGTTTTTCCACATCCGGGTTTGCGGGGGGAAACCGCAAGTACCTTCCTCTCTCAGCATTGCACCGTCCAAAATTGATCCTGAGAGTTTTACACTTGTTTTAGTATTTCAAAATATACTCAATATATTTATTTCTTAAAATCCTTGATTGACATGAGCATAGCATCGACTGGCTGTACAATAAGGGGATAAAATTAGTATATTCTAACCATTGTGCACCACTGTCATCTTCGTGGCTTGTTTCCGAAGCTTCGAATCGTTCCGTTCGGTCCCGGGTTAAGACAGGAATTTATTTCCCATCTATTCCAACAATTTTCATTTTCTTCCATCGGTTTTCCGGATCACAAGTGCCCAGGCCCCCATTGTTGAAGCACTATGCACACAAACGCTTTAGCTTGGCTCAAGCACGCACTACTGACTGTCTGAATTCATAATCCACTGAGCAAGTTTGAGCTTTCAATGATGCCGATGATGGTGATGATGATGGGTGGCTGGTGCAGCTCCACAGAATTATTAACATAAGTTTCTCGGATGCCCCTTCCGGCGTAGTGGGAAGTAACTTTTGAACTTTGACTTGAAGCTGACCCCCAAACCCTTTTCCTGGTCTGGAATGCCTCATTTTTAGCACCGAACTTTGCCGGAAGGTCTTTGAATAGAATTTCTTCTGCCAGGTCAGCTATTTCTTGGGATAGGTAGAATGGGGTGTGTCTTTCACTGATGTGAAATAGCAGTTCATGCTTTTTCTTTGTTGGTTCGTAAAAGTTAAGCCGAGAAGATTAAAAGAGAGTTTAAGATACTAACTAGTGTGGAAAGCCACAGCTTTACGCCTAGTCTTACGCAACTGATCAACTGTATCGGCCTTCTTCTTCTTGGCATTATGTCCCACTAGGACATAGCTTTTTTCTCAGCTTAGTGTTTTTATAAGCACTTCCACATTTATTAACTGAGAGCTTTCTATGCCAAAGTTGTCATTTTTGCATTCGTATATCTTGTGACTGGTACGACTCTAGTTCATGCTCAGGGAAGTCAAAGAAATTTCCATTACAGAAAGAATATGGACCGACCGGAGATCGAACCCAAACACCTTGAGTATGCTTTGTAGTCGCGGACTCTAACCACTCGGCTAAGAAAGGCCCCTGCTTTGGTAATCTTCTTTATATCTATCTTTATAAATAAAAATGGAATGGTTTGTATGTCTCTAAATGGCTTGAGAACGGGCTATCAGATGTTGAAAATTCCTCCATTGTTATGTTCCTAAAGTGTTCCGACGCGATTGTGCATATTAAAAATCATAGGATATTGAACGGGAAAATCGCAAAAAAAGAAATAGTGAACGGAACTGACATTTTGTACGGGACGTTTCATTTCGTTTTCAACAGCCTACCTGATAGAAAGACAAGATCACTGGTGATCCCGGCAAACTTTGTCTTGCCATCAAGTAGGCTGCTTAAGACGCTATGAAAACTCCCATACTTTGTATGTGGGTTTTTAAAGCTTTTTTTTCGTTTTTTTCCAACTACTCCGGAGATTAATCTTAAACTTTTTCCAAACAAAGTCACTTCGGAACCCCTGACGAATAAAATAGTGAAAAAATCAGGTAAATCCGTTGTCAATCCGTCATCAATGCATTTCTTGACACACACAAACACTTTTCCATGTATTCTATCTATGTATAGAAGCTAAAGCAATCTGAGTAAAATTGAATTTAAATAAAATTTGTTGTCATAAAAACACAAAAAACAGCATAATCTTATAATTGTTATGAATGTTAAATTGCTTGATATGCTTTGATTGAAGATGATTCAGCTATTTTTCGTTTTTTATGGCTACAATTTAGTTGCAATCGAATAAGGAAGACTTGGAAAACTTAAACCCCTCCTTTTAATCGGAATCTAAAGTAGTTTTATTCTCAATCATTTTATACAATACTTCGTCTAATGGAAGGACAATGTTGCAAAGTAGTAGTAGGAGTAGTTTGTTTAAATTATCTCAATAACTCTTTACAGAGATTATCAAATATGATTAAAAATTTGAAAACTAGGAGATTTAAACAATTAAAACGCCAAACTTAAAACTCCCAAATTTTAGATGTGTTTCTGTATATTATGATTTGATTTGTAAGATATAGGTTGAGGATACTTGATCCCTCAACTGATATACAGACATTATATTTGTGGTACAATAGAATTCTTTTTGGAAACTTTTATTCGTTTTGAAACTGTGATATCTCTGAAGATAAAATGTGTTATAGGAAAATTACTTCGCTTCAGAGTATATTGACAAAGAGGGGTCAAGTGTCCGCAAATTCATAAAATAGCATTTACCAGAAAGTGTTCCACAATCTTTAATTTTTCAATAAGACCCTTCAATTTGAGGGCTCACTGGCAGGGTTGCTTAATATCAATCATATCAGCTGATGGCTGATGGTCTAAAACTACAGTTAACTCTCCCTTACTCGATATTCCGTATCTCGATATCGAGTTAGAGAACCATAGTAAAAGTTGGTTTTCATGGCTAACTCGATGGTCCCTTGGATCACAGTTGCATTGGTTTTATGTTCTGTAACTCGATACCTCCCTAACTCGACGGTCCCTTCAATATCGAGTAAGGGAGAGATGACTGTATCACTATCACTTGCGAGCTATCAATGTCACTTTGATTTGACAACCAACAGCAGTGATGTGACATCGCATTCTAGATCATAATCACTGCGGAATGAGTGATCACGTGGTAATTATCCATACTCTTACTGTTTTTCAGTGACCAACAAATAGTTTCAACCTATCTGCAACACTGACAAAAATATCGTACTGATAAATGGCCATTTTAATTGCTTAATTTAAGGCTAAACTTAACCCATCAGTGATATCCATAGTCTATCGCCATCAATGCACTTGTGATGGAGTAGACAGCGTGATGTTGATATGATGTAGGTTGGTCTGAATTGTATCGCAGTCGGCCTGTACAAATCAGCAAATTTCAAGCGTTGATAGTGACAGCAAGCAACTCTGCTCACTGGTATCAAAACAAAATTTTATTACATTTTTTCGATTTCAGTGACCTTTGCATTTGCATACACCTTTACATTGTCCTCTAACTTTTTTAAACGCTCCATTGGAAAAATGAAATTTTGAGTACTTTTAACAAAATTTAGAACTATTTAGTAATGTATGATCGTACAGAACATGGTTTCTTCCTGTGAAGAAATCTCGTCAAATTATAACTTTCCTGCGCATCAAGAAAATGGGATCAAGTCTCCCGATTGTACGACATTTCCCAGAATGACGTTCCCCAGAACGGCATTCCCCAGAACGCCATTCCCCAGAATGGGACATTCCCCAGAAATCCATTCCCCAGAATGGGACATTCCCCAGAAAAATATTCCCCAGAATGGGACATTCCCCAGAAAAAAAAAATAACAGGATAGTTTTGGGGTGTTAAAATCCAGTTAAATGGTAAATAGTAAATAATGAACGCATTTAACTGGAAAATTCGAGGAAAACCAGATTAAAGTTTTCATAGGTAAAACATTTTCCTATATTGTTTAACGACAGGTTTTTTGCAGTTTTTCATTTATTGACTGGGGAATCTTTAAATCAAAATTCTAGAAATTAATCAAATACAGCGCCACCTATGGTCGGAAATGTAATTCGAACCGTTTGGACAAATTTTATATATTTTAGTATTTTATTGTAGTCTGATTAATATGGGCCACCATAGTACACACAGACTACGATAATTGGTAGCTATTTTGTTTTGCTATAAAAGGAAATTACCAAAGACAATTGAAATGTTCCATTAATCTACATAATTACGAAGACAATAAACCTAGGAAGAATAACATACGTCCAAAAGAAGGGAGAATATGCTATGAAAGCAGAAAAACAAATTCCATCAATTTATTTTGTGCATATAAAGAATATTACACTATACAATACACTCTTTGAAAATAAAATTAGAAAGAACAGCCAATTTTAAAATAAGGGAGAATAACTATGAAAACAAGAAAATCCAACAGTCTGGGTCATGTTTGATCATAAAACATAGTACAACATATGTAAGACCAGCTTATCTTAAACAGTTGTGCTACTTTTCCTCGAATGTCGGTTCCCCAAATGTCGTTTCCCCGAATGCCAGTGCCCCAAACAACCCATTTCCCGGAATAACCTTTTTCTCGAAAAGTTTTTAGCTCTTATAATTGCCATTACTTTTTGTGTTACAAAGTGGTGAACGAACCGGTCATCTGATATGCACCCTTCTACACTTAATTGGCGGTTCTTCCGAATTTCACCATCATCGGCATTTTTGGCAAGATGTATTAAGTCGAGGAAGACGTTATAATCTATATAGTCTTCTTCTTTTAATTGCTTATCATTAATTGTAGTTCAGCACACAGTCCTAAAAGACTATTCTTGAACCTGTTTGAACTGCATCACTTTTCGGGAAAACGAGTCATTCGGGGAAATGTCTTTTGGGGAAACGAGTCATTCCAAGAGGTGGCATTCCGGGAAATGATATTCAGGGAAACTATAGTAGCACAATCATTTTAAGTAGATGTAAAATTGTTAAACAGCATTTTCCCCTTAAGATTTTGGTTGGGTTTGCCGGTGAACCACGTAGTCATTTATTTTGGATTTTCAAAACCACCTCCTGCCCCCTTCGTAATCTTTCGTCAGTACAAACGTTTTGAAATTTGCAAGGGCCGTGGTCTTTGGCCAAACCATGCCCCCCATAGATGATCAAGTGGTTTATGGACAGCCCCTTAGATGGTTTGCCTGAGACAAGGGAAGCAAACATTCGCTGTTTAAAAGGTTTTTTTGAACTCAATTCCTATTTTATTCGCGAGATCCATAATAACGATTTTGGCAACATAATATTTTGGCTTATTTGCCGTCTGTGTCCGGAATTCGAAGCTTCTGGGAATTCGAATCAATTCAGTAGGTACATTTTTCAACGAAAAAAAAACTAAATAACCAAATTTATCTTTTCCACTCTTTAAAAACGTACAGAAACGATTCTGGGGAATGTCCCATTCTGGGGAATGTACCATTCTGGGGAATGGCTTTCTGGGAAACGTCCCATTCTGGGGAATGGGTTTCTGGGGAACGACATTCTGGGGAATGTCGTTCTGGGGTTTGACTTTCTGGGAAATGTCCTACAACCAGTCTCCCATGAAGTTTGACAGCTTAGACGTTCTATGGTGAAAAAATTAGCAAAAAATACTATGAAACAAATATTATTTCGACATTATTTACTATTACCTGGCTTGTTTAGTAATAAAATCGCGACCAAATTTGTGATCTTGTATCTCGATATAATTAAAGTAAGTTATCAGGAGCAAAAAGGAAATCAAACCATGAGCGTAGCGAGAGAGTCTAGAAAATATCAATCAGTTTGCTACGAAGATTTATATAGTGAAAACTGTTTACTGTATATATCTATATTTTTCTAAAATTACGGCATGATAAATTTAATGGCTAATTCTTGTAGTCCAACTTACAATCAAACTTCCGCCAAGAATCTTTTCAGAGATTCGGGCGTTTCCTAGCTTCTCCCTAGGCTGGCGGTTTATGGAACTATGCGGTCATTTTCCCCCCTTCCCCTCATGGCATTTTATAATATTTTTAAATTTGTATGGGTCATCGTCATTGTCTTGACTCCCATCCCCCTGTTTTCGGCATTTATCGATAGTTCTTGAGAGGTAGGTATAAATACAAAAGGAGTCAAGAGATTTATGCCTAGTAATCTTGAAATTAATTAATCCAGTAGGCGAATTCCGGCGCGAATTTTCTTCGAAGAAAAGAAAATTTACTTGCTGGTGAGTTGTGGAAGAAAATTCCTTCTCTTCGAAGAAAATGTGCGCCGGAATTCACCTACAAAATTGTAGAATTCTTAAAAAAAATACATTAAACAATTTAAAAAAAAGATAGCTTCACATATTCCCCAGGATCTCCTCATCGGATTACTCTAGATTTTTTTTTTAATTTTACAAGTAATGTTTTCAATAATCACCCCAAGGTTCATTTCCACAAATGCTTCCTCGGAGTAAACCAAATTTCTTTAACAAGCCGCCATCTTTCTAAAGTATGCTTACTGACTTTAAAATGGCTTGCTCAACTTTCACCACCTAATTAAATTTCAATCTTGTTGCTCTCTTGCAACGCCTTTCCACCTATTCATTTCCATCATTTGCTTCTGTTGACTCCCTTTAGCTTGAGTCGCATGACCGCTAAAGCCATAAAACAATTAAAACAAAAACAATCACGGTCGATACCTTCTCCTATGGGGTCTTCAGTTAAGTTGCTCTGGAAGTGAAGCCCTATCTGATGGTACCTCATTTATTTCGGAATTTGTCCGCTAGGTAGCACTAGTGGGCATGGAACATTTACTTTTGTTCCGCAGATATTTCAGGATCCTGACCATTTAGAAGGATGGCATCTTCGGCAAAGTTGCTCGGTAAGTTAAGGACTATCATTGTTCAAGCTAATTGAATAAAAGTTTTGCTACCAGCCGGCGCTAGTGTGCATAAAACTTTTGTTTTGCAGATACTTTAGGATTCTGACCTTTTAGAAAGATGGCATCTTCGACAAAGTTTTGCGTAGCCCAAGGACCATTTTTATTTTAGCTAATCTCGAACTTCAAGAACTAAACGAAGAAAGCATTTTAGCTACTGAACAACTTTGCCGGAGATGCCATCTTTCTAAGTGGTCAAGATCCTGAGATCTACAGAATTAATGTTTCATGCTCACTAGCGTCACCTGTTAGCAAAATTAAGAATCAATTAACCTGATCAATGATAGCCCTTGAGTCCCTGAACAACCGAAGACGCCATCTTTCTAAGTAGTCAGGCTCCTGGGACATTCGCAAAATCAAGCGTGTTGTACAAAGTACAACGCGCGACTACTCGCGTCTCAAAAATTCGCGCGACGACCGAATTGTTAAGCTATGTACCTTTTCTCAAGCATGAATGTCATAAACGAACACCTTTACATCTGGTGGTCACTAGGAGAACGTTGCACATTAGTTGGCTTTTGACTCACCAGTGCGGCGCTATTCATGTCGCCTAGAAAAGACGGGAGTCGATTATCTTTTTCTTTTTAACCATCTTTGGATCAATCCAAATTTATCTTCAAAGAAGGTGCAAAACTGAAAGACGAACAATTGCCATTTCATCTATAAAGACCAAAATGCTAAGGGAACTATGAAAAGTTATTAACAAATGTTCATTAAACAATAGTTTAATTCCATTTTTACCAAATAAGGAAGATATAGGGTGTCCCAGAAGGTATGGGCACAACTTTACCATACTGCTATTGCGAGACTAGTGCAGATACAAATCAAAAGCAGATTTTTTCGCTTCCTTTTTGTTGATGGTATTTCATTTTTGGAATCCCCTCTTATGAGTTTGGCACAAATTGCAATATATCTGATCGACTTTGTTGTACGAAGTTTGTGCTAGGTCATAAATTATTTACAATAAAAATCTGAAAAAAATATATTTATCATTGCCGATACGATAAATGATCAGACCATCACATATTTTACTGGAAATTATAAACTGAAGTATATGAAAATTTATTAGAAATTTAAAATACGACTTTAGCTGTGGTCGTTTTTTTGAAAGGGTCATAATAGAGCCTGTGTATATCCACTACAACATTTAAAAAATCAAAGATTTGTGTTTCCTATCAAAAATATAGATATTAGACATAAAAAAATTGAAATAATTTTTATTTATGTTGAAAATACCTAAAGAGCTATGATTTTGTGAAGTTATCTTATGTGGAGAGAAAAAAAAGCGATGTTTAGGAATTTTACCATTTTTTCAAACAAAAATACGTGTGGAATAACTTAGATACAGTTTACATGAACTCACCACATCGAAGGATTTTGATAAAAACATTCATCACTGGATAAGTTCCAACAAAACACAAAAGTAGGGTCTGTGCTGGTTAGATAAGAATTGATTTTCTAAAATAAAATAACCCAACATTGATTGTTATAAAAAGGCAGCGACCATGCGTCTCCATAACTTTGAATGGAATAAAAATTACTATAATACATATACAAATTGTGCTGCGGGTTCAACTTGGAAGCAAATTCCACCAAACTGTTTGTGATATGTGATTTATGTATACCAACGAACGTCTGACTACCTCTGTCTACTTTATACCTTAGATGAAACCACAAAGCAAATGCTCTTTGTTATTTGTTTCTGTAGGGTGACGTGCTAGTATCCATCGTATTAAGCATTGGTCATTGAGAACTGCAATTTTCCCAGTATTGCAGTGAATGATGCTGATACAAACCGATGCCAAACAATTCTTTCTCAAAACGGCTTTAGCATTGTACAATAACATTTTGATAAATCTTGATCTCTTTTTGGAAATAATGCAAAGAAAATGCATCTTACCGTATTCTCAGTCCGTCGTATCGTTTTCAACTCCGTCGCAATCAGTTTCCAGATTCATCTCACAGCTCACGGCTCACTGTGTGTATTGAATGGTTAAAAAACAACATATCAACGCTATAATAAAATGATTTACTAGAATATATAGATCTACGGGCATCTCCCTCTATTTCTTCAGCGTGATGGAATATACTAATTTCCTTTAAAATTAATTGTTCGTCATCAAAATTCAGCCCAAACATATGAACACAATTCCTTTTGACCATACAATATTGGCATTTGCTCACAGTACAGCGAAAACAACACAATCAAAGGAACCGTATTTTTACGTCGAGCGTCGCGCACACATTGATGCGCACAAGCTTTTTTTTCTCAGTACGGATTGGACTTTGTTTACATTCCTCTCGGTTGAGGAAATTTCGTAAAATTTGGTGATTTGTTGAAGTTTGACGGCGTGTGATTGGAATGAAATCCTTCAGTAAAGAAGTACGAAGGTTTTCCATAGTGAAAATAAGTGCCCGGCGAAGTAAGTCACCCACGGGGGCGGGGAGAAACTTGTGTTGGAAAGTGGTGTGGCTCAGTCGATCGCTAAGCATTTCTCTCAAATCGTGTTCGTCCATGCGATTTCGGTGAAAAAGTGCAAAGTGGATAATTTAACTGAAATTATTTACCGAAATACAGTAGTTTTATTGCATTTTTGGTATACAAGTGTACGAACCATAACAGCTTTTACAAAATTACACTTGGATAATGAATCTATGTTGCAGGTAAGTTGGAATATCCGCCGTAGTGGAACTTTTAAAGTTTGATACGCCGAATAGTAGCGCTTACGACGAAGTAGAACATAACCCTATTTGCCTACAGGCGTTAATTCGTCCATGTGTAACCCCTCGATGGCATAGGTCTCTTCCGGAATCAAATCAAAACTAGGAAAATAACATAGAAGAAACCCAGTGGTGTACGACATTATGTTAGCTGGTGCTAATAACCGGACTCTGGTTAGTAGCTTATTTGCGTTGTTGCCATGTGTACTGTCTACCTTCCGGTCAATCTGAGTATTGGGTTAGAATCCCCGAAGGGGAATATGAAATCAGATATGTACATGTGACTGCTGTAACCGTTTGGCACTACAATGTGAGAATCACAAAGCATATTGTCCTTGCCCGTTGTGCAGTATTGGCCAATACTTTTGGAGCATTTTAGATTTTTCATCCAAAATGATAAACTTTGGAAGATTTGATCTATTTGCTTATCGATCGAATTAAATAATATATTCACATCACTGCAGACACTTGAAATTCTACATTTATTTTCACTGTTTTATACACGATTTCAATAGCAATAGGGCTTTGCCAAAAGTGATTTTTTGGCTAATAATAATTGACATCACTAAAAAAAATTAATGTATAGCTTTATAGAACCTTCAGGGAAAAAATCAACATTTAGATGAGATAAACAAATTTGTTGAGAAATCTTTTTATAGTTCTTTCATAGTTTGAGATGAATTGTTTAAAAATTTTTGTTGAAAATGTCACTTTGGTCAACTCGTTATAACTTTTCAACTCGTAACCTGCTGTGAAAAGTTCAAATTCAAATTGGTCCAGTTCACCAAAGTTGACCATTTTGTATGAAAATTCGAAAGAGTTTCAAATGTATTGTCCACCACTGTACGTGTTTGTACATATTTGTTTGTCCGCTTGCGGAATTCCGACATCAACGACGTTGGATCAACAGGTGAGGTCGATTCCAGCGAAGGTAATACCTATTATTCGCGCTGGCAGACGCCTCCGGGGAGCTTTTGAGCAGCGAGTATTTATGACATCGTTACAGAAGAATCATCACTGACAATATGCGGCGGAAAAGTGTTCCGTTACTCCTGAAGTTTTTCCTTCTCTGGTAGACCCATGTAAAAGCCCTTCTTCACATCCGAAACGGAGCGCAGACAGCAGCAGGCTTGATGGGAGAATGAATGTTTGATATCGTTATCGAATTATTATCCTTTCACTAACGGGAGGGAAAAGATTATGAAACAGCACTCAGGGTGGCCCATAATGACCAACGTTACACCCTTCAATCCGGTCAGATCCTGATTTTGACACTTGCCCCACAAGAGCATGCAACAGAATCTAGGGACATTACATTACTCTCACAACACTACAAGTTATTTTTAATTTAAAAACGAGCCGCCCTATTCCTCATTCGTGCACGGCTTAAGGTAGAGTGCTCATGGTTAGAAGGGGGTAAGTAAGTACATTGTGAAATACACGGCCAGGCAACAACGACTCGAGTGATGCTCGGAAGGTGCTGAGATGTGCTTTCCTCGTTTCACGTAATGTATAGTAGCTAGAGCCGCATACACGGCCAAGGAGAGAGGTTTACAGTTTGTGAGCATGCATACATTAGTGCGGGGGAGATTAATTGCTTCAGACAATCTCGGTGGCTGCCCATGGAATATGGCGAGCAAACGTGATTATTTCCAAGATAAATGAACGAAAATAACTTGACTTGGCTCGAAAGCCAGGGTTCTTATGAAGCAGAGTTGCATTTAGCCTTGGGTGGAGAGTAGGTGTATATGTGGTGGGGGGAAGGTCAGTTGTGGCTGGAAGCTGGTCAAACTATCCGAATTAATCGCTTTTCCTGAAGAGAGAGTAGCAGCTTGGTTGGGAAACAAGACACGGTTGAGAGGATTATGTTTCGTCACGACTTTAGAGTGCTGGATTCTTGTGGGCTAAGTACTCTATATATCTAAAAATATGAACCTAACCAATCTATTTCAAGACACTAGGAAGCCAAATCTCTCTTTTAAATACAACAACAATCATCATTAAGAATATGCAGTATGTACATTATTACTGTAATCATTATAGCAATCTAGTGTAATAAAACACCGTACGGGTTTTCATTAGCAATTCATCAGCCTTCTGATGATTTTATTTTTTTTTTGTTATAATCATGTGTAATGTGGAAACCTTCAGTTAAGATATTTATTATGACACTTGAATTATATCTCGATTTGTTGAAAAAAAAAGGTTTAACTTAGTAATAACATTTTGCACTGAATTGGCAGTTAAGTTTCGTTATGCCAAAATGAAAGGAAAGGAACAAACTCCCTTTCAAAGAAAAACGAAAAAATGTAATCTGGACTTACAAAGAATTTCTCACTCGTCGATACGTTTCTGCCGACCAACAATGCTGATTGCTCATGGTAGCAAGCATATAACATTGTTTGGCAGCGCTGAACTGTTTCCATCCGTGTATTCAAATACCGTTGTTGAAAAATGTAATATTCAACTGTTCATGGTCAATCAACCAGAACGACCGGCATATCAATTTCGCGGTATTCAGTTGGATCTATATAATAATATCCGAAAAATGGATCCGGCAATGGCCTGCCGAAGAGATTGATGACACGCATCGATGGATGATGGGGTTTTACGTAATATATTGCTATGCCTTGCTCAGAGTTCTTGAGAAAAAAGGATTGGGTAAATTATATGATGATAAATCTCAAAACGCAGCAAAATTTAATCTGAAAAAAGGGCAGTCTTTACACAACTCAGATGGTTTTATGATCTTTTTTCTGGTGTTACAATTTTAGTGCTAAGTTTCTAAGGCTATCCTTGGATAAATAAAATGAATATTTGGAAAAATTGAAGTACATATCTAGAGTACTGGAATATTTGTTTGTATTAAACTTAAAGAATCCAAGTGGACATTTCTAAATGGAAACTAAACAATTCTAAGGAATCTCTGAACTAAAATTTAGTGTATTCTAGAATACATTTCTCTTAAAAAAAACAACAATGAGAAGGGATTGATGAAAAGTTAATGTTTATTCGCACCTTTTACGAAGAGGGAGTTCTGTATGATCTTTCGACCTTGACGGTTGCTCCTACGGGGGCGGGTGATAAGGGCAGGATCAATCGTGTCGCGCGCCGCTCGCGTAGTCGCGGGTCGCGGAACGCGTTAGTAGTGTTTGATTCTTTCATCTTGTCGCTTGCTCCTATGGGAGCGAGTGATGAACACTTGTTCGACGTTTATTTAGTAATATCGCGAATCCGGTTAGGCGCATTCATTTCAAATTATATATTTATCGTTTACCAAAACGAACCCCTCCCCCATATCCAAACTCCCAGTGTTTACTTGTGGAAGTGCAGAGGACTCCTCGGCTTTCATAAAGCAAGTAACACGTCAACATTTCCCTCCCATCCTCAAATCGACCTGCATTCGGACGCAGCCGGCGCCGTTATTGTTTGTTATAATTATGAGAGCACCAGTACTTACACAATGAGGATGCTACTGATTCCGAGTAGCGTCTGTTGGTTCCCTGTGTAAGTACAGCTGTTCTTGCAATAACGGAGTAGCATATGCGGGCGGTCAATAATGCTCATGCTCATGCTCATTCGTACCTTTTACGAAGAGGGTCATTTCGGTCAATGTTATCCCTCTGACCAAACCAGCCCTGTCGTCGTAAAATTTGAGTTACTATGTTGTCACTTTTTGGGGAGCGTTTAAAATTTTTTTCGACTGGTTCCAAGTTTCATTTTAACTTAAGGACTTAGTTTTATTATTTTCTTAATATAAACATTGTTTTATAACATTTATTTTCTATGTACCGTAATCCAAGATAACATTGATCAGTTTCTTGATTAATCATCTAAAATTTCAAAATTCAAAATTTCGGCCTTTAGATGATTGTATAAAAGTGGCCAAGGGCATAATTGGCTTTATGCACCCAATATTGCCAGTATAGACGTGCTTACTCTGATTAAAATAAATATCAATTTTAGACTGACAAAATCAGGAAAAAAGAATGCTAAAATCGGGGGTAGCAAAACAAGCAAAAAAGGGTACTAAAATCGAGGGTGGATAAAATCGGGGGCTGACAAAAACGGGTCATAACTGTAATTTCTTCTGAGATTCTTTATAAATCCTTTAAATCAACTCTGTCGAAAATTCGATGTGAATTGTCTAAGAATCTCTACAGGGATTCTTACAAGAACTCTTTAGAAAAAAAAAAAAACCGTGAAAATCACGCCTATAGCTGCGTAAGGAAAATGCATTGAAGCTAGCAAATTACCGGTTACTGAAGACAACCCAGAACCACTGTAGAAAAATACTCAGTTTTCCGCATTTACAGCCTGTCTGGGCATAATTAAATTTGAAAACTCATACACCCAACATAGGTTACTTGATGAGATAACCGCATTTAAGCTACTTTCGTGAGGATGTCCACGTGAGGTATGTGGTATTCCATTCCCAGCACTGTACAGAAATATTTAAAACAAATTGTCTAGGATTACTTCTGGCTATTCTTCCAAACATCCTTCCGAAAATTTTCCCAGAGTTTGCATAGAATTTTGCCCAACAATTCTTCCGTAAAGCGGTTTATTAAAAAAATCGAGCGATTTTTATTGAAACAGATTTTTCAAGAGATTTAGAGAATCTATAAGGAATTCTACTTCTTGTTCACCTGTTAATAAATTCATCTGGCAGTTTCTTCAGCGATTACTCTAGGATTCACTCTACCAATAGTTGCAGTTCTATAGAGATCATACTAGAGACTCATTGAAATCAAGTCTATCCAACTTTTTTGAACCGTGCGGCGGGCCAAAGTCTATTATTCCACCAAAAATTTCAACACATTCGTAAAATCCAATAAACAGTCGATGAATTATTTTTTGATGTGAGTTAAAAAACTTTTACTGCTGAGAATCATGCTCAGAATACGTTAAAAATCTTCCCCAAGGCTCTGTTATAATTTTATCAACGGTTCTGTGCGAGTTATCTAAATGGTGTCCGGCCATTTGGCCGAATGTCGTTTGGCCGAAGTACGAATAAAAAAATCTTTTTTTTTGTAACGCTGATGTGTAGCATTCATAAGTGTGGTCCAATAAATGATCAGCTAAATAATTGTTTGATCTTTTTGACGTCATGTTTGTCGCGTTATAAGTGCTCTAAGAAGATAATTAATACAATCCGTTCATTCCGGACTAAGTTGTGAACTCGCTGATGATTGGTTCGTCTCTGGATTACCAACGGTGTGCTAGTGTTTTGATAATTTCATTAGAATTTTTTCCTTTTTCTAAACAAAGGCTATTCTTTCGATTTGTACTGGTTTTATTTTTGCTGGCAATAATTCATATTTTTAATAGGGAATTTTACCTTCTTGAAATCATTGGCAGTTCTTCTTATTTTAACGGATATAACAATTATTTGCATTAAATTTGCTTAGATTTTTATAAGTGATTTTTCCTTCTTTTGATCATATGATATTTTTTCATATTTGAATATTTTTCATAGTTATTGGAGTTATGGCTTATAATACGTTCATAAGAGTAGTGTTTGATCCTTTGACCTTGACGCTTGCTCCTGCGGGGGCTAGCGATGAGGGCAGGATCAAACATGTCGCGCGACGGTAGAACAGTAGTGAAAAAGTGCGCGGTCCGTTAGCAGTGTTTGATCTATTGATCGCGTCGCTTGCTCCTGCGTGGGCGGGCGATGAACACTTGTTCGGCATACAATGCGATAATTGAATTATTCCGCTATACCGATTAGGCGTGATTATATCATGGATCGCATCACCAACCATTGGTGACTCCCAGATCTTCACCTTATCCCACTAACCCAATATCCTTTTCATGACAACTGTGGAGATGCAGAGGTGATCTCGGTTGTCGAACTTACATTCCTTCCCTTCCTCGATGACCGTAAGGACGTGGCCGGCGCCGTTATTGACTTTTAAAATTTGAGCTCTCGATTTGTGCACATTGAGAATGGTGAGCTAATCCCAAGCCCCATTCATTAAATCTCTGTGCAACTTCGATTGTTCTGGTCAATCACGGACTATCAATTACGAATTGTACGGTCATCTATGCTTATGCTGAATGCTTATAGTACGTTCATAAAGAGTCTAATTAAAAACATATATTTTTTAGCACAAGGGATAACTTAGGTGAGATGTCATTCTCCTTCAGAATCAAGATTGCAATGTGATAATTGATTTCTGCATCGTTCATTGCGTATATCAGTAAACTGAAAGACTCGGTGATTACAAAGCAGCGCACAGTTTCTCCATTGTGAAGAAAAGCCAAGCTTGTGGCTGCTAAAAATTTATTAGTTTACTACGTGCAATCAGAATTATTGAAGCAAATTGATGCTACAAAAGGACGAATGCGTCGTAAACCGTTTAAGTAATTGCCAAAAGCTGATTACAAATGCAATTCGAAAACCTATGCTGGCAGCTATTACCGCTAGCAAAGAAGTGAATAGTTGCTTACATTTAGGATGTTCTTTGAAATTCAGCTTTGAAATTTATTACAAATTCATGCTAATTGTAGTTCACTATTGTTTTAAATTTCGGCCAAACGGCATTCGGACAAATGGCATTCAGCCAAACGGCATTCGGACAAATGGCATTCAGACAAATGACCCTTTCGGCCAAATGGCGTTCGGCTAAACGGCATTCAGCCAAATGACCCGGAACCATCTGAATGAAGGTATCAGAATGTAGTCAAAGAGTTTTTGATAATATGTTTGTTGTATAGCAGGGAAAATAGCAATGATTTGCAAAGAATCCTTCCTACTTAGAACACTATTACAGTGATATCTCCATGAGTCGATGTTCCATGACTCGATATCGACTCATGGAACCATACTAAAAAAAATATCATGGTTACTATGATGGTCCCTAGAAGCAGCTTTCCAAAGGATTGCTGTTCCATTGCTCGATATTTCCATGAGTCGATGGTCCCTTCAATATCGACTCATGGAGGTTTCACAGTATAAATCCATAAGGATTTCTTTAAGATTCCAACTTGTGAGTTTTATATAAAAACCTACGCAAGGTGTTGTCGAAATCATGTCTTTATTTAAAAAATACTGTCTTAGATTTTTGCTAGAATCATTCCTTTTCCATTATATATTAGATAAAACTGCTTCCCAAGATTAAATGTGTAGGGCATTTTGGCCACTTCTATTTGATTTTTCCGAAAATGTCCAAATTATGTGCGCGTAACGGTCTGTTCAAAATACTTTGATCGCCCTACTATGTTGTGTACAGGTTTTTTTTTGTTCTCATAAACACGTACAGAATCTTCTTTAAAATATTGCCATGGAGTCTAAGAATATTGTTCATAATTTTATCAGGATCCCAGCAAGAGTTTCCTGCTTAGTCTGGATACGATTCTGTGGAATCATGAATACTGTGGGTTCTGCTCGAATACTGTCAAAGATTTTGTAACAAATATTTTGAATTTTCAGGTTATATTCTCCTAAAATAGTGTCAAGGACAAGGATTACACAATTATTTTTGTTCAATATCGAGATAATTATAGTTTTGGCCGTCAATGGTTATCAAAACATCAACAACAGGTAGGGCAACAATAAAAAATAGAGTTTATTTTTTAGTGTGGAGGGGTCTAGGAAAGTGTGACAAAGCGTGTGTTAGATACTGGAAAAAAGTAACAGTGTGGAGGTCTAGAAATTCCGAAAAACTAAAGATGTCATTTTTTGATCTTCCTAAACGGGCCAGATGAGGGAAGGGCCTTCTTAGCAGGCCGTACGTTGAGTTGGCCTGATTAACATCTTCGAAAAGTTAGAAGGTTGTAAGCAGGGAAACTGAAAAAATTGCTGCAGGATTTTTTTTTGTAATTGTTTGTATCTAGAGTAATTAAAAAAAATGCGGAAAAAAACTCTATCAGAAGGTTTTGAGGATTTTTTTTCAATATTGACACTTGTTTGTACTTTAGGCCATTTTTCAGGCCGATAAACAAAAAAACTTTTGTAGCTATCATCGAGAATGGACTTGTGCACTCCCATAGTTCGTATTCCATGCAAAAAAAGTGTTGAATTATCCTTAAAAAGCGTATTGAAGGACTTAAACTTTTATCAACTCGTGGGGCAAAACGGCCACTCCTAGTTCATAACACGAAAACAGACGTTTGAATTCAAATTCCAGCAAACCTAATGCCAAGCTGTAGTTACGTACCAATTTGAACCTTTCAAATGCACATTTTTCGAATCAGCATGTATACTATAATCGAACAATAACATCTGATCAAACGCCCTTATGTATGCAACGTATTTGCAAGCATGACTAACGCTGAGATCAGGTGGCGCGTTTTACCCCGCAAAAAAATAAAAACACAGATAAGCAAGCATTTTATAAGCATTTTATAAACTGATTTATTAACTTATAATAATGTTCTTCATAGCTAAAAGCCTTCCTTCCTTAGAGAGCGCGTTTTACTCCCAGTTACCCTACATATAAATAGTTGAAACTGGGCCAAACTTGTATCGAAAACTGATTCAGTAGTCTGTATTGCACGAAAGATATTGTTAAAAATGCTTTTATTAATAACAGGCCAGTAAATCATTCCTAATAATTGTGGGTTATCGATATTCAAGAAAATATTTTTAAACGTACATAATTGTAACGATCTGTAGATTGGCCACACTGTCCTGGTATAATTTTTAGTCTATATCCTGAATGACACTATGTGTTCGTGTGATATGAGTGCGTCAGTTACCGTGTTAAAGAAGAATTTGTGTGAGTGGGGAACTGAGTTAGGCGAGTGAGAGTTCGAGAACACACGATAGAGAAAACCGAGTCTGTTTGTAAAAAGCCACAAACGAATAAACATCGGAAAATTTCCAATATCCGCGTTTCAAAAGTTAAGTCCGAAAGAGTAAAGTGTTGGCTGGTTGCATAATAGCGAAAGTGTACCAGTTATGGTCATAGTTGTTCACTATTTGGACATATGCGAAATGTTGATAACTTTCACGTTTCACTTAAATCTTCCTACTACTACACTCAAAACCTTTCAAAATGTGAAGACAATCAAGTATCCACTATGGTGAATTAGGGAACATCTATATCCATAACTGGTACACCCACGCGAAAGTTAAAAAAGTTTGGGAAGCACTGCTTTAATGTGATGTCCTACAGGACGTTAACATTTTTTTTTTTTTAAAAAGACACCGACACGTTAATGCTTCCAGTGGACGATTTGCCCTTTGAAGGAAGCACCACACTAGACAACGGACTAGCATGCAACGCCCAGGGGCACAGTCGAAAAACTTTCCTGACGAAAAATTTTCCGGACTGAAGCGGGAATCGAACCCACACCCCTTGACTCGATGCGGCTAAATGCTTGGTAACACTAACCGCACGGCCACGAAGCCCACAAACATGCTCAAATCTACGTTGGATAAGGTCAAAATTCACCAGAGCGTTGACTCAGCTAGACATTTCTGATTAATGTTCTACAGGGCGCTACAATGCTTATGACATCGCAAAGATCTACGTGAAATAAGATCAATTCACTGCAGAGCGCTAAAACAGCTAGAAAATTTAGTATGACTACGCAAAGATCTACGTAATACAAGTTCAAATCACTCCAGGGCGTTGATACAGCAAGAAAATTTAGATTAATATCCTACAGGGCGTTGCCGTATTCACGACCTTATAAAGGTTACAGTTTGAGAATTTCGATTGATGTTTTACAGGGCTTTAAAACGCTTATGACCTCACACAGATTTACGTCAGATAAGGTCAAACTAAGCAGAACGACAGGGCTGCTAAACCCCGTTTTAAGGTATTAGAATTTACTGATGATTTGACGTTAACAACGGCTCCTGATGGTAAAGTCAGGACCATTTCATGAATGTTTAAATACGTTCAATCAATTTTCTCTTAAAAAACTCAAGCTAAATATTGTCAAAGTGGCTAACATTTTTACAGGTTTTCTTTTGGGTTCAATACAATTAAATCATACTTTTTGTTGTAAGACAGGTGTGTGTCACCCTACATATCCTTGCACAAGGTAAAAACCACATTGAGCTATATGGAAAGTTTACTCTCTCAATATCAACATTGATCCATCTCAATGTGTTCCAATTTTCTGGCATTTGGCTTTCAAGAGCATCATAGATGTAATAGAAGCTTGCAAAGATCCGAGAGCTTCACTATTCTATAGCACATTTTAACTTCTATGAACATGTCACAAAAACTGTAAGAAAAACAAACAGTGCTCTCTAAAACATAGCACAATGCGATGACAGTGAACCAGTAAATGGACGTAAAACGAGAACAGTGTCTCTGTCCAGATGCACCGCATTGTGACAAAAGTGTTCGTGTGAGACTGTCTCGAATGGACTTCAACGTTATTGAACGTTGAAACATCAGGGGAACAGAAGCGAGGGTCCCCATCTTCTGGTGTACCTTTAAACAGGAAATGTGATCAAAACGATGGGTAAGGTCATTACCACAAACAATAGCTAATTGAAACTCGAAACATGTTCAGCTGACTGCCAACAACAAGAAAAAAAGCACACACATACACTCCCGTGCAAAAGATTGGGATCACACTCTGGAAAATATACAAAAGTGTTCATTCCGTAGCTCTGTGAATATAGTCAAATTAAAATCAAATTAATCTTGCTTCAAAGATATTTTTTCATAAACTTCATTTGATTTTTTTTACTATATTTTTAATTGAAGTTATAACATTACAGCATTCTGAGACCAACGTTATACAATAGTTTAACACCCGACTTACCTGAGTTACCTCAGGGATGTCAAAAATCTTTGTTTGCGTATGACACAGGCCTCTCCGCCAAAAGACGAAGCCTGCATGTCATTTGTAGTAGATTGCAAAGAAGTTTGAATTTTTTTTTTCATACTTGCAAAACTAGAAGATTTTGCCTAATGTTTCCAAAACTCAATTAATAATATTCCCACATAAATCAAAAGCTCATTATCTGAAACCTTCAAGTAGACATGTTGTCACAATGAGAGGTGTCTCAAAAAATTGGTCAGATGAAGTTAAGTATCTAGGGCAGGGCTCACGCTAGATAAAAAAATAACTTTCAAAAACCACATTGAGGACATTGAAGCCAAATGTAACAAATATATAGAATGTATGTTTCCACTGATTATCAAAAAAATCAGAACTTTGTGTTAAGAACAAGCTTTTGATCTTCAAATAAATTTTCAGTCCACCCATGTTGTATGCTGTACTCATATGGACCAACTGTTGTAATATCAGGAAAAAAGTTCTGCAGAAATATAATTTTGAGAATGGTTCTGAGGTTCTCTTCCTGGCAAAAGCCATTTTATGAGACGTTTCGAATCATATGGTTTCCGTTTGTTTACCAGCTTTGAAAGTTTCTGGCGGGCCGATTTATTTACGTTTCTTCTAGCGCTACATTTGGAAGGAGCTTATTCATCAATGGCGCTGGTGGCAATGCCACAAAGTTTTTAATTTTCGCATGTAAAATTGAAATCAGCAGGCAGGGAAGATATTTTTCATCTACTGGTAACATAATACATGTAAACCGGGTAGAAACATGCGCTGAAAGAGACGGGGACGTTATCGCCAACAAAAATGTGACCAGCACCATTCAGATATTATGCTAGTTTTTTGAACAACAACAATGAGCGGCCCGCCAGAAAACGTCATTCGAACGTCTCGTAAAATGGCTTATAGTACTATATTCTATCATAAAATGTTAAAACATTAGAACAAATGTCGAAAAAAATTATCAAAAAATGTTGACAAAAACTGTTGTCATGATAGAAATGAATGAAATGTGCGAAACGATACCAATGAAAAATTGCAGAGATATGGATAAAACACTCTTGTATGTTTATAAGCGGTGACCCAAAATTTTTGCCCGGGAATGTAATCGAGTCGCAGCGTTTTCCGATAAATCAATCAATCCTGGCGACAACCATTTGTTCTCCGTCCTTGCTCCGCTTGCTCCGGGAAGGCGCTGTAGTAACCACATCGCATTGACTTCCTTTTTTCAGACTGGTGGGTTACCGCCGCGAGCATGTGAACTCGCCATAAATCAAAATCAAGTAAACGCAGCTGAAATTGCAGCACGACCGCGTTACATACATATGTTTCGGGAGAGAAATTCCGCGACGTGTCACCATGCGGAGCAGTAAAAGTAATCCGTGTGTTGACTTATGCGAAAAGTACGTGCGGGATGAACGTGTGATGGGGTAAAAGGTTATTGCTACAATGAAATATTCAAAAAGCACCCAAATGGCGATACCCAATTAGACCGCGTTCTGGTTGATATGCTTTCAGTGAGAAATGGATACTATTTTTATCACCACAATTTTCTGAATCAAAAACGAATCCCGTCTGGAATAATCGCATCAATTGGCTTCACCTCGGCAAACGTCCAAAAACCGACAACGTCATCTCTCAAGTTAGAAGAAAAATCCCGCTCAAACGTTTCTATTTATCGTCCATGTTCCGGTGCAGTGCCGGAAACAAAAGCAACAAACTTTGACAGCCTTCACAGCCAATGACAAAATCCGGGAAAAATAGCAAACCGAACCGAACTCGATGGATGAAAAACGATCGGTAAAGTGCATTGTAATTATTTCCACTCCAGGCGATTTATTTTTAGAGCGGAAAGCTGCATCCACCCCGACAAACGACAGAGACGGAAACAGGGCAGGAGCGTCGTCATCATCGATGTCAATGCTGCTCCCTTCCCTTATAGGGTGGGTGTTCTCTTAGTAGACGGTTCCCTATAGTCACACTAGTTAGTTTTGCTATAAATCCTTGTAAAATATTTTTGCCATGAAGGTCAGGAGCCATTAATCTAAGTAAATTGATTCACCTATAGTAGCAATACCAAGGAAAAGTTTTTCATTAAACTGAATAAAAGAAAAAATAAGAACTTCTTTGCAACAATTGAAAGCTTTTGATTTATTCATCATAAGAAAAATATAAAAGTTTATTAAAACAACAATTCTGAACGGTGTCTTGCCAGCAGCGTCGTGAAGCTAAGGCTACTATAGGAACATAAATGAGAAAGCTATAGACATGTGTGTTCCTATAGTAGCTTAAGCGATATTAAATAATAAAATATTATTTTTCGTAGTTTTCATTTTATTTCTTCAACCAAGATAAAAAGTTTCAAATGACGTGTAAATAATATTCGATTATAAACAAAAATTTGTTCTCAGCTTACCGACAATTGATGCTTCGACCCTATCGTTGTACTATTCTGAATTGTGCTTCTGCTGAACTTCTTGTGACACGGATGGCGAGGGTGGAGAATAAAAAATCGGAACTCCTAGAAGGATCGGTTCGGGTGAGACTATTGGAAATAGCTTAGATTAATGAGCAAAAAAGTGCTAGAAAAAATGGAAAAAAATCTCTCTCGGAACAGAACAGGGAGAATGCTCCGGAAATTGAAATACCTACGGGTTCCATGTTCCAAGGTAATAGAGGCTGGGATCGAACGGTTGCAACCAAAACCGTTGATTGCAAGCAACGAGCGAAATAGAGCAAAATACGAAATGCTGCCGTAACTAATGGATTACCTTGCTATAATTTAGGTCTCTGTCATGGTTCTGAGTTTGTATTTGCCCTAACGTGGCATGGTGAGTGAACATTTTAACAAAAATAAAAAGTAGGAGATTATCGAAGTGCCTACTTTTCTCTTTTCCTGGCTTGAGGACAGAAGGATTGAAAGACAAAATGTCGAAAGGACAAAAGGCCGAAAATAGTTTTCTTGGTTGGAAATTTGCCCTTCTTTGAAAAAAGAATTTTGAATACTTGTTCCTTTCTTTTTTGCTCTTCGATCTTTTATCTTTCGATAAGTAGAGTAGAAAATAATTTTCAATAATAAAACATAAATTATTTTTTCGATGTTCATATATTCTTTGTTGCAGTTCAAACGGTTCACGAAAACTTCTTCATACAACTTTCTTGTCAGAATCAATCGTTTCACAACTTTATTTCTTCAAACAATTCAATAATTTAAAAAAATGCATGCTAAAACTTATAGACTATTTTCAGAACTTATTTCTAAGTCAAAATTATCGATTTATCTATGGAGAACGCTTTTTTCACCATACCGAATATATGTTTAAAATTTAAATCAAATCGAAGATGTTCAAGTTCTTTTATTTTGTACTGGATTTGTTATCTGCAATTCAGCAATATTACTTGCTGGATACGTATCAACGCCTAGTGAAGTCAGGAGTATTTCTGTGGAATTACTAGAGGGGCTCTGAAGAATTCTTGGAGACACTCCGATAAAATTCCTGGATGAACAATGGCGAAAATTTGATAAAAATTCTCGGTGGAGCTTTAAAAAAATTTCCGGAAGAAATCTGAAGGAACTTCGAGAGGAACTCCAAAGAAAATCCATGTAAAACTATGAAGAAATTTTTGGAGGACCTCCAAAATAATCCTGAGGGAATTCCGAAGGACAGATTCGCGATATTATTCGATACTCACATGTACGCCAAACAAGTGTTCATCACTCGCCCCCGCAAGAGCAAGCGACGCGATCAATACATAAAACACTACAAACGATCCGCAGCACTTTTTCATGTTCGGCCTGCCCTCGTCGCCCGCCCCCGCGGGAGCAACCATCAAGGTCGAAGTTCAAATACTACTCCTAGAGCAACTCTGAACGAATTACTGGAAAAAACTCCGAAAGAATTCCTGGAGCAACTCCAAAGGAATTCCTTAAAAAACTCCGAAGCAAATCTTGGAGGTTTTCCGAAGGAATTCTTGGAGAAATGCCGGGAGTAACTCTGAAGAAATTCTCGCAGGAACTCTGGAAGAATTCCGGGCAAAGCTCTGGAGAATTTCCCAGAGGAAGTCTGGAAGAATTGTTGTAAGGACTCTTAAGGAATTGTTAGAGGAACAATGAAAATATTCTTGGAGAACTGTCCGAAGTAACTCTGAAGAAATTCCCGAAGAAACTAAGGAATTCCTGGAGGAGCACTGGATGAATTTCAGAAGAAATTGTGGACGAAACTCCGGAAGAATTGTTGGAGGAATTGGGATGGAATTCGTGGGGGAAATCCGAAAAAAAATCCTGGTAGAACTATGGAGGAACTCCTGAAAAAACTACGAAAAAAAAACCAAAAGCAACTATGAAGGACATCCAAAGGGATTTCTGTAAGAGCTCTGGAGGAACCTCGGAGGAAATGTTGGATAAAAACCAGAAGAATTGCTGAAAGAACTCCGGAAGAATTTGTGGAGCAACTCAGGAGGAATTACCGGTAAAGCTCCGAAAGAATTCCCAGAGGAACTCTGAAGGAACTTCCGGGTAAATTTTGAAGGAACTCCTGAAGAAATTCTGCACAAAATCGTAGAGAAACTCCAAATAAATCCCTGAAGGAAGTCTGGAGAAATTCTTGGAAGAGCCCTGGAGGCGTTCCTGGAGAAGCTCCGAATGCGTTTCTGGAAGAACTCCAAGGTAATTGCTTGAGGAACCCCGAAGAAATTCCTGGAGGAACTATGGAGGATATTCGAAGGAGTTCCCGGTGGAGCTCCAGAAGAACTTTCCAGGAATTACTGGATAAAATCCACTTGAGGAACTCTAAAGGAATTTCTGGAAGAACTCTGTAAGAATTTCTGGTGGAAATCCAGAAGATGTTCCGAGGAATTGCTGGATGAAATTCAGAGGAATTGCCGGAAGAAATCAGGAATAATTTCAGGAAGAACTTAGGAAAAACCTAGAGGAATTCTTGAGGAATTCCTGGAGGCATTCTAGAGGAAATTTCCGGAGAAACTCTTGAGAAATTGTCTAAAGAACTTTGTAGGAATTCCCGGAGCAAACAAAGGGAATTTTTCGAAAGAACTCGTGAAGCATTCCGGAGGATTTCCAAGGATTTTCTATAACTCTGAAGAATATCTGGAGAAATTCCCTGGAGGAAATCTAAGAAAATTCCCGGTTGAGCTTCAAAATAATTCCCAGGAAAACTCCGAAGAAATTCCATGGGGAGGAACTCCCAAGAAATTCTTGGAGGACTTTCAAAGAAATTCCTGCATTGACACCAAATTTGCGGAAGGAATCATCTTTAGAGAAACTCTGGAGAAATTCCTGATGGAAACATGGAGGGAATCTCAGAGGAACTTTGAATACAATCCGGGAGGATCTCCAAAGAAATTCCTGGAGGAGCTTCGAAAAATTCTTGGAGGAAATCCAAGAAATTGCTGGAGAATCCATGAAGGAAATCCAAAAGAATTTCCGGTGTAGTTCCGAAAGGATTCCTGTAGTAACAACGGTAGAATTCTCGGAGGAACTCTGAAGATATTCCAGTTGGCTCTAAGGAATTCCTGGCAAAAAATCTAAAAGAGTTCGTGAAGGAACTCCGGAGGAATTTCTATAGGAACTCCGAAGGAATTCCTGGAAAGACTTTTATGAAATTCATTAAGGAATTTCCGAGGGAGTCTGAAGCAAAACCCCTGACGAATTTATGGAAAAAATCTCCGGATGAATTTTTGGAGCAAATCTCCGGAGGAATTCCTGGAGGGAATCCCGGATGAATAACTAAAAGAAATCCCTGCAGAAGTTTCTGGAGGTAATCCGCGGAGGATTTTCTGGTGGAAATCTCATGAGAAAATCTTCCAAAAGGAAATCCCTGCAGGAATTTCTGGAGGAATTCTTGGTGGAAATCTCTAGAGGAATTCCTGGGTAAAATCCCCAGTTTCTGGAGCAAATCTCCGAAGGATTTCTTAGAGGGAATCCCGTAGGAATTGCTGTAAGAAATCCCCGCTTAAATTTCTGAAATAATTCCTCGGAGTACTTTCTGGTGGATATCCCATGAGAAATTCCAGGAGGAATTTCTAGAGAAAATCTTGGTGGAAATCTTAAGAGGCATTCCTGGGAGAGTTTCCAGGAGGAATTCCTGGCGCAAACCCCCAGAGGAATTCCTCGTGAAAATCTTAAGTTGAATTCCTGAAGAAATTCCCTGCAGTAAATCCCCGGAAGAATTTCGGGACGAAATTGCTAGAGGAATTCTTTAAAAAATCTCTGGAAGCATTTGAGAAAATGAAATCCCTGGCGGAAATTCCTGGGGTGAATTCCCGAAGAATTTTCTGCAGGTAACCGCCGTAGAAATTCCTGGTGCAAATCCTCAGAAGAATTCTGGAGGAAATCCCCGGATGAATTCCTGAAAAAATCTCCAAAGGAGTCTCTGGAGAAAATTCCTGAAGGAATTTCATAACGATATCCCCGGAGGAACTCCTGGACGAAATTCTCGGAGTAATTCCTGGATAAAAACCCTACAGAAATTGCTGGATTCTTGGGATTCCCCGGATGAAATCATCGGAGAGAAAATCTCTCATTGAAATCTCCGGAAGAATATCTGAACGAAATCACTGGATCAATTGCTATTGGGAAACCCCAGAAACATTCCTAGAGAAAATCATCGGAGGAGTTCTTGGGGGACATTCTCGGAGGAATTTCTGGAGAAAACACGCGGAAAAACTCCTGGAGGAAATTCTCGGAGGAACTTCTGGAGGAAACGCAGAAATTTCTGATGTGAATCCCCAGAGAAATTTTGGAGGAAATCTCAAGAAAAAGTCTCCAGAGTAATCTCTAAAGAAGATCCTCGGAGGAATTTTATAATGAATTTCTAGACAAAATCCCCAGAGGAATTCCTGGATGAAATCACCGGAGAAATTGTTATTGGAAATCTTCTGGGGAATACGTGGAGAAAATCCCTGAAGTTCATGGGAAAAATCTCCGGAGGACTTTCTGGAGAAATCCCCCAGAAATGCCTGGAGCAAATTTTCGGAGAAATTCTCGTATACTTTCCGTGGAGAAGTTCCTGATGCGAATTTTCAGGGACAGTCCTCGTGTAAATCTCCGTATAGATTCAACAAATAAATCCCCAGAGGAATTTCTGGATAAAATTCCTGCAGGAATTTCATAATAAAATCCAAAGAGAAATTCTTTGACCAAATCCCCGGATAAATTCCTGCTGCAAATCCTCAGAAAAAAATCTCTGAGGAAATCCTCGAAGAAATTTCAGGAGGAAATGCCTGAAATTCCCGAAAGAATTCCTGAAGGAAATCCACGGAGAAATTTCTGAAGAAAATACAAACCCAAAAGGATTCCTGGAGCAAATCCCAGGATGAATGACTGAAAGAAACCCGTTGAGGAATTGCTGGTGAAAATCCTGTTAGGCACATTATAGGAACTTCGGTAGAATTCCTAGAGCTCCAAGAGATTTCTTTAGGTGGACTTCCCCGGAGAAATAATCGTATGATTCATGGAGGTGTCTCTGTATGAATTCCTAGAGGATTGTTTCCCCGCCTTCTTTCTTAAATAACTTTGCTTTACTTTCTGGACTATCAAGCTTCCCCCCAGCTTGGCTGTTCCAGGGAGAAACTGGTAAACAAACATGTGTCAAACCAGATTTGGAACAGTTCAAATCTTGGTCCAAATCCGACCAAAAATGGACCAGATAGTTAACCTGTTCCCAAAAAAACCAGAAAACTGGTATCAAATAAAATTCAAACTTCATTTGCAAGCTCCAGTTTTCAAAATGGTCCAACAATTTGGAATAAACCAGTGATTGGGACCACCGGTGAAGCTGACTTCGAAAGTTACTGTCCATTAAACATTTTTGTAATCCAAGATGGCGGTCAAGAAAAATTGATGGCGTCCATTAAAATCACTTTATCTTAAAATCCTAATCATTTAGAAGAAAGATTTCTTCGACACGTTTATTCAGATTGAAAATTGCTGTCAAATAAACATTTTGTAATCCAAGAAGGCGGCCCAGATAACAAGATGGCAAGTTCCGGTCCATGAATATCGTTGGAAATCTATGCATAATGGGTATTTTCAGACCGGGCTCGCAAATAAGATGTTGAAAATGAATTTGTTGCGTTCCTGTAATGCTCCCAGACATTTGGTGTAGCCCATACAACCAGAAGTCGCATAACAGTTTACGAGCAAAGTCGTTTATATGCCCAAATTGCATCACACCCGCACTACATATTGGCCACGGTGTCTTTTTCATGTAACTTTATAACAAAAGAATCGGCATGTCTCAAACTTTGACCAATGAAAGACAAGACCTTCCTCTTTTATTTGCTGCTAAAATAAAAATAATCCATCGGGGGGTCTAGTGCATTTTGTTTTTATTTTGTTGTTTGTAATATCATTTAAAATGCACCGTAAATTAATAAGGTTTGGTGAGGTGAATTGTAAAAACGGATTTAGATGAAAATGTTGCAAAAATCTAGTGTCAATATCTTCTAAATTATATTCTGGACAGCTCTAGACCTTAAAATTTACAGGCCGAGACCGAAATTTAAATTTTTGAGTTGCTTCTCTTTTGGTTTCATCCATTGTTGAAATTTGAATTGATTTCAAAACTAAGTATGTCAAACAACCTCTTTTCAATTTTTATTTGTAACTCAAGAGCAATATTCATCTTTCTGACATGGTTTAGGAACAAGCGATCGAAAGACAAAAGGTCGTAAGGACAATAAGTCGAAAGACAAATGGTCGAAAATGCAGGAGGTCAAAAGAACCAAAGGTTGAAAGTGATTTGCATTGTGGGAAATGAAATCATTTTTGAAAGAATATTTATGACCTTTAATCCCCTTTTTATTCCTCTTCGATCTTTTGCCCTTTCGATCTTATATCATAGATTCTAGAAAATTGACAAGTTCACATTTGTGCCAATGACAGACGCAACATAACATTTCATTTATCCAATATTCCAACCCAATTGCAATACCAATGCAATGTTGACACTATTGTCCATGTGTTCAAATTGGCTACCTTCCGGGTCTCCAGGAACCGATTTCGCATGGGCCATACTGGACCGAGTTTTTCAAAGGATGTGCACCGGTAATTGGTTCCATATTACAGAGAAATTTTATGACAAAATATCCATCAACCGAATAGTACCGATATGAATTACATACACAACACTGCGATGGGAACTTACTTTTTGGATGTTCAGGGTTTCCGGAACCGGGTATGAATAACTAAATGATTTGAGAATCTATATTCGACCTATTCGACAATATGAGGACGGTTCAGATTACTTGTTTAGTTTCGATACTACAGGTTGTCAAAGTAAGGGTCTCTAAAGGGACTTTTTTCAGATATAGCAGGTTCCCGGTGACCACAGTGATGCAATTCCGGATCTCCGGAAGGGTTTCCGGAATTTTCGGATCGAAAATGACCCTAAGTCACAATTTGTAACTTTTATTTTATGGAAGCTCCCTAAGGGGCCATTCAAAACTTTTGTTTCCGCAAAAATAAATGTTCCCACAAAAAATACCTTATTGTCAGAAAACGTCAATAACCTAGCAATATTTTAATCAAAAAATACAATGTTTTGTATTTTGAAATAGGTCGAAAACGAACCAAGTTTCTTACCAAGGTTAAATTATATCCCAAACTCCTTAAAAAATGAAAAAAAAAAAAACATGTTCTAGACCCCCCGACAGATTATTTTTGTTTTGGTTGCAAATGAAAGGGGAAAACCATGGCTTTCTTGTGTCAAAATTTCAGACATGCCGAATTTTTTTGTTTTGAGATTGCTCTACGAAACACACCGATCGGATGAAATCGTTAGATAGATTAGTTTCATCGCATAACACTCTATTTTATGAGTTCATATGTACATTTCGTATACTCGTACAAAGTAAATCGGACCAATCCGGCGTAGCTGTCAAATCAACTTTGTTATCATAAATTAAGTCGCACAAGAGTACGGATTACTTCGTAACGGTGCAAATTATCTTTTTTTTTCTTTTTTTCAAACTCAGAAAAAGATCCAAAACTGATTGCGTCTTTGACAAAATTGTTCTGCATCTTAAGGGATACCTTTGAACAAGTCTTGAGATACAAAATTTCTAAACTTGGTGGCGTAAGTGTTCATAAAACTTTTGTTTTGAGTATATTGCATGGTTAAATAATAGTTTGGACGTTTTGAAGTTTACGCGTACAAGACGAAACATGTGTCAAATGTACAAATTGAAATTGGATTTGCAAAAAGAAACCACGATTTGTTTTGAGGATTTTTCGAAATCTAAACGATTTGTTTTTTTCAATCTGGACAAACCTGAAGAAAAAATCATGCTTCAGGATCTTGAGATAAAATAATTGTTATTAACCGGAAGTCGCCATCTTATTTTCTAAAACAATTTTCATGAATTGGAAGTCGCCATATTTTTTTTACACCTCTATCTTGGATTCCAAAACGTTCAATTGAACAATTTCCAACCTGGACAAACTCGTAGAAAAAACAAGCTTATAAATGATCAGGAACTTGAGCTACAATGAATTTCATGAACCGGAAGTCGCCATCTTGGATTCCAAATTGTTTAATTGAAAGCAATTTTTAACCTGGATAAACTTGTAGAAAAAAACATGCTTGACATAAAATTATTTCTATGAACTGGAAGTCGCCATCTTGTTTTCTAGGTCACCATCTTGGATTCCAAACTGTTTAATTGACAAACTTGTCGAAGAAATCGGTCTTCTAAATGATCAGGATTTTGATATACAATGATTTTCATGAACCGGAAGTCGCCATCTTGTTTTCTAGGCCGCCATCTTGGATTCCAAAGTGTTTAATTGACAAACTTGTCGAAGAAATCGTCCTTCTAAATGATCAGGATCTTGAGATACCAGCATATTTCTGTAGAGTTTGTGTACAGTTTGTATGCTCACTAATGGATTAAAAACTTACTACTGATCATTTCTTTACTGGAAAGATAAACCGAATGTTTATAATAATTTCCAGCAAAATCCCTTTGCTGTGTAATCAGTAATTTATTATTTTGCTCAATGGATCGCTGGATTTGTAGCACAAAAAGAAAACAGCAAGACTGACTGCTTTACATTGATTAAAATTTGGTGCGTTGAAAATGTACAAATGTGTATCTATCAATACAAGTTGCTTACGTTCGAATGCAACTTGACCCAACGTATATCTACTTCACGCATTAAACACTCATAAATCCCAAAATGCATGCAAATGAGATAAATTCTAACCTCGGAAGCTATCGTGACCCACGATTCGTTAGCGCTTAACCATTGCGACATGGTGAAAAGATCTCTTATGGGGACGCATGGTAGCTCATTATTTCACATGCAAATTCATTAGGCCTTATAGAATGTTGAATCGGTGTCAGGCTGTTATCGTTTAGCATATTCAAGCATCATGATAATAATCACGCTCATAAACTGGTCATTGTTTTTGTCACGTTATTGCTATCAAGTGCCCCCTAGAAATAGTCTAGTCATCATTTCATCAGCCAACCCTCTCGATCCCACTTATTTCGCTTTCCATCGTAGCGAGCAAATTCCCAACCACCAATCCGTTATATCTATTACCACTTTCACACTCTTCGATAATGAGTGTGATTGTTGCAGAATGGCATTGAAAAGGCTGACCTGGCTATTTTTTATTCCTGCACAGCCTCATCAACGTTTTGTCCAACCCACCTTCGTTTTTTTTTACAGTTCTACCTACCGATGATAGTCGACTGGTAAAAACCTTCAACCCGAGCAGAAAAATATGGCAAACGAATACCATATAATTTTGAAATAAGAGGCAAAATATATGAAAAACACCTGAAAATAACGGATTTAGTTTTTTTGATACTAAATGCGTAACAAAAAGTTGTAAAACGGTCTCTAGAGCAAAATAAGTTGTGTAGATATGTAATGACAATTCAATGGCAAACCATGTTATTCAAATGATTTTAATTATAAACCAAGCATTGCAAATTTTCATGGGATTCTCACTTTTGATCATATCTAAACTAACATTTGAGAAGGGCGAAACAAACTTTGTAAATCGAAGCTTCTCCCGTTCACCATAAGTGCTTTTCCACTAATTTATGAAAATTTTCACGATCAACTGGTATAGTGTAAAGTCTGACTTACCTATTCATGCTGACAATATTTAGGTTAACAGCAGCTCATATTGTTATAATAGAATACTATGGTCTTCATCAGATCTCAATTTAAATTAAATGACAAGTCGAAAAAAAAAATGTCGCGGTGTTATAACTTTTGTGGAATAAGTTTGTTAAAAGCTTGCCATTTTCCTCTGATCGGGATGTGGCCTCGCTTCGAGCATGGTAGAGAAAATTTTGCATTTTCAAGTACGGTAGAAAAAAGTTACCGGGAGAGTACGATGCCGAGCAAAAGTTACAAAGGCAGTCGTGTGACCATCGAGGAGGCCGCCGGTGGAAGGACGGGGGAAAAATATAAAAGACGATGAGGATGTACTTTCGAGCGTGACAATATGCTGGTTAGAAGGATCCCTGATCTTCCATTTTTCGCTCGGTTTTTTTCTTTCCAGCGCGCTTGTGGCTACGTCACCAGTGCACAATGGTCGGACTCCATACAAAGAGGTGGATAAAATACCCAACAATAATTTTGAGATTTTTATATTTTTATTGTTCTATATCATTTCATATTCTTATGATCCCTAA
Source organism: Aedes aegypti (assembly GCF_002204515.2). Taxonomy (NCBI): domain Eukaryota; kingdom Metazoa; phylum Arthropoda; class Insecta; order Diptera; family Culicidae; genus Aedes; species Aedes aegypti. The sequence continues at coordinate 90,429,508 of NC_035108.1, read as the reverse complement.
TTAAAATTTCACAAAATTTATTTTTTACTCTCCAGATCAAAATTTTGATAAAAATTTTAATTAAATAACTCACAGAATTCATATGTTAGGAATATTTCCCTAATGTTAGGCTTCTTCTTCTTGGCATTTACGTTCTCACTGGGACAGAACCTGCTTCTCAGCTTAGTGTTCTTATGAGCACTTCCACAGTTATCGCATTTTCGCATTCGCATATCGTGTGGCAGGTACGGTGATACTCTATGCCCAGGGAAGTCAAGGAAATCTCCTTTACGAAAATATCCTGGACCGACCGGGATTCGAACCCAGACACCTTTAGCATGGCTTTGCTTTGTAGCCGCAGACTCTAACCACTCGGCTAAGGAAGGCCTCAATGTTAGGGTTAAAGCTTATGATGACACTTTTATCGCACATCAGATTTTTTTATATCAAATATTTAATAGTATCGAATACTAGAATTCAATTTTTTAGGGTTTTCAATTAAAATAAAAACATGATCAAAAATTTCTTCGATTAGGGCGATGAAATCAAGTTTTTACCAATCTCAATTTTTTTCGACCACTATACAGTGTTCAACGTTGGCGTGGTATGACGAGCGGAATTACAGCGAAAAGGGATTTTCGGGATAGGGGAAATTAAAGAATTTTTTAATATTTTCCAGCATTTGGTTGGGATTTGTGGGCGTTGTGGGGACCAAGTGGAACAATCTCTGTCCCACGAAATGTGGGCTGGCTAGAGAAGACGAATGAGTGACATTTTTGTTCCCAGAAAGTCACTGTTCGTTCGAGTGACGGATCGTTTGAATAATGCTTACAAGGTGTAACAGTCGAACATGGGGTTGTGGGTGTATTTTTGTTTAATGGTCATATTTTGGCTCACTGTCTGTATCACAGGAAGTTCAATAAGTTAAATTGAGGAAGTAGTCCAATAAACTCACCCATTACCTTCACCATGAATTCGCTGCAAATTTCGTACTGGTCGAATAATGCTTTCACTCGTTACGGGACATTGTAAATTTGAACGCGATTAACGGGGAACAAAGAATCACTGTTCAACATAACCAGGGTGAATCATGAGACCGCTTTCTCTCTCATCTCAGTACTGCGAAAGAATAGGCCAAGCAGTGAGTACCATCATGAGCGTTGTCATGATTCCTATCAGAAGGGGCAAACGACCTCCAAGACATTTTTCACCATTTTTTCACAGAATAAATTACACCTTTGGCACATTCTGAAACCTTTTTGAGCGGTTTTACTGATCTGTTGTATGAAACTTAGCACTATTATGCAGTGGTGCATTTTGAACTGAACGCGAGCCAAAAGTGAACGGAGCCCGAGCCAAATTTGCACTTATAGGGTAGAAGCACTAGATTTCGCCCCCCTAAACCATGTAATCGCAGGAATAATAAATTTCTGACTCTATTAATCAATATCAAATAATGTTATTGGGTTTATTCAACTATTCATCTATTATTTTAGGATGATCAAGCTGCAAAGTTATCCAAAACAAAGTTTTACTATTGAAAAAAGTATAATTTTTGGATTGATGGTGTGCTTTAATTTTCGTCCCCCCAAATTCAATTTTCGCCCCACCCATGCTCTAATCTTCGCCCCCATTAATTGAAGTACAGGTTTTCGATAGTTTAATCAAGTACTTATTATCTTCTCACTTTTCATCTTCACTGGTACTTATCCTGCCTATTTCCACTATGTCTTTTTCTTTTTGGCATTACGTCCACACTAGGACAGAGCCTGATTCTCAGCTTAATTTTCAAAGAGTACTTAGTTCATAACTAAATGGTTTCTTTACATAAGTTGCCATTTCTACAGTCGTACCGTGTGGCAGGCACGATGACACTTCATGGACAAGGAACTCAAATAAAAATTCCATTACAAAAATATGGATTTGCTTTGTAGCCGCCTACTAACGAAGGCTATGGAAGGTCCTGATTTCCACTATGTATTGTTTTTATTTATTGCAAATTAATTATTTATGCTCTTGTAGCATTTATGTGATATATGCAGGGTTCTGAATTTTCGTATCAATGATGCGAAATCTACGATTTTTCTCACGTAAGGAGAATGCTTTTTTCGCTTCCTCACGTGAACATCTTTTATCGCTCACACTAATTTTCCCTGGAGCTACGATGGTGGATAACCGAAAACCACTCCACTCCGAGGATAATTTATTTTTCACTCCATCATATTTTCGCTCACCAACTGCTCCCGAGAATTATCACTATGTGAATAAACAAAAACTAGTGCCGGCGACGGGATTCGAACCTAGAACATTGCTAAAAACAACCGCGATGCGTGCACGCTAACCATGCTACCACCCCAACTTGACGAAAGGAGTGGTTAATTTGGTGCATAAAAGCAACTGCTTGTGGCGATGGATACAGGAAAAGCTGCTTGTGGCGATGTATACAGGAAAAGTTCTCCATGGATCGGAGAAAGAGAAAACAAACTTCTCACAGCTGCGGAAATGTGCAATTATCTATTTTCGCTTTGTTTTGTGGACGGATAAAATCGCAAGGCAGCTAATCGCTGAAAATTGCTGTGAGGGATAAATCCATTATCGTGAGAGTGAGTGAGAATTCGGAAGCCTGGATATATGTTATTATTCCCAGGAAGTCGAGAAATTTCCCAACATGAAATAATCCAATATCAGAATATCGGAATCAACCCCGATATGTCATACATAAAAGTTCTCCAATATTTTTTAAATAATTATATCAAGTACCGTTATTTCGGGAGAAATTTATTATATTCAGCGTTTTCAATCATGTTAGCAGTGCCAAAAACTGAATGCGGAAAAAAAGTACTGCGGTAAACCCATTAACTCATGTAGTGGTAAAAATAATATTTAATATTAAAAATCGGTTGATCATATTTCGTTTCTATTCCATTCTTGCTGAATATGGTGGGTTATTTGATTGACAATAATAAGTTCAATTTGTTCTTCGTCACAGACTATCAGTATAATGATGAGCAACAAATATCATACACTGAAATGAATTTTATTGTAGAAACTACTGAATGCATGGTAAAACTAAGAACTACACCAACAATTTTCAAGACTACATAAATCTGTTAACTTTTTTGAAGTGTAGTCAACATCAATACAGAAGAAAGTTTATTTATTTAACCAGAGTTGCAATATTTATAACTAGAAATAAACTTGATCTGAACTACACTGTGCTGTACGGTAGGTGTCACGGATTGAAATGCTTCGTAGTTAATGCTACTATGGAAATGGTCACATTTACTGCACAGGATTTTTACCAGATTATGGTAAACTAAACAGATTTTAGTAGTCGGTTGAAAAACGTTGATGAAGTTCTTAATCCCACCTAATTCTAGTGGTAACGTCCGCGTCTACAAAGTAAAGCCATGCTGAAGGTGTCTGAGTTCGATTCCTGGTCGGTCGAAGATCTATTCTTAACGGGAATAATATTGACTTCGTTAGGCATAAAGTGTTTTTGTGCTTACCACAGAATAAAAGAATACGAAAATGGCAGCTTATGCAAAGAAACCTCTCAGCTAATAACTGTGCAAGTGCTCATATGAATACTGCTGAGAATATATTGCTAAGAACAGGCTCTGTCCCAGTGAAACGTAATACCAAGAAGAAGGAACCATTCGGTACATTTAGAAAATCCTTTAAACTTCCTGTAACCTCCTGTAAACAGTTAATAAATCAATGAGTTTGTTTTGTTTTTCGAACAATTTCGAGGAGGGGCGAAAATTAATGCACGCACCACTGAAAGAACGTTACAGGTAGTTTCGCCAGGGGCGAAGATTAGAATCGTACGAAAACGTGCTTTAGTTTTCGCCACCCTGAAAAAATAGTTTAAAACTGGTTATAATTGCTGAAATAGTTGAAAAAATCTATTCGTGTCTCTTGCTGATGCATGTCTTATCAGAACTATTCATTTTTTAAAGATGAAATAGTTATCTTAATATGTTTTCCTTGCCTTTTAAAATAGACGCTTTTCTCAATGAACGCAAAAAATAGCGTATCATTTTTCCCACATTTTTATATGTGATTATTTGGCGGTTTAGAAGATTACTTTAATTAGTAACATTTGGAAACTAAGTATATTTTATTCCAATCTTTTATATAAGTTAAAAAGTAAAACATTTTTATTTTATTACAATCTAGAACAAGCTAATGTTCTACCAGGGGGGCGAAAACTAGGGAGGGGGCGAAGATTAATACATCTACCCTATTATTATTTACTAATAGTTACAGTGGAAGAGACAACATAAGAGATTTGTTAATTTGAGGGCTTAAACACAAAAAAAAGTTAAGAACATTTTTGACTACCCTTGAGGGATAACTTGCAACACCAATTTTAATTTGAAATGCTCGATATTTCTTGCCGCTTGTCATAAAAAAAAAACATTGAAAAGATACAGTTAAACCTCCATGAGTTGATGTTCCATTACTCGATATCGACTCATGGAACCATACTAAAAATCAAATTTCATGGTTACTATGATGGTCCCCTCAAACAGCTTTCCATAGCATTGCTGTTCCGTGACTCGATATTTCCATGAGTCGATGGTTCCTTCAATATCGACTCGTGGAGGGTTGACTGTATAATGAATACAGTCAGGTCTCCTATTAAACGCATTCCTATAACGTGCACTCCTATTACGCTCACTCCTATTAGACACACCAGAACGTTATAGGAGACCCAGGGCTTATGGGATTTCATCACTTTGGGGGTGTTGTTGAATATCTCGTATGCCAAAAGAGATAGCACAGTACTGCCTTCGGCGAAGTTTCAGTGCTAAGTACGATCTACCTTTAGGAGTTGAGGATCATCCTTTTAGTTGAGAACTTGGCCGGTAGGGGCGCTTTTTTTGATTTGCACTATATAAACCATGAGGGATAAGAATGCACAATTTTGTAACATATGATATCTCTAGATCCTGATGTTTTGGAAGGTTGGTGTCTTCGGAAGAGTTGTTCAGTAGCTCAAGGGCTGACATGCGGTGGTCATTCTCATACGGAATTACGCCACCAAGCGGCGCTAGTGGGCATGGAATTTTTGTTTTGCGCATAGCTCAGTTGCCTGACCACTTAAAAAGATGGCGTCTTCGGCAAAGTTGCTCAGTATCACAAGGGCTAATATTGTTTGAGCCGAAAGTTTCGAAATTTTGCCACTAGGCGGCGCTAGTGAGCAAAGAATTTTTGTTTTGCGCATATCTCAGTAGCCTGATCACTTAGAAAGATGGCGTCTTCGGCAAAGTTGCTCAGTATCACAAGGGGTAACATTATTTGAACCGAAAGTTTCGAAATTTTGCCACTAGGCGGCGCTAGTGAGCAAAGAGTTTTTGTTTCGCGGATAGCTCAGTTGCCTGACCACTTTGAAAGATGGCGTCTTCGGCAAAGTTGCTCAGTACACAAGAGCTAACATTATTTGAGCCGAAAGTTTCGAAATTTTGCCACTAGGCGGCGCTAGTGAGCAAAGAATTTTTGTTTTGCGCATAGCTCAGTAGCCTGACCACTTAGAAAGATGGTGTCTTCGGCAAAGTTGCTCAGTATCACAAGGGGTAACATTATTTGAGCCGAAAGTTTCGAAATTTTGCCACTAGGCGGCGCTAGTGAGCAAAGAATTTTTGTTTCGCGGATAGCTCAGTTGCCTGACCACTTAGAAAGATGGCGTCTTCGGCAAAGTTGCTCAGAATCACAAGGGGTAACATTATTTGAACCGAAAGTTTCGAAATTTTGCCACTAGGCGGCGCTAGTGAGCAAAGAGTTTTTGTTTCGCGGATAGCTCAGTTGCCTGACCACTTAGAAAGATGGCGTCTTCGGCAAAGTTGCTCAGTATCACAAGAGCTAACATTATTTGAGCCGAAAGTTTCGAAATTTTGCCACTAGGCGGCGCTAGTGAGCAAAGAATTTTTGTTTTGCGCATAGCTCAGTAGCCTGACCACTTAGAAAGATGGTGTCTTCGGCAAAGTTGCTCAGTATCACAAGGGGTAACATTATTTGAACCGAAAGTTTCGAAATTTTGCCACTAGGCGGCGCTAGTGAGCAAAGAGTTTTTGTTTCGCGGATAGCTCAGTTGCCTGACCACTTAGAAAGATGGCGTCTTCGGCAAAGTTGCTCAGTATCACAAGAGCTAACATTATTTGAGCCGAAAGTTTCGAAATTTTGCCACTAGGCGGCGCTAGTGAGCAAAGAGTTTTTGTTTCGCGGATAGCTCAGTTGCCTGACCACTTAGAAAGATGGCGTCTTCGGCAAAGTTGCTCAGTATCACAAGAGCTAACATTATTTGAGCCGAAAGTTTCGAAATTTTGCCACTAGGCGGCGCTAGTGAGCAAAGAATTTTTGTTTCGCGGATAGCTCAGTAGCCTGACCACTTAGAAAGATGGCGTCTTCGGCAAAGTTGCTCAGTATCACAAGGGCTAATATTGTTTGAGCCGAAAGTTTCGAAATTTTGCCACTAGGCGGCGCTAGTGAGCAAAGAATTTTTGTTTTGCGCATAGCTCAGTAGCCTGACCACTTAGAAAGATGGCGTCTTCGGCAAAGTTGCTCAGTATCACAAGGGGTAACATTATTTGAACCGAAAGTTTCGAAATTTTGCCACTAGGCGGCGCTAGTGAGCAAAGAGTTTTTGTTTCGCGGATAGCTCAGTTGCCTGACCACTTAGAAAGATGGCGTCTTCGGCAAAGTTGCTCAGTATCACAAGAGCTAACATTATTTGAGCCGAAAGTTTCGAAATTTTGCCACTAGGCGGCGCTAGTGAGCAAAGAATTTTTGTTTTGCGCCTAGCTCAGTAGCCTGACCACTTAGAAAGATGGTGTCTTCGGCAAAGTTGCTCAGTATCACAAGGGGTAACATTATTTGAGCCGAAAGTTTCGAAATTTTGCCACTAGGCGGCGCTAGTGAGCAAAGAATTTTTGTTTCGCGGATAGCTCAGTAGCCTGACCACTTAGAAAGATGGCGTCTTCGGCAAAGTTGCTCAGTATCACAAGGGGTAACATTATTTGAACCGAAAGTTTCGAAATTTTGCCACTAGGCGGCGCTAGTGAGCAAAGAGTTTTTGTTTCGCGGATAGCTCAGTTGCCTGACCACTTAGAAAGATGGCGTCTTCGGCAAAGTTGCTCAGTATCACAAGAGCTAACATTATTTGAGCTGAAAGTTTCGAAATTTTGCCACTAGGCGGCGCTAGTGAGCAAAGAATTTTTGTTTTGCGCATAGCTCAGTAGCCTGACCACTTAGAAAGATGGTGTCTTCGGCAAAGTTGCTCAGTATCACAAGGGGTAACATTATTTGAACCGAAAGTTTCGAAATTTTGCCACTAGGCGGCGCTAGTGAGCAAAGAGTTTTTGTTTCGCGGATAGCTCAGTTGCCTGACCACTTAGAAAGTTGGCGTCTTCGGCAAAGTTGCTCAGTATCACAAGAGCTAACATTATTTGAGCCGAAAGTTTCGAAATTTTGCCACTAGGCGGCGCTAGTGAGCAAAGAGTTTTTGTTTCGCGGATAGCTCAGTTGCCTGACCACTTAGAAAGATGGCGTCTTCGGCAAAGTTGCTCAGTATCACAAGAGCTAACATTATTTGAGCCGAAAGTTTCGAAATTTTGCCACTAGGCGGCGCTAGTGAGCAAAGAATTTTTGTTTCGCGGATAGCTCAGTAGCCTGACCACTTAGAAAGATGGCGTCTTCGGCAAAGTTGCTCAGAATCACAAGGGGTAACATTATTTGAGCCGAAAGTTTCGAAATTTTGCCACTAGGCGGCGCTAGTGAGCAAAGAATTTTTGTTTTGCGCATAGCTCAGTTGCCTGACCACTTAGAAAGATGGCATCTTCGGCAAAGTTGCTCAGTATCACAAGGGCTAACATTATTAGAGCCGAGAGTTTCTAGATTTTATATATACGTAGAAATCTGGAGGATTTCTACGGATAGGATTGAATTATTTATATGAAAAAGAAGGTTTATATTTTAAAAATATTCAAACAAGAGTGTCGTATAACTAAAGATATAAGGCCAGTCCTAGTTATCTCATTAAGATTTTTAGTGAATGGATTTCCCAATTTATTAGTAATGACTGACATTCCAATCTAACTTCATTTCTATCCAATCCATATCTTGGAAAATGTGGAGTTCATGTAATGACGAAATAAAAATAAACATACATATGTTTTCTTTGGTTCATATAAATAGCTAAAGGCCACACATTTGAGTAGTGAACGGATCCTCACTCTTTCTCATATCAAATAATTGATCAAAAATTCTCCCAATCCGTCGAAAATACTAGGATACTAGCCACACTTTTATCCGATTGTAAAATATAATGTTTGTATTTTTCTCTAGGCACTTTTATTCAAACGTGACAATGCGAGTAAAATCGATTGCCCTTATCATAATGAGCAACTTTGGTCAGGCTTCTGAGCTATCCGCAAAACAAAATATTATTCCTCACTAGCGCTGCCTAGTGGCAAAATGTCAAAACTTTTGGCTCAAATAATGTTAGACCTTGTGATACTGAGCAACTTTGCCAAAGACGCCATCTTTCTAAGTGGTCAGGCTGCTGAGCTATCCGCGAAACAAAAATTCTTTGCTCACTAGCGCCACCTACTGTCAAAATTTCGAAACTTTCGGCTCAAATAATTTTAGCCCTTGTGATACTGAGCAACTTTGCCGAAGACGCCATCTTTCTAAGTGGTCAGGCAACTGAGCTATGCGCAAAACAAAAGTTCTTTGCTCACTAGCGCCGCCTAGTGGAAAAATTTCGAAACTTTCGGCTCAAATAATGTTAGCCCTTGTGATACTAAGCAACTTTGCCGAAGACGCCATCTTTCTAAGTGGTCAGGCAACTGAGCTATGCGCAAAACAAAAATTCCATGTCCACTAGCGCCGCCTGGTGGCGTAATTCCGTATGAGAATGACCACCGCATGTCAGCTCTTGAGCTACTGAACAACTCTTCCAAAGACACCAACCTTCCAAAACATCAGGATCTAGAGATATCATATGTTACAATATTGTGCATTCTTATCCCTCATTATTGTTCATATAGTGCAAATCAGAAAAAGCGCCCCTACCGGCCAAGTTCTCAACTAAAAGGATGATCCTCAACTCCTAAAGGTAGATCGTACTTAGCATTGAAACTTCGCCGAAGGCAGTACTGTGCTATCTCTTTTGGCATACGAGATATTCAACAACACCCCCAAAGTGATGAAATCCCATAAGCCCTGGGTCTCCTATAACGCAGATTCCTATTACGCCCCCCAACCATGTGTCTAATAGGAGACCTGACTGTATATATTGAAACGGTAACATTAAACTTTGTATACCTCAACCAAATAATTACATATTTTGGTACAAAATATTAGAATAAAAAACTTTTTTTTATTAAATCCGTGAATAATGTTGAAAATCTGAATCAAAACTAACTTGCAAATGATAGCAATGTCAAATGACTAACAGAGGCCATTTCAACCATGTATATCAATATGTATCGATATTTCATAGTTCTAGCAACCATTTTTGGCTTTTTCTTTGCACGACGAAGGAACAGTGAGCTTCTTAGACATAATTGTTTAACGAGTTGTCCGGTTTACTGCTAAACGCAAGCTTGATTTTGGGGGAGAATGTCATCTCACATAGGGTTTTGGTACCGTTAGTACCGATACCAAAAGTACTGGTGATACCCACCATTTTATGGTACTGAAATACCGGTACTGGAAAGTATTGAGTTTTTGCGGCACTGATGAAAAATCAAATAATCGTTTGAATCAAAAATTTCCTCACAATAAATAGAACGTAAGTTTCGCAAAGTTCATTGATGGCGCACTTCTCAGGTCGATGAACGTATTACACGAAGGCTTATTCTAACTACGATCTTTTCAACACTTATGACGAGTTATCTCCGTACTTGAAAACGTTAGAAACACACTCATTGGCTGCATCTTGTTTCCGTTAAAAACATTTTTCATTCCAAAAAAAAAAATAGTTGTTGAAAGCTGTTGCTGAAAAGAAATGATTCAACATCTCCTATGGTTACCTACAGGATTATCGAATTATCGATTACCGAGTACAAATGAAGCTGCTGATGGTGAATATCAAGCTTTCATGACAACTTGGGACAAATATAAAGAAAGATTAAAGGATGGTGAAGCATATAAAGGTGCTTCAATTATGGCAAAAACTATAAGGAAATTGTTGGGCAGAATTTGTTCATTACGAGTCTCACAAGTTCAAAGCGAAATATAAGTTGGCAATTTACGATGCATAGAGAACAATGCGAACAACATCCGGATAGACCCATAAAGAGCTTTCTTCGTGTCTGAAAGTTTTGTTGTGAATATTAGCACACGTTTGGTAGTTAAATATTGATCTTTGAACATGCTTCGCATTTCGAAATCCAAATTAAAATCAGGGTAATAATATGAAAATACTACACATACCAACCATTTTGAATGATTTTCTGCACTGCAAACAATGTTACACAATACATCTGCAACTTTTTTTAATTTACTACAAAACGATCAACCGTGGTTTGATTGAAGAACAGATTGGGATGAATCACCACGTCTGACAAAATATGAATTTTAACATATATTTTGAGTTTTTAATGAGTTGTAAAGTTTGAACGGTTTACTCATTATTATTTAAAGACCATATTTTTAGTGTTATAATTCTTAAAAATGAAGAATAAGCTTGATAATATCTTCAGCAAACTTGTGTTCATTGACGAATCCGTAAAAAAAATCCGTTTGCTCTATATTGATCGCAAAACGAAAATTTTCCAAAAATGATTTTTTACCGGTACTACCGGTACTGAGAGTTACATTACCGTAGAACTGGTACACGTCAAAAGGGGTCGGTACTAGAAACCCTAATCTCACCTAAGTTAACCCCTGTGCTAAAAATAATGTTTTCTTGAAAGTATTGTAAGCCTAAGTTCCAATAACTATGATAAATACTTCTCTTTTGAAAGAACAATCTATGATCAAAAGAATTAAAAATCTTTTATAAAAATGTGAGCAAGTGTAATGCAAATAGTCGTTATATCAGTATAAATACAAAAAAAACTACCGATGATTTAAAGAAGGTAAAATTTTCAATTACAAATTGAAATTTCGAAAAGAAACCACGTGCTCCGGTGGGGATCGAAACCACGACGCCCTATTCGCTAGATGGGCGCTTCAACCTACATGCTGCGGAGCCCCTCGAGAGACCCCGACCCCGATTTAGTGCGTGGTCGTCGTCCGACGAGATCGGATCTCGGCCGATCGTTTACGGGAGAGAGTGACTCTCGCTCGCTTTGATGTATAGGTACATGTTCACGATGATGTATGTGTCAAATATACATCTCATATATCCGAATGAAGTTTAGACCGCGAAATGATGATCCCATGTGCTTTGGGGTAATCGATTTCAGTTCGCCTTCGAGCGTCGGGGTCTCTCAAGGGGCTCCGCAGCTTGTAGGTTGAAGCGCCCATCTAGCGAATAGGGAGTCGTGGGTTCGATGCCCACCGGAGCACATGTTTTATTTTCACAGTTTCAATTTCAATTTGTTTGGGCAAATGGCCGGACACCTAATATGCGATACGTCGTTTCGATTGACAAATGATCAACAAACAATTTATGTGAAGCATAGCCTAATAAACATTTTATATTATGTAAATAATTGCCTGGAGGTGCCATTTTTGTTATTTTTGCTAGACGAATACAACGAACCGTTTAACAAATCTCTATGTGTTTGAAGAAACCTGAAATTCATTCTAAGAGGAGTGCTTAAATATATGTTTCTTATTTTGAAATGATATTTTCACGAAAATTCACGATTACATTAATGAAAAAAATTGTGGAAGAATTCTAATGTTTTCGTTAGTGGCTTTAAAAAGATATCCCAAAAACATTTCAAGTTTTATTAAGCTTTACAGGAACCCAGTAAACACAAAATCGTATACGACAGTGCATAAAAGTACAAAACTGGAGGCGACTTTGCTCTTTCATTTGCGACCAAAATCAAAATAATCGGTCGGGGGGTCCAGAACATTTTTTTTTATTTTGTGTGAAGTATTCATGGATATGTGTTTTTGTACCGACACACATTGCGTTGAACATAGATACGGGACAAACTGCAAGATCAAACAATTTGAACACCTTGGCTTGGAAGGTAAAATTGTTCTTGCTCAAAAGAGCTGTAATAAGCATATATGACATATGATATACGCATAATTGCAAAACTGTTTCAAACGTCATTTAAGTTATTGTCCACGAAAAACCTTGAAAATCGTACTTAAATTGGCCATAATGATGTAAGAAGTTATTAATTTTTAATAGGTGAAGATGCATCGATATCAAACCTCGAATTTTCAAGAGCTTGTTTGTAGATTTGTATCTTGAGAACCTGACAACCTTTAGCGTTGAACATTTTATTGATTAGTCGCAACCAGCGAGTGACCAGTGAGTTACCGGTTGTCTGCTTCTCGAGTCCTCCGATAATTTTGTAAGGCTTGTCACGCATGGCTTAACCCCCCCCCCTTGGAGCGTGACGTAATTTGTGCATGACCCCTAGATACAAAAGTGACTTATCTGCCTTTCAAACAACACAATTTCAGTTATTCGAATTAACTAGTAGAGGGCTTCGCATGTGATAAACCTTGTTATAAGGCATGTAATATACTTGCCCCATGGTGCTGAAAAATACGCTAATTTGGATGGTACCGTCGATGGGGGTGACAATGGGTCTAGGGGGTGAGATTGGGTCAAAACGGAAAAATATGTTTTGTGAAATATTTCAGCTAATAACGCTGATATTACTAAAACTAATAATTCATATGTTAGGGAACATATTATTACACTCAATTCATAACAATAAACATTTTTAGAAATAGTAGTTTTTGTGTACTACATCAATGAACTTGCATGTTGAAACTAGATAAAATTTACAACATAAAATTTCTCCAGTACAAAGTATCACGCTAGAGTACATTAGCCTCTATTGTTGTATTAGTAGAATGTTGAAAGCCTTTTCATTACACATCACAGGTATTTTCCGGAATCTATTTGATTTTCCCACAAAAAAATCATTTTTTTCGGTACGATGTCTAAAACATTGAAAATGGGGGTGAGATTGGGTCAAGCAAGAACGATAGTAATTGAAATTCCAAGTCCACTTTTTTGACATTTTACGGTGCCGGGTGTTCTCTTTTTTCATTAAGATGTGTTTATTCTTTCTAAATACTGCATCTCTGAAACATCAAACAAGTCTACTTGAGTATTTCGTGCATTGAATAACAATACAACGCATTTTGACAACTTCTCAAACCAGCAACTGTGTTTCGTGCTCAGCAACATCGTAAATTTTTATCAAAAGGGTGTTTTTTTCTAAATTTGATTATTTATCAGTGTTTTCATATAATAGAAACATCTCACGGAAGTACAAATGAGTTTCATCGCTGAAATACTGGGATTATGACGTCAACTTCTGCCTGAAATTTATTGATCGTGGAATGTCGCACCGAAATTTAACTATTTGCGAAGGTTTAAAATAATCACTGTTTCAGTACACCTTTGGGGAAACTGAATGGGCTTCATAGCAATGGGGATGAGACTTTGAAGACAATTTGAGGAAAAAACCAAGAAAATTTATGTAAACTTGACGATAAATGTTGGGTTTACATATTTTTTCCCATAGCTCTTCAATTTTCAGCATAATCTTTCTTTTAAGTGGGTTTATCATACTTGTGAAACATCTTAGATATCTTTTTGTCTTGTTTGCATCGTTTTTTGTCAATATTTTTCAGTTGTGAATGGTTTTGAAATCATATTCTCAAAAACAAGTTATTTCAATTACAGTGACCCAATGTCACCCCCTCTATGGGGTGAGATTGGGTCATTTTTCATTCACTTGTGGTGCCGCTGTGAATAAATATTTCTCTTTAATTTTTTGAACAGTTGTTAATGTGCCATCAAGATACATACACACCAAATCTGAAGTTTATTGGAGTTAAATTGCGATAGTTATTCAAAAAATAAATCGCACATATCCGTTTTTGACCCATTGTCACCCCCAACGACGGTATATGAGAAGTTTCAAATCTTATATTTTTATGTTATTTTCTTAATGGCACAATGCTTATGAAAAGATCAGAAAAAAAGATTATGAGGCTAAAATGGGTTTGGGATTTTTGTACTTGTTTGCAGTACCGTAATCTGGGGTATCATTGATCAGCGGGGTAACATTGATCGGAATGACTCATCTCGTAATAAGTTGGTATCATCATTTATTGATAAAACATTTCCAAAGCATGAATGTTGCTTCTCTTTTTTATATTTATAAGCTATTAAAAATAAACATTTTTGCAAAAATTGCGTTAACTTTATGCGTAAATTTGTCAATTTGCGAAACAATGATTTCAATGGTTAAGGATGACACTACCGAAGATTCATGTCTCAAATGAGTTCTGCAAGCGATATGAGTACGGAAAATGCGGTTCTCACCTAAAACGGCATCGCCAAAAACGATTCCGCTGTCAAAACTTTTATAAGTATGTTCAATTAGGCGCCATTAACGAATTACTGTTAAGAATGTAGAATTCCCTTAGGAAATTGCCTACCTTTAGGCGTATTCCGCTGTCCGAGGTGTTTTTAATTTTAAAATAGCTCAAAAAGTAATTTAGATGTAAGCATTTGGACATCATATTCGGCTTCAGGGGCCATGATTTAAGTAAGTAACGACATTTTCAATATTACCGAACGGTGTTTACATTGATGATCAATGTTACCCCATATCAGCTAAATGAAAAAATCACATAAAATAATTTTGTAAACATGCTAAAATCTTTCAAAAAACAAAATACAGTTTACAGTCACGAGCTATGGGTGGCAGTACTTGTTTTAAAAATATAAAACACAGAACATTTGCGTTTTTGAAATAAATATTTAAGAAACATCCTAAAAACTGATCAATGTTACCCCGGATTACGGTACTATAACCCCATATTAACCCATCTACCGGCAGCTTCATATTTTCAAAATATTTAAATCGCGATAACTTTTTTTGTTTCTCAATATTTTTGAAACAACTTCTCAAAAAACTCTCTTATTTTCAGAATCTGTATCGGTTTGGAGCATTGGTCATTTATAGTCGGAGATATTCCTTGGGGGACCGACGCATAGCCATAACTCTCGTAATTATCTTTGGCTACAGATTTTTTCTCATATTCGGTTATTCGCTTTTCAAAACTGAACTTTGATGAAAGTCTATATGAAGAAATTAAACAAATCGGTGTAACTGTTTTTGAGCAATGAGCTTTTATATTTTTGGTACCACTCTAGCCGTAACGAGATCTTGAAAATTTCTTAAAACATCATATTGAAATTTTATATGGGAAGGAACACCGAAATATTTTTAAAACCAGTTGACCAATGGTCAATACCGACATAGATTCCAAAGGTAGAAGAGGTTTTTGAGAAGTTGTGTAAAAATGGTGGAAAAATATAGAGAAACAAAAAAGTTACCGCGATTCAAATATATTTTTGTGCTGAAAAAATGAAGCTGCCGGTAGAGGGGTTAAGCTAAATAACAGCAAACAAACTCATGAATACCTCTTCTGCTATCTGTCGAATTGAATATCTCTCTTCAGCAAATTTCTTTATTATGGTTTTAAGAAAGAGCTTTTACAATGGGATAATGAGTTTGTACTTACATTACAGTACAAGCGTGTTTGGAACATATCTCAAAATTTCTTCATAGTAATTTCCATATAAACCTACATTGTCTTTGGGCCACCTTAAATCACCACCTAGAAAGCAGCGATTTCACAGAACACTATTTTTATAGTAAGGATAGTAAGGAACATATGTGAGATTGAATTCTCAAACATTTTTTAATTTTGAACCGCCCTAATGTACATAAACACATAGATAGGCAAATTCAAACATATGTGCAAGTCTCTCGAAATCAAACAAAAAAAAAAATTACTCTGGACCCCCCGACCGATTATTTTGGTTTTAGCAGAAAATTAACGCGAGAAACCTAGACTTTATTGTGGAGAAGTTTCAGACTTACCTATTTTTTTGTAATAAACTTGTTCTACGAAACACACCGTGACGTACAAGTGCCATTAGGCTGTATGCAAGATGTACGCATATCGCCACCAGCTTTGTACTCTTATATGCTATCAAGTACGATCGTGTGTTTACTGGTAAGTTTCCCAGTAACAATCAGGGGTTGAATTCTGAGAAAATTGAGGGTATCTCTCATTAATCGCTCTTTGTAACAATCATGATCCGCTGCACATCATGAGATTCTGTTTATTGTCTACTACCAAAAAAACACCTGATAAAACACCTACCCCTAATGGTAAATAAGCGAGAAAAAAATGGGTTCTATCATCATTCTCTTCTTTGGGCTCTTCTTCGCTGCTGCTGTTTATCAAGCTTGTTACAACTTGCGAAACATTGACGATCATGGACCGATACAGATGCGATGTTTTTTCCGCACTTTGGAAGGACAGAGTGTGAAAATTCAGCCAACACTCGAAAAAATGTAACTGAAGTTTCTTGGTGTTTTTCGATAATCTCACATTTTTGAACTGCTGATTACTTAAATGCAGTTGGGTGTTGCTAAACTGCTGTTGGAATCTTTTATATTAATGTCCTTTTTCATAGTGAAGGAGATGTGAAAATGATTTTGACCTAGATGTTTTGTATTTCAATGCTAATAGATGGAAAAAATCTCCACCAATGTTGTCCAACTGTCAAGACCACGATGAATATTAAAAAGAAAACTCAAGTAACAAAAATAATATAAGGTTTATAAGTAAGTGGTGCATGTGAAATTTTATCGTGGATTGAAAATAAACGTAAAGTGACTCTGAAATAATGAAGGCTATAAGAGCTTACAATAAAGGTTCAATATAATAGTTTTGAATGCGGAATAACAACTAGGATGAAATGCTATCGACTGAGGGAACTGCGTTTATGAGAAAGAATTTTATGATCACTACATTATTTATTTGATTGCAATATCGATCACTAGTAGCGATATATGAAATTTGATTAACGGAAGGGGAAGGAAACGATTTTAATTGTGTAAATACATCGTGGCTGTTTACATACGACATGAGAATACAATTCTCGTTTAATTTTTCAAATCGACGTAAGTAACTTTCATACGGTTTTGAGAAAACTAATTGAGAAGAATCACAACCTGTCTTCTAAAACTGCTTTAAAATAAATCACCTTTTTAACATTTTTTCGTCGTGTACATCGCTCAAATTTTGCATCAGATCAGATCGCGTTCAAAAACTAGGTAGTTTCTATTATTTTCAACAAAAATAATTATGACAAAATGATAAGCCGTTTCAGTTACTTTCGAAGTTTTTCTACCAGTGTAAAATCGGCTCAAGTAGTGTTTTGTTTCGATTCGTGGTTAAGTCACTTTGTCTCTCTTTACAGCGAGGCAGCGAAAGTAGTGGTTAGGTTGCGAAAGTTGAAAATCTTACTTTCGTCGTTTTGTAAATCTGGAAATTAAACGTTCTAAAAGTGAAAAATCTAGTTGGGTAGGAGCGGAACATGTGGAATTTCGCCTGCGAAACACTTAGGATCAATAAAGTAAGTTTATTCACTTTTTTGACTTGAGACTATTTGAATAAGTTTTCGAGAATTAAATTTTTCAACATTTCGTTAGTTGCGCTGTTGTATTTTATGCAGCATTGTTGGAAAAACCTCGCGTCAGCATGCTGGTTTAGGCGGTGCAATATCGCGCGACTACCGGAGGATTGAAACGGTTTCACAAATTGGTTTTATGACGCATTTGAATGCAATAATAAAACCCTTCGTAACACAAGTAAAATTACAAATCGATAAGATTTAGGGAATAGGTTCAAAGAGAACTGTAAAAGTGCTTTTAAGCCTTTCGTCGATTGTCTTATGTAGGACCGTCATAAAACTTTATGTTACACTTATTACTGATATAAATCATTAAACAAATAGAACTTATTTGATTGACAATTCATACCTGAGACTCAAAATATTTAAACAAAAAAAAAACAGGTCTCAAAAACAGGTGACTACGAAGCCTGATGTGGAGAAAATCATCGTAGACATGGAAACAGCAATCATCCAAAACGTACCAATAAAGGACCAGAACACAACGAGGAACATCGTAGCAAAGGCCATTACAACAGGACAACGAAGCAAGGCAGACAAGGACGAGACGAGGATCGTGAAAGAACTCAAGGATAAACCAGTATTCTACATCAAGGCGGATAAAGGCAACGCAGTCGTCATCATGGACAAGACGGATTACGACGAACAAATGGCGAAAAAGATCAACGAAGGCCCCTACCGACATTTGAGAGTGGATCCACTACCCGGACTCATCAAGCTCACGGACAAAACCCTAAAGGACTGCAAGGCAATTATTGGCGAGGCTCGTTTGAAAGAGTCAAACCCTATTCTTCCACGGATTAAAGGACTACCGAAGATTCACAAACCAGGAAAGGAAATGCGAGAAATCATCTCGGACGACGGATCTCCCACTCATAAACTGGCGAAATGGTTAGTCAAGGAATTCCAGAGTATGCCGAATCTATTCCCCACTAGGTCAGTTAAAAACACCCAGGAGTTCTCCCAGAAACTATTAGAGTCAGGACACATCGAGGATGACGAGATGATGGTTTCTTTCGACGTAGCGGCTCTTTTCCCCAGCGTTCCAGTAAAGGATTCCCTAAATCTTCTCGAGGACTGGTTATTACCCCAAAGGACGGATGCAGCATGGAAAGGAAAGGTCAGGACATACATGAGGTTGGCAAGATTGTGCATGGACGAAAACTACTTTCAATTTCGAGGAAATTTCTACAAACAGACGAAAGGAGCCCCCATGGGAAACCCTCTCTCCCCGTTTTTGTGCGAACTATTCATGGCGAATTTTGAGGAAAATTTAAAGAAACAAGGAGTATTACCGGATAAATGGTGGAGATATGTCGACGACATTTTCAGCGTTATCAAGCGGAACGATCTGGCTAAAATTTTGGATACAATCAACAGCGTACACAAGGATATCAACTTCACCCACGAGGAGGAGAAGGATGGAAAACTACCATTTTTGGATCTACTTGTCACCAGGGAAGAAAGTTCAACTTACAACTTCGAAATCTACAGGAAGCCTACAAACACCCAGCGAGTTATCCCTTACACATCGAATCATTCGTTCCAGCATAAGATGGCAGCGTTTCACCACATGATCCACAGGATGCAGACTCTATCCCTCAGCGAAGACGGAAAGACCAAGGAACTGGAATATATCTACGAGACGGCAAGGATCAACGGATACAAGGAAAGGGCGATAAAAGCTATCATCGACAAAAAGGAAAGACAGCGAATTCGGAATGCTTTGACGACACTAACCCCTATCACCGAACCCATGAAGAGAGTCTCCATCCCATACGACGTACACATCAGCAAACAGCTCCGCCCAAAGCTAAGGAATTTCGGAATCGATTTGGTATTTTCCAGCAGAGACAACCAACTTAGAACTTCGTTGGGCTCTACCAAGGATCCGGTAAACACACTAAACAAGGCTGGTGTTTACAAAATCAGCTGTTCCCACTGCAGCAAGGTCTACGTTGGTCAAACAAAGCGGTCTCTCGAGGTTAGATTCAAGGGACACTTAGCGGAAATAGGAAAAGCTCAGAAGACGATGACATACGATTTCAAATCTAAGGTGGCAGAACATATCTTTTCAGAAGGACATACAATTACGACGGCCGATATCAAAATTTTGAGAAATGTTTCTTCTCCTTGGAAACTGGATGTGGCGGAGAGTCTGGAAATTTGCAAACAGGTACCTACGACGCTACTCAACAGAGACAACGGCAACGGCAATATATGGCTATTCAACTTGGTACCTACTAATCGTTCCCGTGATGTACCTTTCAGCATTTAAAGTTTCAACATAAGAGGGATGGAATGTACCTAAAGCTCATAAATTTGAAGTTAAAAAAATAATAATGGGTAGGGAAATACGTTTATACCTAGTGTTAATATATAATGTGCGCATTCGATGGTTTTCTTCAAGTCGAGTCTAGTACACGACACTGAAGACGGCCTTACAGTTGAGGTCGAAATACGCGTATTTCGCGTAAGGATACAAACTCTAGTGGAATTAAATGGTATAGTACTAAATTCGATTTTTCATCTACTTATAGGTATTCTACTAAACAGCTCGAAGATTTATTATGTTAGTGAAGTTTTTGAAGAAATTCCTGAAAAATCTGAGAAAATCTTACAGTATTGGACAAAACCAATACAAAATGACCAACTTTGGTAGGCTATATATCTCGTTTATTTATAAACCAATTTGAATGAAATTTTGGCAGAATATTTGAATTTTAACATACATTTTTGAGTGATTTTGAGTGAATCTAACTAAACATATTGAAGGAATAGCTTTATGGTATCTTCAGCAAAGTTGTGTATTTTAACGAGATGAACAAGTTTTCTGAACACAGTTTTTGTGTAGCGCTATAAAATTTTGAGATAAATAGTTTTTAATTTTTCGTCGAAAATTACACTTTAGTTAAACAGTTATTACTTATAAACCCGAGATTGGGAAAGTTATTGAAAACTATATGTGAAAATTCAAGTTATATCTGATGTTCTGTAAAAATTTCATTCGAATCGGTTCATAAATAACTGAGATCTAGCTTACCAAAGTTGGTCATTTTGTATGAAATATCGAAAAAGTTGCAAATGTTTTGTCCAATACACACTCAATCTATTCGGTAAAAATTACTGGGTTTTTGCACTACCGAAAAAGTCAGTAAACTAAGAGAATTTGTTAAAAATCGAAAAACAGGATTTTTTTTTGAAATTTTGCGGTGGGCTATATTTTAATACCAATTATCAATGAAAAATAAAACCTGGTCATATTTGCCATTCAATCATGCATGACGATAATTTACATCTTACTGACTTTTTCGGTAGTTCAAAAACCCAGTAAAATTTTACCGACCCCAGTTATCTAATCTGAGTGTGTACTGTATATAGGAACATTTGAAGAAATGTCTTGACAAAATTATCGAATATCTTTCCTCCCATTTAGAAATAACTTTGCTAGTTCTGCTTTCAAAAGCCCTAACAGAATTCTGGTTAATTTAATAAAATTATAATCGGTACATTCCTTGAAACATTTGTTGCAATTTTTGATAAAGCCATTGAATGGTCTTTGGCATAACCCTAATTTTAAGATGGACTCCAATAACATTATCATTATGCAATTTTTTACAATATTCGAAAACTCCCAAACATATTTTTTATCATCGTAACTACCAGCTCGTTTCGAATTCATTTTCCATCAGTAAGGATGGGGGGCCAACACCCTTCCCTCTGCCTTCCTCTGTCTATGCCCATGGCCATAACCATTAAAGTTGTCATCATTCGAGACGAAAAGTTTTGCCGCCTTTCGTTCAAACGAAATTAGCCAACCAGATTATCTTGATAACGTTGATCCTTAACCGAGCAAATTCTCGTGGCTCGGTACTTGTGATATCACGTGGAAGCCTTACTACAAAGAAACGCCATACACTGGGGCTGGGTTGAAGGTATAGTCTTGGGGTGAGTGCCTCTGCGCGTAAGGGGAGGCGGGGTAATATGGGCTTCCTAGGAAAAAAAAACCACAATTTTAGCTCTGGATTTCTTCGAAAATATTATTCTTATTGGGTTTACAGAAAAGTCGCATAAATTAGTTTGCAACTACCAAAAACAGTAATTGGATTGAGGCAATTATATCATAGAAACTATAATTGAAGAAAATGAAGCCATAGTCAACGATTTTCAAAACAGCGTGTTGATTTGAAGTGTCCGGATGAAAATGGCTAGTGTCTGGCTTTCGAAGTGTCCAGTAATTTCATGAAGTACGGTATAAAGCGTTACCCAGTTTTCAACGGATTTTTTATGTGGCTTAATCCAGCTGTTTTCCATTTCCTAATGCAAGCAGCACTACAGCAGATACTATGCAGTTGCATGGCACGTTTGAGTTCGGGTTCTTAGCGGCATAATTTGAATTTAATTGATGGTTTCTGAACAATCATCAAGTATGGCGCATTTTCCCCACGTCATTTACTCTCGGTGTTGTCAAAATTGTTTTTGTTTATTTGATTGTTTTGATGTGGAAATGAGGAATTGTTTTTCCTTAGGAGGCATTTAAATGGATAAAGATATAATATGAAAATATCATATTTGACTAAAATACCATTTATCTTGCAGATATAGTTGTGGCGCATTTTACCTCTAGTTCCCCAACCAACCACCGAAACACAAAAGCACAAAAGCTCCAACCCGCCAACCAGATCTGCAACCATTCAAGTTGTTAGGCATTTCCTTTTCTCTCATCGTTGGATTGTTCCCCGCGATTTGACTAGGTATGTAGTATGCCGAGGGGGGAAAAATAACATCAAAGCATTAAGCAGTCGGAAAGTTACCGACAAGGAATCTCTGCTTACTTACGGTCGTTGAAAACGTAAACGAGGGGGGAATTTTCAACGCGCGTAGGTTGGCGAAGCGGTAGAATAGGTGCTTATGAATGTACTATTCATTTGAATTAGTAGCATTAGCAGCGATTTCACGGAAATGTGGTTGCATTATTGCTGATAGTCATCCTTTGGTTTCGGTTGGATGGTTGGTAGATGGTTGGGTAAGTGCCATAATGAAAGCGGGAATAAAATCCTAATCGTTCTTATGCTTCTTTTGATAGGAAAATGAACGTTTTTTGTTCTGAAAGCTTTGGCGTTTAACCATTGTTTGTGCTCAAGTACCGACCATACTCATATTCTGAACACTCGATTACGTACGTAGATTTTGGTTTATTTTATGCATTTGACAGTCTACATTTGAAAAAAAAAATAAATCATTATTTTTATTGAGATACCAACAACGTAACTTGCGGAGACAATCACCAGTCTAACTTTTGGGATTGCCATTCAAATGGCAGTCTTTTATCAGGCAGATGAGTGGAAACTTTAATAGTGCCCATAATTGTGGGACCTTCCTTAGCCGAGTTGCAGCAACAAAGCAAAGCCATGCTGAAGGTGTCTGGGTTCGATTCCCGGTCGGTCCAGGATCTTTAAGTAATGGGAATTTCCTTGATTTCCCTGAGCATAAAGTATCATCGTACCTGCCACATGATATACGAATGCGAAAATGGCAAATTTGACAAAGAAAACTGAGAAGCACTGTTCTATTGCTTGATGTAGTTTTAAAAAAACATTCAAGAGCTGAGAGAATCTATGTACGTATAGCACGAAGGTACGATGCGCACTGAACCGTTCTTAATTCCAACTGCGGTACTCGAACTGAAATGTCATAAAAAACATTTTAAAATTTCTAATAGACATAACGGTTGACGAAGGAGAAAACAATGGAAAACGTAAGTCACCTCGCAGACATTCATCCCAGCAAAATTGAGATACCCTTGGAAAATTGCCAAGCTTTCCCATGTCAACCAGAAGAATAATCTGATCCTTTCAATGAAAACTGTCTAACCAATTTGACAGGGTTCTAGCGTGGGTTGATTGGACTAATAATGCCATCATTTCAATTACTGGATGCTTCGGCAAACATTGGTTGCCACTTTCTACAGATTTCCTTCATTTCGTAGTCGACGTCGCATGGCATCGCGTATTCTTGGATTCAACTCGCGTTTTTCTCCTCGAATCCATGGCGTAAAATGCTAATTTCCACTGGCTTGTTGGCCAAAATTAAACTTCATGCAATATTAATGATTTTTTTTCCGGCCTGTCCTGCCGTGAATCGCAAGTCAGTCCCATCTGCATTTTAGTCAAAATTGAGTTGAGTTCAGTTTCAACATATCTTTCAATGATATTTTAGCTGCACTAATGAAATAATATAATTTGTTCGGGAAAAATCGGAAAAAACAGCAAGTCAAATTGTCCCATAATGAAAAGTAACCACATATCAGTCCCGCTACAGATCTCCGCACCATGTAACACAAAAATGAAATTATTTTTAATCATCTTTATATTTTTCTCGGAAAGATATCGTAGTGAAAAGCAAGTTGTGAAAGTTTCATTGAGATTTGAGCATGTTCCAATCCTCTGGAATGTTTTAAATATTCGTATGGAAAACGAGTTTGAAAACTTCACAGCTCATTTTCTCAATGCCTACTTTTTACAGATGGGACTGACTTGCGATTCACGGCAGTGTCGGTACTCACATCCCCGATCAATTTTCCATCCATATCCGAAAATATCGATGCAATGGAGCACCCGTTGCCGGATGTGTCTGTTCTGCTTGATTTTCTCACTCGCCAAGTCGATCTCTTCTGCGATAGAGACATGACGTTGGTGTGGATCAGTGGCTCCCAACCTTTTTAAAATTATTTGCTCTCTGAAAAACACCATTATGCGGACCTTTTGAAATGGGTTTTCACATACCGTTTTGACTCATATTTCGAACACTTCTGGCGAACAGTGACTTCAAATGCATCTGATTGGCATAAATTGGCTGATATTTGTGTAAATTTTAATTTCTTCGTGAAGTCTAACTCTTAGCTGTTGGATGTACCAATAATAATTTTGATTTAATTAGTTTTAGTATTGTTTTTACGTAAAAGTATGGAACAACATTTTGATTCAAATGCCGAACACTGTGTTTATTCTGTCTCATATTCCGAACACCTTGATTCAAAATCCGAACAGCACGAATAAATCATATTCAAATGAATTATGGCGCACATAAATCGATCTGAACTTGTTCTACTGGTCTCAAACTAGAGAATCATCACTACTCCCGCGGTTTAAATGATATTGGAGACGTTAAAATTGAATTGCAATTGACTGTCATTTCCTTGTTATTTGGTGACATATTTCAGCTAAATATTTCATCCAAATCGCCATACAAAAACCGAGTGTTCGGAATATGAGTCTGTTCGGATTTTAAGACAAAACGGTACATTTGAAGACGTTAAAACGGAATTGCAACTGCTATTTCCTGGTTATTTGATGACATATTTCAGCGAAACATTTCAACCAAATCGTTATACAAAAACTGAGTGTTCGGAATATGAGTCTGTTCGGAATTTCAGACAAAACAGTAATCGATGTTTAACCTTAGTAAGGACCTTGGGTCTGTTTTGACCAAAGCCATTTGAAATTTGCTGACAATTATTATATCATGGAAAATTTTATTTTTGCAGAAACAAAAGTTTTGAATCACCCCTAGGGGCTTCTATGAAAAGATTTTAATTGTGACTTAGGGTCGTTTTCGACCCGAAAATTCAAACGGCTCGCAAAAATCAGTGTGTTGACCGAATTCAGTTCTTTTGGACTCAAAGGTACACATATCTTGTTTCAGAAACCATTCCGGAGATCCGGATTTGGTCACTGTGGCCACCAGAAACCTGCTACATCTGAAAAAAGTCCCTTTAGAGGCCCTTACTTTGATAACCTGAAGTTTCATAACTAGACATGTAATCTGTACCGTCCTTATATAGTTTAATAGGTATTCACGTGGACTGTGAATAGAGATTCTTAAGCATTTACTTATCCATACTCGGTTCCGGAAACCCGGATCATCCGAAAAGTAAGCTTCCACCGCAGTTTTGTATATGTTTACATCGGTACTGTTTGGTTGATAGATAATTTAGCATAAAATTTCTTAGTAATAAGATTAGATTAGCGAATGTGCTCCTCCCCTGAAAAATTCGATCCAGTATGGTCTATGCAGAATCAATTCCTGGAGTCCCGTAAGGTGGTCAATCTGGGCAATTCGATGACATTACATATTCAGATTTATGCCCCAAAATTAAATGAATGGTGTCTAATTCTTACGATATTTTATGTTAGTATGTATCTTGCCAAAAGGATGAATGGATGGTTATATAAGGACGGTTCAGATTACTTGTTTAGTTACGAAACTACAGGTTATCAAAGTAAGGGTCTCTAAAAGGGATTTTTTTCAGTTGTAGGTTTCCGGTGGCCACAGTGACCAAATCCGAATCTCCGGAAAAGTTTCTGAAAAAGAAGTCTATAAATCAGCTGATATTTTTGGCAGGCACACCAAAAAGTCACGTCAATTATACAAGCCAGCTATTATACATAACATTGTTAACCAAATTCAAAATATTGAACGTAATATGTCTTCTTAGAATGAATGTTGCAAGCAAACTACTTTAATTACATGATTCATCACTGGAAATTCTGTCATTAGTGATGCACAAAATATGACCGAGCCACTGATCCATATATTTGATCCATTTATTACTGATTTTTCAGCATATACAAGTATGTTCCGTTTTTATCACGTTCCGATTTTGTGTCGTTCCGATTTTGTCCCTTTCCGATTTCGTCGACAAATTATTCCTTTTATCAACACACAAATCTTTTTTTTTTAATTTTTTTTTAGAATATTTACTAAATACTTATTTTGAAGCAATATAAATGTTACTCAATAGTTTTAGAGTTGAATTTCCGACAATTTGGTAATGTTGAGCACCTACGTTACATGGTATATGTCAAGTCATATACGATTCAATAAGGTCTGACTCGTTCCTATCCAATCATCAAATAGAGTTTTCAAACTTAGCATGGACTATTGAACAAGATTGACCCATCCTTCAACAAACAAGAATAGTTCTGGCCTCTAGCAACAACAGAAATTTGTGATTAGTTCAATACTTACCGTAAAACGGAGTATCTTTGATAATGTGGGTAACTTTGATAGTGCGTTACCCACGAAAATACTCAATCTACCCTCGCCTATATTGACGCTTGCTCGGTAGAATCTCCGTTGATTTTTATTTGTTTTTATCCTCACCTCCACAACACAGCAAAGATTGGCAAAGCGCTTGTCGCAAGATTGTCAGTTTCCTTTTAACCTGCTGATACTCAACCGCTTTGTGATAATCGGAAACAAAAAATGATTTTCAATCGATCCAGCTTGACTTTTTTACATTCCGCTTCGGGAAGTTGTATTTTTTGCACGGAGCACACTGAAGACGCGTCAATATCAGCGATTCCGTGCATCGGATTGTATCATTAGGATTAGGAGATGCCGGAAATCGATGTCTGACATCATTTTGAATGGTGACTTCCCGTTCGTGAAAATCACTTTAAACCCATGCAATATGGGTATTTTTGGAACGGGCCGATGAGTAGATGACGGAGATCAACGTCCGACGCCATTTTGGAATCCAAGATGGCGACTTCCTGGGTTTTAATCGATTTTCCCCGTTCCAAAAACAAACCGGAAGTCACCATCTCGGATTCCAGAATGGCGCCAGACATCGATTTCCGGCATATACTCTTCTGTCGCATTCCAAATATACCCATATTGCATGGGTTTCAAGTGATTTTCACGAACGGGAAGTCACCATTCAAAATGATGTCAGACATCGATTTCCGGCATCTCCTAATCGGATCCGTTTCAAAAATATTGTATAGGTTTCAAGTCATTTTCCCAAAGCAGAAGTCGCCATCTTGGATTCAAAATGGCGTAGGACATCGATTTCCGTCATCTACCCATTGGTCCCGTTCCAAAAATACCCATATTTCAAATTATTTTCACAAACCGGAAGTCGTAATCTTGGATTCAAAATATCGTCAAACATCGATTTCCGCCATCTACCCATCGGTCCCGTTCCAAAAATACCCAAATTGAGTGGGTTTCAAATGATTTTCCCAAACCGGAAGTCGCCATCTTGGATTCAAAATGGCGTCAGACTATGGTTCACGTCATCGTTATTGATACCCTTGAGAAGTACCACGGATAAACCCCACCTCTTCGCAAAACTTCTCGAGAAAAAATGAAAAGCTTTATTACGCCTCTAATTCTTTTTACGCTCAAAATTCCAACTTACGCTCCCTCCTTTTGCGCTTGGATTCTTTTTGCGCTCCCCCAGTTAGGGGAGTTAAAAGAAGCTTGGCTGTACCTGTAAACAAGAGTGACGCCATGATCCAGTTTTGGCAAGTCTCCTGCCCGATTGGAACGCGGATTTGTATGGAAATGACAGTTCACCGCTGTTCCAATTTTGGCATTGACGCCACTCTTATCTTAATCCTCTCTGAGGTAACCAAATTGAAGCTACAACGGAGATTGAGTCTCCAAAGAGGCGATTGTCAACCGAATCGAATAATGCGACGAATGAGGAGATCGAGGCCAAGTAATCGTATAACAAAGGCGGCCAGAAACCCGAATGTGAGTGGAATGTGCACTATACACGAGCGAGAAAAAAAAAATATAAAATTTGAAACTTCGTTGAAGTGTTGTGAACAAACAAATAAAATTCATGATACGAATGCACTTATCGAGTGTAAATTGTCTTCAATAAAAAAAGAAAGATTACATGCCGTATACATTTTCGATTTTTTCGGTATGTTCCCTAAAAGATTTTAACAATATTTAAATAATGTCTACGGGTATTCCAAAAGATTTCACTGGAATCCATTAAACTTTGAATTGCTAAGATAGTATCTTAAAACTACTAAGGAATTATTCACAAATTTCATAACGCCAAAAATGACCATTTTTGACACCCACACACCCTCTCGTAACGCATTTTGTTTTAATATTTTTCAAATTTTGTATGGGCTGTAACATCTTAAGGACACCCACCCACCCCCTTCAGCGTTATGAAATTTGTGAATGCCGAAGGCAATGCTTAGAGATATTCTCAGTAAAATTCATGTTTTTATGTAAATTCTGTAGGGTAACTGAATTTATAGTAGAAATACTCAAAAAGTACTTGAAGCAATTCTCAGGAAAATTCTTTGAACAAAGTTTTCCATCTAGGATTTTCAGAAAAAAAAATTGAATTGATGTTGAGGGATTATGATGCATTTTATGGAGTCAATCCCGAGAAAGTTATCAGGATCAGGAAGAAACTTGAAGTAAAAAATTGGAAGAATTTTACAAGGAATTAAAGAAAAAAGTCTTTGTTGTAATTCTTAAGTAGAAAAAAAAAACCCAAGTGAAATCAAAGGTGTAATTTCTGATGAAGTTTAAGAGGAAACGTTTGAAGAAATTTCCTAAAAAATTCTTAAAAGAATTACCGAAGTTGATATTTTAGATCAACACTCTAAGAAATCCCTACTAACCTATCGATACGAACTTCTCTAGCTCAACTGAAAAAAAAATCAAAATTCAATTTATACCCGATTCTGTTTTTGCACGGTTTTTATTACACGGCAGTACAAAAAAAGTTTCCATACAAAATTTTTCATCAAAACCATATTTTTGCATGAAACGTCGAGAATTGGTGTTACTTTTTTGCACGGTTTTTGAAATTTTGAACTGAAAACTTTTTTTGCACGGTACGCATCCCCCGTGCAAAAACAGAATCGGGTGTATTGTATTTTGAAACAAAGTTTTGTTCAGGATAACACAGATGAATTTTTGGAGGAGTCTTGAAAGAAATTGTTTATGATTTTATTTTGCAGAAATTTCATAGAAATTCTTCGTTGGAATCGAGGATTAATGTTTGGAAAAAAAGAGAGTCAGCAAAATTTCTTGAGATAGTGATAAGAACTCAATAGGCCAATTTGAGCTACTCTAAGGAACGATTTCTGGAATAAATGATTGGAATGGTTATTGAATAATAAATTCCTTGCAGAATCTACAAAAAATATGGTGGAGAATCCCGGACAAAATACCAGGCGATTGACGGTTGGCAAAAACTGTCTGAGTATCATAACATATTTCTGGCAGATTTCTCGCAAGATCCCTTGTGGACTTGAACTTGCTTCTCCAGTATCGCCAGATCACCTACACTTCCACAAGGAATCAACCACACGACTGACTGAGACTAACAAGGCATCCTCAGTGTGTACGTGCTGGTGATATTCTATTCTTTGGGCAACTATGGCGCCTGCCATTTCAGGTTGCCGATCAATGTGAAGAAGGGGGAGTGATTGATGTTGCATTAAAACAAGCCCACCCACCGGATATAGGCCTGCATTTACGCCAGTTAATGCGGGAAGGTATAGGGGTAAGGTAATTTTATGGCAGAGAGGCTTGCTTTGGTTAGTAGACTGCTTATCTATCTACCGTAAGAAATTGCGTGCTATAATTATGGAAAAATGAAAGCACGGGAAAACGGTTTCGATTGAACGAATAGTTTCAATGTAATAGCTTAAGAGTGAAAGATAGAAGCAAGTGATAGATAACACAACTAAATAGTACGAGGAAAGGGACAGACCTGGGATTGAACCCATGACCTCCTGTTTAAAAATCAGCAGCGATAGCAAGTGGACCCCGTCTACTCGCGAGATTGCTAGTGAACTGTTGATAGAACCCTCGAAAATTTTAGGTAAGATCTTTGATAGAAGTCTGATTTCTAGTAGGATGTTAATAATTATATAAATAAACAGTATGACGCATTAGGACACATTAAAAAATAAATAAAAATTAAAAAAAATGAGATGGTTGATTGGTACCAAACCAGTTGATGTTTTTTTGTTAGTTTCATTCTAAATTTGGCACTGGGAAAAATGTTCATGCAAAGCAGATAAGTTAAAATGCTAGCTACTTATTGACATATAAATAAATAACTAAATTCAGTTTTTTTTTTAAATGTTATATTCGCAACATCGAAAACCTGAACCCCGCTAATAATTATCTTATGGAAGATTATTCTTCAATTTATTCATCAATCAAGAAAAACGACACCTATTTACAACACCCTAGGGAACCGCGGACCGCCTGTTGGGAGACCATGGCATGTAGATAGCAAGGTATACAAGGGGCGCCGGATTCATGAAAAAAGCAGGAGCACGAGTGGCCCCATCGACGAGCACATCTTCTTTTTAATTGAATCACAAACCACCAGTTGAACGTGCTGCTGGCCATCGGCACCATCGCCGTCATCGTTTGATCTCGTTTCGGTTTTTCGTAACGGGGAAGGGGGTGTTGAGAATTTTCCGATGGTGGTTGGGAACACGAGAAAAATCTACGTAGGAACCGATCGGAGTTGTAGCCAATCAAATTTATTCCTGTAGATTGGGAAGGTGATAGGTACAACGTGGTAGCATTTTTTAGGATGTTTTTTTTTTATTTGCTCTTAGATGTTGTATGCTGCTCAACACTTTTCGATAGCGAAGTACCGAACTGGATAATACTGGGGCAAGGTGAAACTTGGGAAAGATCCAGCAGTGGGCTGGAAATCTGCCTAATAATGATAATGATAACATATTGAAGTTATGTTTCAATCTTTTCAATTCTTCAATCGCGAAAATACTTGTTAAATTTCTCTACACGTTTTACTTTTTTTTTTTTCTATTATTTGAAAATAATTGTCTCCATCATATCAGCGAAACGACATTTGTTCAAATGACCAGAAACCAAACCCAATGAAGGCACATTGACACGTGTCACGAAAAAATACGACTTTACAGTATACGCATCGTTGTGTTTGCCATTTAATTGACATACTGGATTACAAGTAGGTACCTAGTGAATTTTCACACAAATAAGTGGTCAAAATGTTCTATCAGTTTTGTTTTCTTCTGTTCCATGAAACGTTGAATTCGTTTAGTTTAATTCCATGATTTAATCATTAAAATTATATTCAAATTTAAAAAAAAAATTATTAGCGTAAAAACTTATTAGAATTTTGAAAGCTACATATTGTTTTCACTTAAAATTGAGCATTGTTGGCTACTAATCCATAATGAACCAGTAATTATATATTTACCGAAATCAGTCCCAAGTTTTTTGGACACTTGAACTCCCACAGTCACCGTTCTGGGTGGCTGTCAACCGGGGAGCGTGATGGAAATTTGCGCGTCAATTTCAGAAGTACCTTTTATTTCAAGCCTTCGCAGTCTAGGGAGAATCATCGATCAGAACGTTACATGCTTCATCACTCACCTAATGGGATTTTTCGACGGCGAAAATGCTGACGCTGGCGACATTTTTCTATTATTACTTTTTGAGGGAAGGTGAAGAAGGTGTGTATGTGTGTGTATCGCGAAAATTAGATTACTATGTAAGGGGCGTTTGCGTTGCCAAATGATGATTTGCTTATGCTGAGAATTTTCAATCAATTTAACTGAAGATAAATTTATTTTAGCACTTTTTATATCAGTCTATTTATTATTTTTAATGTAGTAGGAGAGACTAAGAAGATTTGCTTTTTCGAAGCAAAGGCCATTGGATTCGAAATATGTGATATAATTTTGATTTGATAGCATTCAGGTATCAGATGAAAAGGGAATGTCAGATTGGATTGACTTGTTCTTCCTTTTTTGCTGCACTGAAGCCAAGTGAAAGGGTTTTTCTGTAACATATTTTATCACCAGATATATTACAATTCTAAGAACCTGGTTATTCCCAAATAGAATATGATTGTAGCACAAGAGAATATTAAATTGAGCGTTCGATTTTTTAATTAATATGTATCTTTGGGATTTGAAAATTTGAGACGTTTTGAAATATTATTCGCAAAGTTATTTTTATGATTTTTTATATTTTTATTATCGAATTAAGGTTAAGACCCATCGGTGGTTATCTTCCCACTTATTTATTGGGTGAAAATAACCCAAAAAAGGTGTTTCCTTGTGTTTTCTCTAGGAATTCCGAAAAATTTAAAAATTGTTCTGGACTTCACGGGCAAACTTTTCAGGTACAGCATCTAATTGATGTTAGTGGGTAGCTTGGAAAAACTTATTTTAGGTAATGTTTCTCCTACAAATAATGTGAGCTGTTCTGAGATCTTTGATAAATTCCATGTATGAGGTAATAGTGGCAAACTGCTCCTAAAATATTATTTTCCAAACCAGCTCATTAATTTTAAACTCTAACATTATACAGTATTGTTCAAAAAGCCAAAACATACCACAGGTCGGACTCGATTATCCGGAGTATCGATTTTTTTTTTCACTCCGGATAATCGAATCACTAAAAAAACAATTAAAATTTTTTGACAAAAGAACTTAAATATTATCTTTTTTGTTATTTTATTTATATGATGCGGTGGCGTAGCCAGGATTTTTTTCTAGCAACAGTAGGGGTCTTTACAAGAAGAAAAGAATTTGACCAGCATACACAAAAAAGAAAACACTCTTTCAAACCCCTATTTTCTTAAAGACGTTCTAATCTGCAAAACCATTCATATTGTATAATGTTTCTATTACAAATAATGTGAGCTGTTCTGAGATCTTTGATAAATTCCATGTGTGAGGTAATAGTGGCAAACTGCTCCTAAAATATTATTTTCCAAAACAGCTTATGAATTTCAAACTCTAACATTATACAGTATTGTTCAAAAAGCCAAAACATACTACAGGTTGGACTCGATTATCCGGAGTATCGATTTTTTTTTCACTCCGGATAATCGAATCACTAAAAAAACAATTAAAATTTTTTGACAAAAGAACTTAAATATTATCTTTTTCGTTATTTTATTTATATGATGCGGTGGCGTAGCCAGATTTTTTTTCTAGCAACAATAGGGGTCTTTACAAGAAAAAAAGAATTTGACCAGCATAAGGACTGTTCATTTTGTAAAGTGGACACCTTGTGCATGCTGTATCTTTCTTATTAATCAATGAAATTTCAATCGGTTTTTTGCACATCGTTCGACTAGTATTGTACAATGTTGTGATAATAAAAATTCTCCAAAATAATTAAATTTCACACGAATATGGAACAAAGATTCGATCGGTCGATTTTTTGAGGTTATCAAAATCAATGATTGTAAGAAATTGGCTGGAAAATTCGATAATTTATATTTTCTATTTTCAAAAAAGGCTTGTTCTTCGAAAGCATCATCAATCATAAGCCTGATGGAAAAAATCAAGTTATTTTTGGAGCATCAATTTTTCCGTATATTTTTAAAGAATTTTTTTTTAAATTTGATGGGAATTGATATGAGTAGAATTTTTTGTGTAAAAGTACGTCCTGACGGAAGTCCTAATATAGTATTAATATGAAAAATAACTTACGCCTTCATAGAGTTACTTAGTAAGTCCCCACGTCACATTCAAAGCACAACAGAAACACAATTGTTTTATTCGTAGAAGACCTATCAAAGTACATTGACAAACACCAAATTTGGCAACACTGATGTAATAAAGTAGATTTTCTTTTCCACATATTAATTTCATAATATGTTATTCTAAGATTACCAATTGAAAAATTCGGAGAAAACTGTTTACAATTTGCTGTAGATCGATAAATATGCGTACATGATTTTAAAAGTAGACTTTTTAGTAAAACTACCATAAACAGTAAAATTTATACTTAAGACTGTAGTTCTGATGAAAAACATTGCTGGAGACACCAATCTTCTAGCTCATCAGGATCTCATTATAGAGAACATAAAAAAAATAAACTAACGCCACCTTGCGGACGAATTCCCAACCAGATCTCTCACTGCTTTACTGAATATCGTTCTACTGATTAACTTTACCGAAAACACCATCCTTCTAGCTCATCAGGATCTTGAGTTACAAAAAAATGAGAAAAATACTATAAGCACCACCTGGCGGACGAATTCCCAAACATACTTTCACTGCCAGATAGCCCTTGTTCTACTGGACAACTGTGCCGAAAACATCAACCGTCTAGCTGAGCTCAGGATCCTGAGATATCCGTTGAAGGGATGATGTGGCCAATTATTTTTGGAATGTAATTTAATGCTATATTTAAAACACGAGTGCTATGCAACATAACCGACCAATTTATTTGTTTTGTGACACATAAATAACCTCATATTAAGTTATAATGAATGATTTTTGTTTTCTTACAAGAATCTGTCTTAACGACAGAATAAAAAATCTCAGTGATAAACCATGTAATTTATGTAATTTGAAACGCAATAAATGGTCAACTTTCTGATTCAAAAGATCAATGTTGACCATTTGCTACTATCATACACAGCGATGACTTTCTCCTCGTTGACATCGATCAATTCAATACCCATTGTAATTTTGATATAATAGCCTATAAATCTCCCATCTGCCCATGCCATCGGAACGCCTCGTTTGCTTTCGTTCGCAAAAACAAATCCAGAGAACAAAGAGCACCCTACTCCACCCAGTTCAAACAATTCTTTTCTCACTCCCCAGACGCAACTGAGCGCAGGATAGGTCCTTACTACGGCTCGTCCTCGAAACTGTGTCTCTTCGGATCCGAATTGGGTCCTAGAGAGATGGATGCGATTACATGTGTTACCTGAAAAGGGACGGAACCCCTCTTTGAAGTCAACGTCATCCTCATCCTCGGATAACTGCCGCTTGTCCTGCAAAAAGGGCTGACGAGCGAAAAAATGGCGCTCATTATGTAACTGGGCAGCCCACACAAACTCGACTGGCTTTTGATCGGATTCTCTTGCAGCTTCTCAATCCGGTCCTTAGGTTCAATCTGGGGCAGCAGGTGGGTGCTTGCTTCTATCTGGCGGTAAGAAATCCACAACACAATTCATATGGAGTGGAGGGGGTGTCCTTGTGTTGGACAAAAAACGAAACACTTTTCTTCGTTCGTTGGAACAATTATTTTGCACTTTCCGCCTATCAGGCGGCTCCACCCCCAATCTACCGTGATGGATGGCTATCACTCTTGGAATACACCGAAATACGGGCGTAACTCCTCCCTTTCATGGTCATGGTTTGTGAGCAGAGTGTGAAAATAGATCATTTTCTTAATAAGCTCACTTTTGTATCCATTTAACGCTTTTCTTGCTTTGCTTCCAAGGCCTTTTTTCTCTTTTATGTTTCCGCTTTTTGTCGAGTTGAATTCACTCAATTGCTTCGTCAGACAAAAACCGCAGTTTCGAATCCACAGGTTTTTCAAGCAACACCCACAAGACGCACCCAGAGATTTGTTGCTTTTATTCGATTTTCGATTCGTTTCCGCCAATTCTAATTTTCTCTCTCACAAATTTGCACTTATACCACGATTCGAATTTTTATTGGTTTTCCGAGAAGCTTCTTGTTATTCCGAACACGTTTTCAGCAAACTCACTTCCGATCAACAAATCTTCGGTTCGGTTTTTGCTTCCTTTCGAATCAACGACCTAGCACTATTGAATTCCGAAATAATTTTTCACTCGCAACAATCTACCCCCATAAAAACATCACGTACTTGCCTTTCAATCTATCAACAGACCCTCAAAATAAGCAAATAGTAGACTACAAGCTCACATTTTCACCGATCGTCAAACAATTCTATCACCACGAACTCCCTTTTCTACCATGGCTTCGTACTGCCCTCTACAGTAGTATAAAAAATAGAGATGGTCGGGTTTCACATTTTTCAAACCCGAACCCGACCCGTACCCGACTTATTTTATTCTTTCAAACCCGGACCCGACCCGAACCCGAGACAAAAATTGAAAAGCAAACCCGGACCCGACCCGAACCCGAAAAATTTTCGCTGTTCAAACCCGAACCCGACCCGAAACCCGAAAAAGTTTTCTAAGAAAAACCCGAATAGAACCCGAGTTCGAAAAGATGATAAATTCATCGTTTCTGAAGCATAGGAAAGCTTTGTGTTGTTACTTTGTGAACGATTCTCACCAAACCCGACTCAAACCCGACTAAACCCGACTTTTTTCAAGCCCGAACCCGACCCGTGCCCGATATTTTTTTAGCCTTCAAACCCGACCCGAACCCGAACCCGAAAAAATAAAAATTTTCAAACCCGAACCCGACCCGAACCCGTCGGGTTCGGGTTCGGGTCGGGTTTCGGGTTTGGAAACCCGAGACCCGACCATCTCTAATAAAAAACCATTCAAAAATCGCTGCCGTCCTTCGAAACCGAGAGAGAAACCTAGCGCCAAACTAACATCCAGCCCATGTGCAGCTGCCGCGCAAATGCGCTCGAATCAAAATCAGCACAAATCACGATTCCCCGATATCCGATGATGACCTCGCAACGACCACTATCCCTAGGAATCTCTTCCGGGGTATCCTTCCGGCCGCGCGCGTTTCTTCCCAACTGCCAACAAGCGAACCTTGCCTATGAGCCCCTCTTGTCTAGGGCTATTTTCTAGGGCGGGCGTCGTTCTCGCGCACGAACTGTACAAAAACCGTTTTGTGTGGCGTTTGTCTTAGCGAATCGGTCTATGGTTGGTGGATGGGTAGATCTCCGGCCGCTACCAACTGTGGATTGGTACTGGCACACGACGAAGCCGGATTCGGATTTGGTCCAGCACTCACCGTCGGCAAACAAAAACGCAACAAGCTGCCTCGGGCACTCACTTGGTCCGCACTGGAAAGTGATACACCCAGTTTTCCCGAGCACCGTGAGTGGGTGAGATGGTTCTCTTGCTCTCTCTCAGGAGAGCGCGCGCGAAAAAGGCGCGCCAATCTGATGGAGATTAGTAGTGGAGTGGTTAGTAAGGAATGAGGGTATGCGATATGTTTTTTTTTTCTTTTCGATACGAAACGAAACGCTCTAATGTTATTTTTGTGATCCTTGTTACAGAATTGCAGCCTGCATAGCGTTCAAATCGCCTATGAGGCATCCATTTCATCATCAGTTCATTCAGAACACCGCTAGTGCATGACGGCTCACCATTAAAGAATGTCTGAAAGAACTTGAAACTATTAAGAACTAGAGCTACAGGTCCAAAGCCCTGTTAAAGGTGGATGGTTGTGATGGCTGTGACTGCTCTCATCATGTAAAGAATAAACGGGCATTGCTGTCTCGTGTCTGCATCGAGGAGCACGATGTCAGTAGCGCAACCCTGGTTAGGTGGCCTATCGAAAACTCTTCACCAACCAAGAAATACAAAAGTATAGCAAGCGGATAAGTTTAACGGAAACATACCCGGCAACGAATAAAGGGCAACGTTTGGAAAGTCGGATCTTGAACGTAAGAACTCATGAATCGTCAACACTTCATTCAATTATTACATCTACTACAGCAACTGCAAAAAAGCAGAACGTGGAGTTGGCTTTATAGTGATTGGCAAGCAAATGTAGCTTCGGTGGAAACCGGTAAGCGACATGAGAATGAGGGGAAGTTCTTCAACTACAACCTGATCAGCATATATGCGCCAACGAACGATAAGCCCGATGACATGAAGGATGAGTTCTATGAGAGCCTAGATAAAGCTTACGGATAGTGCCCAAATAAGATGTCAAGACAGTCATCGGCGTCGCAAATGCGCAGATCGGGAAAGATGACTTCTTCTGACTGTAACACGCCAGCCTGCGCGTTTCGGGTTTTAAAGTAAGGTGGCTTATGCGCCACTCCTTTCTGAGACCGGAGT
This sequence comes from Aedes aegypti, assembly GCF_002204515.2. Classification (NCBI taxonomy): domain Eukaryota; kingdom Metazoa; phylum Arthropoda; class Insecta; order Diptera; family Culicidae; genus Aedes; species Aedes aegypti. The sequence goes on along the minus strand of NC_035108.1, from coordinate 90,391,301 downwards.
TTAGGGCTTTCCGGGCCGTATGAACCCCCAGGGATTGGATCTAATCACACCCGATCAGAGATATTTTCGAGTCGGCTGACGGCCAACTTTGGAAAGAAACGGGATCTCAATTTACGTGAAACATACGAACGAAATGACAACGCAAAAACTTACTCGCTAAGTTCTCATCACTGGCCGACCTGATCAATCATCAATCTAATAAGAGGAATAGTAGGGAGCATCAATGGTTGTTTCAGAGAACCTCCCCGGTAAAGTAAAATAAATTGAAATAGAAAACACAACGACCGAATTAACATGCAAAATCTTTACGCAAACGTTTATTGGCGACTCTTCACTATTAAACTCACAACGACATAACTTTTCCCATAAATTCCACCTACGTTTATTCTTCCCCCGTTACTCAACAACACAGCATAAAATAAATTCAGTCGCTTATTTTATTCGAATCTCTCTCTCTTCGCTCTTCATGTTACTTTAGTCAAGGCCTACTCTTTGTTTTCCCTTCTATCTTTCTACCTTGTTGTCACGGTATACACAAAAGGTAGGCTATTCCCACGTGTAAACAACGATTTTCAATAAAAAACATGTGTCGTTATTCCTATCGCCACGCATGGGGCTAGAAGGATAGTAAAAGAGAGCAGACTTTGCTTTCTCTTGTACTCGTTCGAGATTGCGATTGGAATGACGTCACTACCAAACGTCAGTTTTCGGAATATAATACCTTGTTTCTTTTTATCGTGCCTTGTTGTCGTCGTTTAGGATGGGGTGTTCATGTGCAAATGCCCATCTATTGGGTGTGCGTGTGTGCGTGCTCTGAGTGACTACCGGCGCAAGCACGGGAACTATGGATAGCTACGGGAACTGTTCGTATACCGCGCTACCTACTCATAGGCTACGATACCGGGTTAAACCTAAGCCATGCGCATGGACTTACTCACGGTTTGATTAAACTCTTGGAGGTTATCTTCAACCTATAAAGAGGTGATCCATTCGGGTAAGTTCAACATCCTTTGAATGAAGGGGGTCAATGCTGAGAGGCACGCGCGCTAATTTGGCTACAGCACAATCCCTGTTGCCTTTTGGACGGCACATATCATGTGCGAGTTGGCTTCAGTGGGAGTTCATTAATCAGATGCTTTTGCCATACGCTTGTGGCCAGTATTCAACAGAACAGATAGCGGTACAGGGCAGCGAGAGCCGAGGCAAACGAATTCACCCAGAAAGAAAAGGCAGCACGAAGAAAGTGAGGTATCTGATGCTCAGGATAGCATGAACCAGAATGACATGCATGAGCATGAGCATGATTGACCGCCCGCAGCTGTACTTACACAGGGAACCAACAGACACTACTCGGGATCAGTAGCATCCTCAATGTGTAAGTACTGGTACTCTCATTATTATAATAAACAATACCGGCGCTGGCTGCGTCCGAATGTAGGTCAATTTGGGAATGAGAGGGAAATGTTGACGTGTTACTTGCTTTACAGAAGCCGAGGAGTCCTCTGCACTTCCACAAGAAAACACTGGGAGTTTGGATATGGGAAATGATTCGTTTTAGTAACCGATAAATATATAATTCGAAATGAATACGTGAGCATGAACGTCGTATGCTCCATACAACAGGTTCAACCGTATCAAACACTACTGACGTGTTTTTTTTCACCGGCGCACTTCGTTTTTTCTTCCGCGCAACACGAACCGGACACAATTGATCCGGATTCCGTCGCTCGCCCACAAAGGAGCGTGCAACAGATTCAACGGATCCCACTACTCAGCATGAACCGGAGCGACATGCGAAGTTTTTGTCAAATGGTTAATGGAGCGCTACTCAACACCGTACCATTGCCCGCCATGTGCAATGATCGATAATTGAATTTGCTGACCACTAAAGTGGCAGGAGTACTTTCAGCAGTTGTTGAACGGTGACAATGGAAATGTAGAGAGAAATAGGATGATTAGACGATAACAATCAAGCTGCTGACCCACGGACCATATAAAAGGCTATAAGCGAGTTAGAGAACTGTAAGGCTGCTGGGAAGGACGAGATTCTGGTCGAGTTTCTCAAGCAAGGAAGTGAACAGCTTTACCAGTCGATCCACCGAATACTTCTGAAGGTATGGGAGGACGGAAAAATATCCACCGGCTTGTTGGATGGGATCATGCGGCCAATCTACAAGAAAGCGCACAGATGGAGTGTGCCAATTACAGAGGAATTACCCTGCTGAATTCGGCTTGCAAAATACTGTCACGCATCCTGTTTAACAGAATGATACTTCGACGGCGAGTGGCTAGCTAGCTTTTGTGAGTGCCGCTCGACAGCAGTCCAGATCTTCACCATGCGAATGATCCTAGATAAATTCTGGGAGCATAACCTGCAAGCTCACCATCTGTTTATTGAATTCAAGACGGCGTACAATTCAGTGAAAAGAAATGAGCTGTGGCAAGTAATGTCCGAACATGGTTTGCTGGCGAAACTGATTAGGCTGATACGTGTTACGCTGGATGGTTCGGACTCGTGCCTCTGAAGAGGGAGACAGCGAGAATAGGTCTGACCATTAATTGTATTAAATCGAAGTACATGGTTGCAGGTGGAGATAGAGTCAGGTTTGCTGATGTAGGTGCTGAAGTAGTGTTTTATGGGGATGTGTTTGAAGTTGTTGAAGAATTTGTTCACCTTGGAACACTTGTGACATGATAAGCGGTCAAACATTTTCTGAGTTGGTTTTCTTTAATTTTCAACCTAGTCTAACCATAATTAATTCTGCGTGTAGTGTGTTTTGGCTGCATCAGAGCATGAAATGAAATGAGATATTGTGTTTCAAATTTTGCCTTATAAGATTCCGTAGAGCTTCACGGTATAACGTTTCAAATGGTGTTTTGCGGAATCATTCCGAATATCGCATACCCTTAGCAAGTAACCGATTTGTGTAACGGCGTCGTCTGTGGGTGGGAAATTCGAAGCCGAACCCGTTGTGAAGGAGGGTGGGTGGTGGACTTGAACTTTGGGAGAATGCGAACGCTGGCTGCCTGGAGTGCGAGTGGATTGATGTTGCCGAAGTTGATGCTGGCTTATTGGCGTGGAGTTTATTTTCGGAATCGGTTGGTGCAATTTGATAAATGTTTATTGGATTGGATGGTCCCTTGTGGATGTATGTATGGCGAAGTTAAGTCTGACCGAACACACACTGAATGTACTGAATGAGACGCCCAGGAAAACAACGCTCGTCAGTCAATCGACCTGGAACTGACCAGGGGAGAGTTCATGGCCATTGCCAGTAACAGAAGAGAGCCTATTTGAACAATGTAAACTCAGTCGATTCGGTGTAATTATCATGATGATGATTATTTAGCCACCATCAGCGCAAGGATTACCTATGGCTGCAGAATCATAACGGGATGGTATGATCTACCTGATGGTTTGTTGTAGCAGGGCTAGTTAATATCTTTGATGACCTTTGGAAAACAACACTAAGGCTGTTTTCTCATGTCAAAAGGCTGGCGACCCCACGCACTTTCATCCAGTCAACAGTTCAATTAACTCACTTAGGCTACCCCTCCCCAATACCCAATATATAGTAATATATCATGCATAGTGTTATTAAAGTATCTTACCGTAAAATTATAGAAATAAGGAAATTGAAGATTATTTTCAATAATTGAGACAAATAAATAAAAGAGTACATACACATCTTTGTGTTTTTTATACAGGAATAAGGGCACATGCCGACACTTACAATGACGAACCATCCATAGCTTCTCTAACGATTAAATGAATGAAACATTGCGATATAAATTTGAACTTTCACAAGCATGAAACGAACTCACCAAATTGGTAATCCATCGTCAACTTAAGTCACAATTACGGCATCAACCCCACTCTATTCGCTTGAATTCTTGATTATTATATGAACTGGAGAACATTGTCATTGGCGCCGTTTGCCTAACACTTCCGCAGTTTAAATAAGAAAAAAAAAACATTTGCACTGTTCTTACATGCACCAACGTCTGCAAAACGTTTTTGCAATCTTTTCGATTCCATCAATTATTTGATTTTACTAATCTTTGAAATAACCAAAAAAAATCAAAAATCTGACGGAAACAACAATTTTCACTTTCGTTCACAAGCGCGGCACTCTTCGATCGAGTCGATTCGGTGTAATTATCATTGAAAAAATAACAATTGTTGGCAAAAATCTAACGATTGAATGGAAATATGGGTGGCTACAGCAATTCCACCATTTAAGTAGACATGTTGTCATGATAAAAGAGGTTCCAATGAATTGGTCAGTTGAAGTTAAGTATCTAGGGCTCATTCTAGATAAAACATTAACTTTGAAAAACAACATTGAGGGCACTCAAGCTAAATGTAAAAACTATGTAAAATTCTGTATCCACTTTTTAATAGAAAACCAAAACTTTGTTTAGGAACAAACTTTTGATCTCCCAACAAATTTTCAGGCCAGTTTTGTTATATGCAGTACCAATATGGATTATTTGTTGTAATATCAGAAAGAAAGATCTGCAGAGAATTCAAAATGAAATTTTGAAAATGTTTCTGAAGCTCCCTCCCTGGTATAGTACCAATGGATTACATAGAATATCCAATGTTGAAACGTTGGAACAAATGTCGAATAAAATTATTGATAATTTTCAACAAAAATCGTTGCAAACTTTTATGCAACGAATAAGGCGTTTTATATTTAGGTTGGGTTAGGTTAACCTTTACGTTACCGGCCTCCGACAAGGCATTTTCAAACAGCTGCCATTTCGTCAATTTCCATTCGATTTTTTTGAAACTACCCTCAGTTTACTCTAAAAAGGTTTCAGTTATTTGTCATAAATGGACAATTCTGTATTTGGAACCATGCCGGAGATATTCCGGGTTGTACTGGGGTCACGAGGGTGCCAAATTCGGGAAATGTGATTTTTTTTATTTATTTCAGCTACAACACTAAAGTTTTTATGTAAAACGTGAGATAATGGTCGATTGTCATCATTTTAACAAAATTTGAATAAGTGAACCATTCCGGAACATCGTAGCCGGTTCCGGAAGGGCCAGTTTGGGGACATTTCCGTTCCATGTCCAAAACATACCGTGCGACGTCTCAATCTTCATGAATTCGGGAGAACATGTCAATAAAAGAAGAAAAACTCCGGTACAAACAGATGTGGCCACTCCAGATCCTGGCACAGGTTCCACGAGGGCTTCTTTGAGGACATTTCCGTTTTATGTCCAAAACATACCGTGCGACGTCTCAATCTTCTTGAATTCGGAAGAACATGTCAATAAAGGAAGAATAAACTAAATATCCATAGATGTGGCCACTCCACAGGTTCCGCCAGGGCATCTTTGAGAACATTTCCGTTTTTGTCGGAAACATACCGTGCGACGTATCAATCTTCTAGAATACGAGAGAACATGTCAATAAAAGAAAAAAAAAAACCGCGGTAAAACCAGAAGTGGCCACTCCAGATCTCCTGGCACAGGTTCCACGAGGGCCTCTTTGGGGACATTTCCGGTTTATGTTCAAAACATACCGTGCGATGTCTCAATCTTCTTGAATTAGAACATGTCGAAAAAGAAAGAATAAACTAAATATCAATAGATTTGACCAATCTAGATCACCTGACGCAGGTTCCGCTGGAACCTATTTGAGATCCTGTGTTTTCACTCCTGAGCATCACGTACAGGTTCCAGAAAGGCCTATTTTATGACTTTACCGTTATTTTAAGGAAAAAGGGTAATTTCTGATGATGTTCGAAACATAGTTCTGGTGGATTCCTTGTTAGTTTTCTTATCAGCTTTCTGCTGAGTTTTAAATAATTGCATTCCTGGCGTTTCCATGAAGATCTGCATAACAGATTTTCCAAAAATCGTGGAAAACATCTGTTTAGAAAGATCTTGCCTAAGACTGCATCAGTGAAGAGAAACCACATCGGTTTGTATTTTTTTATCCTAGATTTATTTGAATACTTTTCAGAATTTTCATTATGCTTTACCCGTGGGACATCATGTTTTGTTCAAATAACGGAAAAAGGTTTTCGGTGAAACCTATTCCTTGTGCTCTGCAGTAGCCAGATCTGTTGGTAGCGAGGTCATTCTTCATTTATTGACATATTTATATCCTTCAAATAACGGTAATGTCATGAAATGGGCCATTCTGGAACCTGTACTCACCATGCTGAGTCCTCAAATGCTCAGGAGTGGAAACACAGGGTCTTTTCCTCATTAACACTTCAGTCGTCGCGCTGTTGTATTTTGTACAATACCGCTGGAAAAACCTCGCTTTTCGTTCCCAACAGCAGCGCAGTGGTTCTGACGGTGGCAAACCGCGCGACGAATGAAAGGGTAATTGACATGTTCTGTCGAATTCATGAAGATTGAAACGTTGCACAATAGGATTTGGACATGAAACTCAAATGTCTCCTAAAAGGCCTTAGCGAAACCAGTACCAGGTGCTTAGGAGTGACCTAATTAGTTGATACCTAGTTCATACTTCATTAATTGACATGTTCTTTCGAATTCACGAAAATTTACACGTCACACGGTTTGTTTTGGATATAAAACAGAAATGTCCCCAAGGATGCCCTTTCGGAACCAGTTCTTGGAACTATGGAGTGGCCACATCAGTTGATAATAAGTTGATTCTTTTTCTATTGACATGTACTTTCCAATTCACAAAGATTGAGACGTCGCACGCTATGTTTTAGACAAAAAGCAGAAATGTCCTCTAAAAGGTCCTCGTGGATCCTGTGCCAGGAGATCTGGAGTGGCGACATCTGTTTTTACCGGGGTTTTTCTTCTTTATTGACAAGTTGTCTCGAATTCACGAAGATTGATACGTCGAACGGTATGTTTCCGACAAAAAAACGGAAATGTCCTCAAAGAGGTCCCTGGCGGAAGCTGTGTCAGGTGCTGTGAAGTGGCCACATCTATGGATATTTAGTTTATTCGTCCTTTATTGACATGTTCTCTCGTATTCTAGAAGATTGAGACGTCGCACAGTATGTTTTGGACATTAAACGGAAATGTTCCCAATGAGGCCCTCGTGGATCCTGTGCCAGGAGATCTGGAGTGGCCACATCTGTTTTTAAAGGGGTTTTTCTACTTTATTGACAAGTTCTCTCGAATTCACGAAGATTGATACGTCGAACGGTATGTTTCCGACAAAAAAACGGAAATGTCCTCAAAGAGACCCTGACGGAACCTGTGTCAGGTGCTGTGGAGCGGCCAAATCTATTGAAATTTAGTTTATTCTTCCTTTATTGACATGTTCTCCCGAATTCATGAAAATTGATACGTCGCACGGTATGTTTTGGACATAGAACGGAAATGTCCCCAAACTGGCCTTTCCGGAACCGGCTACGATGTTCCGGAAGGGGCCACTTATTCAAATTTTGTTAAAATGATGACAATCGACCATTATCTCTTGTTTTACACAAAAACTTTAGTGTTGTAGCTGAAATAAATAAAAAAAAATCACATTTCCCGAATTTGGCACCCTCGTGACCCCAGTACAATCCGGAATATCTCCGGCATGGTTCCGAATACAGAATTGTCCATTTATGACAAATAACTGAACCTTTTTAAAGTAAACTGAGGGTAGTTTCAAAAAAATCGAATGGAAATTGACGAAATGGCAGCTGTTTGAAATTGCCTTGTCGGAGGCCGGTAACGTAAAGGTTAAGTTAATTGAAAGCGTATATTTTCTTTTATGAGCAGGTGAAATCAACTCACCTGTAAAAATTCTGAACTGCTACGACAAATGCAATATACGAAATGTTAATAAAAGCTTCATTTAGTTTTACCAAATCAGGATAATACAATAATCAATTATTTGGCAATCGTGTGACAAGCGTAATTATAATTTAACCCAGTAATTTGAGACTCTTTCTCACTTTAATCCGCGAACTGAGTAGCTGTCAGCATGTTCTTACTTTTAGTCTTCACATTCACCTACTGAGATAGGGAAGTCTCAAATAATACAGTATGCACATTAAACTTATGCAAATTTTTGCTCCCCTATGCTTAAACGGTGTCAATTATAATGAAAATCATGCTCCCAAAATTTGAAGTGATTTGGAAGAGATTTGGTTGTACACAGGCCATTTGAAATTTCCATGGAAATTATTATGGAAAAGACAAACCTTTTGTGTGCAGTACTCTAACTAGTCGTACTAATAATTTAGGGAAAAGTGAACAAACTTTACTCATGTTAAATCTTCCCAGCTACAACTTTGCCGAAGACCACATTTTGATGGGACGTAAGGATAATTTGTTATTAGTGATAACAAAGTCTAAATCATGCTAAGATGATCATTCACTTAAGGCCCAAACGCAATGATAGCGGAACGGCAACGGAATGCGGAACCGGTTCGCCAGCATGAACTATAATCAGCTTATCGACTCAGTGTTGATCCAATTTCATTCGTTGTCAGCTCAGTCGAGATGTTGTGATACATGCTGGCGAACCGGTTCCGCATTCCGTTGCCGTTCCGCTATCATTGCGTTTGGGCCTTTACTTTCAGAGCAACACTGCTGTTTTGCTGTAGAACATAGTAGCCTGGATTACTTTGATCTATTCTACCCACCAGGAGCGCCACTGTTGCCTGCCGAGCAGTTGGTCAAGAATTTCACATGAGCAGAGGTTGTTCACTTTTCCATAAAATATTATGTCGAAGAGATAGTTGGTGTTTTCCATAGTTATCTCCATATTAACTTCAAATGGCTTGTGCATAGTCGAATTTCTTCCGAATCATTTCAAACTTTGGGAGGATGCTAGTTACCATAATATAAATCGTTTAAGCATTTCAAAATTTGCATTACTCTAATGCACATATTAGAATTTACTTACATGACTATTGGTGGTTTTCCAATTGCAGAAGGGTAAAAAACTGATGGTTTTCCTAATTAGGAATGTTAAAATACTTATCATTGTTGGATACCTATAGGTTTCTGTGAAAAAATATTTGCTTCTATCATTCAGCAGACAGAGGTTGTCCGTTTTTTTCAGGGCACTTGCTTCCGCCATTGCTTCTGCGATGTTGTACTATATCATAATGCCTCGCTGTTGTTTCCAAACAGTAGGTAACTCCGAATCAGCAAAATGCAAAAAAGTGAATTTGATTCGCATTTTACATTTCACATTGTTGTAGCATGTCTCTAGGCAAAAGAGCGTCATTCGAACAATATTTTTCGGGCGAAAGTGCGATGGGTATAGGTGAATGAAGAGAATTGTTGAGGTCGACGTATTGGAAAGGTCAGCTCGTGGTATACTTTGAGTGCAAGTAGCGCAAAGCTTGGTGAAGAGCTTGCTCGTTAAAATGTAATTTACGATTTGTGGGTTTCAACGAGATGGTTCAACTTGTTGATTGCGCCATGGGGTGAATTATGTTTGTTGGATGAAGTTGGCGACCGGTGTTCGTTTAGATCAAATCTGTTTCATTCTAGATAGATACAATTATAGATGTTTGAGGTTATCTCTAGATATACCTCAATAATGTTGAGATCTTTTCAAGAGTTGTTCAGGATTCTTCTGATAATTTAACTAGTAATATCTCTAAGGATACATAAGGATTGTTTCCTGATTCCTCAAAAAATCATCAATTGTTTCATCCAGGGTTTTCTCCAAGAATACGTTTGAGAATATATATTTGGATTTCAAACTTTATTACATTATGAAGCTTAAGGGGCAGGATCCGTCATCGATTTGAGAATTTAAAAAAAGCATTTAAAATAATGAACTCATTACTCAAGTAAATTGAGTGCTGAATAACAGCTTATTCTGATAAAATGCAATTTATACAGCCTCTTTTCAGCTGATTAAGCTGTTATTCAGCTACCAATGTTACCTGGGTAAGCGTGGTAAGGATGGATAGATTATGGGTGAATTTATGAAAAAATCCACGTGCTCGGCTGAGATTCGAACCCGGGACTCTTGTATGCTAGACGAGCACTTTACCAACTAAGTTACCAAGGTCACTTGGTGGCCCAATAACTCAGAAGGTTAGAATTTTCGAATTCAAATCCCTACAGATCACTCAGACCCTTTTCATAAACCATAGAGTAAGGTGGGGCAAAAGTTCGAACTTAGTGGTATAATCACAGTTTCCAGGAAAACAATAGCAGTTAAAACAAAACAAATACCACACAGTGAACCTTCAACATATTGGCTATAATTTTGCTGAACAAACTTGTGTCAAAATATTTACTCATTTTTAGTTATAACAGTTTCAAAATTGATTGTCTTATTCGAACTTTTGCCCCACCGGTGGGGCAAGAGTTCGAATCTAGTGTGGGGCAAAAGTTCGCTGGCTAAAACACAAAATATCGATCCTTATATGACAGGCATACTTTACACCAGCCGTAAACTTAAGTTTGACGAAAAATACACACTAAATTTTCATCAAAAAAATTGCCCAAATCCGGGTTAATTGTAATATACTCAAAAATAGCAGTTTTTCGCAAAACTAAGTGGAAATGTAAAATTTTGGTGACTATTTTTACACGATCAGACAAATTTAACTAAATTTGAAGATAATATGTGGATTTTGTGCAATTTGCAAATTTTTCCGTGATTTTATACAAGGGTCGAACTTTTGCCCCGCTATGGGCCAAACATTGTTTACAAGCATTTATGCAAAAACTAATACACCTCAAGGCAACCTTATGGTAGGCCTAGAAACGCCCTTACATAAAATATTGAAAAAGATTTCATCTTCAAATGGTTCAATGCTACGAAAATTCGACCAAAAATTACAATATTCACATTGAAAAACAACAAATACCCATAACTTTTCGAAATCTCAATCGATTTTTATGTTATTTGGATTGAAAGTCTCTTACTTGAATAGCATTCGAACCACCATGACATTTATTAGATTTGTTTTGAATTGAGCTAGAAATCTTAAAAAGAAACTCTTACCCCACTCGAACTTTTGCCCCACTTTACTCTATCCATCAATTTCATGTATACGTACTACACACACGCGCAGAGCGAGTGGGATTTATTTTGTGTTGAAACTGTTTGCCTGAGCAATTCTCGCTGAAACCAGGCCGCCATCGACACCCGTCGTTAGAATTCCAATTTTATGTCACTGATTGCTAGTATTTGCTAAAACTAAACGGTGGCCCTTTCGGTTTTCTCAAATTGGTGGACCCCTCGTACGCCAGCTAGCTAAACAGTTTGCAAAAAAGTCCAGTTTTTGATAAAACATATGATATGTCTCATATTTTCCATGAAACACATAGCAAACTTAGTGGCATCGTATAGATCAAAGATATAGCTTTCATTTGAGACTAAAATAATTTTGGCGGCCATTTCGAATATGGCCGCCGACTTGAATTTTTTTTAGAAAAACCGTTTTTCCCCTTTAGCGCTTGTTTAGAATTCTGAGGTCACCATCAGAAAGCTGAGAAAGAACTGAGTAAGATAGGCTATAAAAACTAGGTGAGAAATGGTGTTTACCCTATGGAATGAACGACTTTCTTAATCATGTTATACGATTTTGACGTATATGGCGAGTGCAATCAATAAAAACATAATTTTTTTGTACAACAAAAAACAAGTTTTCAATCGTCGGTGTTTTCTTCGAGTCGAGTGAAAAATAAGAGCATAAGTTTAAGTGAAAAAAATGTGGTGGCCATCTTGTATTTCAATGCCATCATGATTTTAAGTAGTATAATGTGCTTACTAGACCTTTTGCCTTTCAACCTTTTGTCTTTCGACCTTCTATCCTTTCGACCTTTTGTCATAGATTCGTGTCAATATATTGAAAAAGCAGTTTTTTCGTTAAAAATCATAAAAGTTTACATGAAAATGTGTTCATTCTATTCTTTTCTCCAACCGAAACATAGTGAACACATTTTCGTCGAGAAAATTTCAGTTTTTAACAGAAAAACTGCTGTTGAAGTTTCGATGATGACGATGATAAATATGACGGATCCTTGAACATAATGAGTAAAGCATATTTTATGCAAAACATGAAAATTGATACCGATACTAGTGTATTCATAAAATAACTACTTCAGCGAAAGCAAAATTCTCGTGGACGGTTATATTTTTGTGTGAGCCGTTTTCAGCGTGAGTAAAAGAACTGTTTGACAAGTCTTCTGCATGATTGAAATTACCGTGACAGTAGATTTGGAATTTCAATTGAACATTTCGTCTCTTTATATACAGTCTCTTTGAAAAGGTAATTTTGTAGAAATAAACAGTTCTGTTAAGGGGACACGGGAGACCGTGTTATTTTTCCTATCTTTCGTCTCACTCTAACAATTATCATCAAAACTTTGTGGAAGCAAATCTTGAGTTTTAGTGAACCGATGGAGCTGAAAATTTACCGGGTTGTGCACTACATATATAGAATCATAGTGATAGATTTTCGCATCGATATATGGAGTGGTTTTTGGGATTTGCTTCTTGAAATGGATAGGGTGATTATGATGACGTCCCGTGCGGCCTTAACGTTCAAGAATCCGTCATCGTAATCATATTCAAAACATCAGCAGCAGTTTGTCGATTCAAAACTCAAATTTATTTGACGAAAATGTGTTCCGTATGTTTTGGTTGTAGAATAGAATACCCATGTGAACCCATTTTCATGTAAACTTTCATGATTTTTAACGAAAAAAACTGCTTTTAAAAATTCTGAAATTGATGACGGATCCTGCCCCCCTAAATGTCAAAATTTGGGAAAATTTTTAACGCTAATAGTACGCTCTGAGAAATCGATAGTAGTTCAGAATTGAACACGGATATACAGCGGGGATTCGCTGGTTGGAACACGACTGCCTTCCATCTAGCGAATCTGACCCGTTAGTTGGAATGACTGAGTTGGAGAGCAAATCGTCACGAAACGCACAAGTACAAACGCATTTGTTCTATATACGGAGACTTCAATGCGACGGTACTCAGACGTCAAAATCAGTTTGACCTTTTCTGTTGACATTTGAGTGCTTTTAAGTTAGTTCCAACCAGCGAACATCCAACCATCGAATCATACCATGTAGCGGACTACCAACGAGCGAATCCCCACTGTATACACTTCTCGATTAAATTTTCAACGTAATCTCCATGATACTTTTCATTTAAGTTTAGCAATCATAAATCTTTCTGATTTTTGTCACGTTTTCCTCGGCCCCTCTAAACATCAATTAACCCTTAAAAGCTCGAGACGAACCTTGAATTTGTAAATGGCGAGTATTCGGAGAATAGTAGGTCAATTAATTTGAAATAAGTTTTGAAGTGAATGCGGTTAGTTGGTCTTATTATCCTTGTGTGAGACATATCCCCTGATCCCTCCTCCTTTTCTAGGTAACGGAAAAAGCGTGGGCACGAGGGGTTCAAAATTGGCCTCTAACGGATATCTTAATATCTAAATGAGCTAGAAGGTTGATGTCTTCGGCAAAGTTGTTCATCCGAACAAGGGCTATCTGGCGAAGAAAAATCGGATTGAGAATTAGCTTTTAATCTACACACTGAATTATCGAATTAGATTTCGGTAAAGCAAATTAACGAACTCAGCCGGTAAATCATATATTGACAGAGATCTCGTTGAAATTTGACACTTGATCCAAGTTTACAGATGTAATGTGCCGAAAATCGGTTATTTATATATTTTACCGAAATTCAGTAAGGTACCGCGGGGCAAATGGGAACGAAAAAAACGATAGTTCAAACAAATTGTTCAATAAAAATTTCAAATGTCAATATTTTTCAAATCCAACAACACAATCACGTTTTGGCAACATATTTGCTGGTGTGTGCATGAAACTAATCGAATAATTTCGAAATTGTGAAAACCTTGGAAAAAAGTTTTAGAATGAGCCAATGGACGCAGTTACCTCGCTAAGCGGGGCAAGTGGGACACATCCAGTTTCATGCGTCAATCCACATCATTAAGTCAATCATTACAATAATAGGATTGATAAGTCATAGATTTTTAATTTTAAGTGCATATTTGATGTACATAAGGGATCAACCATAAAATACGTTACGTTTTAGGAAGAAACCCTTTATTTAGAAGTATGTCTCCTCACATTTAATATTAACTGAAAATTCCTCAATAAACGACAAATCGTTGCCTAACGTCCTGGTCTTGAACGGCTAGATGTTGTAGTGTTGGTCACTACTAACACTAGACAGGCAAAAATTTGTCGCCTCGACCTGTTAACTATATTGTTCGGCGTATATAACAGTTCTATCGATCGTTGGCATATTTTCGGAGATTGATACGAAATGACGTTACTTATTGGATTTTTTCGCGTCTATTCTCGCATACCCCTAATTTGCCCAAGTGATCCTATTCGAACTGACGTTAAATTTCTTTGCCAAATTGATTCTACATTTATAAGGTTTAATCACCGCATGACTTTAATATTATGAAAATTTATTGGCTTTTATCGGTGAATGCAATACTGTACTCAGAGTGAAAGGGAGTAACGAAAGTAATGAAATGACAAGATGGATAGAATCGCAAGCGAGCGACATCTAGCCGTTCAAGACCAGGACGTTAGGCAACGATTTGTCGTTTCGATTGTGTTGTTCACACATATGGCCCTCTGTTAAAAACAAATTTTCAACTTCTATTCATTTCTCTCGTCGCTCGCTTGCGATTCTATCCATCTTGTCATTTCATTACTTTCGTTACTCCCTTTCACTCTGAGTACAGTATTGCATTCACCGATAAAAGCCAATAAATTTTCATAATATGAAATGAAAACAAAATACTGGTTTATCGTTAGCAGCTTGTAATAATACTAAAAATTATAGCTTACTGATGGAAATTCGATTTAAAACACATTTATTTTTTGCGAGTCAATGCAAGACGTGAAACGTGTCACAATTTGTCATGCAAGTTGAAAATGGCGCTGACCTGACAACTGTTACATGAACCACATGGTAATAAAAATAACAATATGTTTAGTACTAAATACATTCCTTGTCATTGTATCTTCATTTTTCTAGAAGAATACCCCCATGAAAAACTTTTCCTAGTTGAGCTATGACGAAACGCCCCACTTACCCCGGATTCTCACTTGCCCCGGGGTACCTTAATAATCCAATTCATGCCAATATTTTAATATATAGTACCAAATGCACATTGAATTGATTGAAGTACACAAATCTTAATATTATTGAACAAATATATGTTCAATTTTTCCTTTTCATGTGTTTCGGTGACAAACAGCAAGAAATATCAAACAATTGAGATCAAAATTGCTATTCCTAGTTATCCCAGAAGGGTAGTCATCATCGTTTTTGAATTTCTATAGTGTTTAAGCATCAAATTATCAAAACTTTTATATTGTCAATTTGTACACTACTAAGTGAAAGTAAATGCCTCTAATGACATATTTCTACCGTTTGTGTGGTACGAGGAACGCTTTTCAGCATTAATTTCATACAATCCAATGTTTAATATGATTTGCACCTCCAGCAAACCCACAAAAAAATAACAATGCCCCAACCCTCGCCAAAATCTGTTGTATTTCTAAGGTCAATAAACGGCGGAATAAATTATAATTTTTTTTTTTTTTTTTTTTTTTTTTTTTTTTTTTTTTTTTTTTTTTTTTTTTTTTTTTTTTTTTTTTTTTTTTTAATATCTTTATTAGTATTATTCCAAACATTACATACATTATTTCTTATATCTAGGTGTTCTGTGTTATTAGACAACACTATCATCCTAATTTGGTAAAACAAATCTAAGATTTTATTAACATTTTGTTAACAACATATTACATTTCATTTGCCGTAGCAGTTCAGATTTTTTTACAGGTGAGTTGATTTCACCTGCTTATAAGAAAAAAAAAAACGCTTTGAATATACTTAACCTAACTTAACCTAAACATATAACGCATTAATCGTGGCAATAGAAAATTGTAACGATTTTTGCCTGAAATTATTTATTATTTTATTTGAAATTTGTTCCAATGTTTCAACATTGGATATTCTATGTAACTCATTGGTACTATACCAGGGAGGAAGCCTCAGAATCATTTTCAAAATTTTATTTTGAATTCTCTGCAGAGCTTTCTTCCTGGTATTACAACAGCTAGTCCATATTGGTACAGCATACAACATGGCTGGCCTGAAAATTTGTTTGAATATCAAAAGCTTGTTCTTAAGACAAAGTTTTGATTTTCTATTAATAAGGGGATAGAGACATTTTACATATTTGTTACATTTGGCTTGAATGCCCTCAATGTGATTTTTGAAAGTTAAATTCTTATCTAGCATGAGCCCTAGATACTTAACTTCATCTGACCAATTTATTGGAACCCCTCTCATCGTGACAACATGCCTACTTGAAGGTTTCAAATAAAGAGCTTTTGGTTTATGTGGGAATATTATTAGTTGAGTTTTGGAAGCATTAGGAGAAATCTTCCATTTTTGCAAGTATGAAGAAAAAATATCCAAACTTTTTTGCAATCGACTACAGATGACACGCAGGCTTCGTCCTTTGGCGGAGAGGCCTGTGTCATCCGCAAACAAAGATTTTTGACATCCCTGAGGTAACTCAGGTAAGTCAGATGTGAAAATATTGTATAATATTGGTCCCAAAATGCTGCCTTGGGGAACACCAGCTCTTACAGGAAGTCTTTCAGATCTGGAGTTCTGATAATTAACCTGAAGTGTACGATTTGACAGATAACTTTGAATTATTCTAACAATGTATGTTGGAAAATTAAAGTTTTTCAATTTTACAATCAAACCTTCATGCCAAACACTGTCGAATGCTTTTTCTATGTCTAGAAGAGCAAGACCAGTAGAGTAGCCTTCAGATTTGTTGGAACGGATCAAATTTGTTACACGTAAAAGTTGATGAGTGGTCGAATGTCCATGGCGGAATCCGAACTGTTCATTGGCAAAAATTGAATTTTCGTTGATGTGGGCCATCATTCTGTTCAAAATAACCTTTTCAAAAGTTTTACTGATGGAGGAAAGCAAACTGATTGGACGATAGCTAGAAGCTTCTGCAGGATTTTTGTCTGGTTTTAAAATTGGAACAACCTTAGCATTTTTCCATTTGTCAGGAAAATATGCTAATTGAAAACATTTGTTAAATATATCAACTAAAAATGATAAGCTACTTTCTGGAAGTTTCTTGATGAGGATGTAGAAAATTCCATCATCGCCAGGAGCTTTCATATTTTTGAATTTTTTAATAATAGTTCTCACTTCTTCCAAATCAGTCTCCCAGGCATTTTCGAAAACGTTCTCTTGATTGAGAATATTTTCGAACTCCTGAGTAACTTCATTTTCAATTGGACTAGTAAGTCCTAAATTAAAATTGTGCGCACTTTCAAACTGCATAGCAAGTTTTTGAGCTTTTTCGCAATTAGTTAGTAATAATTTGTTTTCCTCTTTCAATGCCGGTATTGGCTTCTGAGGTTTTTTCAAGATTTTAGATAATTTCCAAAAGGGCTTAGAGCCGGGGTCCAATTGAGAAATTTTATTTTCAAAATTTTTGTTTCTTAATTCTGCAAAACGTTTCTTAATTTCTTTCTGCAAATCCTGCCATATAATTTTCATAGCAGGATCACGAGTGCGTTGAAATTGCCTTCTCCTCACGTTTTTAAGACGGATCAAGAGTTTAAGATCATCGTCTATAATCACGGATTCAAATTTTACTTCACATTTTGGAATTGCAATGTTCCTGGCATCAACAATGGAATTTGTTAAAGTTTCAAGAGCATTGTCAATATCAAGTTTAGTTTCTAAAGAAATGTTAACATCAAGATTAGAGTCAACATACGTTTCATATATATTCCAGTCGGCTCGTAAATAATTGAAAGTGGAGCTGATAGGATTGAGAATCGCTTCATGCGATATTTGAAATGTAACAGGGACATGATCAGAATCAAAATCAGCATGAGTAACTAATTGGCTACAAAGATGACTAGAGTCGGTTAAGACCAAGTCAATCGTAGAAGGATTTCTAGAAGAGGAAAAACATGTAGGGCTATCAGGGTATTGAATTGAGAAATATCCTGAAGAGCACTCATCAAATAAAATTCTGCCGTTGGAATTACTTTGAGAATTATTCCATGACCGATGTTTGGCATTAAAGTCACCAATGACAAAAAATTTTGACTTATTGCGAGTCAATTTTCGCAAGTCAGTTTGGAGCAAATTAACTTGCTGTCCAGAGCATTGAAAAGGCAAATAGGCAGCTATGAAAGTATATTTACCAAACTGTGTTTCAACAGAAACACCTAAAGTTTCAAAAACTTTAGTTTCAAATGACGAAAACAGTTGATGTTTTATACGCCTATGAATGATGATTGCAACTCCCCCACATGCCCCATCAAGTCGATCATTACGATAAACAAAAAAGTTAGGATCTTTTTTTAGTTTGGATCCAGGTTTTAAATAAGTTTCGGTAATAACTGCTATATGCACGTTATTAGCTGTAAGAAAATTAAACAGCTCGTCCTCTTTACCATTCAAAGAACGAGCATTCCAATTTAAAATATTTAAATTATTATTTGGATCCATTAGAAAAACGTAATCCAATAACAATTTGATTTGTAAATTTTACACCTACTTGGACTGCTTCAGTCATAGTGGTGGCTTTGAACATTGCATCAATCATTAGATTCAATTGTTCAGTTAGAAAATTAAAATCAGAGGCAGACATGTCATCTGAAGATTTCCCATTGGAATTTTCGGTAGACGAAGAAGCGGGGTAGGAGTTACCTGTGGCGGTAGGGTTTTTTCCATTTGATTTGAAACAAGTAGAATGGGTACTCATGGAACGAATAGGGGAAGAGTTCAAATTACCTGCTACGATATCGGCAAAGGATTTACCGTGGGTAGATACATTCGAAATTGAAAGATTCGAACGGCTACCCGACGGATTAAAATTTGTTTGTGAATGAGCATGATTATGATCTTCCTGGTGGGTATGATTTCTAATCAAGCGATCGTTAACTGAAAAATGAGCATTGTTCGATACTCTACCGGGAAAATTCCGGAAACGACCGTTATCGTAACGGATATTATCTTTCATCTGCCTGGCGCGAGCCTCAATGACCCTTTTGCGTGAAGGACAATTCCAAAAATTGGACTTATGGTTAGCCCCGCAATTACAGCATATGAATTTGGTGGTATCTTCCTTCACTGGACAGACGTCCTTAGCGTGAGAAGAACCTCCGCAAATCATGCATTTAGCATCCATGCGACAATTTTTTGTACCATGACCCCACTTTTGGCACCGACGGCACTGAGTGGGGTTCTGGTAATTTCCTCCAGGTTTCTGGAAATGTTCCCATGTCACACGGACATCAAACATAAGTTTAGCTTTTTCTAAAGCTTTAATATTATTTAGTTCTTTTTTGTTAAAGTGAACTAAATAATATTCTTGAGAAAGCCCTTTCCGAACAATGCCAGATTGGGTTCTCTTTTTCATAATGATTACTTGGACTGGGGAAAATCCAAGTAAATCATTTATTCCATTTTTGATCTCTTCAGGTGACTTATAGTCACTTGAGAGACCTTTCAAGACGACTTTGAACAAACGTTCAGTTTTGTCGTCATAAGTAAAAAATTTGTGCTTCTTCTCTTCAAGATATCTGAGAAGAAGTTCGCGATCTTTAAGAGTTTCCGGCAAAACGCGACAGTCTCCTTTCTTTGCGATTTGGAAGGAAACCTTGATTCCCCTAATGGAGTTCAAGATCTCCTGCCTAAATCCCGCAAATTCGGAACAACTGACCACGATAGGCGGCACTCTTTGCTTCCTCACTTGAATCAAAGAGCCTGGGCTAGAGGCTGCTTCGATTTGGTGTTCGGAAAATTTGTCTAGAGCATCGAACTGATTGCTCATTTCGATACAATTATTCATTTCACCCTTGGAAGAAACTTCGCATTCCGGGGAAGCGTCCTTTCTTCCATTCTTGCCACGTGTAGTGACAGTTTTAAAACCCACTTTTTTGGAAGGAAGTAGTGAATTCAGAGATTCACCCTTCCTTTTGTTAGTTGTTGATACCATGTTTAGTTAATAAACGAGAAAGACGTGACCTTCGAAAGGTTTTTTCCCAAGACGGTGTCCAAGAAGGATTACCACCGCTAGCTTTCGCCAACGGGTCCAACGAAAAATCGAAGGCACGGGTCCAAACAAGGATCGTAAAGGGATCAATAGTAGAAAAAATAGTACTGAAAAGTACTGTTTAAGTAGCACTGAAAAGTACCGTTTTTAATTTTAGCACTGAAAAGTACTGTTTGTGTAGCACTGAAAAGTACTGTTTTATAGCTTTAGGTAGTTTTTAAGAAAACTTCCAAGAGCAGAGAGAATTCGTGTACGCACAGCACGAAGGTACGATGCGCACTGAATAAATTATAATAATTTAACTCAATGCTGAACGAAACGACAAATCTGTCAACAACATGTCGAAGCGTTGCAAGTTTCACCCCTGTTTGACGGTACCTAATGTCGTTTTCGTTTTTATGAACTGGGTCAGTGAACAACACATAAACAAACCAACGTCAAGCAAGTTGTAGTTCGGTCGAACCTGAATCGGGTTGGGGTTGAAACTGTGATTCAGAACGGGTTGCGCCAGTTCCAACCTAGTTTCAAAACGAATTCGACATAAGATTTATCAAAAATGTGCTTCTTCGCCTGCTGAGTTTGTGGGCTTAGAAGGGGTCTGCCAGTTAGAGTAAACCAAAACGCTTCTTTTCTTGTTTTTACATATTCTAACGAATAGTGAGAAGAAAAAAATTAATGAATTTTAACGATATGTGTCAGAGAGAATTACTCATGTGTAATCATTATTCCCGATTGATTGATTCACGAGTATGGCGTGAATACTTCAAGTAGAATAGCATACTCCAATGTTCCAAATGTTCAGATTACAAAAGCACTTATGTAATATTGTTGACAGCTGTTATTGAAACTCCAAACAATAACAACGGAATTATCTACAAGAGTTTGTAATGAGAAACAGACGCTCTCTTAACTGGGACTCTAATGTCAAGGGACAAAGATACATAAAACTATTACTATAAATACGTTTCATTCTCCCATAATAATCCATTACCAGTGGTGGACTGAAACGCGCCATCTGAACCAGCAACATCCTGTAACTCTATGATAGGCACAGGATGCAGAAAAAAATGGGAAAACGCCTTACCGCAATCACTCAGTGTAAATTGTGGTCACGAGTTGACTGGTAGAATGCACAGGCAGAAAAAAAAAATGCAACAACGCATTATAATGGAAGTTGTAGAACGGACCAATTCAACCAAAGCGATTACACGACGCGGAACTCGTTGCGTTGGAGTATGAGTTCCACAGTAAGCGTTTGTTATCATCGTAACCCGGCGCGGCGGTCATCATAGCCAACGCCGCCACAGTTTCCATAGGGTTTACGTAACTCAGCCTCTCTCAAATCTCCAAGTTATACTCTCGCAATCAGGTGGGTGGAAGAGAAAGGCCCCGGTCACTCACCGGCCACTCCATTCCAGTGTCGATACCCGAGCCGAACCGAACCGACAGAAAGTCACGTGAGACGGCGCCCATTTTTCGTCCAGAGGGTGTGTTTGAGTGCCGGGTTTGGTTTTCGCGTTTGTTGCCTGACCCGGCCTGGTTGGCACTCAGCGCACAGCAAATTGTTGCACATTTTTCAAATTTTTGCAACTGCCGCCCGCCTGAGTGTGCGTCGTCGTCGTCGTTTTGGGGTTGTTATTCAGCGGTGCAGGATGAGGGAGGTGATGGGGGCAGGTAGAGTGGGAGTTGGGGCAGAACATTGAGCGAAAGATCTGTTGCTTTTGTTTTCCACTAGTGCGTGGTATTAGGCTTAGGGGCTTGCTGGAATCTGGTCAGACGGAGCATAACAAGTATATAGTCATATATTGCGAAGGATGAACCGTACAAGACATGAACACAATGATTTTGTAGAACTTTCATAGTTTAAAAGCTAATCTGGACACTTCATGTGTTTTCTCAACAGTTCCGATTTTGTTCTATTTTCGTTCTGAGTGACATAGCTTTGCTCTAAAGATGAACTCAGCCCATATGATTGAAACACAAGTTCAGTGTCATTAATTCTACAGATTATCCTGATTCATTCAAGTATAACTAGAAATCGTTATGTAAATTAAAACCGGATTTAAAACTATACCATTTCAAGTCAACTAGAATCTGAATTATTCGAAAGGTATGCGTTATATTGACCTCAAATGTAAAGCCATATGCAAAGTAGAAGACTCGACCCAAGTACACGACGCTGAAGACAACATTATAGTTGAGTTTGAAACACGTAAATCTCTCAAAAAAACAAATTTCAGGTAGAATTGAATGGTAGAGAGCTAAACTCTGTTTTCGTAAACTTTCATATATTCCACTAAACAGCTCCGGCCCTTTTAGTTAGGCAAGCAACGATCAAAATGCTCCCTAGACCGTCATTTTCAGAAAAAAAAATCCTCATCAAATTTGAGCTCAGCATTCGTTTTCTATGGCTAAGCTGCATGACGGAGCAAAATTAAAAAAAAGAACGTAGAACCAGTGGCGTAGCTAGGGTTTTTTGGGCCCGGTGTGGATTTCGATGTAGGGGCCCTCAAATTTAAGGTGAACGACGTCTAAATGTAAGATGCTAATGTGAAACCAACTTTGAAATAAACTTTGAACAAAGAGCTTTCCTAGAATTATGACTAATGAGATGGAACTTATGTTGATATGTTGATGTGTTTTGTAGTAGTTTAATGGATAAAATGTCAATTAATGAGCCTTCAGTTCTTCTTTGCTTAGTTCTTGTTCAGAAACAACGAGAAAATTATTGACAACGAATCGACATAGAAGTGAAAATATTAGCTGGCGAAATAGCGCTAGAAAGCAATAATTCATTACATCTTTAACTAGGCATTCAAAGAAAAGTTTGGACTTTTCCTCAATTTTGTGTTTTTGAATTGGGATATATTTTGAAAGGTCGATAAATTTTCCTAATGTTTGCTTAAAATAAATTACTAAATGAACTCAAATGATTTCTTCAGGAGTTTATTTTGTGATTTACACGTTTTAGACTTTCGAAAATTCATCGTAAAATTTGTCTAAGGGTAACCTTAGAAGTTACCCCAGAGATTCCATCATGAATTTCTTCAAAGATTGTTTCAGAAAGTTTTCAAGAAAATCATAAGTGCACAAAGAATGTATCCATTTTTTTCTCGTTTACAATTCCTTGGAGATTTGAACTTTTATTTTCTCCAGGGATTTTATAGAATTTACTTCAAAATTATCGTTCAGTTTTCAACCAGAGAATTCCTTCAGGAATTACTCCAATGATTGTTGCTAAGATTCCTTCATTAATTATTCTAGAAATTATAGAGAAATTTCTCAAAGATGTCTTCAAAGAATTTCCCCTGCCATTTTTTTTTCAATGATAAGTGAATTTTTTCAAAAATCCGGGAGATATTTTAGAAAAAAATCTCAAAATAACATCAGATGCAACTCGATTTAGTTTGAAAGTAACCCTTGATGAACTTCCACAAAGTACTCTGGAAGAACTCTTGGGCTCTTGAGGAAGTATCGAAGGATTTCGTTAGTGAATTGCTAAGACGATTGGAATTACTAGAATATTTAAAAAGACACTTACACGTTAATGCTTCCAGTGGACACTTTGCCCTTTGAAGGAAGCACCACACTAGACAACGGACTAGTATGCAACGCCCAGTGGAACAGTCGGAAAACATTCCTCACAAAAAGTTTTCCAGTCTGAAGCGGGAATCGAACCAACATTCCTTTGCACGGTGCGGCTAAATGCCTGGTGACATCAACTGGACGGCTACGAAGCACAAGTAATAAGAAAAACATACATGATAAATTGTTTGGTAGAGGAGGAGTTATTTCGCATGAAATGTTGGAGATGTCTATAAAATTTCTGAAGGAGCTTCATGAGGAATCCTAGGTGAAATTTGAAGAGGAATTCCTGGAAGTGTAATAATTATATACCCTCGGATAATCCCAGGAGGAATTTTACGAGCAACACATAGGGAAAATGTGGATAAATTGTTGAAGGAATCTATATAATACCTGAAAGGATAGTTGGAAGAACTGGTATAGAAATTCTCGTAGATCTTACAGGAAAATCACAAAATTAGTTTCTTGAAGAACTGTAGAATGTTTTACTTTTCTTAAGATAACTCTTGTAGCACAACTGGGAAACTCAAAATAGTCAAGAAAAGCGTTGAAGTGCTTATGGATATCCTGGAGCAAATAATGAAATATAAGCCTCTAATCATCCTTTGAAACAGC
The DNA here is from genome assembly GCF_002204515.2 of Aedes aegypti. Taxonomy (NCBI): domain Eukaryota; kingdom Metazoa; phylum Arthropoda; class Insecta; order Diptera; family Culicidae; genus Aedes; species Aedes aegypti. Next base: position 90,367,049 of record NC_035108.1, on the reverse strand, counting down.
GCTGGAAATTTTTTTAGGGGGTGGTGGAATCAATTGAGACATTCCTGAAGGAGATCCCAGAAGTATTCCTAAAGAGATCTTTGTATAAATCACTAGGAGAATTACTTAAGTTGTTCGTCGAAGAGTCTAAAAAGAAATTTCTGAAGAACCTGTGAAAACATGACGTAATAGTCTCCGAAGGTATATCTGGAAGATTCACTGCAAACAGAAAAAAGAAAAAAGTGATTTTTAAGACAGCTGTGCATAGAATAGGGACATTCAAGACCTACCGTTAAAAATAGAGACTACACTTCTAAAATGAGATCTACTACCAGTCTAAAATATATTTAAACCTTGGCCCAAACATGGTAACTGATTTATTTGTTCAACTATGATTGAAAATAAAATCGGCGAGTTTAAGAATATGGTCTATAACATACCCCAGTTAATCAGTTCCAGATACAATTATGGGCCCCGCACATTTTGGTAGATCCGAGTTATCGAGAATGAATAGAATGGTAGATCGAGTTATCGAGAATGAATTTTAAATTGCTATTTAGGCTACTCCAATTACTAATAACATTGATCATGGGCCCCAACACATTGCCGATCAAGGTCACATTCAAACTGGATTTTTATCTACTATAGATCATAATATCAAATGGAATTCTTACCACAATTTGGGGGTCCCTATGAACTCGAGGCCCGGTGCGGACCGCATCCACCGCACCCCCCTAGCTACGCTACTGCGTAGAACCCGTTTTGAAGTTTCATCCTTTTGAAGCTGAAAATCCACAAATTCAAAGAAAATCAGTAATATTCAAACTTAGTTCAAAGTTGGTTTGCATAGTGATTTGTTACCTATGGGTGGATTTTTGGATCACAATTTTAACCAAATTTACAGTTACGCCCTGTTCTAGGCGTTACAAATAGAATTTTTAATAGATTTAAGAGGCGTTTTAATATCGTTAACGTTCAAATATCGTCTACGATAAACTGAAACTACAAGCCTTGAAAGTTGTTCAAAATTTCATGAGTTTTCGTAGGCTCAAGCATTTAAAAGCATTACGGAAGCAGTTTGATTGCGCAACGTTTTATTTAAGTGTAATATTCTGTTTTCCAAACTGTGGGTCGCGACCCCCAGAAGGGTCATGAGCTAGTGTATGGTGGTCGCGAAAAAAAAACCTACTTTTTTTTATTTTCTATGTTTTGAATGTTTCCTCGATCTTCAGCCACTTCATAGCAGTCTTTATCTACATTAATATCAACCGTTTCTTGCAGTGATGAGGTAATTAGGTCAGTAAATACTATTGATCTTTTTTTGATTCTAACATTTATCTTAATCTTAACTGTCAAAGTCGTTAGGCCGAAACAAATTCCCGATGAACAATGTTGCTGTAATTTAAAAAATGTGAATAGTATATTTGGTCATTTCAACAAAAAGCTATTGTAAATTTGCTGTTATGAAAATTGTTAAAATTGAATACAATAATACTGATATCATGGGGCCAAGATAGCCGTAGCGGTAAACGCGCAGCTATTCAGCAAGACCAAGCTGAGGGTCGTGGGTTCGAATCCCACCAGTCGAGGATCTTTTCGGGTTGGAAATTTTCTCGACTTCCCAGGGCATAGAGTATCTTCGTACCTGCCACACGATATACGCATGCAAAAATGGTCATTGGCATAGTAAGCTCTCAGTCAATAACTGTGGAAGTGCTCATAAGAACACTAAGCTGAGAAGCAGGCTTTGTCCCAGTGGGGACGTAACGCCAGAAAGAAGAAGAATACTGATATCATGCTACAAATATTATTACGTTCTTTAGATAGTTCTGTAGTTATGTCAAAAGCTATATATTTTTTAGGCAAGAACTTTTTCTGTTGTCCTTTAAATTCAGTCATTATTTTTATCTTTAAATTTCTATACACCTCTCATCCAGAAGAAGTTCATTACGACGTTAAAGTAAGAGTAGAATTAAAACTAACGACTTTGAGATATTTAATTTTTCTCAAACTCTGACAATTTCAATTGATTTTGAGTATGTTTATCACGCCTTGTCATTGATCATAGACAGAGTATCGAAACACCATGAAAGTTACAATGAAGAACTATTTATTTCAATAATCTGTCTCTAGTGGGTTGCGAAGAAGACGCGTGATGGCTGGGTGGGTCGCATCTAAAAAGTTTGGGAACCTATGTTCTGGACAATTTGATGTCCATATGTACTCACGTTTCGATATATTTCACATGCAACACATATAACATGTTGTACATATAATAATGCACAATAATATCTCAAAGAATATTATCAGATTATACCAGAATATTCAATGAATATTTTCACATTCAGATTTTTTCCGATGATTTTCCGATCACTACTAATACAATGTGAGTTTTCATGTTATTAACCCCTCTACTGGCAGCATCATTTTTTACCGCAAAAAAAAAAAATCAAATCGCGATAACTTTTTTGTTTCTTGGTATTTTTGCACCATTTTTTCACACGTTCTCAAAAAACACTTTTATTTTAAATATCCATGGTGATATTTATCTTTGGTGATCTGGTTTTTAAGCTATTCTAATGTTCCTTGGGGGACCGACATTCGCCATACAAAATGTCTTTGGCGGCCATTTTGTATTTGATCAATTTATCAAAAAAATAAAATGTGGGCTATACATTGCCAGGTAATAAGGAGCCACTCTGAAAAAATCATGCAAATCGGCTCAGTATTCTTGGAGAAATCTGAAAATTACGATATGAGGTTTCAAGATCTTTATTTGGCAAGCGTGGTACCAGAAACATAAATGCTCATTACTCAAAAAGGGTTCCACCAAATTGCTTCATTTTTTCATACCATACAGTCATTAATGTATTGTTCCAAGGAGTGAATATCCGAATGCCATAAAGATTCTGTAGCCTTAGATATTCACGTGGGTTATGGCTACGCGTCGGACCCCCAAGGAATTTTGGAATATCTCCGGTTCCAGATGACCAATAATCAATATCGATACATATTCTAAAGTTAGAAGAGTTTTATGAGAGCTTGTGAAAAACTGGTGCAAAAATACCAAGAAACAAAAAAGTTATCGCGATTTGAATTATTTTTTGGGGTTAAAAATGAAGCTGCCGGTAGAAGGGTTAACGACATAAAAATCAGTAGTGAATGATGGAAAATCAGTAGTGAATTGCTTGCAATTCCACTTTTGAAAATTCAATCTCTCATACCTTTTTTACCATCCTTACCATAAAAATAGTGTTCTGTGAAATTTTCAGCTCTCTAGGTAATGATTTAAAGGTGGCCCAAATACAATCTTGGTTTATAGAGAAATTGAAAAATTTTCAAAAATGTTCCAAACATGTTAGTACTGTAACGTAAGTACAATCTTATCATCCCATAGTGAAAACTCATTCATTAAACCTTAATGAAAGATGTTGCTGGACAAACAAATCCTTTTTGAGCTAATTTTGTTTGGGATTTCTGTTGATGTTTGTAGGCATGAAATCCCATATGAAGCTAAATAATAACGAACAAGCTCATGAATATCTCTTCTCCTATCCATCTGATTGAATTGATCTCTTCAGCCCATTTCTTTATTATAGTTTGAATGTTGAAAAATGTAAAATCATGAACGAGAACAGTTTTTCCGGGAAGCTTACGAGACTGATAAGAGCGACGAAGGAGGACGGAAGAGTAGCTCGTAACATGCAAATCGCTTGTCTTCAAATGAGAATGATCTTTGGATCTTTGGACAGACCGATCATATAGAACATCAGAATAAAAGAATCTATGACATTTGGTCGAATGACATTTAGTCGAATGACGTTTGGTCGAATGAAATTTAGTCGAAAGTACATTTGGTCGAATGGACATTTCGTCGAATGGACATTTGGTCGAAAAGAATTTTATTGCTCATAGAAGCATATGATATTTTGTTAAAAGGATTTTTAGTCGAAAATTTAGTCGAATAGGGATTTTTCAGTTTATTTTACAGAGTGTAGTTTTGACGATAAAACTCAGTGATAGAATCATTGGAAAAGGTGACGGTCTGTATAGTCTGTATGTATTACTAGAGGTTGCATATGCTGGTACAACATGATAGACTGCAAGAAACCTGCATTGGTGTATTGGTATTTCTTAGACAAACTTCAAAGCTTCAATATGTGACATGCATAATTATGGAATTTCAGTTGATAACACAGACTCCCCCACAAACTCGGCTTCCTGCGTTGGGGGCGTTACTTGATGTCATTTTTCTCATTCAAGCTTATTCTACGGGTCGGATGAATCGCGACAAGCTGATATCAAATGAAGGCAAATCAACTTGTTACATAGGTCAACTCGTCTCAACTCACACAATACACAGGATTAACACAATTCTCTTGTTTGATTATTTTCGATTGAACCAATTATCAACTTATTATCAATTGAATCCATCGACACCGTTTTCAAATCCACGTGTTTACCCAAGAAATGTAATGTAGCTTGAAGTCACAATCATAACAATTAGTAGGGAAACGAATTATATAGGTAATAATTTTAGTTCACTTCGTCAAAATCGTTGGTAATAAAATTGTTATAAAAGTGCATTATATGCAGATAATTCAAGATGACGCAATTTTTCAATGTACATCTGTATCAGTTCTAGTTCTCAAATTTCAAATTCTTACCCTAAGTCACATTGCCATTGGATAAATATCAGCAGTTTTATGTAAAGAACGATGACATTTTGAAGGAATAATAAATTCAACAATGTTTAATATTTCAATAACTGCACGACACAAACATTTAGGAGGTTTTTTTTACGAAGAATGATGATATTTTGAAAGAATAATAAACTCAACATAATGATTCAAAGTTGAGCATAAATATTTTTGAACTTCTACAAAATTGGATGAAACAAAACGTCCTGCTTTCAAATTCAAAAAGGCTGCAGAATAATAACATTATCAAGAATAATTTATCATATATGGACGCTAGTAGTATATGTTCTAGCGTCTATATTTGAAATTTTTGTCAGGAAAATGTAATTATGCTACAGCCTTTAAGCATTCACCACGTTGCAAATCGTAGGTAATATTTATCATGTATTAATGGATCTATGACATTTGGTCGAAAGACATTTGGTCGAATGACATTTAGTCGAATGACGTTTGGTCGAAAGTACATTTGGTCGAACGGACATTTAGTCGAATGGACATTTGGTCGAAAAGGTTTAGTTGCAAAAAAAAAAAAAAAAGATCCCATGCACTCTCTCCGAATTCTTCCATCAGATGAAGATCAGCAGTTCATTACAAAGAACGATGACATTTCAAAAGAGTATTAAATAATGCAAGCCTTCACAGCGTTGCGTAAAAAAATAAAAAACTTGAGCATTTTTTCAAAGAATGATGATAATTTCAAAGAATAATAAATTCACTACAGCTAAATATTTCAGTTAATGTATAAAACAACTATTTCCGAAAATTTCATTTAATCAAAAGATGTATGAAATTTGAGAATAAGACGTCATACAATGTCCCATTTTTTATTCAACAACAGGTAATGATTCAGATTACTTAAAATAATACATTATCTCACCAACTTTGCAAAACTAAGAAAACAATAATTAATTTCACCGAGTAATAATAAACCATTTAAAAATAAGCTTTCAACCAAATTTCCGTTCAACTAAACGTCAATCCAGCAAAAAAAAGTTCCAAAGCCAAAGTGTATATCTTTTATAAGCTGATGCGCTAATTTCCATCGTATTAAGCTTTGATCAGTGAGAATCTGCAGTTTCCCTAGTTTTACAGTGAATGATGCTGATATGAACCGATGCCAAGTTGTTTCCCAAGACTTTTTTTGCATTGTGAAATACATTTTTTTTATAAATTTGGATTGTTTATTTGAAATTTTGCAATGAAATTATTACTTCCATTGCCTATATCCGTCATTTCCATTTTTATTTCAGTCATAATCAGTATAACATCGTCTCACAACTTTCGATTTACTGTGGCCAAACTTCTACACCTCAACATTTGAAACGTGAAATCAGTACTATGACACAATATGTCTAAATGATGCTGAGAGAAAAACACCGCAATTTTCACGCTTAGTTAACATTTTTACGCTCAATTGATAACCTACCATATTCTAGAGGCTTCCTTGAAGACTTCCGTGAAGACTTCTGAAGAGACTACAAAAAAACCCTGTGTTGAGGCATTTGCAAAAGCTTTTGTTGAGCTTTCTGTAAACACTTTTGTGCTCAGTTTTAAGAAGATTCATATCAAGACACCTATGGAGACCTCTTCGAAGAATCCCTGTGGGGAGCTCTGTAGGAACCTCTATAGAATCATCTGTGGAAGTTTCTGTGGCGAAAACTTCGGAGTTGTCTATAGAAACAAGCCTGTGCTATCTGTGGAAAGTTTTAGACATACCACTGTGGACATTTCAGTGGATACCCTTGGAAAACCCCATTGACGACCTCTGAGGATTTCACCGAGAAGACACTTTTTAAGTATCCTATACAGACTCTTCTTTGTGCTTGAATTTTGAACATATGCTCATTTTTATGCTCTTATATATTTACGTCTTCTCAGTGTGAATAGGCAAATCAGATCAGGGGCCAAATGTATTACAAGAAGTGGTACCCATTCTAAGACTAATTAATATATTCTAATGTTGTTTTGGGTTTACAACTTTTTTTTTTTTTTTTTTTTTTTTTTTTTTTAATTTGGTTTTATTTAGTCAGTTAAGTAATTCACGGTTACAACTATTTACATTTAAACATCACAGATCTAGATGAAAGTTTAGTTCGTTTACATCGATTCTTCCGTTAACATCATTAACAAAGCTGATGTATTTAGCAAAAACTTCCAGCATCTTGACTCTTGTTTCTCTTCTTACACCCGGGAACGCCGGTCTCATCAGGTCTTCAAATGAAGGTCGCCTCCATCCATTCATCAGCACTGCTAGCCTCTGCTGTAGGACCGTCCATGCCGGGCCGACACGAGCACAGTCACTGAATTTATGCTGGAGCGTTTCAATCGTTGGGCCACCGCAATGAGTGCAAAACTCGTCGTCTGCTCTCCGCATCACGGACAGCAGTTTTCGGTGCTCCCACTTCTCGTTCACCACCAGGTAGAGCTTTGAACGCTCCGCCGAGAAGAGCTTGTTGTCGCTGATATTTCGCCACGCACGTGGCCAGTCGATCGTCGGATGACTTCGTTCCACCTTGGGCATGTCAGTTTGAGAGACGAAATGCCGGTGGATGAGATCGGCGGAGGGGTTTTCTTGGATAAGGGGTGGAATTTGGGAGTAGTTTGAGAGGATTATTTTCAGGTCGGGATTATCTATTGAGATTGCAGGGCGGGGACTATCGTGGAAAAGAAGGGATTTATAATAGGGAATGGAATCGATCTCTTTGATATGACGGTTGATGGCGAGTGATTTCGCCTTCAACGCAGGCAAATGAAGGTTTAATCCCCCATGCTCCTTGCTGCGCGCAAGCTGCATCATCGGGACGCGGGCGGGCACTCCTCTCCACAGAAACGTACCCATCGTTGAAGTGATTTTCGCCGTATGCACTCCTAGTGGTGGCAACACCGACGAAACGTACCACAGCTTGCTGGTGCCGAACGTATTCAACATGATGACTTTCTGATGCAGGGTCAGCATGCGTATCGATTGCAGCCACATTTGTTGCGCAAATTTCCCCACCAGCGCATTCCAATTTAGAGTGGTCATCAAGCGTATAGAGTTTGCGAAGGTAATACCCAAAATTTTGACTACATGGGCTGTCTGTAGCCATTGGGTGTTAATTGAATTACCTTCGCAAAACCCGACATCGATCGCCACTGTTTTGCGCAGATTCAACCGCGCGCCGGCAACAGCCTCGAACCGGATAAATATTTCATTCATCAGCTCTATCTGTGGGGCTGACGTCACGATGACGCTGATATCGTCGGCATACGCAACCAACAAATCGTTGCCACATGCTTGTTCGAGCCTACACACCAGGGGGTGGAGGTAGAGAACGAAGAGATGCATGGACAACGGGTCACCCTGCCGGACCGAACGTTGGATTTCGAACGGACGTGAGAGACGCCCGTTGATGAGCAGCCGAGAGGTGGATCGACTGGCAATGCGCGTGAGAAGAGAGACGAGATCCCGACTAAAGCCGAGCGAGCACATGGTGCCGAACAGGAATGAGTGCCGGACTCGATCGAATGCGTTCTCCAAATCAAAGCTAATTAGCTTGCCGGCTCGCCGGTGGTGACGGAGACTCGCAATCCGATCTTTCAGAGCAAGAGTGGCCTGAAAAATGTTACGCTCCGAGTTAGAGCATTTCTGCCCGTCGCTCAGCACGTGGTGGGCTCGCATGACGCATTCTAGCCTGGTTTTGAGAATGCGCGAGAGGAGTTTATAGTCGCTGTTGAGGAGCGAGATGGGTCGATACGAGCGGGCCGTATTCTCCCCTCCCTTCTTCTTCACCAGCACGATGATGCCCTCCACAAAAGCAGGGGGAAGGTTGCCTGCTAGTGCTTCGTTGAGCAGGAGATTGAGTTCGCGATGAATCACGTCGAAGAGACGTAAATAAAATTCCCGTGGGATACCATCATTGCCGGGGGAACGCCGTGGGGCACTCGCTCGGATGGCAGAGAGGATTTCTGCAGTGGTGATCTCGTCCATGCAGGCTTGATTGATGGGATCATCGGGTGGGATCACACGTTCGCATGTAAACCCGTCATCGTTGTTGTTTTCTGCTGTTGCTTCCTCCGTGTAGAGACGCGAGAAGAAGTTTAGCAGATTCGCTTCGATCGCTGCTGGCTCGGCAACGGTCTCATTCTCCTCCGTTCGCAACTGGGTGATGACGGTCCTTCTCCTTCGTCTCTCCCCCAACTGAAATATCGAGACGGGTTCTCCCGCCACGTGCGTCTCGTTCATTCGCATAAACATGTGCGAAAAGTTGCGTTGAAGCGCCAACATTTCGCCTTTCAATCGATTGATGGTGGGTAACATTTCGGGATGTTGGTAGTACCCGTCGTAAGCTAGCCGGAGCTCCGCATATAGACGCTGATGGGCGTCGTGAAATTCGTCAAAGACGATACGCGATTTACGCTTGAAAAAGGTTTTTATTTTTGGCTTAGCGTACGAAATCCACCACTCGATCCATGAGCCGTAATTTCTGCGCTGCCGAGTCCAATATTGCCACTGTGTTTGGAATTTGGCAACGTTCTCATCGGTGAGAAGATGCGGTCGAAGGGACCAGAAACCACGGCCGGGCTCATGTCCTAGCTGGGGGAGGCAAAGACGGAGTGTCAGCGCTTTATGGTCCGTGAATGAGCAGACATGCGTATGCGCGGTACGCAAGTGCTCCCGTAAACCGCTGCTCACATAAATGCGGTCGAGGCGCGATTGTGCGTTCCGGCAAACGTACGTAAAACCGGCATCCCGGGGGCGCAACTTTTCCCACACATCGTGGAGCTGCAGCTGCTGCACAGCAGTTTTGAGTGCCGGGCTGGTATTGGGGCTGGACGAGTCGCATGCTCGAAGCACGCAATTAAAATCGCCAGCGAGGATGACATGCTGAGTGGGGTAGCGCAGATAGTAGGCGAGAGTGCCGTTGAAGAAATCCTCCCGTGCTGCACGCTGAGCAGAGCCGGAGGGAGCGTAGAGGTTACAGATCGTGGTATCATGCACTCGCAGAGCGATTAGGCGGCTGTCCAGGCTTTTCTCGATGTGAGAGACCTGAATGTGTTCCTTCAGAGCAACAGCTGTTCCTCTTCTCGTGTGGTCTACATTCGTGTATACGACGAAGCCAGGCAAGGAGAGCTGGTCGTTTTCCACTTCTTGCAGACACACAATATCGAGACTTTGGCTGTTGATGAAGGTGCGCAGCGCTGCTATTTTCGTGGGATTGGTGATGGTGCCGATGTTGATGGACGCGATATTATAGGATGTGAGAGCCATTACGATTGGGAATCCTCATCCTGCTCGTCGTCATCGTCTTCTCGGCGTGGCTTTTTGCCGGGTGGTCGGCCTCTGCTTCGCCTGTTGCTCGTAGATGCCGACGATTCATCGGTCTCGTTGCCGTTGCCATTCTTGCTGTGCGATCGCAGCGCATGGATCGGCTTTTTGAACAAGTCCACCACAGCAACATTTGGTTGGGTAGCTTCGGTGGCTTGTTGAGTCGATCGTTGAGACGACGACGAACCGTGCGCGCGTTGGTGTTGCGGGCTGGGGGACGCCGTTAAGTCAATCTTGCTGGATTGACTTTTTGCTTTCGTCACCTGGGCAGACTGTTCGGTCCGACTCGAAGGCTTCGGCAGCTCGGGAAAAGCAGCCGACGAGGTGAGTGATGGCGCGGTAGGACCTACCGGTTTTGTTCTCGGTGGTTTCACACCGGACGAGTTTTTCGGTGGCGGACGGTTGCCACTCTGCTTTGCTACGTTGGCGTAGCTCTTCTGCACTAGAAGTTTTTTGTTCTGGACACAGGATATGCCAGAATGTGCCTGCTCTTTACAGTGCTTGCATGATATCAGCTGCCCCTTGTACACCACGTACGCCGGCTGCCCATCAATGGTGACCTACGAGTCGATGTTTCGGTTTAGTAGCATACGGGCCGACCATATGCCGAGTGGTACGCCGGCGAACTCGTAGCCCTCTCCCCACGTTAGTTCGTGGATTGAGATCACTTCACCGAACGCACGCAAGAACTCCACGATCTTCTCTTTCGTCACGTTTTCGGGGAGGTCATGGACCTTCACCTCAACACTTCCATCTTCGATGGTTAATCGAAGCTTGTGCTTCTTCCCATCTAACTCCACTTCGTGTCGGTCGTTATGTTCGTCCACTATTTTCTGTGCAAGCGTCAGGTCGCTGACCTTGACGAATGCACATTGTTCGCCTCTACTGCACTGTAGTCTTAACACATCTTCCTTCTTCAGACCGAGAACTGTGCGGCAAAAGCCGTGCACCTTTTCGAAAGCCGGCTTCACGGGGAAGCTCGAGTAATCGATGCGGAAGGTGTTTTCTCGCCTCATCGCGTAATCACCACACACGCGACGCGGCACTACGTGATATCGATAAACGATCAGAAAAAATAGGCCTGACTAATGAGGAGCGCAGTCGTAAAAACGTCTTCGCGTCTCAGAAGCTGAGCGATAACTGTCTACTTTTGGGTGATCCAAACTTTTTTGTCTGCTTCGTTGATTATATTTATTAGTAGAACAATAATCACGGTAGTGAGTCTGTGCAAATCCTAGAAGTAAGTACGATGACATTGAGTGGATTTCAATGAAATATTCTTAATCACATCACAATCGTTGAAATAAGGTTGATTAAATTAGAGTAAGTTTTTGTAAGCTCTACTAAAATAAATCTTTTCTCAATGGGCCATGGAATAGGAAGGAGTTTTCAGTCGATTAAGCATTCTTATCTTTATATCTCATACATGTTTCTCTACGCACATTTTGAAAACACCCTGCCTCAGGCTTATTGTTGATATATTTTACGCTTACGTTGATGCTCGTGAGCAAGTGTCCGCCCATAAACATGTTACTAATGATTATACACTCCCGTGCATAAGTTTGGGTTCACCCCCTAAAAAACATGCAAAAGTGTTCAGTCCATATCTCTGTGATTACACGTCCAATTGAAACTCTCTAAGCCGCATTCGAAAGGCAAAGAGTTATTCTTACTTCGTATGTATTTTTCCAAAAACATTTTTTGAACTGTTCATTGGCAAAAATTGAATTTTCGTTGATGTGGGCCATCATTCTGTTCAAAATAACCTTTTCAAAAAGTTTACTGATGGAGGAAAGCAAACTGATTAGACGATAGCTAGAAACTTCTGCAGGATTTTTGTCTGGTTTTAAAATTGGAACAACCTTAGCATTTTTCCATTTGTCAGGAAAATATGCTAATTGAAAACATTTGTTAAATATATCAACTAAAAATGATAAGCTACTTTCTGGAAGTTTCTTGATGAGGATGTAGAAAATTCCATCATCGCCAGGAGCTTTCACATTTTTGATTTTTTAATAATAGTTCTCACTTCTTCCAAATCAGTCTCCCAGGCATTTTCGAAAACGTTCTCTTGATTGAGAATATTTTCGAACTCCTGAGTAACTTGATTTTCAATTGGACTAGTAAGTCCTAAATTAAAATTGTGCGCACTTTCGAATTGCATAGCAAGTTTTTGAGCTTTTTCGCAATTAGTTAGTAATAATTTGTTTTCCTCTTTCAATGCCGGTATTGGCTTTTGAGCTTTTTTCAAGATTTTAGATAATTTCCGAAAGGGCTTAGAGCCAGGGTCCAATTGAGAAATTTTATTTTCAAAATTTTTGTTTCTTATTTGAGCAAAACGTTTCTTGATTTCTTTCTGCAAATCCTGTCATATAATTTTCATAGCAGGATCGCGAGTGCGTTGAAATTGCCTTCTCCTCACGTTTTTAAGACGGATCAAGAGTTTAAGATCATCGTCTATAATCACGGATTCAAATTTTACTTCACATTTTGGAATTGCAATGCTCCGGGCTTCAACAATGGAATTTGTTAAAGGTTCAAGAGCATTGTCAATATCAAGTTTAGTTTCTAAAGAAATGTTAACATCAAGATTAGAGTCAACATACGTTTTATATATATTCCAGTCGGCTCGTAAATAATTGAAAGTGGAGCTGATAGGATTAAGAATCGCTTCATGGGATATTTGAAATGTAACAGGGACATGATCAGAATCAAAATCAGCATGAGTAATCAGTTGGCTACAAAGATGACTAGAGTCGGTTAAGACCAAATCAATCGTAGATGGATTTCTAGAAGAGGAAAAACATGTGGGGCTATCAAAGTATTTAATTGAGAAATATCCTGAAGAGCACTCATCAAATAAAATTCTGCCGTTGGAATTACTTTGAGAATTATTCCATGACCGATGTTTGGCATTAAAGTCACCAATGACAAAAAAAATTGACTTATTGCGAGTCAATTTTCGCAAGTCAGTTTGGAGCAAATTAACTTGCTGTTCAGAGCATTGAGAAGGCAAATAGGCAGCTATGAAAGTATATTTACCAAACTGTGTTTCAAAAGAAACAAGTTTCAAAAACTTTAGTTTCAAATGATGAAAACAGTTGATGTTTTATACGCCTATGAATGACGATTGCAACTCCCCCACATGCCCCATCAAGTCGATCATTACGATAAACAAAAAAGTTAGGATCTCTTTTGAGCTTAGATCCAGGTTTTAAATACGTTTCGGTAATAACTGCTATATGCACGTTATTAACCGTAAGAAAATTAAACAGCTCGTCCTCTTTACCATTCAGAGAACGAGCATTCCAATTAAAAATATTTAAATTATTATTTGGATACATTAGAAAAAAGTAATCCAATAACAATTTGATTAGTAAATTTTACACCTACTTAGACTGCTTCAGTCATAGTGGTGGCTTTGAACATTGCATCAATCATTAGATTCAATTGTTCAGTTAGAAAATTAAAATCAGAGGCAGACATGTCATGTGAATTTCCATTAGAATTTCCGGTAGACGAAGAAGCGGAGTTACCTGTGGCGGTAGGGTTTTTTTTCCATTTGATTTGAAACAAGTAGAATGGGTACCCATGGATCGAACAGGGGAGGAGTTCGAATTTCCTGCTACGATATCGGCAAAGGATTTACCGTGGGTAGATACATTCGAAATTGAAAGATTTGAACGGCTACCCGACGGATTAAAATTAGTTTGTGAATGAGCATGATTATGATCTTCCTGATGGGTATGATTCATGATCAAGCGATCGTTAACTGAAAAATGAGCATTGTTCGATACTCTACCAGGCAAATTCCGGAAACCACCGTTATCGTAACGGATATTATCTTTCATCTGCCTGGAACGAGAATCAATGACCCTTTTGCGTGAAGGGCATTCACAAAAGTTAGCTTTATGAGGGCCCTTGCAATTGGCGCATTCAAACTTTCTGGTACCGTAAAACGGGGTAACTTTGATAGTTTTTTCGAAGAAAACTTGAATATTTTTGCATGCTGTTTCAATGATTTACAATTTATATTTTTAAAACAAGTACTGGCATCCTAGCTATCGATTACAGTCGATAAATTGGCAAAAGATTCATTTTGAATGGATATATAATTTTTCATATAATCGAAAGTAAGTTTTCTGTTTTGGGGTAACTTTGATAATGGAGTATGATTCGAACAAAAATGAATGAATAACGAACATTTGTAGGGCATTGCATACCTCTAGGCGTTTAACGTTGTATGGAAATTTCTGACTTATATTACAAAAATGGTCCCAGTTTGTGAATATGCTTTTCGCTAAGATATTTGAGACCGTATTCAAGTTTTATGATAACTAGGCTGTTAAAGATAAGTGGCCAACTATTCAAAACTACATCAAATAGTGATCGTAGAATAGATTGTTTGTAAGCGTTTTGAAAATGCTAAAATTGTGTATTTTTTTTAAATTCGTATAAAAAGCCTAAAATGTTCTTGATTAAGATGAAAACCGCTCCTACATGAAGTGTCATACTAATATTCTTTAGTTTTGCATTCGTTTTGCTTAACTGATTAACAGAAATTATGATATTTCATTTAGTATGCGGTGGGTTACGCACTATCAAAGTTACCCGCATTATCAAAGTTACCCCGTTTTACGGTATCTTCTTTCACAGGACAGACGTCCTTAGCGTGAGAAGAACCTCCGCAAATCATGCATTTAGCATCCATGCGACAATTTTTTGTACCATGACCCCACTTTTGGCACCGACGGCACTGAGTGGGGTTCTGGTAATTTCCTCCAGGTTTCTGGAAATGTTCCCACGTCACACGGACATCGAACATAAGTTTAGCTTTTTCTAAAGCTTTAATATTATTTAGCTCTTTTTTGTTAAAGTGAACTAAATAATACTCTTGAAAAAGCCCTTTCCGACCACTGCCAGATTGGGTTCTCTTTTTCATAATGATTACTTGGACTGGGGAAAATCCAAGTAAATCATTTATTCCATTTTTGATCTCTTCAGGTGATTTATAGTCACTTGAGAGACCTTTCAAGACAACTTTGAACAAACGTTCAGTTTTGTCGTCATAAGTAAAAAATTTGTGCTTCTTCTCTTCAAGATGTCTGAGAAGAAGTTCACGATCTTTGAGAGTTTCCGGCAAAACGCGACAGTTTCCTTTCTTTGCGATTTGGAAGGAAACCTTGATTCCCCTAATGGAGTTCAAGATCTCCTGCCTAAATCCCCCAAATTCGGAACAACTGACCACGATATGCGGCTTCCTCACTTGAATCAAAGAGCCTGGGCTAGAGGCTGCTTCGATTTGGTGTTTGGAAAATTTGTCTAGAGCATCGAACTTATTGCTCATTTCGATACAATTATTCATTTCACCCTTGGAAGAAAGTTCGCATTCCGGGGAAGCGTCCTTTCTTCCATTCTTGGCACGTGTAGTGACAGTTTTAAAACCCACTTTTTTGGAAGGAAGTAGTGAATTCAGAGATTCACCCTTCCTTTTGTTAGTTGTTGATACCATGTTTAGTTAATAAACGAGAAAGACGTGACCTTCGAGAGGTTTTTTCCCAAGACGGTGTCCAAGAAGGATTACCTCCGCTAGCTTTCACCAACGGGTCCAACGAAAAATCGAAGGCACGGGTCCAAACAAGGATCGTAAAGGGATCAATAGTAGAAAAAATAGTACTGAAAAGTACTGTTTTAGTAGCACTGAAAAGTACCGTTTTTTAATTTTAGCACTGAAAAGTACTGTTTATGTAGCACTGTTTTATTGCTTTAGGTAGTTTTTAAGAAAACTTCCAAGAGCAGAGAGAATTCGTGTACGCACAGCACGAAGGTACGATGCGCACTTAGTCGATTAAGCATTCTTATCTTTATATCTCATACATGTTTCTCTACGCACATTTTGAAAACCCCTGCCTCAGGCTTATTGTTGATATATTTTACGCTTACGTTGATGCTCGTGAGCAAGTGTCCGCCCATAAACATGTTACTAGTGATTATATGTATTTTTTTTCCTCCGCTTCAAGTGGCCTTGCCTCACCCGGCCACAATGCATTGCAACGGTGAGCTGCAGGATGCACCGACAAGCGGTGATGAAGATTGCGAACCATTAAATATTAAAGCTGGGGTGGAACTGTGTGTGTCCTTTGCGACATCGCTTGCTCGCAAATCGGGCTCACAGTTGGCTGGGATACAAAGTCGAGTGCCCTCACGCGCTGCTGCCACCAGCATCACCTGTTGATCTAGTTGTATGGTACAGGTGAACTGCTGTAAAACGATCTTTCTGATTATTGAATTATACGTTATATACAATATTTGGAACATGAACATTCATTTGGAATGGAACATTCAAACATTCGTTTTGGAATGGAACATTCAAACTTTTTTAAAGAAAATATTATTAAATTTTCCATAAATATTGGACGATACATTTGCAACTTTTTTTAATTTTCATACAACGTGAGCATATTTGGTGAACTTCTCGGTGAGTTTTTCACAAATACCACTCCACAAAAAGGAAGGAATAAAATAATTCCGTTGATCCGTTGAACTTAAAATTTTCATAGTTTGATTTTTTAAATATAAAAATAGGCGACCATACTCTGGAGCAGGCATTGCAGAATTCATGAATTTATGAATTCCTTCATGATTTGTTGTGGATAATGATTGTTACATAGAGCGATATATGTTAGAAATATTTTCAATTCTTCCCGAATTCATGATTTATCGTCATCATATCATGACCTAACCTATTTATGAATTTCATGAGTTGTTCAGATTTTTATCCTTGTTTACTTAGTATTTCAACCTGAGTCTAATTCAAGCAAAATATGAGACAATCAACTAGTTGAAAAAAAAAGTACGGTATTGAATAACTGTATGCTTTGTATCATTGTATCGAAGTTGACCTGTAATCGTTTGTCAATGCCGCCATTATTCACTGGGCACCAGGAAAGAGAGCAACTCCACATGATGGTAGTCCGTCGGTCTCTGGTGGTGCCTCCGGGAGCATGTTGTGGGATTTTATGAATAAATTAACCATTTACCTGTTGATACAAATGTTTGTGACGTGTGTTCGTTCAAAACAAGTACGGGGGGTGGCGCAGATGGGGTGGTGATGGTGAGATGTCCGACAAGGTTGGTACATATACGCAATGAAATATACATTTCATATCCAGCGCGTGGGGCACAGGTGGGTCATTGGAAAACGATTTGACGGAGCTATAAATAAGCTGCCTGAAGTGGTATACAGGGGAATAATTGTCAATCGAATGCAGTTTGTTTCGCCAAAAATGATTGCGACAGCGATTATAAGCCCGGGTTTTCGATGCATGTGATATAGACTTCATGGATAGCACGAAACTAACGAATTATGGAACACTTTTCAGTCGATTTTTGTATTCACTTATGTTAGTCGAAGTATTGTCATGGTGCTTAATTTGCCGTTATTATAAAAAGGAGCCTTCATTAGGCGAGTGGTTAGAGTCCGCGGCTACATAGCAAAGCAATGCTGAAAAGCAGGCTCTGTCCCCGTGAGGACGTTATGCCAAGATGAAGAAGGTAGAAAGTAGCCATCAAAACTTTATCAACCAGTTGGTTCAATAGTTATCCTACACGTCTACTAAGATTAAAAAAAAAAACTTGGGAGGGATTTTAGAGAAACACACTTTTGAAGGTGTTATCAACAAAACCACTGATTTCCAGTACATATGGATATTGAAATGATTGAATTTACTTTCTAATTCCAATTACATATAATTATTTATTCTCGATTTATACAGATGACAACAAATCATAGTTTATATATAGCCTCGAGCCTTACGAAGTATTACGAAGCTGCTTTAACTTTTTGTATCTCTATTAACGAGATGTACAAGCACTCTGGAGTAGTGTATGGTCTTCCGATCCCGTTACATGCTTCTGTTGTGTGAGTTATGTAATCAAGATCTATCGTCTCTGGTTCGCGTTGTGTGAGTGCGAAAAGATATTCGTGTTAAGTCAAGCATCAGCATGGATTGCCAACTGGTGAGCTCGTTTCAAGCTTTTGACAATATATTTCTATCGCGGCAACGTTACTTTTATGTTCTTTTCAAACAAACTTTGGATAGTTCGTCACGGCATGCTAAGGACCCTATAGCGCAAGTTTATTAGTCTTTTAATTGGTTTAGATTTTTTGTGCTACTATGATCAATTTTTTTTCGTTACTCTGATTAACAATGAAATCGAAGGACAGATAAACAATGAAATCTCAATGGGCGATGTGAATAAAATGTAGTAAAGTTGAGTTTACTACATTCTCGGTAGTAAATTCTACATGTGGAACACGAGTGGAACATGTTTGTGTCATTTTACTTCACTACACCTCTCGAATATGTTACAAACATCGTGTTAGTATGAATAAAAGAAGCATTTACTACAAAGCTACTGGTAGTTAGCTTCAAAGGTTGCTACTCATGCTTTGAGATTGTTGTATTTATAAAGTAATATTGAACTTTACATGAGAATTGTGACATCCAAGATTCTCGGATTTCCTTTGGGATTCCAGAATTTTTGAGGAAATTCTGAGATTCCGATAGATATTCTAGATTAATAAAATAATTCTGAGATTATGAGATATTCTGATTTTACATCAGAATCTCAGTACTGGAATCCAAAAACGTCTACTAATTTCATAATATTGTTTTGCTGTAATCTCAAGATCTATTCATATGATACAGATTTTGAGCTAAATTCTCAGAACATTCTTTGTTGACATACATCATAAAATTCACATGCACATTAAAGGAATTAAATTTATCGGAAATACATTTATCGCAAGGTACTTTAAATCGTGAAAAATTAAATAACTTACATGAATTTGTGTCCATGCTCGATTATTAGGAATGCTGTAATATTCATATTTTCTTGGATTTTTGTTAACGTACAGCATCACTCTGCACTCTGAATGGATTTTTCGTAACGTGCAGCATCAGTCACTGCTCTTGTTCGAAAAAAGTAGGTACTACATGTTCGAAAGGTTCCTTATTCATACCAAAAGTGTAGTTAACTTTGTGGATTTTGTTTTTGAGTAGATACTACGCTACATGTAGTGAAGTACAACGCATTTCCATTCATACCAACCAATGTGATAATATTAAGTAGACTATCAAGTCATGGAACAAAAATCCTTCGGGTAGTTGTTGGTTGCTGGATCCATTACCCATTTTCGAAATAATCATTGCACGTCTAGTTTTTGAGAAATTCACTATAGCATTATTATATTAGTCAATCAGTCAACTTGTATTATTCAATGATTTTGTCAACTTACTTCAAAAACTTCTTCAGAGATTCTTCCAAAGATTCTTCAAGCGATTTCTCCTAAAAAATATTCCAGAAACACCTCTAGCTATTCCTCTAGGAAAATCTCTGTAGGGATTATTGCGAGATGTCTTCAAGGCTTTCTCCTGGTTACACAACGACAATTCATCAGAGGATTACTTTAGATATTTCTCCAGTGATCTCAAGAAATTCTTCAAGTAGTCTTTTCGAAATTCCCTTAGAAATTATTCCTGAGATTTTCTCCAGATATCGCTGCAGGAATTCTTTTGGAGATTTCAACGAAAGTACATCTAGGGATTCTATAACAATTTACTTCATAAATTCCTATAGAGCTTCCTCAAGAATTACCTTCAGGAATTTTCCCAGAAAAATCAATGCATGAATTATTCTGATGGTTCCAGTTAATCCTTTATGGATACCCTTTGAAATTTCTCCTGAGCCTCCAAAAAATCCTACTGTTATTTCTCTAAGAAACTTCCCCCTCCTAGAGAGATTCACCCATGAATTCGTACAGGGATTTTATCGAAAAGAATAAGAAGTCTAACAGGGTTCCTGCTGCGGGTTTTTTCAGAGTTATACCTAGGTACTCCTTTCCTGAAGATTTTTTTGTAGAAATCTCTGGATATGTTCCTGTAGGGATTCCTAGAACAATCCCTGGAGGAACCTTTTCATAAAATCTAGAATAATCTTTACAGAAATCCTTGCATGTATGTATGTATGTATGTATGTATATATGTATTGTGATTTAAAGTAACCACCAGTGTCGTACGAATCCTCCAAATTGATATTAAGATTTCCGTCTAGTGGTTTGATTTTCAGACGCTCGCCGCGAGCTGTTGGAGAAGAATGAATTATTCTTCTCCGTGATTTGGACCTGGTATCCACGACTTCCTCTTCCAGCCCACGAACTGCCTGCCCATGTCCCACCCGTATATATTTTTTGTATGTAGGCATATTGTGAAGCGTCAAAAGAAAGTAAGATAAGAATGATGATAGAATGCGAAGAGAGAGAGAAAGATACGGCGTAACTGAGGTACGACTGGGCAGAGTGAAAGATATTGATAGATACAGATTGTACAATTCAAGATACATTATCTACAAATTATTTTAACTACGGATGGGACCTGGAATTGAACCCATGACCTTCTGCTTTCCAAACAGAAGCGGTAGCCATTAGACCACCAAGCTTAATTTAATCTCTACAGAAATCCATGGTGTAATTCCCGTAAAAAAATCTGGAAAAATTCCTGCAGAAACCTATGGAGGAATTCCCGAGGAAATCTCTGGAAGAATTTCTGAAGATATCCCTGGAATATCAAATATGCTTTTCGGCTACACAGTCTTTATTTTTTCAACGGTATTTTTATAATAGAGGCTGCGTAGGCGAAAAGCAAAGTTCATTAAAACATACATTCGAATCATTACCAGCTCATCCCTGCAACGATTTCTAGAGGAAACTTTTAGAGATTTTCTGGAGCAATCCTTGGAAGAATTCCTGAACAAAAAACAGGAGAAATCTCTGCTGGAATCCCTTTTGAGATTTTCCTAAAGTAATCCCTAGGAAGTCTCTGGATAAACTCCTGTATGAAGGATCATCTAAGTAATTACTGAAGGACTCCTGGAGGCATCGCTGAAATATTCCTTGGAGGTGTCCCAGGAAGAATCACTGTAAGGATTTTTCTGATGGATTTCTAAAAGAAACCCCGGGAAAACACCCTGAAGAGATTTTTCTGAATAAATCTCTGGACTTATCATTGAAAAAATCCATGGAGAAATTTCTGAAGAAATCTCCGGAGGAATCCATGTAGAGATATTTCCTAAGGAAAGAATGTAGAAATTTTACTGAACGATTTTTTGTATACATTTTCTTAATGTAATCCATAGATAAATAGTATCATTTCTGATGAAATTCTTGCAGGAAATCGTGGGAGAATCTCTTTAAGAATTCTGAAGAGAACTCTTGGAGGAATCCCTGGATGATGTTTTGGATGCCCAAAACGAATCTATCGAAAAATCCCTGGAAAACTCCTGTAGGATTATCTGGAAAGATCCTTAGAGTAAGTCATGTAGCGATTTTTCTGGTGGCATCTCACGGAAAATTCTTGAGGAATCCCACGAGGATTTTATTTAAGTTGTAGTAGACCTGGAAGAATTGCTGATGAAATCCCTGGAGGAATTTCTTGTAAAAGCTCTGGAGCGAGTCGTGGAAGAATCCCGAGTATAATCTTTGGAATAGTTTCTGGACTAATCTCGAGAGGACTACTTGGGGATATCTATGCAGGAATCCTACAGAGCCGTTGTGCAAGAATTTTTGTAGAGATGTTCCTAGAACAATCCTTGGAAAAGTCTTCTAAAGATTTTCTAGACAAATTGCTATAAAAATCCATGGAGAAATCTTCGTAAATATATCGGAGTATTCAGGGTGCAGCTTCGAGCTTTGTCGGCCCTGAACCGTTCTGTGGTATTCCTGAGTGCACTCTCAGGATGAAACTGAAATATTGGGAAATGTCCATGGTAGAATCCAATTGGAACGCCACGGATACATCTAAGCAAGCGAAAAGATTCATAAAACCCAGTCTAGCTAAAGCCCGGGCTATACTGAATCTTAATAAAGGAAATCTTAGGGTAATAACTGGCCTGATGACCGGTCACTGCCCAAGTAGGTATCATCTTAAAAATATAGGAAAAATACAATCCTCTGAGTGTCGTTTTTGTCAAGCTGAAGACGAAACTGCTGAGCATTTACTCTGCAACTGCGGAGCATTGCTTAATCAAAGAACGTTAACATTTGGAAAAGGGTTATTAGAGCCCTTGGAAATTTGGCAAGGTAGTCCTAATAGGGTAATAGACTTTATAAAACAAGTTGTGCCCAGTTGGGACAGTGTGACACATCAACCAATGTCTATCACATCTCAATTGTGAAAGGATATTTGATGAGCACCAAATAAAATATGGGTCATACCACAATATTCCTAAATAATGGAAGCAGTGGTTAAAAGGCTCTACAGATGAGGGAAAAAAAAAAATATCGGAGTATTCATGGAAGAATTTCCGAAACAGATTCTAGAGGAATCCTTGGAGAAATTCCTGGAAAAATCCCAGTAAAGATTTTACTGAAGGAATCACTGGAGACATTCCTGCAGGAGCTCCTTGTGAAACCTCTAAATATGGGAATCTTTGTAGCAATATCCCCTTGGAGCAACTTCTGGAGGAATTTCTGGAGCCCAATCAGAACCGGCCTAAAATGTCTCATGGTGAACAAAAGTTCTTCCTGGAGAAACCTCTGGCAAAAACCCTGGTGAAATTGATCATAAATCAACTAGAAACACATGATTTGACACCCATTGACATTATTGTAAGCATTCAGATACTATTTTCTGTAGGGGAAAAGCACTAATTTTCGACCTACAAGAATTCTGTGCCAATTTTCGGATTTCCATACAAAGTAGGCCAAAATCGAATGGATGGGTCGAAAATTAGTGTTGGGTCGAAAATTGGTGCTTTTCCCCTATAGAAATCCAACTTAAATGTGCCGGAAATCATCTATTTTGAAAACAAGCACTTCAGCATGTATATGAAAATTTATTCCAACGATTTTTTTTTAAACTGGTGGAGTGGTGTAGAATAACCATATAAACCAACTAGTATTCCAAGTTTCGATGGCTATTGTTTGATTGAATATGATGGTAAATGAAGCACCGTGATTGTGCAAGAGTACTACCAGCAATCGTTACTTACCAGTTTTGGTGGTCGTGTTCTTGAAGAAGTAAATTTTTTTCCAATATAATCAGTATCATCAATAGAACTCACCTGAAAAAAAAAATATAATAAAGTTTTGTAAGTAATTATTAAAATCATGATTTGTTCGATTTTGTATGCACAAACAACTAAAAAAAATGTCTCAATTTTCACGTTCCTCCTACAAATAGATCGAAATTTGCAATCCCACTGGTTGTGTATGTTAATCCTTCTACGAAACATGATGAAGTTTCGCCGAAATGAACGACAGACAAGTCCCGTTTCTATCTCTGAAGCTAGCTGCAAGGCGACATTTCCTTTCTACAGATGAAACCGCCATCAACACATACGGATCGTGTATCGAACGGTTAGAAGGACACGTGCAGTTTTATTTTTGGCACCACCTCCGTGCTTTGCTGGTCGGAATTTTTGTCAGGGAACATTCAAATATGACGTCCATCACGAGGGGGAGGATGGAAGAGTCTACAAAAGTATGGTAGTACATGTATATGGTATTGGAAAAAGCGATGGACGTCATTTTTGAACCTTCCCTTAGCCGGTATCCTTCCATTGGATCGTCTGAGTGGAAGTGACCCAGCGATATTTTCGCATAACATCACGTCAACCCCATGTTTCTCTGCATATCTGTTGTTGCTAGTAATGATGAAAAACTCATCCTAGAGTGGCAGGGATGATGATATTGGAAATTCATCGACAAGCTTCGGTCGTCATTAGGAAATGAAAGTTCTGAAATGGATATTGATTGCACGCCCATAGTAAGTATCATATATTTTGCGGGTGCCATGTTGTAGGCCGAACTTATTATATTAAGTCCGAGCATCGATTGGTGAACTTCCTATATCACATAGAGTATGGGTTTCTATCTGAGTTTTGGCAACGCAAATAATTTGATGGGGTCAATATTCTAATGAATGATAGTCAATCTTCGAGCTGTTTAGTAGAATACCTATAAGTAGATGAAAAATCGAGGGAACTAACATGAGGGCATAAGTTCAATGTCAGTTCCATGCTTTGCATAATAATTTTTTCAAACGTTTGCTAAGACAATAAACAACTTACAACAACTATCTTATGATGCCTATTCAATCACATTTTTCTGGTTTTATTCAAACTTGTTTTTGTTTTTGACTATCTGAACAGAAGTATATGACTTTACTCATTACGCGCTTTTGTAGTGCTGATTGCACCCCACACATAAGAGCAAATATTTCCGTCTGAAAACGGTACAGTGTCTACCAAGTGAGTAAAACTGATTCAGCCTTAGCTCACGAGAATATACACCAGCACCAGCTCTACTTTCGAGAAGAGAGCCATCAGAGTGTATTGCTTGTAATACTTTTTTCAAATAGCCAGACGTCCTCTCTTCCCGTGAAGGGAATTGTTGTGGTAAATGTCCTGTAAAGAAAGTGTCAAGCAATTGTGAGATCACTTGAAGCAAGGATAATTTTGTCCCAATTCACCAAAAATGGAAACAACCGTAAGGGTCGAATTCAATCGCGGTTTCGTCTTTCCATAAAAAGAACAATAGATGTTTTATAAGGGTTAACCAAACGGCCATATTGGCGACACCAGCTCTCAACTACCTGAAGAGCACGATTGGTGCCGAAGTCAGCCTGGTTTCAACGAGAATTACTCTTAGAAGAACAGTCTAAACAAACATTCATCATGATCTTCCATTTAGAATTGCTGTGTCCTTATTCTCATTATCTCAAATATCCTGCCAATTTCACACAGAAAAAGTGTTTCTCTGGTCCGACCGAAAAAAACTGAACTTTACGGGATTTTCCTACCCAAGGACGTCCCGGCATCGATACCGAGTGCGTTAATGGACTTGTGTTGTAGTTAGATCGAACCGGTTCTTCCGCAATAGTCGATATGCCCCCGCTTATATGCCCACATTGGTGGTGGTGAAAAGTGCAAACGAGTATAATGGAGTGGAAACCGAACAATTTTATGCGCCAGGACAGGATTCACGTCGTAAATACTTGTGTTGTCGTCGGTCGCATGGATGAAAAAAAAAAGGCTGTCGGTGGCCGGGTGGGTTTCGATTTGGAAGCACTTTACGCAGCACTGCGATGGAAACAGGATGGACGGTTGAAGTTCATGCTGCGCTTTTTATGACCAGTGAGTCCTACAGTTCTCTGTGGGGAGTTCTTTTTGGCCTTTCTTGTACACTTGGATGGCCGTAAGCTTTGCAGGGTTAAGGGTTATACCGTTTTGATTCATATTACGGACAGCTTCAAATTCCGGACACTCTACTTTGTATGGGAAACATTTCACGCGAAACGTTTCAATTTTTGCTGTTCAAAAGTTCTCAATTTCAAGGCTCGTTTTAGTAAACTTTTTCCATAAATATCTTTGAAAATTTATAATACCAAACTACCTTAGATGTCTCTTTGGTGGTTTAACGATTTCGATTGATGATTCGACTGTTCCATTAATGATTATCATGAGCTGTCCGGAATTCGATTCAAAGTGTCCGGAATATGAGGCAAAAGTGAGGAAGCGTCCGGAATAAGAATCATGAAAAAGCCACACATTTTGATTCATTTAAAATTATTGAAGTTGCGGAAGCGTATTCTTCACCCACCGTTCGAAAGTAAAGGGCTTCCGACGCTCGATAGCGCTAAGGAATCATACAGAATGATTTATTTTGTATGCTCTATGCTGGATTATATTTCCCTGAGTCCTTAAGTGTCCGTAATATGAATCAAAACGGTACCTTAGTAGCAAAAAAACGTGCATAGCTAATGTATGGTTCCAGTGAATCGTTTCCTTGCAAGGGCAAGTGAGTCGCTTTTGGAAAAAAGTTGCATTGTTTCTCTAGCAAATTTTGGACTTGAAAATTTCTTTTCAACGCTTTGAACGATTCTGTCTATGATAAAAGTGCAAGTAATAAAAAATCGTGAATCTCTTTAAATATCACACGCGAATCTGCGACATCAAATATTCACGCGGTCTCTAACCCATAGATTAAAAAAGAGTAAATGCATTTTTAATTTAAATGGAAAAAAAACTGTTCACCATAAGCTTTTAGAGACAAACGGTCGGGGTTCTGCTAAACCGCACCAAGTGCCAAAAACATTATTCTGAGATGTTTGAATTATTCTTATCGTGTACTAATTGATCGCGGACGATTAATTTTAATTTTTTATCGCTTACATGCGATTAACAGTGTCCAATAAGTAACCCGAGATTAAATATACAAGTAAATCATGATAAATTATTGATGTAATTAAATTTTATTTAAACATATGAAGCACTCAGTTCACTCTGGCTGAACAAAAATAAAAAAAATATGGTTCTTGGTTCGGTAGTGGATGTGTTTCGTTGTTTTCAACAACACAAGTAAAATTGAAGACAAATGATGTTTATCATCACCATGCATGTTGGACTCTATGCCACAAATGTTTATGTACTATGATTGGGATGCTGTTGTGTTTTGCATCTATGTGGACAATTAATGCAACGGCTCTGTTACGCTTTCCTTGATATATCTTTGAATAAGCAAGTTATCCATTTTCATAGAATTTTTTAATCCTCACGCGTTCATTCATAGATTCTAACGAGACAATATTGATGTGTTTCAAAATTGTGATGATCGAAGAAAACTATGAATTTGCTCTGCCAAAGCACATCAAGTTGCTACCATTTGATGCACTTTTGCTGAACAAGTTCACAGTTCATTGCGTGAAGTGTACACTAGAAATGACCATCATTTCAGCTTTGTAAGCTGATGTCTTACTGCCATATAAAAATAACCACAGAATCTAGAAATTGATTGATAATAAATCTTCGAGCTGTTTAGTAGAATACCTATAAGTAGATGGAAAACCCGAATTTAGTACTATACCATTTAATTCCACTAGAGTTTGTATCCTTTGACAGATACGCGTATTTCGACCTCAACTGAAAGGCCGTCTTCAGTGTCTAGTACACGACACTGAAGACGGCCTTACAGTTGAGGTCGAAATACGCGTATCTGTCAAAGGATACAAACTCTAGTGGAATTAAATGGTATAGCACTAAATTCGTTTTTTTCATCTACTTAGAAATTGATTGATTTCCATTACCATCGAATAGAACAACAGAAAAAAAAAGTTTCATCGGGATTCGAACTTGGACCTTCTGAGAGGTAATCTAGTGTGCTAACGCTAGGTCATCTTCACTTCTTGAATGAAGGATGATAAACTTGGAACGAGTCAAGCGCACTCTGCCTAATGGGGATTGATGACAATAACTCCATTTTATGAACAGCTAAAGTGCACCAAGTCCACCTCAGTTGTTCATACAGTATCACATGAAATTTATTCCTTATTTCATTACGGCTCCTGTGTGAATTAATTAATACATTATGTAACAAGCAAATGTAAGTATTTATTGCATGTCAATGTCTTTACATCATGTCAAAATGTGATTTTTGGATAAACAGTTCTTGATGCGGTGTGGCTGGATAAAATTTCAGAGAAAGTAGATCAACGCTGCCGAAACAAAATTTAATTTTAATTAGTCAATTGCTGCTCAATTTCACTGGCCTCTGGAATGGATAAATTGTAAGAATATAGAAGGAAAGTGAAAAAATCTGACTTTATATTACAAAAACGAATTTCCTCTGATGACGCGCGTTGGTTTATGGTTCACTCTGGCTGAATAAAATTACAGTTGTACATGTCCTTCCAGAGAAAAAATTGTGATCTTAGATTACAAGGGAGTGTTCAAATGACTCGACATTTTTATGGTAGAAAGGTTATGGTTATTTGAGTCCTCTGGTGTGAAAAACTCAATTTAGGAAAAAATGACACTTGGTGCGGTTTAGCAGAACCCCGTCCGAATAAGGTACCCCGGGGCAAGTGGGACATAAAAAAACGATAGTTCAAACAAATTGTTCAATAAAATTTTCAAACGTGAATATTTCTCAAATCCAACAACACCATCACATTTTTGTAACATATTTGTTGGTGTATACATGAATTTGATCGAATAATTTCGAAATTGTGAAAAATTTAGAAGAAAGTTCTAGAATGAGCCATTAGACGCAGTTACCTCGCTAAACGGGGCAAGTGGGACACATCAAGTTTCATGCGACAATCCACATCAGTAAGTCAACCATTACAATAAAAGGATTGATAAATCATAGATTTATAATTTTGAGTACATTTTTTATGTACATAAGGGATCAATCATAAAATACGTAACGCTTTTGGAATAAAACATTTGTTTAATAGTATGTCACGTCACACTTAATATTAACTGAAAATTCCTCATTAAAAAATGTAAAACGGAATAAAACTTGTTCAAAATATATCATTTATAAGTTATTAATTAAAAGTAGCCCATGAACTTTCAATAATTTACGAAATTGTAATATATTCTGTTATTATTTATATGCATGGCAGAAAACCACTTAATGAAATGAAGTTGCTTTCCGTAACTACTACATTTGGTAAAAATAACAAATATAGTTCAATTAAAACAAAAAAGTAATCGTTCTCATGATGCATTTCAAATTTCATCCCAGTCTTTGTTCAATTTTGAATTCGTATTTCAAAAATTAATAATACAAAAAAATATAGAAGAATTACACATTTCTTTTCCCTCTTATGCAATTACGTAATTTGAGATTGATCTTTTTTGACAAAAATCATTTGTTTGAATGTTTGAATGCTACTCTATGAGAAAATGTTTGAAACATGAAGGAAAACTTTTGATTATGGTGCTTGTTTTGATAAGTCCCACTTACCCCAGGTATGAACATATTTTAGGGTAAGTTAGACCATCAAACATTTCATATGAAATGAAAACAAAACACCGGTTATTTGTAAGCATCTTGTAATAATACCTAAAATTGTAGCTTACTGATGGATATTCGATTTATAACACATTTATTTTTTGCGAGAAAATGCCAGACGTGAAACGTGTCACAATTCATCATGCAAGTTGGAAATGGCGCTAAATTGACAATTGTTATATGAATCACATGGTAATAAAAATAACAGTATTTTTTGTACTTAATACATACCTTGTAATTGTATCTTCATCTTTCTAGACGAATACCCCCATGAAAAACTTTTCCTAAGTAAGCTATGACGGAACGTCCCACTTACCCCGGATTCTCACTTGCCCCGCGGCACCTTAGATGTAATTGCAATAAGAAGTAGTCCAAGGAACATGTATCAACCTGAGAGACTCGCGAAGAGGAAAAATATCAACGTCATATGCAGCCCAGATTCCGCTGTCACGAAACGTCAAATGCAGCCCACCGTTTTTATGGCTGCAAAAGTGAAAAGTATTGTATTCTCAATAAACTGTTCTTAAAAACCTCAGTCAACGTAGCAGTTTTTTTTCCAAAGTTGCTGATAAATCTAAACACAAGCTTAGTTATTTCTAATGTCTGCTACGTTTGCTGGCATGAAATTTCACTCAAAAGGCTATTTATGATTCGATGTGATGCAAACGCAATCATTTTTTTCTGAGATGTTCATGTAAGAGTTTGAACGGCTTGCGCATGATTGGCATAAACACAAAGTGGAATAAGAAAAAAAATTAGCAATCACAGAAAAAGAAGACTGTCTTCGCGAGTCTCGCCTCAGGCATCAATCTGGGAGGGAGAAACCAATACAAAATTTCTCTACGTCACAGTGATTCGAGATTTTGCTGTCACGAACTGTCACTGTAAGCCCAGATTTTAAACAGTGGATAAACATGATAAAAGCGCGTAATTAGCCTAAGCATATTTTTGCATTTCATCAGAAGTAGCAAAAATCGAATTAGAATCAATTAATGCACATTCAATAGTAACGTCACGAGAGCACCGTTTATTCTAATTGAATGTAACGTATTGGAATGAGGCTCTTTTACTGTTTTCATTTAAACTGAAAATTAAACGCATTGAGAACTGTGGCCATTTTCAATGTTTATCCAGAAAGATCGAAGGTAGGGTAGGTGTACCAATTATGGATGCAATATGTCAACAGTATGGATAAAAATCAAGTTTTAATCTCGTCACTAAAACGTAAGCATGACTTGTTGGTGTTAATTACTAGTTTGAAGCCTCGCGAAGCAGTTGAATTAAACATTTTTAGTACTAAATTGACTTTAAGCGTCTTATAATTGGTTTTAAAAAGCGTTGTCTTTGTACCAATTATGGCAATAGCGTTCCTAGCATTCGACATACAAGTGTTCCAATTATGGACTATCGAATATTTGCAAGAAATGAACTCAAATGTTATCCAGAGCGAATGATAATGCATCGCTAATATGTAATGAAGTGATTGCTCTTAAAATTTTCCAAAAGTTCTGTGCTAAATACATGTTAAATCAATTTATTGCAATGGGTTCATGGGAGCCAATCATTTTTCGAAAAGGAGTCGAAATGTAATGAAAACGCATAATTTAATACAAAACAGCATTAATGAACTCATATTACCTTTCCAGCGCCTAATTTTAACGAAAAAAGGGGTAAATTCCAAAATCGAGTGTCACTGAAAACCCCTCTCTGCCATGAAATTAGCATCTTCCGCTTGCGAACGTTTTCGAACGTGTGATTGAAAAATCTTAGCAATTGAGTACAAAACATAAAGATAATGCCTTAACGAACCTTCCCGTCGTGGAAGTCACCCGTAAAATAGCTCTACTTCTTTTATATCACTGATCAAAAAATGTAAACAAACTACCTCCAGAGTATTGCCATAATCGGGCTCTCATACACTCCTTGTACCAGTTATCGACATAGTGGAAATAACACGATTTCCAGCTTAAAACAGTAGATTTGATTGCTCACCAGCTAAATTTATTCATTTGTTCTCACTAGGCAACATCCATTTATCGGTTGAAGCAGTTTTCCGCATAAAAACATACATTACGTAAGTGGTGTCCTTTAGCAAACTGCTATGTGTGACCTATGTGTGAGCCAAAATTTTAAAATGTTCATTTTTCGAAGCTTATTGCACGAACGTCTTATCAAGGTTTAGTTATCATCAAAAACAAAAAGGTTTATCATTCCTATGAATACTAGCCCTCATAGAGTTCTGTTTGATCTTTCGACCTTGACACTTGCTTTTCCCGGGGCAAGCGACGAGGGCAGGATCAAACATGTCGCGCGTCGGTCTCGTAAGTGAAAAAGTGGCGTGATCGGTGAGTTCGGTTGGAGTAACTGAAAAAGTGCCGCGATCGGTTAGTTCTGTTTGATCCTTCGACCTTGACGCTTGCTCCTGGGCAGTGCGTCAAGAAAGCCCGAACAGTTTTTTTTTATTCTTTTTGGGTCGCGCGCTTATTTTTTTTCCTGAGTGCTTTTTTATAGCCGAGCAAACGAGTGAAGCCGAAAGTGGATTGTGGCTGCTCAGTCAAGGATAACGGATCAATTGGTGAGCTCGTTTCATGCTACTATTTCTAATCTATAAAATATATGATTTATCAACAAACTATGGATGGTTCGTCACTGTGAGTGTCGACACAAACTCTGATTCATGATTTATTTATGTTTAACTTTTTTTTTTTTCAGAACACCTTTTATATACCTTTATTTTTGTAATTAAAAAAAACTTTGAATGGTTCGACACTACAAGTGTAGACTTGCGAAAGGTTCACTTTATTCAACAAACTTTGGATGGTTCGCCACTGTAAGTGTCGGCATAATAATAAGAGTGTTCTATGATGTCCCAACCAATCGAGTTTTTTGTTTCTTTTCAAATGAGTAAAATATAATAACACATGCTTTCGTCCTGACAGCTGTAGGAATGTTACATTTAGGTATTTGTTCAACAAACTTTGAATGGTTCGTCACCTCAAGTGTCGGCATTATTTTCCTCTACATAGAAATTGTTCATATCAAATGAAAATATTATATTTACGTATAAGTATGTATATATCTCACAAATCATTGTTTATCATGGTCTAATCGCTTATCAAAGTGAATCCTATGACCCAACGATCCTCCCCATTAACAAACATCCCTCCCAGTAGCCTTTGTGGAGATGCAGAGGCAAACACGGTCTCCAAAAAGCAAAGGTTACACACTAACATTCCTTCCCCCAATCCCACCTGACTGCAAGGACGTGGCCGGCGCCGTTATTGACCCTGTATAAATAGAGGCACTGAATTATGCACACTGAAGAAGATTATGGCCAATCCCAGCCGAACTTCTAGTTGATTCTTTGTGCATTTTCACTGACTTCGGTCAATCACGGAATAGCAACCATTGATATGTGTAGTCAGTCTAAGCTAAGCTAAGCTAGCTAAGCCTATGAATACTAGCCCTCATATTCTAGTGAAACAATAAGAAAAATCTCTTTTTGTTCCCACTATTGCCATAATTGGTACTATATCCATAATTGGTACCTCTACCCTACACAACAAATGAAAACTAGCGATTTTCACTAAGCCTGCCTTGATTGTCGTTGGCAAACTGGAGTTATCTTGTAATTTGGAAAACAATTGTATCCAATTTAGTGTGTAGTATCGGTGCCTCCCTCCCAGGTATCAACCATAGAAGGCACTAAAGATATATGTTATAATAAATGTAACTTTAGATTCAGAGTTCTAAGAAGTAACAAGTATTTTATTGTCGTTTGACCGCCAGCAGGAAATTCCAGCCGCAAAAGTGAAAAAAGTGAGAATCACGAAGCTCGAGAGAGAGAACCTTTTAGGAATCATTGTTCAGCGGAATAGAATATTGGCAAAGGAAATTATACTTTATGTTAACTTCTGGTGTAGAAAAATATTTGATATTTTTTTCTATTGAGTGAATTGTTTCAAATTTTGACCTAACCAAAGGGAAGACATTCCAATCTGGCCAGGAAAAATCTCAGACAAAGAGAAATAAAGTTCTAGATTATCTGAGTAGTGATTAGGAACAAAGAGAATTAGGAAAATTCTAGTCTGTTCTGCAAAAAATCGTGATATAGTTTCACGAGTTTTAAGTCAATCGAGATTGGTAATTTGAACACTATGCAGAACATCGACAAAAATACAGATAAATCTAAGGACTGTTCATTTAAGAAAGTGGACACGTATTTTTTAAAGCAATTTGTTTATTTTCGAACAAATTCATGAGTTCTCTTGAAATACATGGAAATTAAAGTAATCTCGACCAAATTCACATAATTTTCAACATTTATTGAGCATTCCTGGATAATGCTCTGACTTTTCTCTTGATGCCTCTTGATTCTGCCATGTTTCAACAAATTCGACTTTTTCCTTCTTAATCATCTCCAAAGTAGCTGAAGCATAGTGAGTCGATGTCAGGCCTGGCCAAAACAATGGAGGCTTGTTATACTTTCGGTATATGGGCAGAAGACG
Source organism: Aedes aegypti (assembly GCF_002204515.2). Classification (NCBI taxonomy): domain Eukaryota; kingdom Metazoa; phylum Arthropoda; class Insecta; order Diptera; family Culicidae; genus Aedes; species Aedes aegypti. The sequence continues at coordinate 90,333,695 of NC_035108.1, read as the reverse complement.
TTTTTAAATGCATTCAGTTCTGTAATTTTCGCCGTTGATTGAACCCGTTGTGAAAAATGTAGTACTTTTCATACCGCAGGAGCAATTTGCTCGCCACAAAAAACTTTTTTCCCAAATGTTTCTGTTCGGATGTATTGCACGTTATCATAAGCATCTGTTTTTGATACAGTGTTGAAAAATTGGAATTTGGACACTTCGCGATTTAAGCCAAATCTTGGAACGACAGCTTTTCTGAACACCATTTGTGCAGAATAAATCTGCGTGGCGCCATGTTAAACCGACCTATCGCTTGGAATTTACAACTGTTTGATGTCAACTTTCTTCTGCTGTCAAAATAAACACTTGAGTACACACTGAAACAAAATTTGAATTTTTTCCTTGAAATTTTCACACCAAAATGTTAACAATCAGGTGTCCACTCTCTTTAATGAACAGTCCTTAGTCTGACCTGCTTCAGGTGTCGTGGTAATCATCTCTCTAGAGATCCAAGATATCCTTGCCCGGTGTTGTGATCGTTTTCGTAAATTCGAGAGTCAAAAATCAAGATTCAAGAGATCGATGAATCAAGAAGCTGGGAGGGCGGACGGAAAGTCTCGATTTGATAGAAAATCGAAATTCATTCGCGAAGTTGATTATGTGACTAAGCCTGTGGAGATCCGAGAAATTTTTCTTCTGGAAGGCAAACGGTCAGTTCAAGCAATAGTAGGAGGTGTCAATATCTGGTTCATCATAGATACAGGTGCTGATGAAGATGTACTAAGTGAAATGGATTGAGGAAATTTGAAGCAAGTTGGGTTTGAAGTTTTCGGTATTCGCTAAGTGGTAAAATTATTCATACGTGTGGTTCGAACAAAGCGCTAGTGGTATTAGGTGAAGTTGATGTGAAAATTGCTATCAAAGATCAGTCCAACTTCACTACGCTTTACGTTATCAAAGATGGTAAATTTCTCAGATCGTTGTCTGATGATACTTTGCCTGCCACTAAAGATATGTGCGCATCGATTAAAAACGATAGAAGCATTCCTCCTGTTAAGATTGTTTTTCGGCGGATTACTGTTAATTTTGCTCACAGGTACTTGAAAGACTGCAAAATCATTTGGTGGAAAGATATATATTTTGAGGTGCTCATAGTTGAGATACAAGGCATACAAGATAGCTAATTTCAAGATGAAAAATTCAAATAACATGAAAACCATAAGAAATACAACTTTGGTATGTTGAGCAAAGTTGTAACAAATGATAAGTATAAAAATATTGTAGAACATAGTAGGCCAAAAAAACTAAAAAATAAAACACTTAAGACCAAAAAATGATTTTTTATTAAAAATACTCAATTATCTCCGCTCCTAAGCAAAACCGAGAAAAAGTTTGTTCGAATAAATTGTTTCTATGATCATTTGCTACAACATTGCTTAACATACTAACTCACGATTCCTTAAAACAAAAAAGTTGGCAAATACGTCACTCTTGCGATCATCGTAAAACATTTTTTGATCCGTATATTTTGTAGTACTGGAAATTCTGAACATATTCTCAGAAGAAACTATGGCTCCAAAATCAATAAATCTTGACGAAAACCTCATGTCCGCCTAAATTAGCTTCCTGGACCAGTGCTGTTAAATGTCAAAACTTTGAAAAATACAAAATGCCTATGGCACTCTCCCATGGGAAATATCGCATCAGCAAAAATTGCCAACCATTAGTATTTCGAAAAAAAAAATCACCGACAACATTGACAAGTCACATGATACTTATAGCATTTAACAGCTCTGCCGTTGGCCCGTATTGAAATGCCATTCAAACCATGGAGGAGAATTGCCATAGATTTTATGGAAGTATTAAATGGCATTCATCTTTTGGTTGTAGACTACCATTCAAGGTTTCCAGAGATTGAGATCATGACTTTTACAGGCAAATCTGACGATATGCAGATCACGCACCATCCGGATGTGGTTAACGCTCTAAACTTAGAAGCGATAAACTGTACAATCGATGACCAATTCGTCCCCTTGATGCTACAACTAGATAACTCGAAGATTGAAATATTGGCTTCAATATGTCAAAACATTTTTCTCAATTAGATCTAGAAAATATCCACAGCTCATAAGCGTGTGATTCAAAATACATAAAGTGAAGTTTTTTTTCCAATCATATTCTCTGCGATTAACCATCACCTTGTAAAATGGTCATATTTTCAAAGTTGCGCATCTAAAAATTTTGATTTTTGAGTTATCTAGTTGTAACATTAAGGGGACGAATTGTTTTTAAACATTTTATGAAACATGCGAGAGTTATCCTCATGATTATTCTGACGTTCTACATTTTATGGCAGGAAAGACATAAAAAAATTCGTGCACTGGTCACGCACGATAGTGGTGATTTGGTATTACTGATGTACGCAGTTTTTATATTTTAAAACTATAGGTATGGTTTCATGAGCCATTAATTTCAATTTCAAACCACTTGTCAAATTTGCTATTGATGGTTATGTTACAGCATAGTAGCATAACAATTTACCATTTTCATTGTAGAAGGAAGGGTCTATCTGGAATCGAAAGTTGATTCAAGAAGAGAGTATATGTTTTGGTTTCTTACGCACCAGAAAATATTGATTTCTTACATGCAGAAAATATTACTTTGGGGAGAGGTGAGAAAAAAATCTTGAAAATTATTTCGCGTGTTTAATGAGTAAATATTTGCAATATGGGAGGGAGTCAGATTTCTTTTCGTTTCAGAGAGCGAGTAATGGCGCTTAAGCCTAGGCTCTATAGCCAGGACACACGGAGGAAATACCTGTGCCCCATCCCACGAAGTGGACCACAAACAACAATGGAGTGCGCATCAACATTCTTAGCTTCGCCACTCCCAACGCTTTTGCCTATCTATCAATATGGAACGGTTGGTACGGTTGTCCCCGTTTCTTCCGCCACAGAATTTAAATTTTTTTCGTTTATTATGTTAATCATTCGTGAATAATCTGATCGCCTTTAATTTTCAAATTACCTTCAAACCCCAAGTCTGCACAGTGGGCCTGGCCATTTTAATATTTGTATCAAATCATTGATATGCTACAAATATTAGTGCTGACAAGAAAATACTGAAAGAAATTTTGGTATTTCCAGGATGCTTTTAAATATTGGCTGTGCAAGCACTGAGAATAGAATAGAATAGACATTATCAACGCTCGCAGGATAATTTGTTACTGGTGGCTTTTCGTACTCATGCTGCGTGCACTAGAGCAGCGAGCTCGATTTCGCGCACGGGATCATCTACGCCTAATACCTTCAGGGCCGTTGGGGGACCACTTAGCGTCCACGTACGGACTTCAAATTTTTACCTGAATTTTTTGTTACCAGTACGAGCACTTTACAATGACGAACTTATAACATTTCGCATTTTCGAAAAATAAGCGACGGCCTAAAATACTTAGTTGAAAGATTATAATATTATTGAAATCGACTGCTAAACACTTCTATGTTGAATGTTATTGGAATAAATTAAAATTATATAAAGTTACCCGCATAATTAGAATTATTTTTATGTTCAAATTAACAATTTACACATAATCATGAAAAATTGGTAAAATAGAAAAACTATTGGTGTAATTGATGAATCAAACTCAACAACCCGAATTGCATATGTTATCTTGAACGTTTTCAAGCAACTGAAAAATTAGAAGAAAATTATATTTGAACACTCATTTTTATTCAAATAATTTGAATCCAAGGTATACCTAATAATGACAAAAATAAAATGATATTAATTTAGAAGTGCACAGGTTGACAATGAAGCCACGCGACGCCTCTGATTTATTTAGTATGGAGAAACGGAGACTTTTAAAATTATGTAGAAAAAGGTACTTTGAGGACTTTTCCGAAAAATCCTCTCCCTAGCTGATAATTTAGGGCATGTACACTAGACTGATGCAAATTTTGAAGTTTTTGCTCCCCTATGCTTAAACGATGTCAATTATGATGAAAATGATCTTCCCAAAATTTGAAGTGATTCGGAAGAAATTTGATTGTGCACACGCTATTTGAAGTTTATATGGAAATTACTATGGAAAAGGCAAACCTTTTGTGTTCAGTCCCCTAACTGCTCGTCAAAATAATTTATGGAAAAGTGAACACACTCATCTCATGTGAAAACTTCCCAGCTACAACTTTGCCGAAGACCACATTTCGATGGGACGTAAGGATAATTTGTTATTATTGATAACAAAGTCTTAATCATGCTGAGATGATCATTCAATTACTTTCAGAGCAACACTGCTTTTTTGCTGTAGAACATAGTAGCCTGGATTACTTTGATCTATTCTTCCCGCCAGGAGCACCACTGTTGCCTGCCGAACAGTTGGTGGAGCATGCTACATGCAAACCAACTTTATGATGATGAATAACAATTTATCCTGAGGTCCAATCAGGACCTTCGGCAAAGTTGTAGCTGGGAGGATTTCGCATTAGAAGAATTTGTTCACTTTTCCATAAAATATTATGACGAAGAGATAGAGGGCTTAACACAAAAGATTGGCGTTTTCCATAGTAATCTCCATATAAACTTCAAATGGCGTGTGCACAGTCAAATTTCTTCCGAATCACTTCAAACTTTGGGAGGATGCTGTTTACCATAATTAAAATCGTTTAAGCATAGGGGAGCAAACATTTCAAAATTTGCATCACTCTAATGTACACTGATGTAGGAATTTTTTTTGTAGGAAAATAGGTGGCAAAGCCGTCTTCCGCATCACCACCCGCTGAATGGAGGTGCCAAGTAGTTGTTAAAACTAGTCCGTCTTCAATGATAAATATTCTTGTGATTTTCACTAAATTGAAGAACGGTGTCTTCATAAAAGTTGTTACCTAGTTCAAGGACTACCCCTTGGTGAGCCGTTTTTAAGGAATTCAACCGCTAGGCGGTTCTAGTGAGCATACAAACTATGCACAAACTCTACAGATATATGCTAGTATCTCAAGATCCTGATCACTCAGAAGGACTATTTCTTCGACAAGTTTGTCCAGGTTGAAAATTGCTGCCAATTAAACATTTTAGAACCCAGAAAGAGATCCAGAACTGATTGCGTCTTTGGAAAGTACCTCAAGGGCACTCTTTGTACAAGTCCAGAGATGCAAAATTTCTGAACTTGATTCTCATGAACCGGATGTCGCCATTTTGTTTTCAAGGCCGCTAACTTGGATTCCAAAATGTTTGAATGACAGCAATTTTCAACCTGGACCAACTTGTCGAAGAAATAGTCCTTCTGAATGACACAAGCATATATCTGTAGAGTTTGTTCTCTTTCCAACGTTTGGTAATAACGATTCCTCCATGTTTAGACTCTGACCTATTAATAGTTTTTGGTCATAGATCAATGTCACCAAAGTGATGCAATGAAGTGAATACACACAATATTACAGAGAAAAATGTTTGAAATGCAAATTTCAAATGCGGGAACACCAAACGCGGTAAGATTTTTAATAAGGAAGGCGAAGTCAAAGATTGGTTTTCTTTGCTAGGTTGGCGGTGATATGGATCATGATTGCCAAGTATCCTTTGGTTACTTTGTGTTACCGCATTTGAAGCTCTGTTAGACTGAATTTGCATGTCAAACGCAAACAGCAATACATATCCAACTGTAGTCAGCAAAATCATGTTTACACTTATTTTTGCACCATGTGCAATCACCCGATTCTGTTTTGCACGGGGAATGCGTACCGTTTAAAAAAAGTTTTCAGTTCAAAATTTCGAAAACCGTGCAAAAAAAAGTAACACCAATTCTCGACGTTTCATGCAAAAATAAGGTTTTGGCGAAAAAAAATGTATGGAAACATTTTTTCACGGCCGTGCAAAAAAAAATCCATGCAAAAACAGAATCGGGTGTATACTATACTAAAAAATTCAAACTACAAGAAATGTACCCTAGGCGTCTGAAATATCAAAATAAAATCTTGCTTTTCAACAGAACATAGGAAAACTTTTTTTTCATATTGACACATGTATTGAGTTCTTCGGTACTCCAATCCACATGGTTTCAAATTAATTAACTAAACACGCGTGGTAAAGATGGGTAAGTTATGAGTGAAACTATGAAAAAGATTCTCGTGCTTAGGTGGGATTCAAACCCACGACTATTGTACCTTAGTGGAATTATTATATAGTACTAAATATGGTTTTTTATATAGAAATACTTTTATATTTTGTGGATCGTATTATGTTGTGAAAGTATTGATTAGGCACGCATTATAAGTAAAGCTGAGGACCATTGCCGTAGAATCATATTCATGTTACTATTATATAAAATTCATCTATCTCGGATAAGAAACCTCCGTCTTGGTTTCCGCTTCTATTGATTCTTATAGAAGCTTCAATTTGAATGGACCGGAAATGGGATACCCCGTTCCCGTTTCAACACTCAAAACAGCCAGTGGCACTAATAGAAGTGAGCGTGAAAACCACAATTCGACACGATTGAAAATGCTTACAAACCAACCGAAGATTGGTCACAACGGAAGGGTGGGAAAAACGTTTAACGGAATTTGGATGAAAAGTTAAATCTTTTCAGGTGTTCTTGGGAAAGGATCGACGTGAGCAGGCCTCTCAAAAATGTCCAGGTTGACAAAGTCTAAAACGACTTTGGAATAAAAGCAGCCGAAAAAACGTTCCTATTTCATATTTCGAGACATTTTTGTCTGCTATTGTGTGGGGGTTTTCACCGGCCGTGGAACGTTTACGTCACAGCCAAGAAAGCGAGAATTCCATGCGGCGCTCGGTAGAGGGATGTGTGGAAGTCAGTGCCTGGAGCTGAGCAACCATTTTAAGCAAAAGGTAAAAGGTGGGAAATATGAAAAACTTTTTAGATTTCCGTTGCAGAGTTTTCGGGAGATTTTTCTTTTCCGAGCAAGGGATGATTTAAATTCGGATGTAATCGTGCTTGAGTAGGGCCTCCACAAGTGAGGGAATGTTACGCAAGATTGAAAAAGTTGTTTTGGAATACTTTGAAGGACTTTCGACGTACGTTGTGTTTAAGTGGCGAGGGCGTTGCTGATGTTTTGTCGGTTAAATTTAATTTCTTCATCACGTACCGGAAAGTATTTCGGGAAGCTGGTACTTTCAACGTGGAGAGGGCAATTGTTTTGCGAAGTTTTTCCAAATTATTTGACTTCTATCGTCAGCAACAGTCAGCCCTAACATCGGCTGGGGAAGGAATTGTTTTTGTAGGAAAGCGAATTCTAAGAAGGTTGAACTTCAACAAATCAACCCACCCATCGGGAGCAGGTATCCCACATCTGGAATGGAAGCAACAGGTTAATATACTATGTTGCTGACCTATCGTTCTGCGGAAAATTAAGATGAATTTGCTCCAAAACTGATGATTCCTCAAGGGAAACTAAATTTACACGACTTTATTATTGAAGAACGTACATCCCCACAGAACTAACATTTATTGCTTCAAATAATTTTGTTAATGACGAGACTGATGAAATTTAGTGAATAATTAAATAAATCTAATACATAAAGGAGAACCTGCTTTGCTGTCATTTTTTGATCCGATACTGTATGTACATTAGAGTGGTTCAAAAAATCGTTTTTGCTCCACACCGCTCATTCGATTCTAGATCAAATTTTGAGTGTCCTCCCAAAATTTCAGCTCATTTGGATGAAAACTGAGACTGCACAAGCCCTTTAAAGTTTATATGGGAATTACTATGAGAAAAGCAACCAATTTATTCAATCGGTCATAGTGTTTGCCCATGTGCTCTTGGGGTTTAGAGCTACGTTGATACTGTGAGATACATTCATCAGCTACAACTTTGCCGAAGACCGTTTTTAAATCGGACGCCTCAGTAATTAGTTATTAATTTATATCCAGTCACAAATTCTTCAGCAGTGCTCATTTAACTTCTGAACAGGCAACATTGCTGCACCTGGCGCGAAAGATAGCACGCAGAAATCATGGCTACTATGTTTTACTGCATATATCCAGTGATGCCTGCAGAACAGCCCAATAATTACAGCTAAAGTTTTACAACTCATTCAAAAATCAATAACTAATTACTTGGGCGTCCGATTTAAAAACGGTCTTCGGCAAAGTTGTAGCTGATGAATGTATCTCACAGTATCAACGTAGCTCTAATCCCCAAGAGCACATGGGCAAACACTATGACCGATTGAATAAATTGGTTGCTTTTCTCATAGTAATTCCCATATAAACTTTAAAGGGCTTGTGCAGTCTCAGTTTTCACCCAAATGAGCTCAAATTTTGGGAGGACACTCAGGATTTGATCTAGAATCGAATGAGCGGTGTGGAGCAAAAACGATTTTTTGAACCACTCTAATGTACATACAGTATCGGATCAAAAAAATGACAGCAAAGCAGGTTCTCCTTTATGTATAAGATTTATTTAATTATTCACTAAATTTCATCAGTCTCGTCATTAACAAAATTATTTGAAGCATAAAATGTTAGTTCTGTGGGGATGTACGTTCTTCAATAATAAAGTCGTGTAAATTTAGTTTCCCTTGAGGAATCATCAGTTACATTGTACATGCTTCGTTCAAATAAGGTGCCGTAAAACTTGTCAATAAAGTACTCAGCATTGATCAAAAACAAGTAGTTTGTAACTGTTGTTTGCTATCGATTGACGGGGAAGTGCAAGAATGAAATAGTTCCACCATAAGGATTGAAGATTGAGTTCCATATTGTAGATAGCTGTTGAAGTTCTCTTTCGAACGATTACGATGCTCCACGCAGTGACTATATTCGCAATTTCCGCAAGGGGACAGATAAAACCGACAAAAACACTTGAGCTTGAATTGATGAATACGAAGAAACAGTTTTGCCTGGTTCCGTGAACTTGCTGTTTCCATGTAACATCTACTAAAACCATGCGGCACCATGCGTCTCCACCCTAATCTCTATGAATACACATCACATGGCACAATGTGGCGTCAGTGGATCATAAATCATCATTACACCACGCTGGCAGCTAGCAAATGACCTGTCAGCGAAAGTCTTTTCCTCCACAGCATGGCACTCATGTCGTCACGACAATACCATTTCAACTCGACAATAGCTTCAGTGTTACCAACCCTTACGAACCCCACAGCTGATTTGAAGCATCTATAGATACTCTCGTGTGAGACTTCCGTGCTCACAGCTTTGATTTGGTGTTTGCTTGAAATACGGAACGAATGTGGATCATTTCTCGTTAGACAAGAGTTATCAAATGGGGTCCGGGGAGTTCAATTCCGTTACTTATGCGACTTCTTAAGAATAGAATGGCTGTAGTAAACTTCCCCGATGTTTATTTGAGTGCAAAAGTTGATAGCAGATTACAGTTTCCAGTAGGAACATGGCCCATTATGAAAGAGAAAGATCGCACGAGGAAGGAAACGAATCAGACAAAGAAGTAAAAATCGTGGCAAGAAATTTCTTGATTGCTTCATCAAAAATTCTTTCCCTTGAGGCTTTTTGAGTCAAATTTACTCGGTAAAAAATAATGACACTCCAAAATATGCACGTATACCTGGAACCACGAAAGTGTCTAGCTTGAATAAACAAAATATTTTCATTCGCAGGGTTTTAGTATATGGTCTAACCGCTACCAAGTTTTGTAACAATAATCGTAAAGGCAGAAAAATGGGATAGAATTGCGAATATAAATTGTGAAATAACAAAATTTTTCAACTGTGTCCAACCTCACTCGGATAGGATTTGGATCATCATTCAGAAAGGGTATTTTGCTGTTTCCTCTCTTTCTCTGGCACCGTCTCTCCTTCAGGATCAGATGGGATAAGCTGACAGGTCCATTAATTCATCGCACGACTAGCAAGGAAACGAACGTCTATCCGCCGGTGTGGTAGCAGCCATTGGTCACACGCTGATCGACACTTGGACTGTGTTTGTGTTTGTGAGCCACCGAATGGATTCAAGCTGTTTACCGATGTAATGAAAACGAATGCCATCAATGGGATTTGGCTCGGCAGATGGTGTTTTTCTGGTGTGAAAAGACGTTTCCATTTGACGGGAAATCTCTACACTTGATTGTTTGACGATGACACGTGTGGTGTTGGATAAGTGGCGGCATTGAATGCTTTTCTTCTTGGAATCACATCTCAACTGGAGGAGAGTCTGCTTCTTTCTTCTTTTTATTTCTGGCAAACGTCCCAGCTGGGATATAGCCTGCTTCTCAGCTTAGTGTTTTATGAGCACTTCCACAGTTATTAGCTGAGAGCTTTCTTTTAAAAAAAAATTTACAATTTGTGAGTATATCGTGTGGCAGGTACGAGGTTACTCTATGCCCTTAGAGAAAAATCGAGAAAATTTCCATCAAGAAAAGATCCGCGACTGATGGGTTTCAAATCTACGACGCTCAGCTTGGTCTTGCTGAACAGCTGCCCGCTTACAACTACGGCTATCTGCCCTGATCTGATAGGTATAACAAAAGTTATACCCACCAAAATGTTGACTGGGTTGTAGCTAACCAAAGGTGTACAAAAAGTACCTGGTGAAATTATAATCAGAGTATCCCTTCTTCAAAATGATCATAGATTATTTTCTAATCAGATAGACGGCCGTTTCTTGGATTCATGTTGTTGTAGTGATTATTAACATCATTGCTGCAAATAGCTTCTCACAAATTTTGCCTTCTTCCTAAAAAAGGCTATTCTTTTGAGTTATAGATTTAAAAGCTTGCTCTGTTTGGCTTTCATAAATATTAAAGCTGCTATAATTTCAATCATAATTTTTCTCTTCTTTCGAGTATAGACATTTATTAATGTTCAACCTACTCAAACTTTCCCTCATAGGTCCGCATTCTGACGTGGCAGGCGGCATTGTTGCCTACCAGCTCTTATACACTGAGTATATCTGTTAGTCCCTAGCAGTCATCTGGTTGGTTATTTATGTAAGTGTAGCCAGTGATGCATTTAGAACTGATTGCAAACCAAAAGTGAGCGGATCCCGAGCCAAATTTGCACGAGAACGCAGTAGTCATCAATAAACTTGCGAGCAAGAGCCAGCCGTTGCTCAAGAACGGCTCGTTCAGTTGGCAATTATGATCGGAGCTCTCGCTTGGGAAATAAAGGAATGAATCGCCGTAAACTTTCATGAAGAGAAAAAAAAACATACAGTCCTTAATATTATGCATATCAAAAACATAGCTTTGCAATAGATTTTTGGCGTTAATCAGTCAACATTTATTGGGTTCAATTTTCGGCTCGCACGGGTTCATGAGCTGAACAATGTTCAAGTGTACTTGATCGCGCGTTCAACAAACTGAACTGAAACGCGAATTGAACGCGTTCAAATGCATCACTGAGTTTAGCTGATCTGACGATACTGAGATAACAATCACGGGCGGCCAATCAAGCTCAAGCTATTGTGTACAGAAAGTATGCCACTAAACTTAAATCTAATATAATAAATCATATTAGCAGTTTTGTACGATTTGTGCCAAACTTTTAACGAGTTCAAACGAGTTTTTTTTTTCTAAAATAGAGCTTTTGGAACGATAACCATCATAAGTTTTGTTAAATTGAAGCAAAATATAGATTATTATAGATTAAGCTTCATTGATGTCATATTTTGTAGAATTTTCTGAAACGGTGTAAAGAATAATGATACGTAGGATACACGAAACATAATAATCGATTGATTGCTTTGGTAACTGCCAATGAAAATCAAAACAGAAAAACATTTTTTCATAATACAGAAAACATAGAATTCCTCAAGAATTCAAAGTGTTTTGCTATAATTGTATTGTACAGTACTCTAGCTGAAGCTACTTGAACTGCAGAACTCAATTTTTTTACGAAATAAAAAACACCTCTATTTTCTTTTTCTGACCTAATTATAATCTACTGCCTAAATAACTCAATTTAATCGTTCAGACGTTTGTTTTTATATAAGCATTAAAATCTATTTTTATGTTATATACGAATTCTTGTAAAAAACTTCTGCAAAAAGAAAACATACCGTAAATTCGGGTGTAATTGATCAGAAGGGTGAAATTGATCATCGTATCACACGATTTTATATATGTGTAATAGAGCACAAATATCAATGTAAGCTGCAGTAAATGAACGTTGTTTGTCATAACTATTGTCGAATTGTGTGTTGTAAAGTTTGTTGCAATGAAGAATGTTTATTACTATGAAAATAACGTAAAAATTCAAAATCATGCACGGTACAGTATTAACAAACACCTATAAACTTCTATTTCTAAGCAAGGATTTGAACATAGTATAAACCTGAGAGTTTGTGAGGATGCTTGAGATATATCCGCAAACCAGATTTCATCATCAAAACTCGTACCAATTAGCTCAAATGGTTGAAATAATTGAATTTCTGTTGGATATCATTGATTGTGAACCATAAATCTGTTCAGCATTTCAATCAATCATAACATCTTCTAGCATATTTTATTCGTCCGTAAGAAGTAAAACCAACCACAATATTTCTTAATAATGGAAGCAGTGGTTAAAAGGCTCTACAGATGAGGGAAAAAAAGAAGTAAAATGTTATTCGTATTCATAGAATCGTTGATTCATAACTGTGGGGCAATTAAACACGTACCACAGTTATGAATCAACGATATGACGATTCCGAAAGAAACGCCAAAACGTATAGGGTAGAAGTACCAATTATGGCAATAGTGGGAACAAAAAGAGATTTTTCTTGTTGTTTCACTTAACCTCGATAAGAACATGCGTGCAATAAGCTTCGAAAAATGAACATTTGAAAATTTTACCTCACACATATGTCACCTTCTTAGCAGTTTGCTTAAGGACACCCGTTACGAAATTTATGTTTTCATCCGGAAAAACTGCTTCAACCGGTAAATTTATGTTGCCTAGTGAGAACGAATGAATAAATTTAACTGTTGAGCAATCAAATCTACTGTTTTAAGTTGGAAATCGTGTTATTTCCACTATGTCGATAACAGGTACAAAAAGTGTATGAGAGCCCAATTATGGCAATACTCTGGAGGCGGTTTGTTTACATTTTTTTTATCAGTGAAATAAAGGAAGTAAAGCTATTTTACGGGTGACTTCCACGACGGGACGGTTCGGTAAGGCATTAACTTCATGTTTTGTATTCAATTACTAAGATTTTTCAATCACACGTTCGAAAACGTTCGCAAGCGGAAGATGCTAATTTCATGGTAGAGAGGGGTTTTCAGCGACACTCGATGTTTGAATTTTTGCTCTTTTTTCGTTAAACATAGGCACTGGAAAGGTAATGTGAGTTTATCATGGCTGTTTTGTTTTTATCATAATTTGCATGTTCACTACATCTCGAAAAATTTGTTTGCTCCCATAAACCTATTGCAATAAACTGATTTAACATCTATTTAACACATTTTTTTGGAAAATTTTATTAGCAATCACTTTATTACATATTGAAATTGCATTATCATTCTCTCTGGATGGCGTCTGAGTTCATTTCGTGCAAATATTCGATAGTCCATAATTGGTACACCTTTATGTCGAATGCTAGGAACGCTATTGCCATAATTGGTACAAAGACAACATTTTTAAAATCAATTTTTAGAAGCTTAAAGTCAATTTAGTACTAAAACTGTTTAATTCCACTGTTTCGCAAGGCTTCAAACTAGTAATTAAACCCAACAAGTCATGCTTACGTTTTAGAAACGCGGTCAAAATTTGATTTTTATCCATACTGCTGACATATTGCATCCATAATTGGTACACCTACCCTACTTTCACTAACACACCATTCGTTTGCTACACAGATGAATTGCTTCTATAGTGTTCTGATCCATAATATGAGTCGATTTGATCCATAATAAGGACCCTCCTGTTCCACTGATCCACATCTGTGGGATGGACAACGTTTGAAATATCTTTCGAAATCGACACTTTTTCGTAAACAACCGCGATTTTTTATGTGTATTCTGGAAAACAATTATATTCGGCATTGCCAGGCGGGTAATTTTATTTTGTACAAGGTCACCATGATTTGTAATCATATTTTATTCGAAAAAATGACCCTTAGCTGATCCATAACTGTGGGGTGACTGTAATTCTGGCATTCCCTGAAACACTTAATTTAAAATGAAATGTTTTTCTTTATTGTTTCTGCTTGTTCTTGAGTGTAGGTTAAATACCTACATACATTTAGCTGAAGTTTTGATGACAGACCTTTTATATACTGTGTAAGGAGTGTTTATGATTTTACAGGCTTATAGAATTGGGAGTGCTAGTAATCTATGGCTATCGAAAATTGTTGTTTTTTAGGTAAAAGCTGTTTGTTTTTCAATACTTTGCTGAAATTAAGACAGCTTTTTCCATCAAACGTGCGATATCGCATTAGAATGCCAAATATATGTTATTGTTGTTTCACAGCGTTGGGAAAATAGTAAAATCTCGAATCTTATGCTTGAGTTATTTCATGCTTGAATTGTAACTCACCCAACTCAATCGGAGTGCATGAGTTAAAACTGATCGTACGGATTGGTATCAAGCTAATTTTATTCAAATTCTCCAATTCATAAGGTTTTTTATGTTTATGTACTATTGAAAAAGGGGTTTTCAGGTTCAGGTTTTTTGGAATGCAGGGAAACTGCTTATGAACTATTGAAAAAGCTTTGTTGGACCATAGGAGTATAAAGATGTGAGTTCAGGAGTTAGACCTGACCGCACGGAATGTTATCATGGCCATTTGACCCAAATTCTCAATTTTTTTAAGTTTTTCATATGGTTCATCACATTTTATGCAAGGAAACCATTGGGAGTCGTGGAATTGAAGCCCACCAGAACGATTCTATTATTTTTCACAATTTTACATCTTAATTTGTTCAAATTGACTTTTGTGTCTACGACCTATTAAACTCGAACAAAGTGATGGGTCAACAGTACTTGAAAAAATAAAATAAAATAGATTTACAGGTCAATGAGAACCAGCTTGTTGAACAATTATTTCCCATGTTTTATTATTGTTTATTTTTACCACTGTATGTGGTAGGTTCAGCTAGAAGGATTAGCTAATTATTGGAAAGTTTTGATGAGGATGCAAAAATTTATCATTGCCAGAGGTTTCCATATTTTTCTTCTTTTTTTTAATAACCTTCACTTCTTTCAAACCAGACCCCCAAAAATTAACGAAAATGTTTTCAGTTGATTGAATTGGACTAACAAAGTTTACCACTTCTGAGTTACATTATATTTCCTCTTAAAACGCCGGAATCGAATTTTAACTTAATTGCTTGGATTTTTGATTGATATTATATTATTTTTTGTTCTTTTCTCTTGTTCAATACGGAAATAGAGTTATTTAGTAAAAACATAATAAATAAAAAAAGAAATTATTTTCAGTTTTAGGGTACAAATAACAGGAATCACGTAGAATCAAAATTCATCCTGTTTCTAAATTTTCGTGATTACAAATATGCTTCCATTGAACATTAATGTATGCACTGTTTGCAATCATAAACAATCAGTTGCCCACCGGTAGTCGTTTGATGTCATTGTTGCTTGCAGTTGCTTCTGCTTCGGATACATACAGCATGAAGTAGTGGAGTTTGGGGTGCCATCCTAAGCAATTTTTTCCAAAGCTTATTTAATTCACTAATCTAGCCACATAATGTTCGTTTCTCATCTTCTAATGAGCAATATGTAATTTAAAATGGAAAAAAGTAATAGTATCAGTTTTGAAGGTTCTCAAATAGTATTCAAAATAACGCATTTTTCAACATTATCGCAGACGGGACAAGACAACCTCCGAATAAATATCAAATAATGCCATACGTAAACTAACAGGTGTTCAAAATAAAGAGTAGATTTTTCAGGCATATAGTAAAAAACATTATTTTTTTTCGATGATTTCAGTATTTTTTCTAAAAACATATTTTTTGTTATTCAAAAAAAAAGAAAAACTCAATTAATATAGGAGTAGGGGCTCTGATCAGCCGTGCGACGCAACTTAGTCGCTCTTACAAGAGGTTTGGACCTCACTGACGTTCATCTTTTGGATTCTCGAGATCAACTGCTTCGTATACTTGACCCGCCAAATATTTCTGTACACTAGGGCACTGAGAGAGCCGAAAAAATCCTCAATGGGATAGCACTGGGGCGAGTTGGTCAAGTGACTTTCTTGCGGTACGTACGGTAAAACCATACAACACGCTTACTGTGTAGACGCCATCTTAGATTGAACTGACAGCACCCAAGCGAAAAGAAACGTGCAACTAGAGTCCAAAGAGCAACTTTCTTGGAGAGAGAAAAAAAAATACGCTCTTTACTTTCATCACAGAAAGGTATTGAATTCATTCTCATTTTTACTGAACACCCGTTAAGAATTTCTATTTATTTTGTTTACAAAGCAGAGTCTAAGTGGCAGTTAGAGATATAATTTAAAATTGATCATCGCCATACGGAAATGCTCTTTATCAACTTGTAAATTCAACAGAATCATAGTGACCGCCTGAAATTTTTGTTTTTACCTCTATTCCATAAAAGACATATTTTTTAACTTCACAAAAACGAAATGCTGCTTTCATGTTTACTAAAATTGTTGTTTTCAGGTATTCATTTGAAATTAGAAGCTAGAATAGTGTTAAATAATTGCAATCAGGGGATAGGACGCGAAGGCGATTGAAGTGCATTGCAATTTATTTTACAAAGAGTTTTTAACACACCAAAAACATATTGAAATAAAATGTTCGGAAACAAATCGCGTTGTGACCATAAAGATCAGATAATCCTCTTCTCCACAAGTACACCCACTACCGATGCATCATCTTGGTTGACTATTAACATTAACTCGCAGGAATTCATATTTGCTTAAGATTTATTCAATACTCTTTATTACAGGTGGCACACTTGCACCGAAAATTAAAAATTTCAACTAAACAACATTTTGCGTGACAAATAAAATTCTTTTTTCGCTCAAATGACACAAAAACTCCCAAATTGTTAGTTGCTCTATGAATCGTACATTACAAAAATCTGAACTTAAACCGCAGTATTTAACTAACTAAGACTAATATTAATCCCTCTACCAGCAGCTTTATTTTTTTACCGCTTAAAAAGTTTACAAATCGCGATAACTTTTTTTTGCAACATTTTGTCACAACCTCTCAAAAAACTCCTCTACTTTCAGAATATGTATCGATATTCACAATTGGTCATCCGGATCCGTAGATATTCCAAAATTCCTTGGGGGACCGATGCGTAGCCATCAACCACGTAAATATCTCAGGCTACAGAATTTTTATCGTATTCGGATTTTCACTCCTCGGAATGATACATTAATGCAAGTATGTTGTGAAAAAAATAAGCAATTTGGTTCAGCCGTCTTTGAGTAATGAGCATTTATGTTTCTGGTACCACACTGGACAAATAAAGATCTTGAAAACTTCAAAAAAGCCTCATATCGTAATTTTTGATTTCTCCAAAAATACTGAACCGATTTGTGTGATTTTTTAAGGGTAGCTTCTTATTACCTGGAATTGTATAGTACATATTTTATTTTTTTATTTTTTGATAAATTGACCAAAAACAAAATGGCTGCCAAAGACATTTTACATGGAGAATATCGGTCCTCCAAAGAACATCGTAATATCTTTAAAACTAGATCACCAATAATTAATATCGACACGGATTGTTATACTAGAAGACTTTTTTGAGGTCTTGTGAAAAAATGCTGCCATAATATTGAGAAACAAAAAAGTTATCGCGATTAAAATATATTTTTAGCGGTAAAAAAATGAAGCTGCCGGTAGAGGGATTAATGATAATCCACTGATATTTGATTATATAGACAAAACTAAGTGAAAAAATAATATTTTGATCATTCTACTCAGACTTATGAGGAAACATATTGCTACAACCCAAAGAAAAATTACATTTACTGGTTGTTGTGTTTAGTAGGGGTGGCCTACTTGCCCCATACTCCGCTATATATCGCTGAAGCGTAACGCTTCCTATATTACCTTGTCTTTTATTCTTGAAACATGAACAAAAGAGCAAATCTATCATATACACATTCCGCATCGAGCCGCACACAGTCACATATTGTCCCCATCGGGTAGCACATTACGGCCCAGTTCGATGGTTATTATTAATCTTCTAAGATTCGGGTCAGCAAACAGCGAAACAATGGCCAATTTTGTGCGATTCCGCTCTCCACGAATGGATGATAACGAGCCGGGCATTCGCTATCTGTTTTATAAGATTAACAGCGTCGGAACTGGACCGTTATCACTTTTTCCAATCATCAGTCTTCATTAAACGGGACGTTGCGCCGTCTAAAGCAATTACTGTTTTGTGGTTCGTTATGGTGT
Source organism: Aedes aegypti (assembly GCF_002204515.2). Taxonomy (NCBI): domain Eukaryota; kingdom Metazoa; phylum Arthropoda; class Insecta; order Diptera; family Culicidae; genus Aedes; species Aedes aegypti. Next base: position 90,315,390 of record NC_035108.1, on the reverse strand, counting down.
TTCGTCAAGCATTAGTGATGAAAATTTGATGATGGTAGCTATTTTACCTCTTTCCTGTTTCATCTATGTTGGCAGAGAGAGAAAACTTTGGAAGAAAGTTTAAGCTATTCATAGCATCTAAGCTAATATTTGTCTACTCCAAGTGAAGCTTTTAAATGGGTTGATGTGAACAGAGGAGAGAATGAGGATTGGAAAGTATTGGAAACATCGTCAACTGCTTGTGCTTTCACAGAAGAATGAGGAAGAAAACTTTTGCATATTTTATTTCAGTTTAAGATTTTGTTTTCCTTGATTTGTGATAATTTTTCAGAAGCCTAGTGATATTTCTTTGCATCATGGAAAACACCTTGGCATGTTCTGATGGATTTTTGGTGCTTACAGATGATCGATGTTAAGTCAGGATGGACCAAGTTATTTCACTAATTTAAAACAAAACGCACTTCAACAATTCGGAACAATAACTGTTAGGTAATTTTACATTTTTATTTAATTTCATTTTGCTATCAACATCAATATGTAATATGTTGACATTAATAACACCAATTGAAATACCACTCGATAGCACTAATAACATTTAACATTGCTGTTCATATTATTGATTAATCGATCAGTGAAATATAATTGACCGATAAGTCCACACCACAATCGACGTTTATAAAAAACTTTGGTAACATTTGAAATTATGCAAATATGATCTCAGCATCACTCTCCTTATTCAACCCATGTTAATAAGGAACATCAACACCGAGTAGCTAGTGTTTAACATTTGAACAAAGATCGCCGTGGAAATGGAGAATATTCCCACACAATCAATGGCTAGGCTATGACGAGCATTAATCCAGATTATCATCAGGCTGGTTCGCATTTCCACGTACGTTCGGTGGCTTTGGCGTGCATAAGGAATTCCAGCGCAAATATCATACAATTCATTCCCCATGGATTCAGCCTGTGAGAAAAATTGAAGAAATTATTGTGTGTTAGACTATAAGGACCGCACCTACATCGTCCTGAATTGAATCGACCAGCTGGCACCACCAGTAGCACTCCAATAAGGTCACCACCACCGAAGAAGCAAACGTCAGCGAATAGAACTCGAATCCTTGGTGATGGGTCACGTACAACATGGTCCCGATGAAAAACAACGCGTAGTAGTAAATCATGAAAAATGCCATTCCCAAAAGTGGACGGATCAACTCTATGTTCCTGTTAGAAGACATATGATAGCTAGACATCAGATCATCTTTGTGATATTTCGTAATTAACTACCTGCGCAACTCAGCTTGTTTGTAGAGAAATACTTCAAGTTCTTTTTTCAAGAACTTGCAATGGTCTTCGACAGATTGAATTGATTTGGCCTGACGCGTTATTTGTTCGAGCTTATGAGTTAATATCTTGAACTCAACACGTAGTCCCATTAGAAGCACACCCAACTTAGTCGTGCAGCACAAGTACTTGCTCAACCAAATCAGCGGCATCCAGTTAACGAATAGAAAGTTGGCTAACCATCCTGTAATGCCAGATCCAAGCGACGACATGGCCGGCGGCAACTTGAACAGCTTGTTCCGTTGAGAATTTGGAAAGGCAAACAAGATTTCATCCACAATGAGCACTCCAAGCACCCAACGAATCATAACCAAAGTTGATCGCAAGAATTTTCCCCGAACCGTTGAATCGTACTGATCTTCGCCAGAACTCATCGGTTTGCTTCTGATGAAGTGTTCCACCTCATCAACCGAATTAGCGTGGTAAGTCAGCAGAAGTATTTTGATGTACGCCGAACCCATCCCAACAATCTTTATTAGACAAAACGCAGTATCCATAACGTCGTTCTGTTCGGCGACAACATGAGCCGCTTGCAAAATCATCACCATTGAGTGATAAGCAGAAATCAGATGTACCAAATATCGAACGGGACGTTCCCAAGTCCAGTCGACAGCCAATTGAGTTCGAATACCGGCACATAGAAGCAACACGTTCAACATACCGAAGGCTGGCGGGTCCTTTCGACCAAAAATGGTCAACTTTGGCTGTGAAATCTTTCCACTTGAGGCTAATTCGTCTCATCGCAATTCTCAGCGTAACAATCATCAGCAAACCGGTTCAAGTAACTTCTAGAATCTTAATGAACTTTTATTCTTGAGTCGAACCAAAAGAGGCCTCCGAAACAAGGGTCTTTCCTGATGGAGCTGAGAAGCCAATCAGATTGTTTTGACAGGTGATTGAAACACCTCCTGCCCGCTCCAAGGGGCGCAAATCTGTTTCATGTTTTGATTTGCGAGGTGACAACAATGCAATTTAAGGTGTCAATGGTAAAATTCTGGGACGACAACCTTGGCTTATGAATAGAGGAGCTATTCGCTTTCTCTTCTGACTCTACATATGAAATGCTGATAATAAAATAAATCATTCCAAGTTAACTTTTGGGGCTCATACAATAATTGTACAATGTGAATTCTTTAACAAATTTCTTTAGAAACTCCACTTAAAACTCTTTGAACATTTCGCTGGTGAGGGATTCCTCCTTTTGTCCTATCAAAAAGTACATCCAAAATTCTGCTTGGGAAATGTTTTAAGAGCCAGTTCGCGAGAGCCGCAACCCCTTCTTGTATTGATGTTCTCCGATCAGGCTGAAATTTTCAGGGATTGTTCTTCTATATAAAAGATGATGTTTTGCAAAATTTTAGATTTTTATATTAGGGGGAAGTGGGACAAAATGACCCCCAATTATTTCATGTCACTAAACATGCAAAATCACAAAAACTGATATAACTATAGTAAAAGTGCACGGATTATGTTGAAATTTTGCATGAATACTCTACGTTATATGAACTTTGAAATTGGCATGGTATATGGATTTTGAAAGTACTTCAAATCGAGAAAAATGAGTTTTTCATAAAAAAATTAGTGATTTTCAAATCGATTTTTTTCTTACCAACCGAACTAGGTCAAAAAACTAAATATGACGTTTTGTAGGGTAACTCATGGGCTTTCATTTGAGGTGTAATCCAGATATGCCGTTTCAAAAATTTTCGAAAAAAAAATTTTTTTTCGGGGTAGTGTTTGAACTTGAGCCATTTTGCGAGAACCGCAACCGCCTTGTCTAGAGAGGTTGTATTGATGTTCTCCGATCGAGCTGAAATTTACAGGAGTTGTTTTCCTATATAAAAGAATATATTCCGCAAAATTTCAGATTTTTATATTAGGGAGAAGTGGTACAAAATAACCACTAATGATTTAATATATAAAAACATACAAAATCAATTAAAGTAATAGCGATAGTAAAAATGCACGAAATTGCATGAAATTTGGCATGTTTAATTAACGTTATATGATCTTCAAAATGAACATGGTATTTGGATTAGAAATGTGTGTCAAATTGATAAAAAAAATCTGTTTTATTTTTTTTTTAATAAAATTAGTTTTTTTTTTAAATCGACTTATATTTTTGTCAATCGAACTAGTTCAAACAACTAAATATGAAGTTTTGTAGGGAAACTCAGGAGCCTTCATTCGCGGTTTACCGTAGTGAATGAAAATTCGGACGGTACCAATATCCGGACACTCTGATAATATTTACCAATAAAATGCTAAATTGACAACATAGCTGTTTTTGTAGTTATTACGACGTATTGGCCTTTCGGAGGTCTGTTCAACAAACTGATCAATGTCCCCGATGAGATCAGCTCAAAGGTATAAATTTATTGGTTAGAGATAATCGTATAGCATATTTTTATTACTTACATTTGGTCTCTTACTAGGCAAACAAATTCAAATTTTTAAATTTAATATAGGGTAATTCAGGTCGCTATCTGTAATTATTCAGTTTTAATAAGCATATAGTAATAATATATAAATTATAATTCACTTAATAAACGATTTTGCATTCACATCGATCAATCAACAATGAGAAGTTATTTTTTTCAATTCTCATTCCCCCACTTGACATTTCCCCTAGGCGCTCGAGGGGCGCTTAGATGGAGGCAATCGTCGCAGCAGTAGTGATTGTAACATAATAATACACAAAGTTATAGTTTAAAAGTTTAGTGACACCACATTGAAAAAATATGCTGTAAATATGGTTTAAAAAAGTAAAAAGAGGCTGTCCTGAATTGGAGCCCAATGTTTTTGAATCCAGACATTGTATTGGAATTGTATGTTTCGATGCCATAAGTACACAATTATCAAATAAAACTGGAATAATATTTTGAACATCATCAAAACATGAGTAATATGTAATAAGAACAATACTGTGCGTCGTTCATTGAACCAATCAGTGATGATTGCAGTTTAAACCACCAACATGTCTGTCCAAACAACTAAATCACAAACATTGCTTACACAGTATGTGTTCATTACTATTCAAAAAGAAACCCATTTGGCAGAACTACACTTTTTATAAGGGAAAAGTGGGTCAAAATGACCCCCAATATTTTTGTGTCGGAAAACACACAAAATCACAAGAGCTACTGTACCGTTTAAACGGATTGTACTGAAAAATATGTTTTTTTTTTGTAAAAAGCACACAATTTTCCGTGGAAATATGCAATTTTTAACAATATTCGTCTCTCTTTTACTCTTTCGAGAAATTTGCAAACATCAAAATTCCATTCAAGATATAAACAGTACAGTGTCTCATAGCAGCAATATGTGCAGTCAGTCTAAACTAAGCTAAACTCAATTATTTACAAATTGATCTCTAGCAAACATACCATCATACACACATACATGTGACTCTTCTAATCAAACCCATCAAACATTATCCAAATTAAAAAAAATGCGGTAGTTGATTCCCATCCAAACAGCGTGAGAAGAAACAACGCTTACTACTGAACCGCCGAAGCTGCTAACGAAAATATTGGTGCAATGACTTATTGTTATCCACATCATCACTTTTGCAAGAAAGTGACATTTCTTTCAGATACGGCAGCGGCAACACGGTATGATATAATCGGTATTACAACTACCGAAAAGAGGCCTCCATACGCTGCTCATACCGCCCGGATTTTGATTTACCACGGTACACCGCGAATGAAAGCCCTTGAGTTGCCTACAAAACTTCAACCTAGTTCGGTTGACCAAAAATAAGTCGATTTGAAAAAAAAAACTAATTTTACAAAATAACAGGTTTTTCTCGATTTGAAACATTTTTTATCCAAAATGATCAGTCATATAACGTAAAGTAAACATGCCAAATTTCATACAAATTCGTGCATTTTTACTATCGCTATTCTTTTTCTTCTTTCTGGCGTTACGTCCCAACTGGGACAAAACCTGGTTCTCAGCTTAGTGTTCTTATGAGCACTCCCACAGTTATTAACTGAGAGCTTTCTATGCCGATTGACCATTTTTGCATATGTATATCGTGTGGCAGGTACGAAGATACTCTATGCCCTGGGATGTCGAGAGAATTTCCAACCCGAAAAGATCCTCGACCGGTGGGATTCGAACACACTACCCTCAGATTGGTCTTGCTGAATAGCTGCGCGTTTACCGCTACGGCTATTTGGGCCCCTACTATCGCTATTATAGCAGTTTAATTAATTTTGTATTTTTTATATATTAAATCATTAGTGGTTATTTTGTACCACTTCTCCCTAATATAAGAATCTGAAATTTTGCGAAATATTTTCTTTTATATAGGAAAACAACTCCTGTAAATTTCAGCTCGATAGGAGAACATCAATACAACCTCTCTAGACAAGGCGGTTGCGGTTCTCGCAAAATGGCTCAAGTCCAAACACTACCCCGAAAAAAAAAATTTTTTTCGAAAATTTTCGAAACGGCATATCTGGATTACACCTCAAATGAAAGCCCATGAGTTACCCTACAAAACGTCATATTTAGTTTTTTGACCTAGTTCGGTTGGTAAGAAAAAAATCGATTTGAAAATCACTAATTTTTTTATGAAAAACTCATTTTTCTCGATTTGAAGTACTTTCAAAATCTATATACCATGCCAATTTCAAAGTTCATATAACGTAGAGTATTCATGCAAAATTTCAACATAATCCGTGCACTTTTACTATAGTTATATCAGTTTTTGTGATTTTGCATGTTTAGTGACATGAAATCATTGGGGGTCATTTTGTCCCACTTCCCCCTAATATAAAAATCTAATATTTTGCAAAACATCTTTTTTTATATAGAAGAACAATCCCTGAAAATTTCAGCCTGATCGGAGAACATCAATACAACTTCCCTTGGAAAGAGGGTTGCGGTTCTCGCGAACTGGCTCTTAATTAACTCTTAATATTTATATTAGGGGCTCCCTGAAAACTCCTCAAAAACGTACAAATTCCTCTATTTTCTATAATATGCAATATACAACGGGTTCCTCGCGCAATTTCTCTGGAACTTCCTCAAGAATTCTTCTGCGAATCTGTCAAGAAATTACTGCCATACTGCCATTTCAAGACTCGAGATTTTTTAATGAATAATTATAAATCTGTTACATTTCTTTGAAGCATCTCTTACCAGTCTTGCGTATAATAAAAATCTGAAAAAAAAATTATCAGCGACGATTTGATAATTGATCGGATTATCACATATTCAAATTTAAATTTTAAACTTAAGCATATTAAATTTGTATTGGAACTATAAATCCGATTCCTACCGTGGTCGATTTGAAAATGGTCAAAAACAAATCCTTATATTTACCTTAAATCAATGAATTAAAAATTAAAGTTGCTTATCCAAGAGAATATGGATTAACCTTTCGCAAACTTGAAATGTAATATTAATAATACTATTTAAAATGCATGAAGAGTTGTACCTTCGTGATGTTGTCTTATGTGGAGAGAAAAATACGAGATTTTCCGAATTGTATCATTTTTTCAAGTGTTCTCTAACAAAGACAATAAAAATTTCAAACAAAAATATATGTAAAACAGCCTTGATACAATGTACTTGAACTCACCACGGTGAAAGATTTTGATAAAAACATATTTTACTAGTTATTTTTCAACAAAAACAAAATGTAGGGTCTGCGCTGACCAGATAGGAATTGATTTTCTTAAATCAAAATTTTCAATGTATACGATTTTTAAATCAAACAATTTTATCACGGATGCTGATTGAAATAGAAAAATACAAAAATATAAACATATTTGATTGTTTGGAAAAGTACTATGATTTTCATTATCGAAGTCGTGCCCATACTTCTGGGACACCCAGAATTCCAGTGACGTTCACGCATAGTGAACAAAATATGACACTATATGGCTAAACACAAGCTGTTGTGTTTCGGATACTACAGTTGTCAATAAGCATTTATAAAATATTTATATATTACTAAGTTTAAACTTATTCGATCAAGCTTGACTAACTTTTTCTCATTAAAGATTGAGGAGCTAATAGATTTTGAAATGTATCGATATAAATTAATCTTATTGTTCATTGACAGATTCTGAAGTTCGACAGTTTTTACTCTTCTGTTTTGTTAAAATAAAACTGTATTTGTTTTCATAACCAATTATTTCCCAACAACTTAATCTTCGTACACACAAACTAGGGATGGTACACACATTATGTCACGCTAAATTTCATTTTTTTTGAGCGCCCCCCCCCTTTGTTACGTTTTTTGTATGACTCCTCTGAAAATTTTGTTAGGTTTGTCACGCTTTGCTTGACCCCTCTCTCTTTGGAGCGTGACGTAATTTGTGCATGACCCCTTAAATATATTCATGTGTATTAACACCAACTTTATGATCTTAGCATGAAATATTTGAAAATTTCACATATATTTAGTGGATCTTTGTTCTGTCCTCATGATTTACATAATATGTGTATAATGTCCTTCTTCTTCTTCTACTTGGCATTAACGTCTACACTGGGACAGAGCCTGCTACTCAGCTTAGTGTTTTTATGAGCACTTCCACAGTTATTAACTGAGAGCTCTCTTTGCCAAAGTTGCCATTTTCACATTTGTATATCGTGTGGCAGGTACTCTACGCTCAGGGAAGTCAAGAAAATTTCCATTACGAAAAGATCCTGAACCGGCCGGAAATCGAACCCAGACACCTTCAGCATGGCTTTGCTTTGTAGCCGCGGACTTTGACTACTCGGCTAAGGAAGGCCCCTTGTGTAAAATGTGTATAATATGTATTGGTTGGTAAATGGCTGGGCATGGCGTACCATTGGTACCTCGCGTACCTGAAGGAATGTGGTCTTTAGCCTCTTGCCCAGCAGCTCCTATCCCTACCTCCTCGCGGTACTGGCCGGGGTACGAGTAACCTAAGGGAAGATCGGGTATCCAACCCCCGGTGGGGAATTTGGTCGTTTGCTGACAGGGAAGGGGAAGTTTGCTTTTGCTTTTGCTTTTTCTTCTGCAAACCTTGAGCGTCTGTACTCCATGTTAGGAGCGGCTCACAACAGCGTCTGTTCCCCATGTCAGGGGCGGCTGATCATCGACCGAGTGCCATAGAAGGACTCTAAGCTAAACTGCGCAATATGGCCCTCCGAACATTTAGGGGGAATGGTCCTCCGGAAATCTAGGGGGTTGGTGTCATGCCCTGAAAGCCAGCCGTAAAAAAATCAAGCAACGAATAATAAACGAGACAATAAGAACCGGGACAATCGGCGAAGACCACAGCGGCGTAAAGGGACTAGCGATTGAAAGCTCAGTACGTGGAACTGTAAATCTCTCCCCTTCATCGGGAGCACACGCATTCTCGCCGACGTGCTGAAGGACCGCGGATTCGGCATCGTAGCGTTCAAGGAAGTGTGTTGGAAGAGATCATTGGTGGAATCAGCAAACCCGCCTATTCCGGGACAAAATGCGCCGCCTAGAAGAGCTGGAATGCCAAGAGATGGAGTTGCTGTACCGTTCTCAAGAAACACGGAAGTTCTATCAGAAGTAAGCATTGCCATTCATCTCATCATTTGATCATCGAGAAGATAAGGATCGAGATGCAAATCTCTAATAAACGTCCTGCAAATGCGGTAACACAAAACAATCAAAGGACACCTAGCAAGGATTGTATAAATCACCGCCACCCTAGCAAGAACAACCTTTCTTTGACATCGCATTTCTCGTGGAAAATCTTACCGCGTTTGGTGTTCCCATATTTGATATTTGCATTTCAAACGCACACAGCAATACCATCTAAGACCTCTTTGATTCATCTTTGATCAATATCTTTGACTCATTTGCAGAGCCGTAGCGTAGCCTCACGGCGCCCTTGGCAAACCTCCGTTTGGGCGCCCCTAAGTCAATTTTGTTGTACCGCCGTGCGAAGTGACATTGGGCCTAGGGGGTGACTTTGACCGCCTCTTTCGATGCATCTCATGGCTAGTAGGAACGTCAAAACACTAATTTATGACCATTTATTGGCTATTTATAACGTATTCTTCAAGCTTGACACATTGTATTCATTATTCTGGCATTAGCTTGCTGTAAAAACCTTGGCCCAAAGTCACCCTTATGGCCCAATGTCACCCCGCCTTACGGTATGATGCAAGTTTGTATGTGGTTAAAGTTTTCGTAAAAAAAAATAGTATTTGATCCTTTGCTCGCGTCACTTGCTCCTGCGGGGGCGGGTGATGTGAGCAGGATCAATCGTGTTGCGCGTCGCTCGCGTGGCATGATAAAATAGTGTCGCGGATCGCGAAGCAGGTTAGTAGTGTTTGATCCTTTGCTAGCGTCAAATTATTTATCATGGTCTAATCGCTTATGAAAGTGAACCAACGATTCTCTCCATTAACAAACTTCCCTCCCAGTAACCATTGTGGAGATGCAGAGGCAAACGCGGTTTATATGCAAAAATTGCAGCTTCAGAAGCATGACTATTTGGGAATTGGCCAATTGCCATTAAGGTGAAGATGCATCGAAGGCAAACTTCGAATTTTCAAGAGTACAAATCTAGAGCACCTGACAACCGTTCGCGTTGGAAATTGATCGATTGGTCACCACTAGCGATCAGTGATCAGCGAGTTAAATTTTCACCACAAACGGTTCCACGGTTCTCTAGATTCGTACTCTTGAATGAAATTGCTATCAAATTCCACAAAAATGTCTTGTTGAGACTTAAATATTCACTTATTGTAGTGAAGAAGTATTAAAGTATTTGGAAAATATCAATAGAAGGTGTAAAGGTCTTCTTGAGTACTTTCGAAGATACTGTTGAAAAGCTTTTTTGTAGAAAATTCATAAGAAAATTATCGTTCATGAGACGCATCTGCAGAAACAACTGAGCTTATCATTGAAAAATCTCTTCTTTGAATTGCTGAACCATTTATTATTTTCTTTATTCAATCCCTTGAATTTAATGTACCTTTTTGCAATATGCAATTTTTTTTAAAGTAAATAAAAATAAATTTGTTTTATATATTAAAAAAATGCAATGCATTTTACAAGTTTTATAATTTTGCATAACAACTCCTCCAAAAAACATTGTTTAAATTGTTTTGCCAGTCTTCTAATAAATGGAAGCAAATTCGTCAAATCCAAAGTTCAATAACAAACTTAACGAAGCTTTTTTCATTTTTTTAATGGACTTGAAAAATTGTTAGAATTTTTTTTTTTTTTTTTTTTTTTTTTTTTTTTGTCGGTAGCGATAGGGGTAGTACTGGCACTCTTAATCTGCCCTAAGCTCCTTCCCAGCATTTGCTTTTATAAGCCTCTATTGCGTTCATCACACAGACGTTCCTAAGCAATGTTGCTCAAATGGTCACTGTGTACGCTAGCAGCAATCAGCCCTTGCCGTAGTTTTGCAGTCTAGTAGTTCAGACTACTATCAAACTGTGATAAGGCCTGAAATGCTACTAGAGTGGTTAAAGTGAAGAACGAAATAGTTTTATTAAAAGGTCCTCATTCCCCATTTCATTTCATCACTCACTATCGTCACTTTTATTTTCGACACTATCACGTATATCACCGATTATCACTCATCAACTTTCGTAATACACTTCAGATATACTTTCTATTATATCACTTTTCACATCACACCATTTTCATATAAATCTGTTAGCATTACCATCTGTTAGCATTACTAAGTAATTTAAAGATATTCAATTTAAATGTATCATTATTTTTGTTGCTGTAGAGTCATTACTATTCAAACTACGATTTAGCACTATGATCAAGAAAGTTACATTAAAAAAAATCACTTCGATCCATTCTTCTGCACTCGCTGTCATTACATTAACACTTTTATCATGCACGTTTGAAGAACTAGGCAATTAAGTTTATATTCAGAAAAATGATTGCACTATCAGAATCACTTCCACCTTAATTTTCAAATTTCCATCACTATAGATTTAATTATAAAATCACTATTAGCACCTTCACAATCACTAAATTTAATAACGACGAGTGTAACGCACAGTTTCACCAAAAACCCATTCTTATGTTGCATTATAAACCGATTGATCACACGTTGGCTTCGAAACTTAACCACCATTGCTGATTAGTACAAAGGATGCTACAGCTCGTGTAAACGAATTGAAACATCAAACAACCAGCACTGGTTTATAAGTAACTAATGAGCCCTGGCGGTCCCTCCGTTCGAAGAGGACCTGATAATATGCCGAAACATATTAACAGATCCTCCGCCTGAATGCAGCCGTTTAATGATAAATCATGAACCGTTGGAGGTGTGCCAAAGTATTGGGAAGGTGATATGTTTCACAGACGGGTATTATTATGGTGCACCTTCTACTTTGGCACCGTCAAACCCTGTGATCGTGGCCAGGGACTTGAAAAATTGTTAGAAAATTTGTGTTTTCCAAAGATATCATGTAGAAGCTTTATCCCTAACTTGCAACATGGAAAAATAGGTAATTCTTTAATAATTTATAAAATGCATTTGGGAATAAGTGCAGAATTCACTAAGAGCTTTTAAGCACGGCTTACTCAATAGACTTTTTAGTGATACTCGTGTAAGTAATTATCTAAAAGAAGATAACGACTCTCCGAGAACCCCCAAAACATCAAAAATAATGGTGTAAGAAGATCTAAAATTGGCTAGTGCTAAATCTTTGCTAAACATTTAAAAAAAAATCTTTTGTCAGTCAGGGTAGAATACGTTCATACCAGGGAAAACATAATTTTATTCTTTTTAATTCATGTTTGCTCTTCACTGATATGAAATTCTCTGAAAATGTTGTTCAGAAATCTATTTTTTCATGGTTAAGATTTTTAGAATATTCTACCCAGCTGTAAAATAAACTAAATCAAACCGCCGAAACTCACCTTGCATCATGTGAAAGGCCTAGTCAGGATATTCTGCGATAATTATGTACCGTTCTCTGAGGAGTCTGTGAAGGATTCTGAGTTTCTTTGAGGATTTTGTGAGGATTTGTTCTACAATACGCCCTACAGCTCTACTATACGCCCGGCAATGGCGTGACGCTACGCTGTAGCCATCAAGGTAGGTAGCCAATCCTCATCAAGTTTATTTGAAAATTTTCTTATTTTTCTGAATATGAACCTCTAATTGAACATCACAAATTTGTTTCGCGCTTAAACCAGTTTCAACAGCTATTAAAAATACAACCAAGATCACTTACTGATTCAGCAAATAACTGTATAATCTCCAAAGTTAAATTTTAAAATAAATGTATGGGCATCATCGAAAATATCTAACAAACTTGAAATTGCTTCGTTTAAATTTTTCATTATAACGTGGGATTTCTTTTGAAATTGTGACCTAAGAGGTGCTCTTATTTTATAAATCTCCTTAAAAATTTACCAAATGCGTGACGAAATTTGGCGCCCCCTAAAGGCTGGCGCCCTTGGCGGGTGCCAACCTGGCCAACCGCACGCTACGGCACTGCTCATTTGATGCTAGATGAAATCTTCTAAACACAGTAATCCGTGTGGTTATGGGAAACAGTTTGGATGACGACACTACTGCTGTCAATGAATTTAAAGTGCAAACATAGACGTAGGAATATTCTAAGATCTAACAAAGAGGATAACATTGTTAGGAAAACAATCAACGGAAGTAAGTGATTGGAATAGATTGATAAGAAAAGAAGCTCTTCATTTCATTTTTTCACAGGGCTTCCAGCACGTTACAGCTGTGGAAATATGATTCGATGTGCGTTCTACCCAAAAGTTACGCGTTCATCTCAAACTTATTTACATTTAAAAAAAATGTACCGGGATAAGGATGGGCGCATTATGACGGACGGACACGAGATGATCGAAAGGTGGAAGCAGCACTACGATGAACACCTGAACGGCGCAGATAACACAGGCAATGAAGGCCGGGACAACTGAGGAAGCGCCTTCGTCCGTACTGCGGTGCTCCCCTGACCGTTATTATCAGAAGAAAAATCTCCATCAAATGTTTGCTCACCAGTCGTTTTCTATAGCTAAGCTGCATGTCTGGGCAAAATTTCAAAAAAATCGTAGGGCCCGTTTTGAAGTTACGCCCTTTTGATTGTTTAAGTCCACAAATTCAAAGGAATTCTGAGATATTTCAACGGATTTTTATTGGGCGTGATTATCAGAAGAAATAAACCATCAAAATTTGGTTCAAAGTAAGTGCTTTTAGTTATTTGTAACCTCTGGGCGATGTTTTGATTAAGAAGACCGTCGAAATTTTGAGTTACGCCCTTTTTAAAGTGTAACTAATAAAATCACCAATTTCAAATGCTTAGTTAGGCATTTTAATACCGTTAAGCATGTTCGAATGTTTTAAATGACATATTGCACTTACATGGCGTCAAAGTCTTTCACAATTGACTGATTTTTCATAGGCTCAAGCGATATAAGGCATTACGGAGCCTATTTTATATTGTAACCAAAATAGTTCTTATCCGACAATATTCTGTATAGCTTGGTGGTATTTAACATGTAATTCACAGAATATTTTTGGACTTGAGTTTTCGGTTATGAGTAGCAGGGTATGGAATAAAATGAAATTAACGATGTAGAAGGCAACGATACAAAATGGAAAAAAAATAATGCAAAGTATAGAATTTTCGTTATTATAATTAAATTTATTGAAATATAATGGAATTTAAAACGTAGTACTTTCAGAGCTTAATTTTAGATGTTTGTCTTTGTCACCTTTGAAAGGTTTGTTTAACAAAGTATGATTTACGTTCGTTTGTCTTCACTAATTATAGCAGCGGGTGAGTCTTTACTTCACAGGCAAAGTTATCATCATTCCTATCGTCAAGCATGAGCCCTTGAGGATAGTTAAGGAGAGCAGGCCTTGTTTTCTTTTGCACTCGTTCGATTTTGCGATAGGAATGACGTCATTGCCAAATTTAATTTTTCGGAGTATAATACCTTGCTTCTTTTTACCGTGGCCCTTCCCAGTACAGTAGCTCAAAAACGTGAACCTCGTCATGTAGTCTATGTTGGGTGCATGAATTTTCTAAATCATTAGTGTCATTAAAGGCTCTAAATGCGGGAAATTCTGCGGGAAATAGAACATTTTTCTTCAGTAAGTTTGGGTTGCTCTAAGTTACGGGTGTTTTGCTATTTTCAAGGCTTTTTGCCTACAGCAGCGATAGGCGTGATTTTAACTGGCTTTGCTGACTGTGATTTGCTTTGCTTGGCTACTGTAGAGTGTATTTCAAGATTTTTCCCAACCCTGGACAACGGACCAGATCTTTACTGTACGGCAAATCCTCTAAAAATGTCGTGAATACCACGTCTCATCGACGTCAAGGCGGTATATAGACGATAGAATGGACCGCGTAGAGCTATGGAAAATCATGGACGAGAACAGCTTTCCCGGGAAGCTCACAAGACTGATAAAAGCAACGTTGGAAGATGTGCCAAATTGTTTGAAGGTTTCAGGCGAACATTCCAGTTAGTTCGAGTCTCGCCGGAGACTACGAAAAAGTGATAGACTTTCGTACATGCTGTTCAATATTGCACTTGAAGGTGTTATGCGGAGAGCTGGACTTAACAGTCAAATAAAATAACCCTACCCTGTGATGCAAAAATACTCCTGATATCATTGAAAATAAGTACCGTAGTGCGGGGTGACATTGGGCCTAGGGGGCGACTTTGACCGCCCTTTTCAATGTATCTCATGGCTTAATGAACGTCATAAAACTAGTTTATGACCATCTAGTGGCTATTTATAACGTATTATTAAAGATTGCCACATTGTTTTCATTGTTCTGGATTCGTGTCTTAATAGAACTCAACGACCGTACATAAACCTTTCCCTCGTTAAGACAGCTCACGTAATGGTTTGAAAAACCGGACAGTGCATTTGATTAAAATATTCAACTTCATGTAACACTGTACTCCGTAACGCAAATCTTGATTTTTCAGCGAATATAATAAAGCCATACATGTTTCGGAATTTCTTTTATAACCGATAAGCAAAAATAAGGCTAGATGCAAAAAAAAAAAAAACCTGAAAAGAGACACAAAAACTAAATTCTCAACTTCATACACAGAACAGGGCAGTCCTATCCTGCATTTTCTCGCTCGATCCAATCGCTTAACTTAATGAAGATAAAAGCGGATTTTAATGAATTAAATTCTGTTGATAAGCTTGTTCCCGCCGTTACTACCGGAAGATAATCCCCAACCGTTACAGCGAGCAGCAGGAACAAGCTATTTACCACTCGTCCATCCCGGAAGGTAAAAAAAACAGTAAGCTGATCGATTCTCTTTCCAGCAACACCGTCGGTCACAATATGAGGAGAAAAGGCAAACTGTCTATCCCAACAACAACCAATGCACAGTGGGCAGAAACGGATCCAAAAATCGCAACTTTAAGAAGCCGCTGGTTTGAAAAGGTATATCTGATATATCATATAGCTATTTCCGCGTGGAAACTGATGAGGAATAGTCTTTTACAGACTTCGGGAAGTGGTCGATGGATTTGATCTTACTCTATTTTTCTGCATTATTGACTCTATTTCCGTATATTTCTGATTATAAACAACATTACATTTTACAAAATCATGCCCCATTTCAAACCATATAATTAAAAAAAAAATAACATGAAAATCCTAATTATTTGCTATTTTGCTTGCCTTAGCCTATGTACATTTGAAAGTAATCCATAATGTGTATCATATGTTGTTGTTGAAAAAAACATTTAGGGAAAGTGTACCATTTATGGCTATAATGGTTCCCTATTTGGCCATTCATGTTTTCTCAAAAACTTTCACATTTGGAAATTTTTTCAATGTTTTAACATCAAGATACAGGTCGGACTCGATTATCCGGAGTGTCGATTTTTTTTCACTCCGGATAATCGAATCCTTCGGATAATCGAATCACTAAAAAACATTGTTATCTTTGATAAAATAACTTAAATATTATCTTTTTCCGTTATTTATATGATGCGATGACGTAACCAGAATTTTCTATGAACAGTAGGGGTCTTTACAAGAAAAAAAAAATTACTAGCACAAACAAAAAGCCACTTTTTCAAACCCGCCTTTTCTTAAATATGTTCTAAACTGCAAAACCATTCATATTGTAAATTGCAATACCAAATTATTTCAGATTTATGCATAAAAATAGAAAAACAAGAACATCAAAAACAAATTCCGGATAATCCAGTCTAAAATTCCGGATAATCGAATCCCGGATAACCGTGTCCCCGGATAATCGAGTCTCCGGATAATCGAGTCCGACCTGTATATATAATGTCAAACTACTCAAACGCACAGAATGAATAAAAATTTAAGGATAATCAAATTATCAGGTGTGGTGAAATAGGGAACCATTATGTCCATAACTGGTACATCCACCCTACATGTTTCTAAATCGGACTGTTTTGATCTATACAACTTAAAATAACATTATATTCAGTTATTTCTATTGTATTTTATTCTATTCTATTCTAATTGTTTTCAACTCTTTCCCAGACAACCAGAAGTCGCATAGCAGTATGCGAACAAAGTCGTTTACTTGTACAAACTGCATCACTCCCGCACTACTTGGTGGATGAAATCATTTGATTGATGAGTTCCCTCGCATAAAACGCTATTTTATGAGTTCATATGTACATTCCATTTCGTCCCGTATACTTGTACAAAGTAAGTAGGATCAATCCGTAGCAGCTGTCAAATAAATTTTGTTATGATGAATTAAGTCGCATAAGAGTTCTGACTAATTCGCAAGAAAATCTACACACTCGCATTGCATGTTATGTTTCATCATATAAAATATGCACGTATATCGCCTCCACTTTTGTACTTATAAGGCCTTTTCGCGACATCCTATACGTGAAACTTTGCACATAATAGCGTCGCAAAACGCAAAAGGAGATTTGGTTATATGTACATTCTGGTTGTCTGGGTTATTTGGGGGCATATTTGGTCACATCTCAAAGTCTACGCAAGACGAGACAATCATTAATCGATTTCTCGTGTTTGTTTTTACGTAATTAGCTATACGATAACATTTCAAACCAGCGGCTTCTCAAAGTTGCGGTTTTGGGTCCGTTTTTGCCCACTGTGCAATGGTGGATGCACGGAAACCTGACGATTCTTTTCAATTATACAGGGAATACTAATAAAATCCTTAGCGTGAACTACAAACTAGCTCCTCAGCATCCCACCCTCCATCGGACCAGAAGAAATTAGATGAATCTCGCTTTCATCGGGTCGCGGCACAGCTCGACAGGAAGCGGGAGAAAAAATTACGAGCAATTTGCAGGATTAAGTTATTTACTTGGCCATATTTTTGCTCGCATTTCGGGTCCTTTCCCTGGACCGGACAATAACGATGGACGACTTTTCCTTCGCCGGCGATGGTTATTTTCTGTCTGCTCAGGATGCCATTTTCCTCGCCTCTAGACAGGAACATATCTGTCCATTTTCCGGTTTTACTTTTATCAGAAGGTCCACAATTAGACGGTAGCGAACTACATGGATAGGGCCAGATACAGCAAGAGGACCCATCATGATGTGTTTGCCCCAAGACCGACATCCGTTTCCGAACAAAAGAGTGACGCCCGAAAAAACCTCGAACCGGAGAAAATGTGAGTTTCCAGTTTCTGTTTGGGCAGAGGAATTCATCGTTTACATGCGAAGCGTACGATGTCTGTCAGGACAAACTTATTCAGAAGCCTTGCAGAGACGCACGCATTGTGTAAATGTGTTTATCACACGGAGTCTTTTCGAATCCTATCATGAATAAAGAATAGGTTATGCAGAAGGAATAGGGTTATGCAGAACATAAAGGACAAATGATGACACATGGAATGCAAAACCTAACTGACAAAGAGTAATATTTTGCAAAACAATGCTAGTATGTAATAAAATCAAACAATTCCGTAATAGATTTTGATTGAATTAAACTCAAGCGGCTAAGCTGGAACAAGGAGTATTGCACTGAAAGCACGTGCAATACTCCTTGTTCCAGCTTAGCCGCTTGAGTTTAATTCAATCAAAATCAAAGTAATTGAAATAATACTTGGGAAATAGTTTTTAGGAAGATGTTACAGGTACTACTTGAGCTGTGTAGACCTTTGAGGAGACTTGTTAAAATCAGTGGTGCGCATTTTATGGCCGGTTTTATATATTCTACTATGAGAGCAGCATTTTATGAAAATTTAAAGCATTTCTGCTATGGAAAATCATGGACGAAAACAGCTTTCCCGGGTAGCTCACGAGACTGATAAGAGCGGCGATGGAAGGTGTGCAAAATTGTGTGAAGGTTTCAGGCGAACACTCCAGTTCGTTTGGATCCCGCCGGGGACTACGACAAGGTGATGGACTTTCGTGCCTGTTGTTCAATATTGCGCTAGAAGGTGTTATAAGGTGTTATGCGGAGAGCCGGGCTTATCAGCCGGGGTTCGATTTTTACGAGATCCAGTCAATTTGTTTGCTTCGCGGATGATATAGACATCGTCGGCCGAACATTTGAAAAGGTGGCAGACCTGTACACCCACCTGAAACGCGAGGCAGCAAAAGTTGGACTGGTGGTGAATGCGGCCAAGACAAAGTACATGCTAGCTGGTGGGGCCGAGCACGAAAGGGCTCGCCTAGGTAGCAGTGTAACGATAGACGGGGATATGTTCGAGGTGGTCGACGAGTTCGTCTACCTTGGATCCTTGCTGACGGCTGACAATAACGTTAGCCGTGAAATACGGAGGCGCATCATCAGTGGAAGTCGGGCCTACTATGGCCTCCAGAAGAAGCTGCGGTCAAAAAAGATTCACGCCCGCACAAAATGTACCATGTACAAAACGCTCATAAGGCCGGTAGTCCTCTACGGGCATGAAACGTGGACGATGCTCGAGGAGGACCTGCAAGCACTTGGAGTCTTCGAACGTCGGGTGCTTAGGACGATCTTCGGCGGTGTGCAGGAGAACGGTGTGTGGCGGCGAAGGATGAACCACGAGCTCGCCCAACTCTACAGCGAACTCAGTATCCAGAAGGTGGCCAAAGCTGGAAGGATACGATGGGCAGGGCATGTTGCAAGAATGCCGGACAACAATCCTGCAAAGATGGTATTCGCTTCGGATCCGGTTGGTACAAGAAGGCGTGGAGCGCAGCGAGCTATGGGCGGATCAAGTGCGTTTCGATTTGGCGAGCGTGGGGCAGAACCGAGGATGGAGAGATGCGGCCACGAACCGAGTATTGTGGCGTGAAATTGTTGATTTAGTGTTATCTGTGTAGATGTTAACTAAATAAATGAAATGCTTATCATAAAATTGAATTATCAATAATAGTCTCATAAAACATAGAAAAGCCTCATAGGAGCCCAAATTACAACTATTTGGGTTCCTATGGGACTAGTTTATGTTTTTTGTTGCTAACTACCCAGCTATCAGCAGGACCATACTAAAAGTTCAAACCATGCCAGTTCTGAACCTTTTTGGGCTGGACATTTTCTCGATTTAGTTTGGCATACAGCAGTGGTCACCAAAGCGCGGTGCGTGGACCGCATGCGGCCTGCCAAAGCATTTTGTGCGGCTTGCGGACGATTTTGATAATGTTGATCAGATCTCTCTAATTTGATTATAGCCACATCACTTTGTGAATATTGCTTGAAAAAATTATAGATAATTAACTGTGTAGAATGCTTGAAAAGTCATGCATAATTGTTCTAAATCAGGAATGAATTCCAAGATGCCGACTTCCGATTTGTGAAAATCCCTTTAAACCTATGCAATATGGGTATTTTTGGAATGGGGCTGACGAGTGAATGATGGGAATCGATGTCTGACGCCATTTTGGATTCCAAGATGGCGACTTCCGATTTGCGAAAATCTCTTCAAACTTATGCAATATGGGTATTTTTGGAATGGGGCTGTCGAGTAGATGATGGAAATCGATGTTCAACGCCATTTTGGATTTTAAGATGGCAACTTCCGGTTAGTGAATCGGGTACGAAAAGGTTAACTACTCAACAATTTTGCTCCATCATTCTAAATGGTCAGACTTCTGAGATATGCCTGAAATACAAATTCCTTGCTCACTAGCGCTGCCTGGTGGAAAAATTTCGAATTTCTTGGCTAGAATATTAATAGCCCTAGAGATACTGACCAACTTTTCAAAGATCTCCATCTCTCTGCAAAACAAAAGTTTCTTTTGGACGGACCTGGTGTAGTGATTCAAACACACGCCTCTTACGCAGAGAACATGGGATCAAATCCTATCCCCGAGATAGTCCATTATGATAAAAAGGTTATAGAGACAACTTCCTTCGGAACGGAAGTAAAGCCATCTGGAGATGAACTAGCCTAGGGCTATAAATCTCGTTTATAAAAATTAAAAAACAAATCCTTGCTCACTATGCGCCGCCTGGTGGGGCATATGGACAAAAGGTCGAAAGACAAAACGTCGTTCTTCGACCTTTTGTCTTTCGACCTTTTGTCATAGATTCGCCTGGTGGTAAAATCTCGAATCTCTTGGTAAGAATAATACTAGTCCTTGAGCTACTGAACAACTTTGTTGAAAACGCCATTTATCTTAGTCATCAGTATTTTAAGTAATCTGCTAAATAAAAGTTTTATGCTTACTAGTATCCGCTGGTTGTGGAATGTCATAATAAACAGAAAAGGAAGACTTACACATATTAAGGAAGAAATGATTTTGCAAGAATTAGATTGACAATAGCTTAAAACCTTAATAAAATATAAAAAAATATTAGAAGTAAAACAGTGATCAATTTGTGCCCGGTGTACGATACTTCCTTTGCTGCCCACGCCACTTATAACAATCACTTACTCTGCGGCTTGAGTATCACTGGCTTAGTACAAAAATGAGATTTCTGTGTGAAAGTAGACTTTTGAGGAAACGTTTGTGAAGATTAAAAAGAAGATCAGAGTGAAGAACTATTTTGAAAGTTTTACATAGAATAGAGTCCTTAAACTTGTGATAAAAATTTGTTTTTATTAAAAACACGATAAAGCGTGTTCTTGCTACTACTTTGGAAAATTATTCCGCTCAAATAACGACTATATCATATTTAAACTTTAAATATCTTATTTCAACTTAATTGAAAAATTGGTCCAAATTTGAACCTTGTCATTTATGATCATGTTTGGCGTTCACTTAGTCGATAAAACGACTAAGGAGTTTCTTGAGGTGGATCCTATCTGACATTTTGGAAGGGACACGTAAAACAACAAAACATCCAAAATTTGAGTTTAAGCCAATGGGTATGACCTGGGAGGGAGGCACCGATACTACACACGAAATATAGAACAACGTTTGTTAGAACTGCAAGATAACTCCAGCTTGCCAACAACAATCAAGGCAGGCTTGGGGAAAACCGCTAGATTCCTTTTGTTGTGCACTTTCGATCTTTCCTGACTAACATGGAAAAAGGGCCACAGTTTTCTGTGCAATAAATAATCATTTTCATTGGTAAAAGTAAAACGATGCGTTTTTCAATGCTTTATATTCAATCAGTTGGAAGGTGTTTACGTGACATTACTTACATTTTGTGTATGAATTGATTTTCATTCAATTTTTGTCACTTTTGATGAAATGCGAATATGTGTTTTAATTAGTTACGCGCTTTTTCCATGTTAGTCCAATGTTTGAGATCTGGGCTCACAGTGACAGTTCGTGACAGCGGAATCTCGTCTCACTATGACGTACAGAAATTTTGTATTGGTTTCTCCCTCCCAGGGTATGACAATATCTCAAAAACCGGAAAAAATTCATTTCTTGGACTTGAAAAAACGAGTAACTTTTAAAAATTTAGTATACCTGTGTGTTTGCTGCTAAGTGCCTGTTTGATGATGGTACATATAATTTAAAGTACTTATATAAATCTTGGAAATATACTGATAACATATTTTCGATGTATCTGTAAATTAAAGATTCATAGACTGTTTTAATTTGTAAAAGCAAGTAATCGTCGGTTAAATCTTTTACT
This sequence comes from Aedes aegypti, assembly GCF_002204515.2. NCBI lineage: Eukaryota > Metazoa > Arthropoda > Insecta > Diptera > Culicidae > Aedes > Aedes aegypti. The sequence goes on along the minus strand of NC_035108.1, from coordinate 90,293,117 downwards.
GCTATTGCCAGATCCAACCAATAGGGTCCTGAAATTTATGATAAAATCTTGCCTTTATTAAACAACACGATGGAGCGTGTTCTTGCTACTGCTTTGGCAAATTTTCTTGCTCGACTATATAATGTTTAATCTTTAAATTTAAAAATGAGTCCACATTTGGACTTTGACACTTTTGATCATGTTTGACGTTCACTCAGTCAGCAAAAACGCCACATGGGTTCTACTGAACACTGGAATTGCTCCTATTTGACATTTCGGAAGAGATGTAGAAAACAAAATACACTCAAAATTTGAGTTTAAACCAAGGAGTGTGACAAAATTTCAAAAACTAGAAAAAACTTGAACAACATCAGTAAAACATTTAAAAATTGAGTAAACAATGTATTGCTGACCTAAGTTTAAGCGTTTGCTATTAAAATCGGGACAGGGCTTTAAGACCCTATTGCGTAAGATATTCATAGCAGTATCTAGTGGGCAAGAGTGATACTACAGTCAACTCTTCGTTACTTAATATCCAAAGGACCATCGCGGTTTCTGCTTTCTCTAGTGTTAATGAGATGCTATCAAGTCATAGAACTGAACAACATTGCGCTCTAAATTTTCATTGTGGTCATTATCCATGGCAACTGGTTTAAGTTCAGTGCCGTTGTTACCCTCCTCATCACATTCTACTGATATATTCCCAGAGTCTGCCTTCTCCGATATGACCTCATATGATAGATTCTGCGTCGGAATCCAATCTACAGCATCCTTTTTGAAGCTATTGGGTAGGTTTACCAGACACTAAGTGGCGATTGCAAACACGGTGATGGGCAGCCGAAACATCTGATGTGTATTGTGGCTTGAATAAACTGCATACGAAACAACTATACATTTTCGAATCATTTTGAAAACCAAATCTATTTCAATATTTTTCAACAACAACAGTTTGACAGCTGATTTGCTGTTTTTATATGATTACACAAGTGAGAATGTATTAGTTAGAAAGCGCTGTGAAACCATTATTGAGGTAGCTATGAAAACCAAATTTTAGAACAGAGATCGGCCTTGAGCCGAAAGTCTCTTCAATAAAGAAATAAAAAAAAACTTTTACAATGGTTTTCTTACTGGATATCGAGATGCAAAATACCGAGTAAGTGACAGTACACTGTAGTTGAATTCCGTTAAAACGTTTTCAAAAATTTAAAGAATACCATTTAAACCATGGAAAATCGTCTAAGATAATCGTATAGGAAACCTTTGTTCGTTCAAAATTATTGCAGGCGACATTTTTCTTTCAACCTCACCTGAAATTTGAATACATGAATACAAAAAAAAATCTCATAATGTCTTTACACTGTCTTGTTCAAATTAGTGTTATTACTCAAGAGACTTGTAATGAAATTATTATGAACTTCTTCCCGAGGTTTCCGAAAAGTTCACAATGGAACCCTTATTCAGCTTGAAAGCCACTTGAGATGCTCATTGGAACTAGGTTGAAACTTGAAAATTCTTGTTTGGGATTCGAAAGTGTACGCACTTTTGATTGCGTGGGTAGAAAGTCCACCGAAAAACTCGTATTGTAGGATAATTCCTGTTTTTACCTAAAATAGGCATGCATGCTTATTTTTTTAAGTTGGTGAATCATGCCACATAATCATTCATGTTTTTAACTATACTTGATTTCTTTATAACTTACAATAGGCCTTTTCATGAGACAGATCCGTCTATGCATTTGTTTACATCGGTGGAGGACCGGTGCTAACACGAGCCTGTCATTTTCATAGAAGAACTGTCAAAGTGCTTCCCGATCAGCTGATTTGAGACGTCATGTGAATTGGCCCATGTCCGGTCATTAAGGGTATCCGGCTACACGACTTCCTTTCAAGAAATGCCATAAGAAATCAATTTTCTCAACTATTCAGGGTGTAGTGTCCCTTCTTGCTTGCCACAATACATGTCTTGGCAGAAATCGTCGAATAGCAAAGAAAGCTCTCAGTCAATAATTATAGAAATATTGAGAGAACAATAATCAGAACAACGGCTCCAGAGGCACATTCCCAGCCAGTAGGAATATTTGTGCCATAATCGCTTCTTTTTGATAGAAAGAATGAATAATATTCTACTCATCATCAAAAACCAGAACTAACATCATGATATTTTGATCATGTAAATTATCAGGGGAAGGGAACAATAGTCGGCTAATGTAAAAGTTAATTGAATTGTGACTATTCAACCTAACACATAAAACAAATCTTGCATGCTGTTAGAAGAAAAAAATACCTTGAAAACACATTATTTTTCACATGTTATGGCCCTTACAAATGATTTTTATATGCTCCATCTTGCCAGAAAAGTATAAATCAATAGATGTTGTTCGACCTTTGTTTTTGAATATGAAAATTTCGAATAGTAGAATCTATATGGCTATCAGCAGTCAATACCGAGCTTTGAGCTATGTTCCCTTAGTATCGCAATTAATTAGCCCCCATGTCATCTTCTGTTTTTATAATATCACATTTCCTCTAATTAGATATGCATAATTTCCATCGGCTATGACATCAAGTGGTAACCTAGGAGCGATATCCCCCCGAACGTAGCAACAGGTCAATAAATACTGAACGAACACTCCAAGTGGGTATGAAACTTAATCTCTCGTTGAAAAAGTTTTCCCAATTTTCTCCTACCCCAAATCGATTCCAGTGCGGGGCGTGAGAAACGACCGACACTCAGAGCTGTGCTTCTTTCGGCGTGGAGATTTCCTCTCGGTTCCGTTAGCTTGAAGCAACAAATGGAAAGCTTCCATCCGAGCACGTGGTCTTCTCCCTACATTTGGATCTATGGCGCAGAATCTCTCCCAAAAATAATTAGGAGCAAGCTCAGCCAGAAAAGGACGGACATCACTAAGCTTTAACCATAAAGCTTCAGATAGTGCCATAAATAAGTTGTTGCTTCGGCTCTAACTAGTACAGTAGATACTCACCCATATCGTCGATGATAGGCGCCATCCGCAAGGTGATTCCGACTAGGAGTAGGCACATAATCAGCAGTAGAAAGGCGGTTGCTATAATCGTCCAACGGGCGCGCTGTGGAAGATCATCAGGATCTATAACCTGAATATGCGGAGACCGAGAACGAAGTAAAAGTTTAAGTTTTGTGTAGTTTTCAATGAATCTAGATGTACATTAGTAAAGTGAAAAAGGTTAGTTGTCATCGAAGAAAATCCAACCATGGGCACACAGTGGTCCAAATTTGAGAAATCATGACAACAATTCCACTCTCTCGATATTTTACTATTTTAGGTCGTGAAAAGAGTTTTGAAGCGAAATGTTTATGCAAACTTAGGTAAGAGGTATCTTCTCTGATCAATAGCTTTCTTTTCAATGCGCTTTTCTCCGAGAGAAGCAACGGGAGCGATTTGTGCCATTCAAAGCAGCTGTCTTATTAATATTTGACCATTAAGGTTACAGACACTTCAGAATATATTTTCATCAAAAATGCCCAATCTAGGTAAGAATAAGTTACCGACCAGAAAAAAATGAGCAAAAACAAAAATTTGCACGGGATGGATGGCAAAAAGTGAATTATTTTCTTTTTTCTTTTTAATTTTCCCAACTTACGGATATAATACACATTTTTTATTTTTTCTCAATTGTTGAATTCAACGTTGGATCGGACCATGTGTTTACATAGTTATTACTTCACATTGCAGGGTGATCACTAATTCCTGTCAGTAAAGTAAATATGATCGTAGATAAAAGATGTATGTATGAATTTTAATTTTCAGTGTACATCCTGTTTTGTACATTTATAAAGTTTGTTTTGACAAAGCAGAGATGAAATCTGTTTTCATTTACCTTAATTTTTAGTCATATGTGTTGTTTTAAAGGCATTACACCTGGCACGTACGTTTTCCACAGATATGTATTTCTAACTAAACTCCGCTGAAAAAATTGCCTGATTGAAACAGTATGTTACCACAATCTTTCAGACTTACTTATTTCCCTACATAAGACTGATTATGGAAAATTTTAGCGAAGAAAAATATGTGTTTTTTGGTTGAAATATATGCTTCTGAATAACGTGCGTGTTAACTATAATGCTTCTAAAACAACGCATGTGGCTGGAAATTAAGGTTAAAAAATAAATATGTTATCTATGTACAGTGAAGACAAATGTAATAGATGTCCAAAACTGCACATGGACTGGTAATTAATATTCATACAACCACCTTTTATCTATGATTACTTATTTTACTGACAGGAAATAGTAATCACTCTGTATATTGTTTAAAAGTAAATCAAAGATGTGTGTAAGTATTGAACCAAAATTATCACGAGTTAAAAAAATGCAAATTCTTAAAATTTAGGCACATTTTTCTCAAAATGTGAAAAAAATGTCGCTTACTCCACTCTGACGTAAAGCCGACCAATTAATCATTGTCCAACGACAATTCACTGTTCAAACAATTCTACGTTCATACTAACCTAAACCCCATTTAAACATCGTCTCGGTACTCCAACCACATCATCAAATGACCCCGTTTCAACAGGTTTCTTCCACTATTAGCTAGTAGTATTATCTCTCCTTAACCTTACGACAAAAGTCTCATTTCACCACAATTGCCAGCTTCGGTTCGCTTTGGCTCGACTAGCTCTTCAACCGTGATCTGGGGGCGCTTTCTCAAGCTAATCCTTATGCTTCCCACATCGACGACAGTTGCTCCTCTGCCAAGAAGCAACAGATGAAAAGCAATAAAACCAAGAATTCACACAATCCTCTCTCTCGACCCGATGACCTACCCTTCGGCCCGTGATATCGAGCGTAGGAAAAGTTGGCACAGTTGAAAGTTATGTGGGTGGAGTTTTTATAAAATTTCTTACTCCCTTCAGGGCTTTAATTTGCATAGTCTTGCCCAAGTGGATTGAAAATATATCTATGAATTGTAATGCGATACGCATGGAATAAATTTACGTACGCCAAGAGCGCTAAATACACATTTTAACGCTTCAGGTCTTTTTGTACAGTAAGGTACTCCATTAGTACCATTATAACAAAACATTTACTTCTAATAACTAGGTGTTCGGTGTTGAGCCAAACTCTCATCATAATGTGGTAAAACAGAATGAAAAAATGTTCATTGCGCATTGTACCTTAGTGCTGTGCGTACACGAAATATCTCTGCTTTCGGAAGTTTTTAAAAACTACCGAATCAGGCCCGCCACTATTTCTTAGGTTGTATCCAACAGAATCAAGTTAATTCGCTATGCAATAACTTTATATTGAGTATCTGCCACAAATGAAAAAAAACAAACAGATTCATCCAATAAAAATCTGCTTAGAAATTGCGGTGGGAGGAAAGTAGATGGTCCTACATGGGACCGTAAACTACAAACTGTTGGTGCAATCGATCTTCGAAGGTTAGTTTTTCAGCACGCACTCCATCAAAACAAAGGCACCACCGTATATGGTATTTAACATTGCGACAACTTTGCTGTTCAGTCTAACGCACAACTTCGGTGGCGCAATCCATGCTTTCAATAGCGGCTGGGTTATTTTATTAGTCTACTCTGTTATGCTTTACTAATCGGGGCGTTATACCTAATCCCTCATCCAAAGGAAGTTTTGCTGCATCCCCACGACTAGATTCGTCCCCAATCTATTAACTCGAGAACTATAAATGTCTACTTTCTATTTTACGACCCTTCGCAAAACTAATCGTTTCGAAAAGAGAACGTCGCAAAAACAACACTGCGTCGGGCAAAGATAAGTACCAGTTTGGGATAGAACATATCTTTTCTAGCGGAAAACACCGGGACTGTACAGCTATGCTCCATTGAAGGATGTGCTTTGTCTATACGGTTTTCATGTAAGACGGTTTCGATGTAGAAAGGACAATGCGTAGAACATAGGTTCCCAAACTTTGTAGCTGTGAAACCTAGCCATCTGATTTATTTTTTTGCGATCCACCGGAGCAAAACAGGAAGAAAAGAATAAGCTAAGGTAAGGTTTTGATAAATATATCACCCAACTGGAGTGTTTGAAAATTTTTGATTTATTTTTTGGTTCATCAAGTGGGACTCAGACTTTTTTTTGTAATATTTTTCAGACAACTGAAGTGGTTGTACTTGTTGAAATTCCTAGGGTATTTCGGGTTGGAACCATTCAACTTAAACCCGTTTGCTACTATCTTCAATCTACGCAGTGTCCATGTACATGGTACTAATTACCGTCCCACATGGAGGGACAACTGTAGAAAGTCCGTTAAATGTGACAGGAAATGGAGGAATCAACCCGGTAAAATATGGCAAAGGGAAGGCGACTTACCTTAACACTTTGATCGTCTAAATCATGAACTAGGATTTTCCGCTTCTTGTGTCTTTTCTTCTTACAGTGTCTATGATGATGATGATGTCTGCGGAAGAGAAGAGCAGAAAAAATACACAAACGTGTAAATTAATGAGATAGAAAAGAAAGTTAATTGATTTCACTTGTTTTTTCTTTGCCATTTAGTGGTTTTCCGGGGGAAGAGGATTTCGATGTTATTGCTAGGTAGTGGTATCAGAAGACTGTGGTACTTCTTAGAAAACAAGTGCCTCTATTGGCTTTACTCACCTATGCTTATGTCTTCTCCTATGTTCAGGCACTATCGAGTCCAGCTCCCCATGTCGATCGGGGTCGAGCTGCAGCGAGACGTCGTACATAAAGTCCTCATCGTATGGGAATTGGCTGAAACAGATTGGAGGAAAAAACAGTGAGGGAAGATTCAAACATGTGGTCCATAGTTTTTCGTGATTTCTAGACCTAAGCATTTCCTCCTCTGTTACGCTTTTTCCAATATTCCATAATGCACTGTCAACGTTATAGTAGCATGTCCGAAAGAACTTTACACTTTTGAGAACATGTCCAAAGCCCTGATAAAGGTGGATGGTTGTGATGGCTATGACCGTGGTCATCATGTAAAGAACAAACGGACATTGCTGTATCGTGTCAGCACTAAAAGCGTATATCGAAGACTCTTCATCGACCAAAAAAGGCAAAAGTCGAGCATGCGGATTGATTGTACGGCAACAGTCCCGGCAATGAATAAAGGACAACGATTGGAAAGTCGGATCTTGGAACGTGAGAATTTGGAATGAAACCACCCGTGTTGGGCTCCTGAACTGCAGAATACCGGCGTGAACGTGGCAGCTATCCAGAAAAGACGTTGCCCGAAAACCGGAGAACGTGAATCCCGAGCGGTGGATACCATCGCGTACACTTCATTCAAGTATCACATCTACTACAGCGGCGGCGACAGAGCAGATAATGGAGTTGGCTCTAAAGTGATTGAGAAGCAGATGATGCGAGTTATTCATGGGAAACCGGTATGCGATTGAATCTGTGTGTTAAGAATGAAGGGCAAGTTCTTCAATAATAGTCTGATCAGTATGTATGCGCCAACGAACGACAAGACCGATGACATGAAGGATATGTTCTATGAGAGCCTAGATAAGGCTTACGGAGAGAGCCCAAAACAAGATGCCAATATAGTCATCGGTACCGCAACTGCACAGATCAAGAGAGAAGACTTTCTCCAACCCGTCACTGGAACGGAAAGTCATCTTTCGTTACCAATCATAATAGCTTGCGGCTTGTAACCTTCGCAGGTGCTAGTAGATTGGCAATTAGCAGTACCTACTTTGAACGCAAGAATATCCACAAACACTTGAATAGACCTCGTGCAGTTGATGGACGACATTTCTCAGTTATCAGAGATATCAGAACCTTTCAGGCCCCCAATATCGACTCGGATCTTAATCTCGTTGTAGTCAAAATTCAGGCGCGGTTATTCAGCGTCACGAGTTCCAGAACTAACAGAACGATCCACTGAGTACTTCTGAAGGTATGGGATGACGAAGAAATGCCCACAGGCTATTTGGATAGCCGCATACGCCCAATCTACTAGAAAGGGTATATAATGGAGTATGCCAATTATAGAGAAATTACCCTGATGGATTTGGCGTACAAAAAACTGTGGCGCATCCTGTTTAACAGACCGCTCGAACAGTCCTTCATTGGCTACAGGCTGGTTCTTGTGAGAATTGGCGACCCTAAATATTCGGCACAACTGGAGAAGAATCGCCCAGACCGACAAAGAAGACGTTACTACACCTAATAGATATTTCAAATTAAAAATTTACGGGCAAAATATCACTTTTTCATGGACTACCCTTCTCAGCATCATTGAAAATACCAAAGTTAGGACTACAGTCGACTTACAAGGTTGGCGTCTCTGGCCTGCAATGTCTTCAGTTTTAGTGAAAATACCTCTGATAAAAAGTATCATACAATTACTTTTGAATACAGTATGCTTAACTGAGCAATGACAATTTAGTTATTACAACGGCTAACGTCCGCGGCTTCAAAGCAAACCCATTCTGAAGGTGCCTGGGATCAATTCGTGGTCGATCCAAGATCTTATCGTAATATTTCCAAAATATGTACGGCTCAAATCTGGACGGCATCCGGATCACTCGATTTGGTCGGATCGATGGTTGTTCTGGAACGGGATCTGTGCTGGTGGCTGGTATTCATCTTCATGCATCTGTTCTGGTTGATTGGTCTTGATGCGACCACGTTCGGAAACACTTCGAGTTGTCTGGGACCTGCCTTGACTTCCCGGTTGGGAACTGTTGGAACCACGTGAACCACGATTCGTGGTTGGACCAGATGTTGTAGGATTGAGGGGAATGTAACAAGAAGTGATTCCTGCTCGGCTTGACCTTGTTAAGCGTCGTGCTGTACAGCTGGTCTTGGAGTATGGAGTTCAAACATATCCACCAGAATACACAGTGGCGTTGAATCCGCTGCTCCGGTTGTTGCTTTACTGGAACGATGCTTGAGCTAGTTGGAGTGCGATCTGATGCGCTTCTTCCCATGCTAATCATCCAGTAGCATGTTGTGGTTAACTCTACCAATGACCTCGATGATTACACCTGAAGACCACTGCCACTTGGTGTTTCTGTGGTAAGCCTAGGCGTAGACCATGTTGCCTTTTCGAAAGTCACGAGGAGTTGCGCCATGCTTCAGGTTGAACTGTTCGTCCTGGCGTTGATTGGGAACCACTGGCTTGGATTGGTCGTGGTAAAGGAGATCGGATACCTTTATGCTGCGATCAAGCATCAGCTGTGATGGAGTCCTGCCATTCAGAACTCGACTGGGAGTGGTTCGGTAGACCTTGAGAAACATCTGGAGTGCTTCTGGGATTAGACTGCGGGTGGTACGGCGATGTTCGGAAATGATGAATTCTGTTCTTCATGCATAAAGCTGCGAACTGTTCCGATGTGAACTGCATACAATGACGCTGGGAACGCCAAAGCGGGCAAACAGCTCGTCGAGGGACGCAGTTACTACTGATGTTCTCGGGGATCGAGTGATACGTATTTCCACCCACTTTGTGAAGGCGTCTACCACTATGAGAAAGTGCAGACCATTGATTGGGCCAACGAAATCGATGTGAAAACGCTCCCAGGGAGATTTAGCGAGCGGCTACGACTGAAGAGGATCCTTGGATGGTGTCTTCGAATATGTGGCACAGCTTTCACATCTCTTGAACAGCAATGTTGTCATCGATCCTTGGCCGGTACACGTGGCTACATGCAATAGCTTTCATCCGCGCTATTTCAATATGTACTTGGTGGAGTTGCTTGAAAGTTCGTTGACGAAATCTGTCCGGGATCACCAAACGGTTGGACATCATGATGCAGCCTTGCACTTCCGATAGTGCGCTTGAACGATTTCTGGTACTCGCTGTTCCAAACGAATTTGACATCCTTCTTGAGCAGAGCGTCGAGTGGCCGCCTCAGCTGATGCATCTCCAAGACAAACTTCGCATAGAAATTAAACGAATCAAGGAACGAACGTAAAGTTGTGACAGGCTTGGGTGGTGAATGGCCTCCACCTTGGATGGATCTGGATGTAGACCGTTCTCATCTACGATGTGCGCCAGGTACTTGACCTCGACTGCAGAATGCTGATCTTTTCTTTCCTCAATACGAATCAGGCAACCATAATGTTCATCAACTGCCCCCAAAAGACCCCGGAAACAGATTTTACTCCTGATGCGAGCCGATTGAAACGAAATAAACCTCGATGAGAGCTCATTGTGAGTAGCTGTTTCGAACCGTCGCCAACTTCCACTTGTAGATAGGCATCACTCTGATCGATGACGCTGAAATACCGGCTCCCATTGAGTTTGGTGAAGATGTCATAAGGAACCGGTAGCGGGTAGTGATTGGGGTCTAAAGCAGCATTCAGTCCGGTTGAGTAGTCAGCTTATATTCGTGCTTTTCCTCCTAATTCATTCACTTACGACGATCGGAGCTGCCCACTGGTAGACGTTTACTGGCGTGATGATTCCTAGAGATTGAAGTCTGTTCAGCTCCGCATGGAGTGAAAGGATTTAGGCGCTTTGGATTGAAAACGGGTTTGGCATTGGGCTTGAGATAGAGTAGGACCTTCAGTTTCTTGCACTGTCCTAGACCTTGCTTGAACACTTCGGGATACACAGCAAACACAAACGTTGGATTTGATTGAATTGACTAGCGGCAACGAGGACCTGGTTTCAGATTGCAGATAGTGGGGTGTCCCACAGCTTGAACAGATCGATCCAGTCCAGACCGCACAGGTTGATGCACTTATTGATCTCGTAGAAAGATGCAGCTTCGATTACCCCTCTGAGCATGATTAGGTATCGAAGCTCACCAAGTAGATGAAGTGTATCACCCGACGCAGTCCGTGTTGTGGGAGTCAGCGTTGGCGAGCGCAGGTTCTTCTTCCACTGCTTCTTCGTAAAGATGCCGATGACGGACGTGGTGTCCAACTGCAGAGCGACTTGGTACCCATTGATGTCCACCGTTAGAAACTTCCATCTTGAAGTGCAGCTGACCTGGTTGATGGAGAAAATGCCGTTCACTTTCTTCTTCTTCTTGGGTGCCACCTTTAAAATAAGCATGTTGGTTCATAACTGGTACATAACTAGTACATCAACTACTATGTTATTGGCTAACAAGAACACTAAGTCGAAACAGTAGAAGCATTAACCTAAGAATGCTAATGTCGCTACTGTTCGTGTTACCAACAACTAGTTTGCCACGCGCTGACAGCCTGAGTACCGGGCCTCAAAGTGTCAAATCAATTTTAACAACCAAAACAAATCATTGGCATTTAACAAACAGTGAAAACACATAACTGAAGGTATAAAAAATTAAAATTAGTTTTGTGATAACAGCGCCATTAGCGTTCTATTACTAATATTTCTATTGTCGAAACACACTCTGTTCTAGTGAGAGTGTACTCAGAGACGAATTAAGACATAGCAGTCGGGTTCACTTCTAGTACTGCATTTGGTCCCTTGGTACTAAGAAAGGTACCCAAGTTTGACATATCGCAGAACACTTTTCACGGCATTCTATAATTTCGCTCTATGGAACTTTGCACAAAAGTCTTTCTCTCTCTCACCCCTCCACAAAATTTGTAAACAACAAGGCCAATAAATATCAAAATCCCATGCAAAATCAAAACATTGCAGAGCCCCATTGCTATAACCTTATGTGGCATAACATTTTGGTCAATTGCAAGGAGCATGGAAGCAAAGACGAAATAAAGACCTCCATGTTCCTTACAGTTGCCCAAAATCAGTTGCAATGAAGCAAAATCAAGAATGCCGTGAAAAGTTTACTGCGATCTGTCCACCTTGGGTATCTTTTGCAGTACTAAGGGACCATATGTAGTACTAGAAGTGGTACCCAATTTGAACCCGAGTGGGGCGGTCCTGATGAAGGTCTTTATCTCGTCTTTGGCGTAATGCCAAAACAAATGAATTGAATAAGGTGAAAAGGAAGAAGAACGACACCCATTTTAAAAGTATCCCCGTGTTTGGGTGTACACAAAATAATATCTATGCACCAAGAAAAGTGTTCAAAACTCATTGTAAAGCTAATCTCAATGTGCAGTGGCGCAAATTGAAACAGATGGGGCAAGATGATATAGAAGATTTGGAACAAGATGTCAATAAATGTTTGCAAGTTTGTTTTCCCTAAAAAGTTGGTTTCATCTGTTAACTTAATGTTTCATTATAATTTCGAATAATAATGAAATTTCAACTACACCCCAGCGTACCTTAGTAAATTCAAGTAATGATTCTATAATAGTTATTATTATTATTATCTTTATTTGGAAGAATTCTTTGTTCATCTTCAAATGAAAAAGAGAAAAGTTCTGAAGCTACCTCAGGGGCAGCATCAGATTACAGAGTTGTTACAGAGTATAACTATATATTTTCTTGGATACAGTTTCATCTAGTTTAAGAATTAATACGGAAGGGCTTATCAAAAACGAATTGACATAGGTACCTCACTTTTACTATCAGTCTAATTGTTGAGCACAACTGTACCTTAGCGTATCTGTGCCCCGTTTTGAAGGCGACTCGAACGGGTCAACGGTGAAATTAAACGGAAAAGCTAGAAATTTCCCACCCCTTCCTGTTTCGACTGCCCACCAATAAGAAGGATTATCTCCCAGTATGGTACCTATAGAAAAACAAATCCATTCGAAGGTGTCTACTTACATCGGTTGGTTTGGTGGTCGACTGAGGATACAGTGCTGTAGGCCGCTTCCTCCGCCGGTGGTTCCGACGCCGCCAGTGCTAGTGGAAGGAAACACAATTACCGGGTCCGAACAGCGCTTCAGATATTCTAGAACAGGAGGATGAGAGACAAAGTTACTTTGAGAAAATCGACGCTCTTGACACCGAGGATAGCAGAAGATACTAGAGTATAGTAGACCAGTGTTTATGACGTATGTGCTCTACAGAAGGAGGAAACTCTAGGCACTCGATGTGATGATGTTTGGAAAGTAAAGGCTACAAAATAAATTCAACAGTAATGTGCGGAAACAACAAGTACACGCTGACAGCTGCAGCCACCTGATTTCGATTCGGGTTTTATGGGGCAATAATTGCAAATCACTGTTTGTTTGTTCCGATTAAGTCGTGCATCCATTCGAATCGCGTTTCCAAGCCAAAATGCACCCACAACAAGTGTTCAATTTCTAATGTTACTGTTGAAATTTCAAACCTGCTTCATTCATAAGGGTGCCACAATATTTTATGGCAGCTCAACCTGTTCCAAATGAAGAAAAACATATACCTACTAAAAATATGATAATACAAAATATTTAAAGCGACACCCTACTTGTGAAATTTTTGATGTATTTATGATGTTCGTAAAATGCAGTGTCATGTGATTTAAACGCAATCACTTAACCCCACCAATAAAAGCATATTTTTTCACAAAAAAAAAAAATATTGAATTCACGATCATTATCAATTATTTAACTCATAAATTTTGATATTTTTGCACCATTCGTTCACAAACTTTCAAACAACTGTTCTTTTAAGAAACATGTCAATTCGTTATCTGTTTTACGTATCAATAGTTTGCAGAGAATCTTTTTTGAAGTATTGAATAAAATGGGTCATTTTTGAATAATGAGTATGAATCTCTCTGATACCATTATAGTAGTAGATCTCGTAGTTCCTCAATAACAGATAAAGTGTTGGCATTATTTTATTTATCGTTTGATAGAATCAATTGAAATAAAATGGTTGTCAAACAAAATATCAGGGGAGCAGATGTCGCCCAAGAACTTAAGAATACATCCATGACCAGGTGACAAATGTTAAAACTCGAACCATGCAGTATGGCCCATGAAAATATGAGAAAAATTAGCGAACGTGAATTTATCTTCCACAAGCGTAATTTTTATGCTTTTCATAGGTGAAGGTAATTTCTTTTTACAGTAGTACATTCTAACATGAATTCGCAATGGAGGACAATTGTTGTCATAATTCGTAAATTGGATCAGTTCGTAAAGTAGCGTTCGTAAATCGAGGTTTTTCCTTTTGGAGTCTGATAAAAATTAATTCTCTTTTTTTTGAGAGATTATGCGATTTTAGTAGTATAAGTACATTATTGATTTATTTGGGTATTTATCAGGTTAAAATGTGTGCAAGTTAAGGTCTTCCAAGAATTTCTTGGAGTTTGAACATATGATTCTACATACCGTTTTGATTCATATTACGGACAGCTTCAAATTCCGGACACTCTCGTTTGTATGGGAAACGTTTCACACGAAATGTTTCAATTTTCGCCGTCCAAAAGTTCTCATTTTCGAGGCTCGTTTTATTAGGTTTATTCCATAAATATCATCGCAAATTTATAATACACAACTACCTTAGACGTCTCTTAAGTGGTTGAACGATTTCAATTGATGATTTGACTGTTCCATTAATGATTATCATGAGCTGTCCGTAATTCGAATCAAAGCGTCCGGAATATGAGGCAAAAGTGAGGGAGCGTCCGGAATAAGAATCATGAAAAGGCCACACGTTTTGATTTATTTAAAATTATTCAAGTTGCGGACGCGTATTCTTTAACAACCATCCGAAAGTTAAGGGCTTCCGACGCTCGATAACGCTAAAAAATCATACAGAATGATTTATTTTGTATGGTCCAAGCTGGGTTATATTTCACTGAGGCCTTAAGTGTCCGTAATATGAATCAAAACGGTAAGTAAATGGAGATCCAATCAAAGCTAATCTGGTGCCTCTAGTTGCCATTGCAAGAGACATATCACAACCTTTCGATTCGGAATAATTGTTTATTCAGTGGAGAAAATTTGATGGAGTATCATTATTATAAGGTAAGATAAGTTGGAATGCGAAAGACGTGAAAGAATTATGCATGTGCACAATTACGTTGAAAACAAACTTTACACCTTATTACCGTTTTGATTCATATTACGGACACTCAAGGACTCAGTGGAGTAAAACTGATCAAAAAGCATATAAAATAAATCAGTTTGTATGATTCCTCCGCATTACCGAGCCTTGAACACACTTAGCTTTCGAATTGTGAGCGAAGATTTTAATTCTGCAACGTGAATAATTTTAAATAAATACAAATGTGTGGACTTTCCATGATTCTTATTCCGGACGCTTCCTCACTTTTGCCTTGAATTCCGGACACTTTGATTTAAATTCCGGACAGCTCATGAAAATCATAAATCGAGAAGTCAAATCATCAATTGAAATCGCTAAACCACTAAACAAACGTGTATTGCAGTTGAGCAATATTAATTTCCAGAGATATCGATGAAAAAAGCATAATTAAACGAGCTACAAAAGTGCGAACTTTTGAACGACAAAAATTGAAACATTTCGTGTGAAATGTTTCCCATACAAAAAAGAGTGTCCGGAATTAAAAGCTGTCCGTAATATGAATCAAAACAGTACATGTGTAGATTCTAAGACCTATATTTCCAGAAGTCATTGGATGACACAGAACATTTCTTAAATGCAACAAAAGAATACTACACAACAAAATTTACGCACTGTATTGCTTTAAACGCAATGATTTCTAAGGTCCAAAGATCACGCTTGTAGATCTAGAGACTATATCATACAGTGTTCTGAAATTTATGGCAGATATGACCAATAATATGTTATGATAATTCAAATAATTAACACGTCTGAACTAAGCTACAAAGCATAAGTTTTAACCAATTCAAATTATTTTCGCATAACTCATCACTCTAATACATAATTTTTCATGTTATCGAATAAACTAATTTTATGTACTTCGTAAATAAAGCTACGTAAATTGAATTTACGTAAATAAGACTTCGTCAACTGAAATTTTAGTGTAGCATGCTTTTTAGCTAAAGAACATGTAAAAAAATCCATGACCAAATGGGTTAAAAAATACTCTTGAAATTATGATGTTTGATGTCATCACCATGGAAACCTGAATGTCGGTTCCGAAAAGGTCAAATGGGTTTTAAGGTGAAGATGCATCAAAACCAAACCTCAATCGATTGGTCACTCGCTAAAAGTGACCAATCGATTAAGTTTTCGGCTTGAACGGCTGTTAAGTTCTCTAGATTTGTGCTCTTGCAAATTTGAAGTTTGGCTTCGATGCATCTTTACCTTAAGGACTGTGACGAACTTAATTTTGTAAAATTTAAACACAGTAGACAACCGTTACGAAATTTATGTTTTCATCCGGTAAAATTGCTTCAACTGATAAATGTATGTTTCCTAGTGAGTACAAATGAACAAATTTAGCTGGTGAGCAATCAAATTTACCGATTTAAGTTGAAAATCGTTTTATTTCTACTATGTCGATAACTGTTACAAAGAATGTATGAGAACCCAGTTGTGGCAATATTCTGGAGGCGATTTGTTTACATTTTTTATCAGTGAAATAAAAGAAGAAGAGCTATTTTACGGATGACTTCCACGACGGGGCAGTTCGGTAAGGCATTATCTTCAAGTTTCGTGCTAAATTACTAAGATTTTTCAATCATACGTTTGAAAACGTTCGCAAGCGGCAGCTGCTGATTTCATGATAGAAAGAGTTATTTCAGCGATATTAGATTTTTGAGTTTTGGCTCTTTTTCCCCCTGGCACTGGAAAGGTAATGTGAGTTCATTAATGCTGATTTGTATCTTATTTTGAATTTTCACTACATTTCGACTCCTCTTAGAAAATTATTTTTCTTTCAAAATC
Source organism: Aedes aegypti (assembly GCF_002204515.2). Lineage (NCBI taxonomy): Eukaryota > Metazoa > Arthropoda > Insecta > Diptera > Culicidae > Aedes > Aedes aegypti. Next base: position 90,276,526 of record NC_035108.1, on the reverse strand, counting down.
TCATTGCAATAAATTGATTTCATGTCTATATAACACAAAATTTCTGAAAAAAATTATGAGCAATCGCTTCATTACTAATTAGCGATGCATTATCATTCACTTTGGCTAGCATTTGAGTCCATTTCGTGCAAATATTCGATAGTCCATAATTGGTACACTTTTATGTCGAATGCTTAGAACACTATTGCCATAATTAGTACAAAGGCAACACTTTTCAAAACCAATTTTAATAAGCTGAAAGTCAATTTAGTGCAAAAACTGTTCAATTCACCTGTTTCGAAGGCTTCAAACTAGTAATTAACATGAAAATGTCATGCTTACGTTTTGGAAACGTGGTTAAAATCTTATTTTTATCCATACGGTTGACCCATTGCATCCATAGTTCGTACATCTACACCAGATAAAAAAGAACGATAAAGTTTTTTTTCGTCAAATTGACAATAATACCAACCTAATATTGACTTATTTTGACTTAATTCGACTCGTGAGATAACTCAAATTTGGCTAAACTGGAATATATCTCTCAGTAGGTAGGTTTCGTTTAACAATAGTGGACAAAACAAGACAGGGCAAAAAAATCTTCCCAGCATTAGCTATCAAAGTCTCTGTAGTGGGTTAGAACAACTTACCGTTTCGTCTTAAATTCCAAACAGACTTATATTCCGAACACTTGGGTTTTATGTGGCGATTTGGTTTGAAATGTTCCGCTGAAATATGTCATCAAATTACCTGGAAATGGCAGTCAATTGCAATTCAATTTTAACGTCTTCCAATCTTTTTTATGCTTCGGGAGTAGTAATGGATCTCTTATTCGTGTCTAGTAGAACTAGCTCAGATGAATTTATTTGCGAAATTATTCATTAGTATGTGATTTATTCGTACTGTTCGGATTTGAATCAAAGTGTTCGGAATATGAGACAGAATTAACACAGTGTTCGGCACATGAAACAAAATGTTGATCTATACTTTCACGCAAAAACAATACTAAACAAGCTTAAAAAACAATACTAAACATGCTTAACAAGCTTAAGGCCTGAGTGAAAGCAAACATTCTAAAACCCTCACCACTCAGAAAATTCTTAACGGATTCAAATGATTTTTTGTCAGTTCACTGGCCCACATATCTAGTTTCTAGAAGTGGCCAGAGGAACTTGGAAATATTCCTGTGGCCGGAGTTATTCCGGTGGGTTACTGGGTCAAGTCGGGTAAAAAAGGCTAGTGTTTGGGACATGCCAAGTTACCTTTATTTATTTGCAATGACAATCATTTTAATTTGCAAAAATCATTAATATCTAATATTCAACATTATAAATGAAGAGTTTTGCACCGTTTAAAATATACCGGATGTGGCCATTCGGACGTAATGCCCGGAACAACCGGCTAAAATTTTTTGGATACTAAACCGTTTCAATTCTCGAAAAGTAGGAATCAAACAAATTTGTGCACTAAAATGCATTCCCATGCGCTTGACACAGATGTTCAGATACAAATTGACCACTTTATCGTAAGTTTGAGGCGTCCCGGGACCCGAAAATGGTCATTTGTTGGATCAATCAAATGCAAAACTCTTAGTTATCCAATTCAATCGTTTCTGAAAAGGTTTACACTGATGCAATTTTCCTAAAATTCCGCCATGTAGTGGCCACATTATATTCATTTCCGGAAATTATCTGTGACTTGAAATTTGCCTACCTCCAGGGGCACAAACGCACAGTAACCTCCTCACCCGACCTGACCCAGTGATCCACCGGAAAAACTCCGACCACATGAATATTTCCGCGTTCCTCTGTCCACTTCTAGAAACTAGATATGTGTGCCAGTATTCTGACAAAAAAAGCATTTCAATCTATTAAGAATTCGTTGAGTGGTGAGGGTTTTAGAATTTTTGCTTTCACTCAGGTCTATACGGGTTAAACAAACAATTTTGTCTGCAAACCCAGCAGCTGACAAATAGGGTTTGTGAATATATTAAAATTTTCACAAATATCTGCTAATTTATGCCTATCAAATGCATTTGAAGTCTCTGTTGGCCTTAAGCGTTCGGAATATGAGTTAAAACGATATATTGGTATACCATCACGAGACGATAAGCACACCAAGGGTCATGAGTGGTCTCGTCAAACTTAGTTTGGCCAACACAGTCGGAACACTTGACCGATGCAACAGTAAAACAATCATGTATGTCTATTAGCCCGTTTTTTAGCCATTTCGTAACACACAAACACCATTCAATTTTTATTTATATAGAAGTTCATCAAAAACACAAAAGTGTACAAAATCTAGAACAAGCAACACCAAATTAATTTTTTTTTGTGAAAAACTCTTTTGAAATGATTTATAAATCTCGCGTTGAGTATCATACAGGCGTATCTGCACTGGTTGATTTCTCTTCATCGATTTTCTCTTTGGCTTACTACACACAACTTAATCGATTTTAGAAACATTTTACGATGCTGCTGACTACGGACGGTGACTACTTTATAGTAAAACAAAAACAGTGGTCGAAAACAGTCATTCGGCCATGTAATTTGCAAAAAAGAAAAACGACGAAGGGAAATCGATCATTGCAGATACGCTTTTATGATACTGAACGTGAGAAATTAGCGAATGGCTGATGGTATGAGACTCCTAATTAAACTTTCAGTCTCCAAATGGGGAAGGGGTTCATGTCTGCTCAAAGACCAAGATCCCAGCGAATTTGCGATGGCAACGTGCATGACGTGGGAATGTCCAGTATCAACAGTTTCTCAAATTGTCAGCCATTTCAGATCTTTTCCTTCTTGCTCAACGCACACTTTTTATATGGCGATTCCAAAATTTTCTATAGATTGCTTAATTTTTCTCGACCTATTTCCCTACCGCTTGGAACAGGATGTAATCAATGGTTGTTTGCTATAATTTGAGCAATGCTATTAAGTTTGAGAGATATAAGATAATGTCCAAAATATGACGAAGTCGACAGTCTCATCAAAAATTAAATAAACTCGATCATGTATCTTGCCGTTGCCCTAGCATGTGTGTATTAGTTCCCAAGTAAAAAAAATCTGAACGTATATGGGATCGTCCATTAATCACTTAAGGGGTTATGGGGGAAAGAAAGTTTGAGATATATTACGTGCCATACAAATTATGTTTTTTTTTGCTCACAATAAAACAAACCATTAAAAAGGGGGGTTGGAAGGCCGCCAAAGTTGGCGTACCTAATAGATGGACAGCCCTTATGTCTATCAAATTTACATAGAAAATTCGTTGATACCATGTAATAGAAGAAATCTCTGCAACTCTTTTAAGTACGTATTCAATTAATCACAAATTTCAGTTGTTGCTAGGACGTGGCCAGAGCAACTCTCGATTGTTGAAGGATGGGGCAATCTTGTCCAGCAGACCATGCTAAGTTTGAAAATTCCATTTGATTAGTGGATAAGAAGGAGACAAACCTTATTGAATGGTGTATGACTTGACACCTATCATGTATCGTACATGCTCAATATTAACATAATGTCGAAAATTCAATTCTAAGGCTATTGAAAAGCATTTTAATTGCATCGAAATAAATATTTAGTTTTTATTCTAAACATTTTGAAAATAAAAAAAATAATTTTTTGTGTGTTGATAAAAACGGAATAATTTCTTGACGAAATCGGAACTTGATAAAAACGGAACATACCTGTCAGGGTTTCCGCTTCTTGCTTGATTTTCATTTCCATAATTCAAATTTCCCCGTCGCAAAATAATCAGCTATTCCGGGTTTCTTGTTTATAGTTGTTTTCTCCTCCCACTTTACCACATCTTAAACGTTACCTATACACACAAAAATTGACTCGAGCACTGTGTTTTCCTTGCCTCTAGTAACGGCGCATTTCAACTTACGCTTCTATTTGAAATGATGGATTATATACAAATCTGTTCGTTACATTCTTTGGATGCATTTCATGGCTTGTAGGAACGTAAAAAAATAAATTAATGACCATCTAAAGCCTATTTATACTTATACAATTGTTTTCATGATTATGGTACCGTAATCCGGGGTAACATTGATCATTTTTTTTAGTTTTTCTTAAATTTTTCATTTCACAATACAAATGTTAAAAGTTTCATATTTTTAAAACAAGTACTGGCACCCACCGCTCCTAACTATGTACTTTATTTTGTTTTTCGAAAGATTTAAACATGTTTAAATAAATGTTTTAAGTGATTTTTTGATTCAGCTGATATGGGGTAACATTGATCACCCAAGTAAACAACGTTCGCTAATATTGGAAATGTCGTTACTTACTAAAATCAGGGCCCCTGAATATGAAGACCAAACTCTTACAAGTCATTTACTTTTTGAGTTATTTTAAAATTAAAAACACCTTGAACCGCGGAATACGCCTAAAAGTAGGCAATTTCCTCAGGAAATTCTACATTCGTAATAGTAATGAGTTAATGTTGCCTAATTGAATAAACTTATGAAAGATTTGACAACGGAATCGTTTTCGGCGATGCCATTTTTAGTAAGAACCGCATTTTCCTTGATAACATCGTCTGCAGAACTCATGTGAGACATGAATTTTCGGTAGTGTCAGTGAAAATGATAGGAATCATTGTTTCAAAAAGTTGACAAATTTGCCCATGAACTAAACGCAATTTTGGCAAAAACCTTAATTATCATTAGCTTATGAATATACGCAAGAGAGGCACCATTCATGGTTCGAAAATGCTTCATCAATAAATCTTTATTTGAACGTTTAACAAGATGAGTCATCCCGATCAATGTTACCCCGCTGATCAATGTTACCCCGGATTACGGTACTAGTTTGCTGTCAAACCACAACGGCGGTACTTCAGTCTGCCCAGCGCTCTGCCGTGAATCCCATTTGTATAAGGGAAGATGGGGCAATATGCGGCTCTTTAGAAAAAACTCACTTTTGCTTGTGAATTTATACGAACGAACGAAAACGTTATTCTAATTGGCTCACAGAAAAGTTGCCTAAATAAGCTCTCAATTATAATGAACAGTCATTAGATTGATGCAATCATATCAAAAAAATTTAATTTAAAAGAATTGAAATCATAGCCCAACAATTTTTAAACACCGTCACCCCCGTTTTGAACAGATTTTCTGAGGCAAACTCAGCCATTTTCCAAATTCTTGTGTATGCAGAAGATACAATGCGATTCCAGGTCTCATTGGAGCACTATGGGCTTTTTCCATATAGAACGGTGGCCAAAAATATGTTTGCGATATCATGTCATATTTATGAGTTTTGTGATACAAATTTAATATTTTGTTTTCAATGAACAAGTTTTCGAGACCAACTTTTGCAAAGGGCTTATAGCGAAAAAAATGCGTTATTTTACTAATGATGCACATAGGCCACTTATGCAATCAACGTTGTGGAAGCCATTAAAAAATAAAACTTACATGATAATGATGATATGAATCATTTAGCGATATTCAATTATGTTCTGAAATTATTTTTAACTGATGTTAAAGAAAAAAAGGAAAAAAATATTGAAAACAGTCAGGGTTAGGGTTCATCCTAACTGAAAAAAGTGCAAATGTGTGTGTAAATTCTTCACGATCCTTTAGTTTACATCTTTAAATAACCTTGGAAATGGATTTTAGTCTGAGAAAACATGGGACAAAAATGTATGGGATGTGTGAATTTTCGGTAAAAATCGAACATGTTTTTTTTGTGTAGTCCCCACATTTACTTGAACTGAAGTACGAATTTTAATTATGCTTCATTTTTCTAGGATAGCTGTTTTAGTAAGATTTCGAACAGTGTATAAAGCTATGTAAGAAATATTACGATTCTACAACGTAAATCTTGTATTTGTACTAAATTTTTCGTTTTTCTTCAAAACTCTAACTTTGGAATACTGTATCAATAAAACTGCAAATGATCTTGCTCTAGTCTTCCAGGAATATCTTAATATAAGTGTTTACTATGTAATGATGTACCAGAAGAATCTATTAAAACAAGTCAGTTTTTCGATAATTGGCCACTTGACCGCCCATAGTATGGAGTTTGGGTTTTACGGCATACTTTAAATTTCACCGATGGTTTCAGAGCAACCACTTAGTATGACGTATTTTGCCACACGTACTACCGAAGTTACCAAAATCGATTTTGTTGATTTAAAATTTATCTTTATTGTGGATATCGATAAATGTTTTCCGTGAGACGAGTCCAAATTGATAGATTCAAATGGTATTGAAATGATCGAATTTGACTAAAATAACCTATTTTTTAAAGATAATACGGTGGAGCATTTTGCCCCGACGGAGCATTTGACACCTAGTTCCCCTACTCTTGCAAAAAGTCTGATAAAAATTTCCATGTTTAAGATACACATAAAAAAACACAAATAATTACATAAAAAATAACATATGTTCTTTAAATTACATGACAACTAGGAACCAACACAAAAATTACACACTCGTAATTTTATTCGAATCTTAGTGTCATAATTTTGCACCACTCATTAGGCGGCATCCACAAATTACGTAACGCTCGAAGGAGGGGAGGGGGTAGGCTCCAATTTTAGCGTTACGTAATAAATGGATGCCGCCTTAGCAAACTTCCAGTGCGTTCTCAGGAAATCATATTTCCATAACATGAAAACTCTAACCTCTTTGCTGCATGTGTCGACAAAACCATAGCCGATGGACAACAAACGCACATTATATAATAGGACTACGAGTTTGTTCAGATACAACATACGATTATCGATCGAAATAACTGGATTTCTTCCGGCGGAACACTTCTAAAAATGGCGATAATCTAATATTACATCCATGAGATTTATAAATTTCACAAAAGGACTTCCAAATTTATGCTAATCATTATCCATCGAAAACCAAATCACCTGCGAATCCCTGCGTTGTATAATTCACGGGCTATACCAGCCCACAGCCGTACTTTTGATAGAAGCAAGCATCAATTCTCACAACACTTTTCGAATCTCTTTCAAATTATTCAACGAATGTCCTTAAAGTTCGAACGTAAATATCGCATGAAAACTGAAAAAATAAATCGCAACTTACCTTGTCGACCAGCCTTGTTTGAAAACAAACTGAATTAAAGGCATGATGCTTAAGCTGAAGTCAAAGATCTTGTAAATTAATGCTTTTTGTAGTACAAATTTCAATCTAACTTTTATATTTTACGGTATGTTACGATTTGGCTGAAATTTGGTACATGCTTTCTTTATGCCCAAAAATGCCTGTTTGCATCATCAGTTCGCCATTTTTACCCTAGTGTTACTTATGAGAAGGGCCTAAGAAAAAAAGCCCTAATAATTTTCAAAAAAATAAAACTCAGAAACTATTTGTCTGATTGGTTTGGTGTCTTCCGCAAAATTTAGGTTATTGTTGGAACTATCTGGAAATATACACTGTAAAAAAAATGTTGCAATTTTTTTTCGAAAATAAAGCTTAAAAATCCATTTTTTCAAAAAAAAAATTGATTTTTTTTATTTTTTATATTTTAAAGTAGACAAAAAAATGGAGTCTTTTGTACAGTGGGGCAAGCAGGAGAAATCATGGACAAAAAAGTTATGATTTTTTAAAAAAAGGTTGATTTTTCAATATGGTCTAAATAAACTTTTTGAATGCTTTTCGACCCAATTTTATGAAAGTATGCAAAATTTGCAACAAAAAAGATATATGAGAAAATTTTGCTTATTGCTACCGTTTCCGAGATATAGCGATTTTAAAATTAAATTTACTGAAAATTCACAACTTTTGGTTGTTCTCGGATGTTTTTCGAGTTGATCAAATGAAGATTTTTTTTTTTACAATTATTTTATTTCATGTTCTTATACAATGATGGAGCGTCCTATTTTAATACAGATTTTTTACTTTTTCATAATGTTTACAATTTTTTCACTATCATTACAGTTTGAAAATTGCCTAACTTCTATTTCATCTACGGAAACTGGAATAAATTTGCTTCTAATGTCTCCTTACTAGAAACATTCAAGTTGGAGTTCGTTGATTCTATTGATGTTGCTGACGTTGCTTCCAATGACTCCTGACTAGGAATATTCATATTGGAATCCGTTGACTGTATTGAAGTTGCTGATGCTGATGCTTCTATTGTTTCCTCTTCCATGGAAACATCTTCCTCTTTACTACTTGATAAGTCATCACTGCTTGATAATGCTGTTCTTTTGGCCAATTATAAACGGCACGAATCGCAAATTTTAAGCTGTTTATTAAGCTGATTTTCATTCTAGTTCAACTAATTTTACAATATTACTTTCCGTGAGATTTCGGTAACTTTTTGAACACTTTTTTGAAAACACATTTACACAACCTTTGTTGATGGTGTTCATTTTATACTTCATTGTTCTAAGCTATCTTTTACTTTTCACTTGATTATCACTTGCTTGTGTCTTTGCTGCATCAGCTCTTTTTTATACCAACATGGGTACACCCGATTCTGTTTTTGCACGGATTTTTTTTACACGGCCGTGCAAAAACAGTTTCCATATATTTTTTTTCACCAAAACCTTATTTTTGCATGAAACGTCGAAAAAAGGTTGTAGGGGGTGGGATTTCGTCTCACTAAATCCGGATAGCAAACACCTTGATGTGGATTGTGTAAGCTTCAAGCTACAAATATCATTTTATTATTTATTTGAAACATTTGATAAATACAATGTCTACTCACAATTTTAGTGAACGTTCTGTGGGTTTAGGAAGAATCGTATCAGCTACCCGAGATTCTATGTTTGCTATAAGTACAATTTGCATGTTAGTTTTAAGTTCATTGTGTTTGATTGAGCTACTTACAACAGTTTTTAATTTCTAGTCACTAGGTTTAAGTTCAAATTCAACAGCAATTCCGTACTAGTATTTATAAGATTAAGAAATAACTCAATTAGATTTTAAGTATAATTTTTAGGTGATATTTTCCACAACGGTAGATCAACGTGATGACTTGCAAAGATCATTTGCTCGATCGTTTGGCATTTCTCCTGTCTTCTGTCATGTATGACGGCTTGATCAGGTAAGACCAATAGCAGCGTCGCCGCACCGAGGGGTGTTGTCGGCACATACCCCCGCCCGTGAACCTAGGTCATGTCCCTGATCCTTCCGAAGTCCTATAGGTTCACGTTTCTCTTCGACGTCTAACACCGCTAGCCTCACAGCAGGTCGGCGCAAAACTCCGTTGGCTGTTCGCACTAGCGCTTGACGAACTCTTCCATCGGAACCGACAAAGGTTTTCTCTACTTGTCCCCTGATCCACTGAGTTCGTCCAGATCCGTTTACAACAAGGACCAGATCTCCTTCAACTATGTCCTTGGTTTCCTTGAACCACTTACACCGGCGTGTTATTACTGGTAGGTATTCTTTTACCCACCTTCTCCAAAACTCTCCAACTATGTATTGAGCCATCTTCCAACTACTGCGGAGTGTAGCTCGTTCGGGTATGTCAGCTGGCTCTATTTTATTACCCGTGGAACTGCCCAAGAGGAAATGATTCGGCGTCAGTGATTCTTGGTCTGCTGATTCTAGCGGGATGTACGTGAGAGGTCTGGAATTTATCAGCGCTTCTGCGTCGTAAATAATTGTCTCCAGCGTTTCGTCGTTAGGTTTACGTGGATGTTCGAAGACTGAGCCTAAGGCTGTTTTTACCGACCGGACCAAACGTTCCCACACACCACCCATATGCGGAGAGGCTGGCGGGATAAACTTCCATTTGGTATCGGCGTTTGTGAAGGTGACCGCGACCGCTTTGTTCATAGCTTCAAGTTCCTCCTTAAGCTGATTGCTGGCCCCTTGAAAACAGGTACCGTTGTCCGAGAAAAACACAGCTGGTGAACCACGGCGTGCAATAAATCTCCTGATAGCCATGACGCACGACTCTGTGGACAAACTAGGTACGACCTCCATATGGATAGCTCGGATTGAAAGGCAAGTAAATAGCGCAATCCATCGTTTCGCTTGAGATCGACCAACCTTAACATACAAAGGCCCAAAGTAGTCCACGCCGACGTACGTAAAAGGTCGCACGAACGTTTCTAGCCTTTCTCCGGGGAGCGGCGCCATTACCGGCGGATTCGGTAATGCTTTGTTAATCCGACACCATGTGCAGTTTTTCGACACTTTTTGCACAAGCGATCTCAGATTTGCTATTTCAAAGTGTTGACGAAGCTCATTGATCACGGTTTCGCGATTGGCATGGCGATAACGGCGATGAAACCAGTCAACGATCATGTTTGTTATCGGGTGCAGCTTAGGAAGAATTACCGGATATCTTGCTTGAAATGGTAGGTAATCTGCTGCTCCGATGCGTCCGCGCATTCTCAGGATTCCTTGGGCGTCCATGTAAGGCCAAGTTTTGTATATGGAACTGGATTTAGCAACATTACCATGTTTGGCATCCGGGGAACCCGCCGTTTTCATCAACTCTTTCCGTTCCTCTGAAAAGGTCTCTATTTGTGCCATTTTCCACAGAAGAACCTCAGCACGCGCTAGCTCTTCTTGGGTTAGAATTTCCCGCTGCAGCTTTTGGCCGACATTCTCTCGTCGTAGGCTGTTGATAAAACGAACAATGTATGCAGTTGCTCGTTGTAACTTCGACCATTTGTTGAATCGAGAGTATTCTATGAGGGTTTCAGGATTCCAATGTGTCTGAACTCTTCGTAGCTCTTCATGGGTTGTGGTTGTAATACGTTGTTCTGGCCACGATACTTCATTCCATCGTAGAAATCCAGGTCCCTTAAACCAGACACTATTAGAATCTAAGTTCGGTCCATCTTTCCACTTTGTGGCATCATCGGAAATGTTGGACCTTGATTGCACCCATCTCCACTCTTGCGGTTCGCTCAATGTTAAGATTTCACCAACTCGTACCGACACAAACTTGTGAAATTTGCGATGATCAGACCGGATCCACGCCAGTGTAGTGGTTGAGTCGCTCCAGAAGAACCTTCTAGATACAGGAAGCGAGTGATACTCAACAATCGTCGTGGCGAATCGTACTCCAAGGACTGCCGCCTTCAGTTCAAGTCGCGGAGTGGACAAAGTTTTTAGGGGTGCCACTTTGGTTTTGGAGCCTACCAGCGCTACCTGCACATGGCCATCGTGTACCAGCCGAAAATAAATCGCGCAAGAATAGGCGATGTCACTAGCGTCCACGAACGTATGGACTTGCAGTTCATTGATTACTGACGGATATGGTGAAAAGTAGCACCGCGCAATCTTTAAATCGTTCAGTTTTGGAAAAAGTTCAACCCATTGCCGCCATTTTTTATTGAGTTCGTCGTTGAGAGGCTCATCCCATCCCATTCCAGCCGCCCATGTTCCTTGTATGATAACCTTTCCGTGGACGAGGAAATGTGAGATAAGCCCGAGGGGATCGAAGAGACTCATTACTACCTTCAGGACCTCACGCTTGGTAGGAACATGTGTTTCGTCGAGAATTGAGTGGAGATCGTTTCGCAGATTGAAGGAATAGGAGAAACAATCATCGACAGGATTCCAGGTCATTCCTAGCACGGACTCAGTAGTGGAGTTCCTTTCTAGCATCAAGTTCTTCGGCTCGTCATCGGTTGGTTGACCTATTTCCCGGAGAAGTTCTGTTGAGTTAGAGCGAAAGCCTCGAATCTCGAATCCTCCCAGCGAGTGTACTTGAGTTACCTCCTTCACTACTTCCACAGCATCTTCAAGGGTCGCAAAGCTGTCCAAGTAGTCATCCACGTAATGTTTTTTTACGATTGCGGTGGCGGCACGTGGATAAACTTCGGAGAACTCCTGCGCGTTAAGGTTTTTTACGCATTGCGCGGCAGCGGGAGAACAAGTCGCGCCGAACGTCGCTACGTCCATGATGTAGAGTTGAATAGGTTCCGTAGAGTTGTTCCGCCATAGGAAACATTGTGCTAAACGGTCCTCTTCGCGAATTGAGAGCTGGTGAAACATCTCTTTGATGTCACCGCAGACCGCAATGGGAAATTGACGAAAGCCACTAAGCACTGCTGGTAATGGTGTTAAAAGATCAGGACCCTTCAAAAGCTTGGAATTGAAGGAGACTCCATCTACCATGGCTGCGGCATCCCATATTAATCTTATTTTGCTAGGTTTCTTGGAATGAATGACCACTCCAAGCGGCAGGAACCACATACGTTTGCGGTCTGCCCTTTCAAGCTCCGAATCAGTGGCAATGTGGGCGTATCCTTTTCGTAAGTACTCGGCAATTTGCTCCAGAACACGATTCTTCAGCAATGGGTTCTTTTCTAACTTACGCTCCAAAGACTTCAACCGCCGAACTGCCATTGGATAGCTGTCGGGGAAATTCGGATCGTCTTCTTTCCACAGAAGTCCAGTTTCAAATCCCCGTCCTGTCCGTCGCGTGGTTCGTTGTAATATTTCAATCGCACGTCTCTCTTCATCCGACTCTAGTGTTTCGCTTAGCCCCTTTATTCCGGCATCTTCCAATGTAAAATAGTCTCGGAGCTGATCGTTCAATTGACAGTCACTATTTGCTGGTCCAGCTACATGAAAATGAACGACAGCTCGCGGTATAGATGTTCCAGCTAAACTCCCGTAGACACTCCAACCCAATCGGCACTTAGCAGCTATCGGGTCTTTAGGTCCACCTTCGCGGACTTTTAACGGAACGGCAAGGTGAAGATTATCCAAACCAATTAGTAGCTTTGGCCGGATCAATTCATAATCTCTCAGTGGAAGTCCCCGTAAATGTGGATAGCGGTTGCAGAGATCGTTGTAATTCATTGTTTGAGAAGGCAAGACTAAACAACTGACTGTCCTAACTTCGCTCAGCTTATAACGGGTTCGACCATTTTCACCGGTGATATCCAGCTGAATTCGTTGGGAATTTCGTTCTTCCCGTTTTATGTTACCCGTCCACTGAAGGGTCAACGGTTCTACGTGACCAGATACGCCTAGACGATCAGCGATGGTTTCCTCCAAAAATGTTGTCGACGATCCCTCATCGATGAACGCAAATACGAGTTCCTTCTGCGATCCCGCATATAGTACCACTGGGAGCACCCGAAACATAGGGTACGATCCATTGTTTTCCATGAGATGATTGACAGAGACATTACGAGGTGGAAACGCCGAAGAGGAGTGAAGGAGTGTGTGGTGTTTTTGGAGACATCCCTCAATCCCACACTCTTTCCAGGACTTACACGGCCACTTTCCGTGGCTATTAAGGCACGTACAACATAGTCTCTTTTGATGGACGACCTCCCACCGTTTACCGACATCCAGTAATTTAAACTGATGGCAATCCACTACGCGATGACCATCACGTTCGCATGCTGCGCATGGCTTACCTGATTTCACTGGTTGATTTACCATCCCTGGAGCAGAAGCTGCGATCGACGAATGGGTGTGTAACAGACTTCTTTCTCTTACTCGTTGTTCACCCTTGGAACGGCCGTGGTTCGGCAGTTCAAATGTTACCTGACTTGCTGCGTCTACTAATCCAGTCATGAAGTCACCAAACGTAGATAACGTCGCATAAGGTTGTCGGCTTTTATAGATGGCCCAGTCCATCTTCAGTGCTCCGGGAGGCTTTTCTACCAATTCTTGCATCAGCACAGGGTTTGCCAAGTGCGTGTACTGCTTCGCTGCCTTCAAGTGGTCCACGAGATTTTGCACCACTAATCCGAATTCTACCACAGTCTCCAAGCGATCGTGTCTGGGTGCAGGAGTACGATGAACCTTTTCAATAAGCGTCCGTATGAGAAGCTCTGGTCTACCATACAGTGTTTGTAGGGTGTTGATCACTTGACGGACGCTCGATGGAAGTAGAAGTCTACTCCGTACAGACTCAAGCGCATGTCCTCTTAAACATCGCTGCAGTCGAATCAAGTTTTCGGCATCGGTATAGCCGCAGGCCGCTGTAGATTGCTCAAAGCTACAAATGAATATTGGCCAATCTTCGGGATTGCCAGAGAAGTTCGGTAATTCCTTCCCCATCACTTGTCTGGCAGCTAGTTGGCTCGCACTGAGCGTCACAGGAATCGTAGATGGGTCTGGATCCATATTTCGCTGAGGCAACGAGTATGGCAATTGTTGATATTGCCTGTCCATATTTTGTTCCAGTTCCGGTTCTGCAGGAGGCATCGGAAACTGTCGTCCAGCATTCGGAAGTGAGTCCATCGGATGATTGACATAATATGAATGGAAATCGTGGTTGAATCGTTGACTGGCTGAGTTTGCATTTGTTGCTTGCTTCTGCGGTACGTCTTGATTCGGCTTAGGAATCGCACGTTCGTGAACGTCTTCAAATCGGTTGTAATTTGGAGCGCCGATCGAGAGCCGAGAAAATTGCTGGTCCACATGCGACTGCTCATTCGGGTTTTGATGTTCAGCTGTGTTGGTGAATGACGGTTTTTGATTGATCACTGGTAATGCTTCTCGGGGTACACTCCTTAAGGAATCGATTTCATCTTCAGCTCGTTCGGGGGGACATTGTTGCAACCACAGGGATACTTGTTGTTCAGAATCCGGAATTGTGCCACCTCTGCTGCTGCACTCACTCAGTTGTCGTGCAATGGTGTTTTTTTCTCGAGCGATTCCTTCCTAATCATCTGCTGCTTCCTTTGGTACTCCCTTTCTTCCTGCAATTTACGTTGTCGTAGCTTGGCTTCAGCTTGCAAAAGCACCTTTTTCTCCTCAAGCTGGCGTTCCTCTTCTTCCATCTCTTTCTTCCTAATCGCTTCCTGCGCCTCCAACTCTTGTTCCTTTAGCAATTGCTCTTCTTCGACCAGCTTCATTTGAGCCTGCAAACGGGCAGCTCGGACACTCGAAGTCGTGCTGTTTGCGCTTTGAGAGAATTTCGATGCCAGTTGAGTAACCTTATTAACCGGCTTCAGTGCAGATTTGGCAGAACGTAGGGATCTGCCTTTCGATGGAGGTCGTTTGTGTGTAAGAGATGAGGACGTACCGTAAGGGGTTGCTTTCGTCTTTGCATTGCACTCCTTGCAAAGGTAGGTTTGGTTCTTCACCGACTCGTCTACCCCTGCGCAGTCAAAGTGTTCCCAAAGATTACAGCTGTCACAGGCAACCCACTTCTCGTCTTCAGCATCTGCCCTGGTGCAGGACTTGCAGCTGTATCCAGCGGGTCTCTGATGTTCCTCCATTCCACGACCCCGCGTAAATAAAATTCTTGAAGATTTTGTAGGGGGTGGGATTTCGTCTCACTAAATCCGGATAGCAAACACCTTGATGTGGATTGTGTAAGCTTCAAGCTACAAATATCATTTTATTATTTATTTGAAACATTTGATAAATACAATGTCTACTCACAATTTTAGTGAACGTTCTGTGGGTTTAGGAAGAATCGTATCAGCTACCCGAGATTCTATGTTTGCTATAAGTACAATTTGCATGTTAGTTTTAAGTTCATTGTGTTTGATTGAGCTACTTACAACAGTTTTTAATTTCTAGTCACTAGGTTTAAGTTCAAATTCAACAGCAATTCCGTACTAGTATTTATAAGATTAAGAAATAACTCAATTAGATTTTAAGTATAATTTTTAGGTGATATTTTCCACAACGGTAGATCAACGTGATGACTTGCAAAGATCATTTGCTCGATCGTTTGGCATTTCTCCTGTCTTCTGTCATGTATGACGGCTTGATCAGGTAAGACCAATAGCAGCGTCGCCGCACCGAGGGGTGTTGTCGGCACAAAGGTGTTACTTTTTTTGCACGATTTTTGAAATTTTGAACTGAAAACTTTTTTTGCACGGTACGCATCCCCCGTGCAAAAACAGAATCGGGTGTACATGAATCAACTATTAGGTACGATTCTGTCCGACCACAAAAATATACCAACGTGCTGTACTTTAAGAAAACATCAGGTATATTTGTGTGAGACAACTGGGCACGTTACTCCTCTACTCATAAAGCTTTTGTTTTCGAAAGGAAATATTTCATTATCTTAAATCGATATAAATGCATTTCACGTATTGATTGCTTTATATTCGTTGTTTTATTATTTTTTAACTTTTAACATTTTGTACCATACTTTCTTGATAATTACACATCAAAATATCACAATGCTGAATGTTGAAGTTGTGTTTCGTTAAAAAAATAAATAAATAATTTTTACAGGTCCATGAATGACGTAGCATTTTTTCACTGATTTTTTACACCACCCTCCCCCATCGTGGTATTAAGTCACAAATGATGATACCCCCCTTGGAAAATACGTAGCATATCAAGAACCTCCCCCCCCTTAGTTTTTAATTGGTTTTCCTCAACGATTAAAATCCAGACATTTCTACACAAATATAGAGATTAATTGATATTAAACACTGTAACAGTAGGATAATCTGACGAATGATAGTTTGATATACCGTAACGCTAAAAAAATCCTTTGGAAAATAGTTTAAACAAGCATATTTCCTGTTTAAGTTACATAATTTTTATTTCCAGTAATTTAATTTGTAGTAATTTTGCTGTTGTTAAAACATAAACAGTTTACAGCTGAAAATGCAGAAAAAAAGCTGAAAACCTTGCTCGTATTGATAAAGCTAACAGCACTCAGTTAGGGTTCATAAATTTTTGTAATATATTGTACATAAATTTTGTTATATAATAGGCATTTTTCAAATTGCTCGAGGTTGAGAAACAGATTTCAGTGAATATGATCAACAAAATAATTTAATTTGGGATGGGTATTCGTCATAATTCTCTAAATTCAAATCCACTCAGGAAACAGTGGCCAGATAGAGAAAAAATAACAATTGTAATATTTGGAATGTTTCAAAATTAACGATTTTTATGCAACCACCTTTATTAATAGTTCTGCTAAAATTCATCATCGTTCCCCATACTGAAATATTCTTACTCAACTTATAATGAAACAATGAAATAATAAAAATGCTCTTTCGTTGAATTACCGAGTGATTTAGAAATTTAAACGATAGGACAATTTTGATAAAACTCGAATTTGATGTCCTCATTATTATCCAGGCTGTTCCATCAAGAGCATTGATATATCAAAACAAATCGATTATTTGACTGAGTGGAGATCTCCTGCAAAATTTAACGCACTGAATAAAATTCTTGTTTCACATATTTTACTATAATAACGTTAATATTTGCCTAAATGAGCATATTGTATTCTTTTGAAGAATTAAAGCTTCAACAGAAAATATGAATAAAACTTAAAACGGTTGATTCTATGTCTTGTAAACGGTAAAACATTTTTTTCCAAGTCGATAAAGCATTGATTTTTACTTTACTTACTAAGCTTTTAATTTGTTTAATTATAAATAAAATAGTTCAGACACGAATACAATATGATATTCACATAACTATTTGAAGCTTCATAAAATCTGTTTGATTGTATTTATCAGGAAAATTTGAAATTTTTTAGAAATTTTCAATCTGTTTTGAAGTTAAATCATCATATCATAACCCAAGTTTTATAAGTCAGACAAAGAAGATTGATAGAAAAAAACTGTTTGTCAGTTTGTTCAGTACTACTCTTTTTACCAAAATTATTCAAAATGCTACATCCACTAGTTGGGACCCCTCCCTCCCCCTCGTCACAAATCCGTGAAGACCCCCCTCCCCCCTAAAATGCTACGTCATTTATGGACGACCCCATACCATGAAAAATTACCAAATCAATATTTTTTCAAACATTCTAGTCAAAAATTATCTGCTCTTTCAGACAATGAACAAATTTCTAAGCTTATGAGCCTCGAAAAACATTCAAAAATGACCGAAAATTGAAAATTATATCATAATTTTATATTTAAATCGCTTTATCTTTAAAACGGTAAAAGTTAGCCTGATTTTACCGTATACCTTTTTTGTTGTAAATTTTGCGTAACTTTCATAAAATCGAGTTCATAAAATCGAGTTGAAAAACATTTAGAAATTTTATTATTTTTATTTATTATTCAAAAATTCACCTTTTTTTTAAATTCATAACTTTTTTGTCCACGATTTCTCCATCTTGATCCAATGTGCAAAAGACTTCATTTTTTGTCTACTTTAAAATATTAAAAAAAAATCAATAATACCATTTTTGAGAAAATGGATTTTTAAGTTTTATTTTCGAAATATAAAAAATTACAACATTTTTTTTACAGCGTATATTTTTTCCAGATAGTCCCAACAATAAACTAAAACTTTGCGGACAAACCGTTTCTAAGTTATAATTTTTTGAAAATTATTAAGGAATTTTTTCTTAGGCCTTTTTAAAAAGTAAGGCTAGGGTCAAAATGGCGAACCGATGATGCAAAAAGGCTTTTTTGGGCATAAAGAAAGCATGTCCAAAATTTCATCGAAATCAAAAAATATAAAAATGAAATTAGGGAAAAAAGTCGTCATTTTCTGTGGAACCGCTCTTGTTCAACATGAATTTCAAACTAGTTTTATTGGATATGGCTTCACGGTTTTGAACCAGAAATTTGCGTTTTAAATGCGTTTACTTCACAAAATGTTTAACGCTCAAGGATCCGTCATCGTAATCATCGATATTTCAACAGCATTTTTTTTATTCTCAACTGAAATTCATTGGACGAAAAAGTATTCACTGTGTGTTCGGTTGGAAAATAGAATAGAGTGAAAACATTTTTATGTAAACTTACACGATTGTGAACAAAAAAACTACTTTTGAAAATTCCCAAATTGATGACGGATCCTGCTCCCTAGTGCAGATCGAATTAGGTCATTGGTAAATTTCATATTTTAAGAGTTTACTGATATCAACTCAATTTTGATGAGAATGCAGATGATCTTCCGATAGTCGCGCGACTAACCACCGTACATTACAATTGAAGTTTTTCAAATTTAAACAGCGCGATCACTGAAGTATTAGAAACGTGTATTGTGGGCTTCGTTAGTGTTAAAAAGACAATTTACACCGTCTTCAGCCAAAGGCTGCACAGACTGAACAATCACGAACATTAGGCAACGGACAACACGAAACACCCAGTAGCCCAGTGATGAATTTTTCGTTTGACGAAAAGTTTCCACCGACTGGAGCGGGAATCGAACCCACGCTTCGTGGCACTCACAATACGCCTAATCGACTGACGCCGTTAACCGCACGGCCACGAAGCCCACAAGTGTTACAAAGCATTTTATCGACATTGAGTCAAGGAGTGTGGGTTCTATTCCCGCTCCAATCCGGAAAACTTTTCGTCAGGAATGTTTTCCGACTGACTGGGCGTTGCATGCTAGTCCCTTGTCTAATGTGGTGCTTCCTTCAAAGGGAAAATCGTCCAAAGTATGCATTAGGTAACGTGTCGGTGTCTTTCAAACGATTTTTAAAACGAATCGTGGAACCAAAAATAAAATAGCTACGATAGAATAATAAATATAAAGACATTTTCCTACATTGATTCATAGCATTTTTGAATCACAGACAAACAGATGATCTCACTTTCCATTACCATATCAGCAAATATTATGCTGTTCGTCTGTGCTCAAAACCGTTCGTTCTGTCCACAAACATTCTCAGTGCAAACAAATTCTACACATTTACTTCAATGAAACCGACACCCCGGATTTGCATACTTACTGTATTTCCGCTTGTTGAGTTTTTCCTCGTCGCTCTCATTCAACTCCCCGGTGGCCATCAGCGGATCATCTCCGTACTCGTCGAAACCGATCATTCCGCCATTAGAGTGTTGAACCGCAGCCGCCGAAGACATTGCCCGATGCGCTCCGAACGCGTCCCGTCGACTGTGATGTCTCAACGGGTGTCTCGCCTCTTCCGACTGTCTAGATTGCTGCTGGTAGTGCAACTCCACGTCGCAGCTGGATTGCCTTAGGAACCCATGCCGCTGCTTCCGGCCACCCAGCTCGTTGCTGGTAATGATTGTCGTCATCATCTTCGTCGATGGATTGCTAAATTCCTGCGAATGTTGTTGTGGTTGTTGCGTTTGAGCTTGTGCGGCTTGTGAACGACTTCCGCCGCCAGCAGCGGACAGTCGATGCAGCTTGATCATATCACTAACCGGCGACGCGGATTGGCGCATCGATATCACAGGTGGCAGATTGGGCGATGTCAGTTGGTTAAAGCTTTCGATTAGCCCTGGCGTTGGAGGAGGCGAAGGATCTGCATTATAGAGTAGCTTGGCGGTCGTTGTCATAGTCGTCGGGATCAATTTGTTCTTCCTACTAGCGCTAGTACTACTACTGCTATCGGCGACTACTGCTAACGGTGACTTCTTGTGACTACTGCTTCGTTTGCCATCGCCCAGAGTCGGTTGCTTATCCTTCGGTATCACAATAGAGTTACAGTTGCTAAGATTGCTAGTGGCGCTGATATTATCTTCATCGGCGGTTTCTCGGCTGAGATCGATCACGAATGAGGTGTCTTCGATGTCTTTCTTCGATTTCGTTGCCACGGGATTGGGAGATGTCGTTTGGTACGTGGCGGTACTGAAGGTGAGATGGCGAGCTTCGGTCGATTTCTGGCGCGGAAGGATTGGGCTGTTTTGGGCACTGATGGATTTCGCCTCCAGGACCCGCAACCGATGGGAAGCCGTACCGAGGAGTGACGGTTGCCGGGATGTGCCGGGGCGATATTTACTTATATTCTTAATTATGGGAACCGGTTCCGAAGCGATGCTCCGTTTCATATCGGAAATTTCACTAACATCCAACTCGATGGACACGTTCGTTGCGCTGTCCTCGATATCATACTGGGTACTAAGCGGATCGGAATGTGGTTCTATTTCTATGGATACACTTACTGGTTCTAATGTATTGCAGCGCTCTTGAATGCGGATATCATTCGATTTGATTGATTTCCTGTCGTACTCTAAAGATTGTGCTATCGCTTCACTTTTCGACGGAAGATCGTCCGTTTCTCCAAAAGCCTCCCCACCACTATCTTCATCATTTCCCAATTCCAAATTCACCGCTGTCACACTATGTCCCTGTCTGGAGGCTCTCCTATCACCATCCACATCCGATTCCGACTTTGATGGATAGTCATCACCGGTATCAACAGCCACAACATTGCCATCGGCATCGACGAGCGATGACAAATCACCAATCTCGACAATAACTTCGTCAACTCCATCGCTGGTCGTCGAATTTTCCAGCGGCAGTCCACCAATTGCCCCAACAGTACCTCTCTCTCCACCACCCTCTTCTTCTTCCGGTTCGGCATCCTTCACTGTTCCATTTTTCTTCTTCCCACTTTCACTGCCCCACTTGCCAACTTTTTTGCAGGACTTCCTGCCAAACAAAATCCGTCTGATAACTCTCGATTTCTTGTTACGCTTTTTCAGTTCACATTCCCTCTTGATTGCCAGTATCTTGTTCTCGACCAGCGTCGAAAAGACCGCTTCAAACCTTATCGCTCGGCTCAAATCTTCGTACGTGTCGGTGCAGACCGCCTTGTCAACCTTCATCTTTTGTACCCAACCTTGAACCTGGAACGGCGGCAGGAAGGGACCCGGCAGCGGAAGCGCATCTGTCCCCCCTCCTTTCACCTGCTAGCCGGCCTTTCCGGTCCACCCCAAAATCTCTCAGTGCGGCTGCGACTTCCGGTCTAGCTTATCTACAACATTGACTTGGATACACGTGATGGCGCCACACTTCTGGATGGGCATGTCCCTTTAAACAGGGGACTCTCTCTCTCTCTCTCTCTCTCTCTCTATAATTGCATTTCACGTTTCCGCCGTGAGCGTCCCATTTTCTTGGAATGATGGGGAAAAACAACTACTCTCAATTCCAAGTCGAGTTGATGGCATCGATATTGGAGTAGAACAGATGGGACAATAATGCTAAATGACGTTCGATTGGTAGACAGCTTCCGTATGGGACGACATCATTCCGTGATTAGATCTGAAACGGGAGAAAATCGGGAGAAGGAAAGTCGAAATTAATATCCAGCATAGGCGGTTTAAGGGTGAGTTTAATGATGAGGTTCTGTTGAATTTCCTTAACACAATTTTTATTGGTAAATGAAAAACTGAATTTAGTAGCTAACACTGCGGAACACGTTTTTGTCTCAAGCATCAAAATACCGTTATTTACTTAATTAAGGGTTGCTGAATCCATTGCCGTTTTCAAAAATATCACAGCACGTCTAATTTTTGAGATATTGGCAGTTGAAAATGCAAAATTTGACTATTTTAGCCATCTTGCATGCAAGTTTGCCAGCTTGTAAGGAAATTTATTCGCTTAATTTGCATCAGAATTCAAACTTTATGTGTATAACAATACTTATCGGCAAAGTTCATAATACTATCGATGCTCAAAAGTTGTTTTTTGGTGTTTTAGAAAAGTATTGTATTTTGCCATATAAGAGAAACAAAGAGTTTTGTATGGAGACTGCAAGCATGTTGAAAAAATCGATTTAGACTAAATTTTATCGTGCAATTTCAACCAAATTATATCTTAAATGAAAGTTGAAGTCCTATTTTGCATGTTTACTGTATTGGATCACAAAAAAGTTTGAGCAATCATACTTTAAGTTTCATGTAAACATCACTTGAACCAGTGTTTTATACTACTTTGGCGACCTGTAGCTAAAAATTGTGACGTGCTGGGACAATTTCTGAAAACGGCATCAGATTCAGCGGCCCCAAATCTACTGGAGACACATAATTTGGTTCTTGAGACACGCAGAAATGTCATTTTTGTTACGCTGTGTAATGTATTGGAATGATAAGTTTTGCAGATATAATCCGTTTTATTTTCAACATTCACACATTTTTTTTTGCTAAAATCAGCAATATATTGCTGATATTAGCCGAGCTAATATTTGGGTTTATCTACGAGTGGCGTGAGGTGATAATTGTCGGTCTCGTATAGCGAGGTGACTTTTCTTGACTCGAGTGAAGTGACTCACCGTGTAAATCAAATGGAGAGTCACTTCACTCGGGTCGAGAATTGTCACCTCGCTATACAAGACCGACAATTCTTACCTCATGCCACTCGTAGAATAAGCTCAATTTTCAGGAAATAATATTGCTGAGTTTCATAAGAAACCTGCTGAGTTTTCAGCTCGGCAAATTTTAGCAAAAAATTCTGATTTCAGCAAACAATAATTTGGTGCGTACCCGACTAAGGGTACATAACAAAATTATATCAGCACATGTTATTATGTTATAAGGTTTTTTTTCGAACATAGGTTGTTATAAACTTGATTCAGGATGTTGTTAAAATAACTAAAATTAAAACAAAAAGTTTATGAATAGTAACATAAACATAACAAAATGTACGACACAAATTCGGTGTAAAGTGTCTCTAATAAATAATGATAATAATAATAATAAATAACAAAATGTGTTTTAATTATACCAAAAACATATCAAACCAAGTTATAATGTTTGATACAAAGTATCAAAATTATAATACTGTTCGATGTACGATAATATTGTATATTATTAAAATGCATAAGTATCTGTTTAATTTTGTTATAAAGTTGTTAACAATGAACAAAAAAAATATCTTAAAGGGAAATAAAACTATTTATGTTATACTTTTGTTTTAAATATGTTCTTTGGATAACGGAGCCCAACAATAGTCGGGTATCCTTTATAGTTTAGTTCAGATATGTTAAATTAACGAAATAATATACTAGGTCGTAGCTGTCATAAAACTTCAGAATACTCTGGAATATAGTCTCCATATCTTCAAGCGTGATCTATGAATCTTTGAAATTTTCGCATATGCAATGTTAGTTAAGAGCAATGTGTTGCTTTAATTTTGTTGTTGTAGTACAGTGGGATTCCGATTTTGGCAACAAAGTCGAAATTTTCAGTTGCCAAAAACGGAACCGTGCCAAAATCGGAACCCATATTTTAAATTTTATTTTTCAGCTATTGGTCTGAAAATATCATTAGAATGTTATTACATGATCCTTATGGAATCATATGAAATCGAGAATTCGGAACGGTTCACTCCGAAGCAGTTTTCCGTAGGGTTGTACTATGATCTGAATCTATAGCCCCGTAATGTTGATTGTGGCAAACGTTTTACATACTTTTTACGCCTTAAAATCTTCAATGATTTTTTGGAAGCTATTTGTATGAGTGGGTCTTGTAAAATCAATAATCGCATAAGTGACCTTTAGGGATGGTAGACAAATTATGTCACGCTAAATTTCGACTTTATCGACCGCGCTCCCCCCTTTGCCACGTTTTTTGTATGAATCCTTCGAAAATTGTGTAAGGCTTGTCACGCTTGGCTTGGCCCCCTCCCCCCCTTGGAGCGTGACGTAATTTGTGCATGACCCTTTATTCAAGAATTTCGACATTTTCCTGAAATTGTGTTAGAATATGAAAAACATAAAATGAATTACTGCGTTCTTACAAAGATGTATTTACAAGACAAAAGCGCTGGATATTGGAAAACGGCATATCTTTTTTTAAATATGATAAATATTAAAAATCAGTTTAAACTTTTAGACTTTAGCGGAATATTTGACAAAATTCAGTAAGTTTAGAATTTTGTTGAATATTATTTTTACTTGAAATGACTTATAATTGAGCTTGACATATGTTTTACATTTACCTTATGAGATCATCATAAATTTACAAGATCCCACTATGAAACCTAAAGAGCCTGATAAGAATCTTCATGTGCTCGTAAGGGATCTACAGGAAAAACGCTAGGGCTCTAAAGCATCTTACTAGGAATCCGTAGGATCTCGCCTAGAATTCTCAGGATCCCGCTAAGGATTTTGCTAGGAATTATCATCTTTGAATTCCGCTGCGATATTGCTGAAAATTCTCAAGTCTACGATGAAAATTTTTAGAAGTTTTTATTATTAGCACTCATCAAATTCCTCTGGAAACCTTTTCAAAATCACCTAGATTTTACCAGAAATATTCAAAATATCACTAGAAATCCACATTATCGCGCTATAAAAATATAGGACTCCATAGCAATCTAAAGAGTTTATTAGGAATAACCAGATTTTGGACATAATCCCCAATAATCAATTATACATTCTCAGGATCCCGTCAGAATCTCTCAGTGTCCGCTTGTAATCTGCAGATATTCTCAAGAATCCGTTCGAATTTCTGAGAAGTCCCCCAAGAACCGGGAATCCCCAAAGGATTCTTAAAGGCCCAGCTCGTAAGGAACATTTTTATTATGTTCAGACCTGTATCCTTGATTAAAAATCTTGTACATAATTTTGGATCGTCTCTTAACAAATCTAACGTCTTACAGAATCTCTAAAGAGGGAACGTAGCTCGAAGTAGTTGACGTAGAAACGCTTCAATGATATTATTGAGAAAAAAGTGTAGTTTACACTGTGTTCGCATTTGTCGTGGGGCCGGTGATTCCACCTTAAATAATAATATAGAATGTAGTGAAATATGCACTCTTTTCATAGATTATATATTGACACTTCTGCAATTCTTTAGAATAACGCATTTTTTTAATGAAATTCCTTAAAAGTTCTGATACACGACATTTTGCTGTATATATATTACTGCGGTGTGATTTTACATATGCAATGTATGTAAATCAATAATAATAAAAAGAGTGACCAAACAAGTTGAGACGAAATTTATGATTGTAATTCATAAAGTCATAGAATATTCGTTCCTCTTATGTCGGTGCTGATGCTCAAACAAGCTGTTCCAAATATAAAGAGAGGTGTTTTTTAGCGTATCACCTGCTGGCAGACTCAAATGGGCTGGTATGAATGCCTAAGAAAATAGATTTGTCTGTAGTTGAGATACTAGTGGAGATTATTGGCCTCATGAAATGTTGCGAATACATGTCCAATGACCATCCCGAAGATAATAGGCGCGTACGGGAGCCCCTAGTAGTTGGTGAGATTTGGGGGAATATCGACGAAAATGGAGCTCTGGAATGTAATTGTTGTGGAGTGGATTTGTTGTTTCAATGACTAAAGCAATAGACACGAAAATGTTTACGAAAATTTACAAATTTTAATGGTGTTCAAAAATGTTGCCAAAAACGGATCCATTTTGTTGCCAAAATCGGGGGGTGCCAAAAATGGAGCATGCCAAAAACGGAGCATGCCAAAAACGGAATCCCACTGTATTGCATTTATGAGATTTTCTAAGTCATTCAAGAACTTCCTGGAATAAAAGTCTTAAGATCTCTGGAGAGAACATCGGGATAAATCAAAACAATACTCCGTTTATTTATGTGAATGGCTAAGGATCTATGTTAGAATCAAAACCTATCAATAGCATATAGCTGCTGAGGCCTATATTCGATTAAGTTTTTGGAGGACCAAGAACATCCGTACAAATCCATGCAATACTCCGTTTAGTTACATAAAAGGGTTGGGAATCTAAGCCATTATTAAAAAAAAACATTGAGATACAACTGCTTAGGATTGTAGATCCTTAGGCCCAGGGTAGACAATATTTGCCCTCAAATAAAAAAAAAAAAAAAACGGCGACGAAATTGAAAAAAAAAGATTTTTCTTCGTCACTCAACCAGCGTTGGATGACTGTTTGCGTGCTCCATGATGAACTAATAAGCGTTCTTCGTTCGTCTCTTTTAGGTAACGAGAATCTTGATGATACGAACGGTTCATTGCCAGATATTCTTCTACTTAGATATGATAAATTGTTCTCAATTTACTCATAAAGAATATTATGCCCAATTTCCAAGGAATTGTTTGAAAACCTTAACTATAACTTACACATATTTTGGCTTAATTGAGTACCAAATACATACCAAATAAATCAATAATATGCTTATGATACCGATAAGCATAATTTTTGGAAATAACAAAACATATTTTTCACAAGTAGACTCAAAAGGGAAAATCTTAATTTACGAACTAAATTCACTCGTTTTACGAACTGAATCCATTTAAGAACCACAGATCTAGTTCGTAAATTGAGGTTACAGTGATGTCCCCTAGCGGATCTCTCATGTGAAAGTTTCAGAATATTACATAGGATCGCACATAGCGTTGAATGGTTCTACCTTTAAATCCAATACTCCAAACGCCAATAAATTCGAAAGCCAATAACCCGAATGTCATGACCTCGAATTACATCACCCTGAATGTACCATAACCCCGAATTCCATTAGCGTTGTGAAGTACTATGCGAAGAATAATGCCATGCGAGGTACATTTGAGGTTAAAGCACTCGTAGTTACACGGATAAAAATCTGATCTCCACACCATGATTTACAAATCATGAAATTCATAAATTGGTTAGGTCATAATATCAGGACCACAAATCATGGTTCCTGGAGTCATAATCATGATTCCTCATAAGCGTAACATCCAGTGTGAAAACACTAAGCGGCGCACTTTGCTTCATTTCATTCGTATTGATCGCTCTGTTTTCAAGATGACGAAGTGGTTGAGTTGTAGAGTACGAGGCTTACAATCGGAAGGTTCTTGGCTCGAATCTCAATGTGTGCTATTTTTAACTTTTTTTTTTATTTTGTCGATCGTAAACGGATGTGCGACTCAGCATTTTTTGCATTTGAATCATGATTCCGAGCTATCAGCAACAAAAACCTAACGCGTGTGTTGTGTTACGGCAATCTGACTCATGATATCATGAGCCCAAATCATGGTGTATTTTCATAAGATGAAAACACACTAGAATCACGATATCATGAGTTATAATCTTGTTTTTGGATTCTGATTTCTACCCGTGTATGAGATTCTGGGTATTTAGGCTTATTCTGGCCCATAAGAAATGTGAAAATCATTACATCATGTTACACATTATTTTATTCTGTTACTTTCTTCTTACTAGAGAGGAATTGGAAGAATTGCTTCAAATTTTAGCATGCAGTCAATGAGTTCAAAATATTTGTAATGAAAGCTTTTAAAATTTCAATGATGGTGTGAGATTTTTTTTTCTTATATTCGTTTATTTGGAAGGCTCAGGTGCCGTAGGGCATAACAGAGCTGAAATCTTTTCTTATTTTACATTGTTTACATTTTAAATATTGTATTTATTTTAAAAACTATGTTAGTTTGGGGAAGTTTTATGGTTAGTGAATACATTTATACAACAGGAAAGGAAAGGATTTTTCGGGATTTTTTAAACTATTTAGATTACTTTGTTGATGGGACCGGATATCCAGATATGTAACTAAACTAAACAGAAACGGTTTGTGGGAGACACGACGAGAAGAGGACAATTTGAAGGGGAAAACGAAAGACAGGGAACGAACGACAATCAAACACGGATATTGATACGCTTCAAAAACAGGTAGATAAAATTCATATATTCCAAATCAAGGCCCGCCAACACTTCCCTAACAGGTTTCTACTGTCTTCCTCGGATCCGGAGAGTTTCAATCAGTTCAGATCTGATGCCACGATGCTCACCGCATCCCCATACGACATGTTCGATATCCTGGTAAGCCACGCCGCAAACACAGAGATTGCTTTCTGAGAGCCCAATACGGTGGGTATGCGCATTTAATGAATAGTGATTGGACATAAGCCGACACATGACACGAATGAAATCACGGCTCATGCCCAACCCTTAAACCATGTTTTTTCGACACCTGTGGAAATATGGAATGCAGCCATCTACCCATTTCTCCGCCTCTCCATTTCTGTTGCCAGCTGATCAAGGTCTCCCGACGGGCCAATGCAAAAAATTCATCGAAGGCGATTTGACGCTCGTAAACATCGCCTTCTTTAGCGCCTACCTTAGCCAGAGAGTCCGCTTTCTCATTGCCCGGAATGGAGCAATGGGAAGGGACCCAAGCTAGGGTAATAGTGTAAGAGTGATTTGACAAAGCATTCAAAGCTTGGCGTATTTTATTCAGGAAGTACGCTGAGTGCTTCACCGGCTTCATTGATCGAACAGCCTCCAGAGAGCTTAGACTGTCGGAAAAAATGAAAAAGTGCTCGGGTGGGAGAGAACTGATGTACTCTAAGGTGTAATGTATAGCTGCTAGCTCAGCAACATATACAGAACATGGCTTTTGAAGCATGAAGGAGGCGTTATGAAAAACGTTGTAAACACCGAAACCAGTGATATCATCCGTTTTTGACCCATCAGTGAAGAACTGTCGGATCTCGCTGACATGCCCGAATTTACTTGCAAACATGGGAGGGATAAACTTTGAACGAAAGTGATCTGGTATACCATGGATATCTTGCTTCATGGACAAATCAAATACTACAGAGGAACAGTCGAAGTCTAGATTGGTGTTAACCGAAGATGGGCTGACCTCCAGCGTCATGTACCAGTAGTACACACTCAGTACTCAGTACTCAGTACTGTACTCCTGCAAGTACCTCTAAACTCATTGTGTGAGTCGAGTGCATGCAGCCTAGCGCGATGCGAAGACAGCGGTACTGAATCCGCTGAGTCTTCAGCATAATGTGTGAGATTCTTTACAAGCCTTGTCTCGAATATTCGCCCATGTCAAAAAACTAAAGGGATTTATACTTGGAGTGCTGGAGACTTAAACATATTTCAGAATAAACTGCTCATTCTGGAGACCCGTAGATGATCCTTATTAAAAGTATGATAAGTGGCTCTGTTTTGCTAGATACCTATGAGCATCGAACTTGTCACGTACCAAAAAAAATCTTTCTCAAAAAACTATTAGACCTCTGTATTTATTTTTTATCAAATCTTAATAAATAAAAGTCACTTCGAGCCCATAAGATACAAGTAGATACAAATATGACCCTGGCAAAATATTAAATTGTGACCATGAAAAACACGTATTCTAAGAACTCCTCTATCTTCTGATACCAAGCAAACTTATATTTTCAAAAATTAAGTGTAATTTTTAGAGATGAAAAGTTTATCACCAGAGTATACGACAGAATAATGCTTTTGCTGCCTATTGGAGAACAAAACTTTCTATCTATTTTGATTCAGTACATTGTTCAGGTTAGTATAAAAAATAATACAAAACTTATCTAGCGAAAGTATGTCAAAATATACCACACTAATCAGAAAAAAAACATTCACTCACGAAAACAATGGAAACAACGCTTGTGTATGCTAAATTCACGTTTAAACCGTTTTCGCATTTTGTTATGGGTCATACTGTACATTCCGGGAAGAAAAATTTGGAGCCATGGCGTTCGGGCTAATGACAGTCGGGGTAACGAAATTAGTGAGAAACAACTGTGGAAGATTTATAGGAAAACATGCACTGATAGAACAAATTATCATAAAACTACATTACAAAAAACTAAAAAACAAAAATAAAATAGTAGTATAAGATTTAATTCACTAAAGTTTGTTTCCTACGCGTATTTCGACCTCAATTGTAAGGCCATCTTTAGTGTCGTGTCCTACACTACGAGTTTAGTACACGACACTGAAGATGGCTTACAGTTAAGGTAGAAATACGCGTGTCGGTCAAAGGATACAAACTTTAGTGAATTTAATGATACAGTACTAAATTCGTTTTTTTTTTCATTTACAGATAAAACTGATCAATGTAAGTTGAAAGTTATCTAGATCTAATTCAATACCGTCAAAATAAAGCTCTGATTCATCCAAGATAATTTACCAAAGACATCAAACGAGCTTTAGAGGTTATGGTTAAGGCCCAAGTAAAAATGAAGTAAGTTTAAAAACTGAAAAAGGTATTTTCTTCTTCTAAACCAACATATCGAAGAAAATAACATTACACAGCTGTTTTATTTGGCAAATAAAAGATCTGTGTGTTTTTGTATTCTTCGATTTGTTGGTTTAAAAAGAAAAAAACTGCTTTTTCAGCTTTGACATTTGCACCATTTTTAATTGCTCCTTAACCAAAGCAGGTTTCTTTTCCCTAGTGCACCGGGAGAATGATCAGAGAGACTTGCAGATATGCCAATGTCAAATCCACAAGAAGAATCAAACTTTAAAAAAAAATACTTTGAATATAAAACTTTCATGCAAAATAATGGGATTCGCGAACATTCCAAAATTATGTTTTAACAACTTTATCTGTCTAATGAGCGATATGTATTAAAACTTGCAAGTAATATATATCATTATAAATATTCCGGAATGCAATGTTAACTTATGTCGAAGCAATGGCTTGACATTAGGGTGCGGCCTACTTTTTAAATGTTCTCAAAACTAAAAGTTTGTGTGGTCCTCTGAATTCAAATCACATAAGATCCCTAGTTCCTCTACAATGCGATTATCGAATTATATCGTGGATCCGGTTAGGCGTGATTATATCATGGATCGCATCACCAAACATTGGTAACTCCCAGATCTCTACCTTATCCCACTAACCTAATATCCTTTCCATGACAACTGTGGAGATTCAGAGATATACTCGGTCTCTAGTAACAACGTCTAACTAGTAACAATATCTAGCTAACATTCCTTCCTTTTCCCGATGATCGAAAGGATGTGGCCGGTGCTTTTATTGACTTTTTAATTTGAGCTCTAGATTCGTGCACATTGAGAATGGTAAGCTAATCCCAAACCCCATTCATCAAATCTCTGTGCAATTTCGATTGTTCTGGTCAATCACGGAGTAACAACTACGAATTTTACGGTCATCTATGCTCATGCTCATGCTCTGCCCATGATTCATAATCACCACATGATATTTCGGCACATGCAAAAATAGTCAAGTAGAAAAGAAACCTCTTTGTAAAAACATTTAAAGCTTCTTTTCCGAATCAGCATCCAAGAAACGCCAATGAACATGAAGAATGCATAATTCTATACCATGGTTTAAAAATATCTACTCAACTTTGAAGAATTCGTTTATGTTCGTTGGTTCGCAAATACAAGCTTTATTTTCGCCAGTTCCAAGCAGTTTAGAAAAAAGAAGAACACCACGAAATATTGAGAAGCCAATGCCAAAAAGAAGTCATCGTTAAACTGCTCCTTTCACTTCTGTGTGCTCTGTGCCCGCTCATGGAGCTTTCCATATTTTTCATGATGTCATAATCCAACCTGGAAGGACACGTGTCCAACCATCTTAGAAACGGCAAAAAAGGATCGAAAAATCGTTTGGCGTGACGGTGATTTGTTCCCATGTTTGTCGTCTCAGCCAAACCGTGGTGAAAAATCCCGCAAACAACCAACCCGTCTACAAGACTGCCGCTGAGGTTGGGAAAGCTTACGTGGATTCAGATTCGCATGGTTTTGGAGGCGGAGGGTTCGAATTTGGTGTTTCTTTTCCCCCTAAGGCTTCTAGGTGGAAAATCTTTTCCGTTTAATGGAAACCGTTATCAATATGATGCGATACTAATTGATTCGAAGAACTCCATTACGAGTTCGAGAGAATACGTTAAGTGGAAAGCAATTTGTAAGATTGGGTTCGCTGGACTTTGGGTCATGTGATCAAATCAATAGCACTGTGGTCTTCCATAGCCTAGTGATAAACTACACGGCTACAATGCAAAGCCATGCTAAAGGTGTCTGGGTTCATTTCCTACAAGATCTTACGTTATGGAAACTTTATTAACTTCTCTGGGCACAAAGTATCTCAGAGGCTCTCTCTTTCAGCTCTCAATTAACTGCGGAAGTGCTCATAAGAACACTAAGCTGAGTAGCAGGTTTTGTCCCAGAAGAACGTAATAGGGTCCTAAAGCCCCGTCCCAATTTTAGTGCCAAACTAGAGTTACTGTGCACGTGCTGCAGCCTTAGGTGCAGGAGCCTCATTGACAAATGGTCGGGCTCCATATAAAGGGGCTGCCAAAACTACCAAAAACTTTTTTGAGATTTTTATGATTCTTATAATTTTAAAATATACCTCATGTGTTATATTATTATGATCTCTAATTGAAATTGAACTAAAATTTAAATTTTTATGACTTTTACGACGGCAAATCGGCTGAAGTCAAAATATTGAAAAATGGAACAATAAAATAAAGTTCAAAATTCTTAATTTAGGAATGCAATATTTCCCCAAAGTTATGCACTATCTGAAAGCTTATGGTTCAACACATTTATCGAGCATGAGGATGGAAAAAAATATTTGGTTGAAGTTTTAATACTATTCAATATTACACTTTAGTAATTTTAATGATATTGAACATGAAAAACAACTCTTGTCGCGTCATGTCGCCGCCATTTCGAATATTGCACATCAAAAAGCATCCTTAGATCTCACAAAAAACCTATTTAAATTTTTGCAGAAATTTGCTGATTTGCATGTTAGAGCTATATTAATAATTCATTATTTTACATATATTTTGACGATATTTTTCATACAAAGTTTATTTAAATATATTTAACCACTATTACATACATACACATTTTGATCAAACTCAATCAAATACAAACAAAATTTGTGCTTTCAGCCCGTTTTTTAAAAAAAGTTACGTAATTTGTGAATAACCCCTTCTCATAGAATAAAAACGCCAAATAACATATTCAGATTACATATTTCATCGATTAAGGTGATAAAAATAGTTTTGGCCAAACTTCAATTTTTCCGACCATTGTGCATTGCTTGCAAGCGGACGGGAGCGCTGTACATTGTGAGACCTTTTTTGGTATGCCTCATTTTTCTTGAGAAGTGTCTCACTGCGGTCTCATGCGCTCCTTCACATGTGCTGTTTGAAATTCAGCACAATAATTGAAGTGATTACAAAAGTTTTCAACGTGGATCGAAATTGTAACTCTTGGATCGCGAGTCTTCGACCATATCATGTAAGCCATCTAGACACATGCATATTGAGGCGAAAATAGCTGTAGAGGTTCTTCGTTACTAAGCAGTTGTTTCACAACTTGGATACCGATAGCGAGCCGTAGCGCCGAACAGCGCATGAGACGAGTCTCCCCGAGAGCACATAACCTAGCGCGTGCTTTTAGGATTTTCGTGAGCCTCCTTCTAGCGCAGCACACTAGGATTCCGATGAGCTGAGAGACGGATTGGTTGGAGGCTCGTCAGTACATTTATGTGCTCCTGAGAAATATGTAACTCTATGCCAAACGCTTCAGTTTAGGCCAAGAACACATGTTTACTCAATTTTTTAATGTTTTCCGGAAGTTTAAGTCCAAAAAAACAATTTTTATGTTTATTTTAGATTTTGTCACACCCCTTGGCTTAAACTCAAATTTTGGGCGTATTTTGTTTTCCTTGTCCCTTTCGAAATGTCAGATAGGAAGAACCCCGGTGCTAAAACTAAAACCCCTGTGGTATTTTTGTCGACTAAGCGAACGTCAAACAAGACCAAAAGTGTCAAGGTTCATTTATGGACCCAATTTTAAAATTAAAGATTAAATATGATATAGCCGTTATTTGAGCGGGAAAAATTGCTAAAGTAGTAGCAGTTATATGCTCTTTCCTGTTATTAGATAAAATCAAGATTTCATTTAACATTATAGGACCCTATTGTAAGAAGATGACGAAAGAGCAGAAGAATAAAATGGATAAAAAGTTAGAAAAGATGAAGAAAGAAAAGAAAAGCAGTAAGAAGAAGGAAATGATAGACATGATATAAAATATCCGATATTCTACACAAGAGATAACGAATCCATCGTGACGGAAAATCGTTAAATCCGATTCGTTTAAAATCAAAATAGTATCACCAATCAAGGTCAAACACCGCTGTGATCGGAGCAATTCGAAACAGTCCCCACACAGTCTTGTCCGGGATTAATATTTACCGCCATCATTTAGCATTCCGACATGTTTATAGCGCCATTAATTACACATCCCCGGTCGGTCCCGTTTCTGGAGGCGTACGACCAGTGCCAGAGGCGCGTGGACCAATCAACAAATAAACACAACCAAATGATCGGAATATAAACATAATCAATTATAAGGTAGCCGAAATAATCAGTGAATAAAAAATATCGGTTCCAAGACGACGACCGTGAAGACGACGACGACAAAATGACGCCGGATATTTCTCATTCCTCCGCGTAACCGAGCGACGTCTACCGTTGCATCTGGAGTTTGTTCATGAAAAGAATCGATTCTGTTTCACTTTCAACGGGAATAAACATTGACACTGAGGGTAAATCAGATAGGAAAAATGTGGAAAATCTTAGATCGCCGGTCGGAGAAAATTGATGAAGATGCATGCGTTGATTTAATATTTTCAGCAAGTTTTTTTGATTTTCTAAAACACTCTAATCTCTTTATACAATTTTTATTGACAGGTAAGAATAATGTTTTTGGAAAGTGCAACGATTAGATGTCAAACTATAGAATGTCGATTATCATCGAAAGAGCTGTAAAATGAAGCTTATGCTTGAAACAATTCTTCTTCTTGACCTAAAGTTCTCACTGGAAAAAAGCCTGCTCCTCAGCTTCGTGTTCAATGAGAACTTCCACAGTTATTAACTGAGAGCTTCTTTTGCCAACGTTGCCATTTTAGCATTCATACATCGTGTAGCAGGTACACTGATACTCTACGTCCCTAGAAGTCAAGGAAATTTTCATTATGAAAAGATCCTGGACCAACCAAGAATCGAACCCAGACACGTTCAACATTGCTTTGATTTGTAGCCGTGGATTCTAAACACTCGGC
Organism: Aedes aegypti; assembly: GCF_002204515.2. Taxonomy (NCBI): domain Eukaryota; kingdom Metazoa; phylum Arthropoda; class Insecta; order Diptera; family Culicidae; genus Aedes; species Aedes aegypti. The sequence goes on along the minus strand of NC_035108.1, from coordinate 90,241,175 downwards.
TAAGGAAGGCTCCCAAATATCCACTTTTCATGAAATTGAAAACCTTGATTGCTGAGTCATTACTTTCACTCTTGTTCGTTTTCATTCCTTGTCCTAGACTGAATGACAAACGATACCAAATCCTGGTTCCGGAAAATATATGTTAGCTGTCTATTCCAATTTCCCAAGTTCAACGAACCATCTTATGACGCAGGAACGCTCGTCGCACGCCCCGAAAAAATCAATTTGGACCCCATCATGATTCCATAAGATTCAACTTATTTCGAGAACAGCGGAGAGAGAGAGAGAGACCGGAATGCGAAGCGATAAACGAGCTCGAGCCCCCTGCTTAACGTTTTTCCCCTTGCATAAATTGTGTCGTCGAAGATGGTTTGTCTTCCGTGGCATGATTGTCATCAAGGAAGGCGTTCAACCGTTAACCGGAATCCGAGTAAATATTGGTATTTCTACGCAGTGTACTTTCCCCGCCATTGTCAAGTGATTCAAGATAGCTGCTGTTTTCCATTCGACCCCGATCAGGAAGGAATAGCAAACATATAATAGACAAATGCCTAACTGTTTTTTCTTGACTTACACGCAAACAAATTTTGTTGTATAATCTACCGACTACAAAAATCTGTTAAGTTTAATATAATCTGGTAAAAATTACTGACCAGTGTAGTAAATTTGACTATGTCTATAGTAACCTCGACTACAAAGCATTGTATTTCAATCCGTGACACCCACCGTACAACACAGTGCACACTGGTCCAGGGAGCTAATTTAGGCGGACATGAGGTTTTCGTCAAGATTTATTGATTTTAGAGCCATAGTTTATTCTGAGAATATGTTCAGAATTTTCAGTACTACAAAATGTACGGAACAAAAATTTTTTTACGGTGATCGCAATAGTGACGTATACGCCAACTTTTTTATTTTAACGAATCGAAAGTTGGTATGTTCAGCAAAGTTGTAGCAAATGATCATAGAAACAACTTTGCCGAACAAACTTTTTCTCGGTTTTGCTTCAGAGCTGAGATAATTAAGTATTTTTAATAAAAAATCGTTTTTTGCTCTTAAGTGTTTTATTTTTTCGTTTTATTGGCCTACTATGTTCTACAAGGTTTTTATACTTATCATTTGCCACAACTTTGCTGAACATACCAAAGTTGTATTTCTTATGGTTTTCATGTTATTTGAGTTTTTCATATTAAAATTAGCTATTTTGTATGCCTTGTATCTCAACTATGAGCACCTCAAAAAAATATATATTTCCACCAAATGATTTTGCAGTCTTTCAAGTACTTGTGAGCAAAATTTGGAGAAGATGATATTTTTCTATCTCGTTTAAAATCAATTTTACTAATAGACGTTATGAGATAAATCCATATTTATTGAATATTAATACATGCTCAACTCACAAAAGTCATGGCTACCTAAGCATTTCAAACCAAAGGTAACACGTGTATTTATATAGAAATATAAAGTACATCGTTTTTCAGTTGTTTTCGATTAACTTGGAAGCTTCTGCAAGAAATTCATCGTCTTTTCCTCTACCAGTATTTAATCTATTCCTAAGCAAGATCACCGGGTTGGAAGTCAACATAAGCCGTATAAAATACATATACAAAATTTACAGTCCGATTGAATTCTGTGGCATGATTTTCCCAGAATCTTCTGATGGATTCCACGTTTCATGTTTTTCTTTGGTAATGCGGCATGCCGGACAACACCACTTCCGTGCAATAGTTGTAAACGTATCAGTAAGTGTAACAGCATTCTAAAGGATCGCCACGAAAAGTCCTCAAAGGAAGGTTAGGGCTGAGATTGTACGAACCTCTTCCAGCTGGTAGGAACTCAAATGGCCGTAACACGGCATGCCGTGGGAAGTAGATATTGTGTATTTCTTTCACTACTGGACTGCGAAGTGCGGCCTCATAAGTCCGAAAGTGTGAATAAAAGTGAGGGATTGCATTGAATCCTGTTGGTGTCTTCAGAGCACTTATTCTTCGATTTACGAAGAATAAGTCCCCCGAAGACACCTACCAGATTTGATTCAATTGCGAACTTTTGTTAGCGTTTCCGTACTTGTAATAACTTCTTTTCGCGGATCTCAATCATTTTAAAAGTAGTCAACTTTAATCGGAAGATTAACGAGGAGGCATTTGAACAGTTTTTGTCAGAAACGTACTGTTAGTATCGCCAGTTCTACGATTGGTAGAGAGTACGTACGGTGCAAAAACTACTTTCGCATGTAGTAATGTTGTCCGGCATTACAAAAACTACTTTCGCATGTAGTAATGTTTTCCGGCATGCCGCCGAAGAAGCATAAAAAATGCGGAATAAATCCATCAGGAGATTCTGGGAAAATCATGCCACAGAATTCTATCGGACTGTAAATTTTGTATATGTACTTTATACGGCTTATATTGACTTCCAACCTGGTGATTTTGCTTAGGAATAGATTAAATACTGGTAGAGGAAAAGACGATGAATTTCTTGTAGAAGCTTCCAAGTTAATCGAAAACAACTGAAAAACGATGTACTTTATATTTATATATAAATACACGTGTATCCTTTGGTTTGAAATGCTTAGGTAGCCATGACTTTTGTGAGTTGAGCATGTATGAATATTCAATAAATATGGATTTATCTCATAACGTCTATTAGTAAAATCGATTTTAAACGAGATAGAAAAATATCATCTTCTCCAAATTTTGCTCACAGCTACTTGAAAGACTGCAAAATCATTTGGTGGAAAGATATATTTTTTTGAGGTGCTCATAGTTGAGATACAAGGCATACAAAATAGCTAATTTTAATATGAAAAACTCAAATAACATGAAAACCATAAGAAATACAACTTTGGTATGTTCAGCAAAGTTGTAGCAACGAACCGACACCGAAGGATTGAGTGCAATATATGCAGGCATTCTCCATACAATTAAAAATAGATCAAACACCACTAGACAACATAGACAGAATTTCCAACAAACACACTTCCAAAATGTAAGAACGCAATAGACAACAAGAATCAAAATCAAAATACACAAACACATCACAATCAGTTAAATACGATAAGCAGTAGTGCGCGGGCGATAAAAACCGAGAAAAGCTTTATAAAGAGCGTAGGTGCGGGCGAAAGTTGTTTCCTTGCGAGCTTTTATACCAACAAAAAAGTTTTTATAGTAACAGTAAAGACCAACAAAAACGAAACGCATGTAGTAAGTGTAAAAATTTGCATTAATTAACATAACAAAATTTATCTAGTAAATTAGCCGTAGTGGGACGCCATCATCAAAATCTGTAGACAGCATGTCGGACAAGACACACACATACACAACAACAAAACGCAACCTCTGTAAGTTACACACAACACTTATGAATATTGAACATAATTAAAACAAATTTATTTTACAACACATAATTATAGAAATCCCAGAAGAAGGTGAAATATACACCGAAACGTAGGAAAGTAGATGAAAAAGGCGTTTTAGCTGCTTATCTAGACTGAAAGAGCCGAAAACCGTTAAAATACTGGTGAATTACAGTCGAGAGCAAATCACAAAGCAAATGATAAGTATGAAAACTTTGTAGAACATAGTAGGCCAATAAAACGAAAAAATAAAACACTTAAGAGCAAAAAACGATTTTTTATTAAAAATACTTAATTATCTCAGCTCTGAAGCAAAACCGAGAAAAAGTTTGTTCGGCAAAGTTGTTTCTATGATCATTTGCTACAACTTTGCTGAACATACCAACTTTCGATTCGTTAAAATAATAAAGTTGGCGTATACGTCACGCTTGCGATCACCGTAAAAAAATTGTTGTTCCGTACATTTTGTAGTACTGAAAATTCTGAACATATTCTCAGAATACACTATGGCTCTAAAATCAATAAATCTTGACGAAAACCTCATGTCCGCCTAAATTAGCTTCCTGGACCAGTGTGCAGTGTGGTCAAAAGTACAATGCCAAACTTGTCAAATCTAAAAAAATTCTAGTCATAAATATTACAACTCCAGTTAAATAAACAGAATATATTTTCTTGTGTAGTGATGTTGAGTTTGTTTTGGTAGAGTTAACAGATGAATGTAGTCGGTTGAAAATCGTTGGTGCAGCTCTTAATTTTACCATGGATTCAGTAGTTTCTACAATAAAATTCCTTTCAGTGTATGCTTAAGAGGAAAACAACCATCATCGTTTTACAAATTTTCAAAACCAGCTTTTTTAGCTCAACATTAAGCAACGTTGAAAAAAATCTATCATTGCATTGCACTTGCTATCTCTAATGCAATGATAGATTTTCACGCGGATTCATGGAAATTTGAACGAAAAAACTGGTTTGTAATTTTGATGATCGAATAATGGATTATTAACCTTAATTGTTATTATTGGACCATATAAAGATATTAAAACATAATTGGCAATTGATAAGCCGTTTTATTTTATTTTCTTAATAAAATAAGATCAAAAAAGGTAATTTATAAAGTATGGTCTGGTATTGAATACCACAACAATTTTGCTATTAATTTGTTATTCAGAACCTTCTAAGCAATTTATAGAGCTCTTGAAAATGCTCTACAACGTTCTCTCATGCATTCGGTGTTAAAATGCTCCAGTTTGTTATTTAGCAGGTGAATTTTATAGAAATTTATGGTATTGATTTGAGGTATTTTGATTCCTAGTACCACCATATGCAGAGCCTACTATAATATGCTGTTATTAAATTCGAATTGCATTATATGGTATTCGTTCTTAATGTTTTGCTTCTCGGGACGATTGTATAACTTCAGACTTCTGAGATGTGCCGTCTCAATGCTGGTTGATAAGTTAAGGGCGGACAGGATCAGAAGTGTAGCACGCATCAGGAATGCTAAATGAGTGAGATTGAGGCATGAAACATCGGTGTTCGTTCACATTGGATGATATTTTCCCTGTTATCCCAACTTCATCATCATTGTTTTGCTTCTTGGTATGTACCGAATGATGAGAATTTTAGCGTCTGCTATCATGAACAATAATTCGCTCATAATTAGGTGGCACAGTCGACGAGCTGGAACCATTTTCATATCTAGGTGTTTTGTGTTAGGCAACACTGTCATTCTGATTTGATAAAACAAAATAAAACTGTTATTGATATTATGTTACCAACATATAACATCTTATTTGCCATAGCCGTTCAGATTTTTAACAGTTTATCTAAAACACCTGCTTATATACAACGAGAATTTTTTGAATAGTCTTAATCTAACGTAACCTTTCTTTATTTTTTACATTCTTTTATTAGTATTATTCCAAACATTACATTAATTTCTTGTCATTCTAATTGGATAAAACTAAATTAGACTTTTATTACCATTTCGTAAACAACATATTACATTTTTTTGCCATAGCATTTAGGAATTTTGACAGGTGAGCTATTTTCTCCTGCTTATAATAGAAAAAAAAAAACGTTTTCAATTAACTTAACCAGCAAAGATTTTTGTCTAAAATTATTATTATTTTATTCGATATTTGTTCTAATCTTTCAACATTGGATATTCTATGTAATGGTATTACAACAGCTAGTCCATATTGGTACAGCATACAACATGGCTGCACTATGGGGGATCCCCATACAACCAGGCGGTCAGAAATATTGTTTTACTTTTATTGCTTTCTTTCAATTATTTTTAGCAAGGTATGATCTAAATTTGTAAAATATCAGTACGAGACACCCCCACCCCTCACAAAATTTCAACGTTTTATACAAACGTTTCTATTTATTCCATGAAGAGTTTTCGGCATGTTTGGTAAAAGGGTGTGGAGAAGGGGGTGTGGTGGGGGTATGGGGGGGTATTGAATTTTTGAAAACCGATAGGCATAAGGCACCGTCCACAAATAACGTAACACTCTAGGGGGAGGGGGGGGTCTGTTGCTCAATCGTTACGGCTCATACAAATGTTTCACATTTTACATACAAAAAGCGTTATGGACGGAAGGGAGAGGGAAAGCCCCTTCGCAAATTGTCAATTTAGCGTTACGTAATAAATGAGCGCTACCTTAGAAGCGAAAGAATGACAATTTTAAGAAACCTGGACATGGTAATTGTTTTTTTTTTATATTTTCTTTTTTTTTCGTTTATCACAAAAACAATAGAACACTATTCTTCATCTGAGTTAATTCCTATATCATGCACAAAGTTTTCGTCAATTTCATCAATGACGTCCAATATCATAAAATTTCGCACTACTTCAGGGTAACTCACAGAAACTTTTTTGTTTGTTTTCGTTTTGTTACTCAAATGGAACTTAAAAATGGATCTGACTTATGCAAAGCGCGAAAAAAACGTCATACCAGTTGGTCTCTCTGGACCATTTACTTACATGGTGTGTCCTGACTTTTTACAAAAGTTTATACTGACATTCGGTAGCTTCTTCAGCTAGTAAACCTGTAGCTGAGTGAATCATTATTTCACCAGCATGAGCCAGAACTTTATGAACAGTTGCAGGAGTTTTTTATCAACTATACTAATTGAAATATTGTTGGTAAGTTGCTTTACAATACTCATCAATTTTATCTGGGTTTATTCGCTCTTGACAGTGGATTGCTATCGGTATATTATGCAACATTTCAATAAATTTTTCATCAACATCCAACGCACTACTCAACAGTTTGGGTTTAGAAAATGCCTTTCTACAAACATTTCCATTTGTGCTGGTACCAGCTTCTCCTGATCGGGATTGGTCCACTCTAATACCAAAACTATCGTAAAGCCGTGTTTTCACAAGTTGTTTTCTCGCATCATATTTTTCTTTACATAATTTAGTAACTTTCCATTTTTCAAAATCAATTCCATATGAAATGTGTAGTAAGAATTCTAAAAATCTTAACCATGCATGTAAAGGAGAAATTCCGTAGCTCAAGGCTACTTTTTTCGGAGAAAAACCTTTCTTATATTTTTCTTCGTTTGACATACAACTTGGTGGTGCTCCGCAAATGGGACAGTTCATCATTGATGATGTTCCGGTCTTCTTTTTCTTGGCATTACGTCCTCACTGGGACACAGCCTGCCTTTCAGCTTAGTGGGTTGCACTTCCACAGTTATTAATTGAGAGCTTTCTTTGCAAAAGTTGCAATTTTTGCATTCGTTTATCGTGTGCCAGGTACGATGATACTTTATGCCCAATGAAGTCAAGGAAATTTCCATTACGAAATCCTGGACTGACCAGCAATCGAAACCAAACACATTCAGCATGGCTTTGCTTTGTAGCCGCGGACTCAAGACACTCGGCCCCCAATGATATTCCGGTGATATATGTCAATACTTTTCCATCAATCATACCTAATACAAAATCAAAATTGTTCTATCGTTTAACATAAATAATTGAATAGGAGTTAATGGAGTAGTGTTTGATCCTTTGGTCGTGTTGCTTGCTCCTGCGGGGGCGGGTGATGCGGGCAGGATCAATCGTGTTGCGCGTCGCTTGCGCGGCACGATAGTATATAAGAGTCGCGGATCGCGTGATTAGTGTGAAGCGGTCAGGAGTTTTGTATATATTTTATAAATACATGTTATGAAATTGTAAATATTGTACAAAAACGTTCATAGAATAAGATAGCAATAATAGGCAATGTACAGTATATTAAGCAAATTCAAATTATAGTAAATCTCCTCAGATTAAGGAAAGTGATTCTCGGACAAACCGGAAATTCGTCATTTCCCGAAACTTTCTCGTACACATTCGTGACTATATGGTAGTGCAGCTGTCCCTTTCCAACCTTTCAAAAAAACCGATAGGAGAGATTCAGCAAAATGTTCGCAACTTGTAATTGCCTATGCTAAGGGATTTACTATAATTTGAATTTGCCTAATGAAAGCATTTGGACATAACATTTATATTTACAAAATATATACAAAACTCCTGACCGCTACATTGCACAGTGGTCCAGGAATCAGTTTTACGCGGAAAGATGCATTTTGAGCTTTAGAATGAAACATTAGACAAAAAAGGTCTTCTACAAAGTTGTTTGTATTAGTTAAGCCCTTTGTTTGGTTTTATTGAAAATTAGGGTGGACCACATTTTCATAGAAATTGTGTAACTAACTTTCATATTTGTAGAAATTATGTTATACATGCTTCCGCAAAGTTGTAGACCATTCAATTTCAAGCAACTTTGCCAAAAAAAGTTTTTTTGTATCTCTTAAATTGACCGATTTAGAGATTTTTTCCTGCAGTGACATAGGGTGGTCCGAACAAAACTGGTTTTCTGGCTCTAGAGTTTTCAATTCAAATTTCTCATCAAAGTAGTCTATGAAACACTTTTAGAGCTTTGAAAAATGCGTAATTTGGTGAGTGAAGAATCTCGCTATCTCCTTCCGTTTAGGAGTTTATTGTTGTTTTTCTCTCAAAAACATGCCTACTTGGATTGTGAATATCTCTGATTGGGGCAAACATTAAAAATATCTTTTGACGGCATTAAAAAGACAATATATAATTGTTATATCAAAAAATTACAGATGTGTTATTTTTGTAACTCTAATAAAATGCCTTGAAAAACAAAGGATTTTAAGCAGAAAAACTTTAATAACTTTTGAACTAAAATAGATATCATCAATATTTTTGCATGAAAATTTGCGTTTTGTTAAGTTCTTAAAGTCGCTCATAGACTGCTTTGACGAGAAATCTGAAATAAAAAAGATAGGGCTCTAAAACTGTTTTGAAGATTTTCATAGTATGTATTTCTTTATTATTTTGCATTTTGAGCATGAAAATGAAATTTTAGACAAAAATTATCTTCTACAAAATTGTTTCTCAAAATGTAAGCTTTCATACTGTGTCATTTGAAACTAGGGTGGTCCACAATATCACACATATCATATAATCAACTTTTTTATTTGCAAAAATACTGGTATGTGCTCTTAGGCAAAGCGATAGAACTTGAAATTTTGATCAACTTTGCCAAAAAAAGTTTTTCTGTAGCTCAAAATTTGACCAATCTAGAGCATTTTTTCCTAATCATCGCAGGGTGGTCCAACAAAAATAAGTTTTTCAGCTCTAGTTTTTTTAATATTATTTTCTCGTCAAAGTTGTCTATGAACGACTTTTAGAACTTAACAAAACGCAAATTTTCATGCAAAAAGATTGTTGATATCTATTTTAGTTCAAAAGTTATTGAAGTTTTTGTGATAAAAAATATTTGACTTTCAAGACGTTTTATTAGAGTTACAAAAATAACACATCTGTAATTTTTTGATATAATATACAATTATATTTCGTCTTTTGAACGCCGTCAAAAGATATTTTTTATATTTGCCCCAATCAGAGATATTCACAATAAAAGTAGGCATGTTTTTGAGAGAAAAACAACAATAACTCCTAAACGGAAGGAGATAGCGAGATTCTTCACTCACCAAATCACGCATTTTTCAAAGCTCTAAAAGTGTTTCATAGACTACTTTGATGAGAAATTTGAATTGAAAACTCTAGAGCCAGAAAACCAGTTTTGTTCGGACCACCCTATGTCACTGCAAGAAAAAAGCTCTAAATCGGTCAATTTAAGAGATACAAAAAAACTTTTTTTGGCAAAGTTGCTTGAAATTGAATGGTCTACAACTTTGCTGAAGCATGTATAATATAATTTCTACAAATAAGAAAATTAGTTACACAAATTCTATGAAAATGTGGTCCACCCTAATTTTCAATAAAACCAAACAAAGGGCTTAACTAACACAAACAACTTTGTAGAAGACCGTTTTTGTCTAATGTTTCATTCTAAAGCTCAAAATGCATCTTTCCGCGTAAAACTGATTCCTGGACCATAGTGCATTGCTACATTACACAAGTGTTAATAGTGTTTGATCCTTTGGTCGCGTTGCTTGCTCCTGCGAGGGCGAACGATGAACACTTGTTCGGCATACAATTCATTTATCGAATAATATCGCGAATCCGGTCAGGCGTGAATATATCAAGGATCGCATCATCAACTAAAGATGACTCCCAGATCCTTACCTTATCCCACTAACCCAATATCCTTTCCATGACAACTATGGAGATACAGAAGATTCTTCGGTCTCTAAAACCAATGGTTGTCTAACTAACATTCCTTCCCTTCCCCGATGACCGTAAGGACGTGGCCGGAGCCGTTATTGACTTCTAAAGTTTGAGCTCTCGATTTGTGCACATTGAAGAATGGTAAGCTAATCCCAAGCCCCATTCACTAAATCCCTGTGTAACTTCGATTGCTCTGGTCAATCATGGAGTTGCAACTACGAATTGTACGGTCATTTATGCTCATGCTCAAAAATTGAATAGGAGTTAATGTGGATGAGAAAACGTCAGGATCTTTTAGACATCCTTCAGGCAATGGTCGATTGTATTGGGAATATCGAGTAGAACCATCCATTCCCCAAGAATTCAATAACACTAAATCTGCAAAATCTAAACCATTAATATTTGGATACTGGTGATGTCGTGGTTATGAATAAAAAAGTAAAAAAAAAAAATTACGAATTTACTATTTTTGGTTTAAAAATTACAGATTGAAAATCGCTTCATTTTATTTCCTAAAATCATGTTTTCTGGCCTCCCTATCTTGTAGATGGTTACCCTAGAAGCAAAATAAAAAATAATGGTCTGACATAAATCACAAAATTTTTAGGCCAACTAAAAACAAAGAAATTCGGACCATCTGTAAACTTTGTTAATGTTGAAGGATACTCGGTAAAAAAATTCAAATGACAAAAATAAAATAAAAATGAAAAAAAACTTTCAAAGTTGCAATTTGTTGCATCATTTTCTACGGGATATATTTGTTGAAGTTTCAAGCTTGATTTCTATTTAAACAGAAGTGTGGGGAAATGCAAGGAAAAAAAGTTCTTGGCTATCAAAGTTTAAATTTGGAATTATTTTCTAAAATTTTCTGTTCATTTCATTTTTTATATATTTTCTATTAGTGATATGACATTACTTTAATAGTCCAGCAGAAAGCATAGGTGAAAACCTTTACGGCAACGTATTTGAATGAAGATCAATCATTAAAAATGTAATCGTTTAATTAATTTGAGAATAAAAGTTTTTTTCGCCGAAAACTGTAAATTTTGCCTCAATTTTCGACTTTGATAGTGTATATCTCAGAAACTAAAGCAAGTAGGATCTTCAAATTTTGGATTATATTTGATAATTCTGTTAGTAATAACACAAAAATAACCAAAATTGATTTAGGACATAAAACTTTTTCGATTTATGACCGCCTGATCCCCCAAAGTGGGCTGGCCTTAAAATTTGTTTGAATATCAAAAGATTGTTCTTAGGACAAGAGACATTTTACATATTTCTAACATTTGGCTTGAATGCCCTCAATGTGATTTTTGAAAGTTAAATTCTTATCTAGGATGGACCCTAGATACTTAACTTCATCTGACCAATTTATTGGAACCCCTCTCAGCGCGACAACATGTCTACTTGAAGGTTTCAAATAAAGAGCTTTTGGTTTATGTGGGAATATTATTAGTTGAGTTTTGGAAGCATTAGGAGAAATCTCCCATTTTTGCAAGTATAACGTTAGCGAAGTTACGGTATACTTCGTAGATTGGATACTAGCAACATTCATGTGTCATTTGATAATCTCATCCAGACTGCTTTCAAGAACAAGGCTGGGGAGAAAACCTTGGCCCAATCATGAACAATTTTATCAAAAGCATGGATATTGCTATTCCTGGCCTCGCCCATCTTTACCGTAACTTGGAATAGAGGTTGGAAATGTTGATGTAGCACTTACTTAATGAGAGGCCACCGACTCAGCGACGCCTTCATAAGTGCCACGGAGATGGAGGTTGGGAGGGGTATAAGATCAGGTCAGGATTCGCCTGAAAAGCTAGCGATGGACCCAGAGCATTTGTGGTTTATGTGTTGTATAACTAATCTTTTGAAAGCCAGCAATCAAAAGACAATATATGTTTTATTAATCATATTATGATTCTTTGGTTAGGATGGTTAAGGTTTATTTGTCTGCTCAGAAATAAATCCAAGCAGAACCGATCCCTCCAAGGTCATCGGATCGCAAAAAAAAGAAAAAAAACACGCTTTGAATACGCGGACAAAAATCGGTGAAGAAATAACGTCGCACTATCAGTTATCCAACAATCATTCGACCGCACGCTCTAACCGAACAAAAATGTTAATCTACAAAAATTAGCACAGAATAAAAAAAAATTCGGGGCGACGACATACATAGTTTTATGAAAACTAACTGATATCGAAATGCGCGTATCGACCTGATTTATAAAGTGAAGGGGATTTATAGAAACCTGGAACAAACTCACCGGATTTGTGCCATCTGTATGTTATACACTACGGCAGCCACAATGCAGCATAAAATGCTGGTTCCTGACAGAAGGCACACAAGTCACATCACTGATTCACCATTTCACTTTTTCTCACTACTACTTTTATGAACTGAAGATAAGCATTTCAATATGGACCGATGCACGAATTCACTATTTGACGTTTTAGCGGTGCCGTGTTATTTATGTGACCATGGAAACGAGTGAATTTGGCACCGCTCAAACGTCAAATTAGTGAACTCGTGCATCGGTCCATACACAGCTAAAAATATGTTGTAAATTTAAGTTTATTCTGATGCACATTTTTGGAGCATCAAAATAAACCTACATTTCAACGACCAATCCATTATTTTTCAATCGAATTCACAATAATTTACACGTTCATGTAGTATTCAACCATGTTTGGTTGAAAATTGAATGAATATTCATTTAAGTTTACATGATGCTGTAACAATGCAGGACTTTGATTTATTTTTACAGTAGACTTCAGTTTACATCACATTGAAAATTAAATATTTTTTGCTGTGTAGTATACAATTACAAATAAGTAAAACAAAGTGTAGAATGATAAAAGGAAATTTCTCACCGAATGTCAGAGCATGTCTTCATAGGAAGTTCATCCATTGTAGCTGCCGGTGCTTCCCTCTCTGAGCTAGCGAAATGCAAAATAAACCCAATTGGAATCCTGCTCTTGTTTATCTCGTCAAGGCTTCAATTTCACAAATCTGGACCGATGAGAAACACTCTTTCTTTTCTCAGATTCAGTTTCTTCATATTGGTATTCACTATGTTTACAAACTTTTTATATGATTACAATAAATGCTTATTTCACAAAACTGTAAAATCCAAGTTACTTTTAAATGGCATAATCTTCAGTTGAATATCAGCAAAAACGCTAAAATTATAGAGTGAAAATTCTAGAGAAAATTCGTGACAGGAGCAATTTTGCGACCGGTCGCTAGCGCGGCTTATTGCGATCCTGTCGAGAACCTTGTCCTCAATCTTCCATTTTTTCAAGTTTGAAGAAAAACTATCCAAACTTTTTTTGCAATCGAATACGCAGACTTCGTCCTTTGGCGGAGAGGCCTGTGTCATCCGCAAACAAAGATTTTTGACATCCCTGAGGTAACTCAGGTAAGTCAGATGTGAAAATATTGTATAATATTGGTCCCAAAATGCTGCCTTGAGGAACACCAGCTCTTACAGGAAGTCTTTCAGACCTGGAGTTCTGATAATTAACCTGAAGTGTACGATTTGACAGATAACTTTGAATTGTTCTAATCAAACCTTCATGCCAAACACTGTCGGATGCTTTTTCTATGTCTAGAAGAGCAAGACCAGTAGAACAACCTTCAGATTTGTTGGAACAGATCAAATTTTTAACACGTAAAAGTTGATGAGCTGTCGAATGTCCTTGGCAGAATCCGAACTGTTCATTTGCAAAAATTGAATTTTCGTTGATGTGGGCCATCATTCTGTTCAAAATGACCTCTTCAAAAAGTTTACTGATGGAGGAAAGCAAACTGATTGGACGATAGCTAGAAACTTCTGCAGGATTTTTGTCTGGTTTTAAAATTGGTACAACCTTAGTATTTTTCCATTTGTCAGGAAAATATGCTAATTGAAATCATTTGAATGATATGCTACTTTCTGGAAGTTTCTTGATGAGGATGTAAAAAAATCCATCATCGCCAGGAGCTTTCATATTTTTTTTTTATTTTTAATAATAGCTCTCACTTCTTCCAAATCAGTCTCCCAGGAATTTTCAAAAACGTTCTTTTGATTGAGAATGTTTTCGAAATCCTGAGTCACTCGATTTTGTATTGGACTAGTAAGTCCTAAGTTAAAACAAGTAACTAACGGTTTTTTTTTTCAATGCCGGAATTGGTTTCTGACATTTTTTCAAAATTTTAGATAATTTTAAAAAGGGCTTTGAGACAGGGACCAATTGAGAAGCTTTGTTTTCAATTTTTTTAATTTGTAAAACCGTTTTTAAATTTCTATAAGCAGATCCTGCCATATAATTATTATAACAGGATCGCAAGTGCGTGGAAATAGCCTTCTCCTTACGTTTTTAAGACGAATCAAGAGTTTCAGATCATCGTCTTCAATCACGGACTCAAATTTTACTTCACTTTTAGGAATTGCAATATCCATTACTTCAGCAATCGAATTAGAAAAAAAAAATCAAGAGCATTGTCAACATCAAGTTTTTTTTTGTAAAGAAATGTTAACACCAAGATTACTACCGATATACACTCCCGTGCAAAAGTTTGGGTTCACCCCCTCAAAAACATACAAAAGTGTTCTGTCCATATCTCTGTGATTACACGTCCAATTCAAACTCTTTAAGCCGCATTCGAAAGGCAAAGAGTTATTCTTACTTCGTATGTATTTTTCCAAAAACATTTTTTGAATTTTGTGTACTAAATTTTTACTTAAAGTTGTGACATTTTTCAAAAAACACACTGAAAAATCATATCTAATTTCTTCAGCATTGAGTCGACCAAAATTTTAAATCAAAGTGTCATTAGAATCGTAATTTTATATTCTTTGAAGAGACCCCACGAAATATTTGCGGAAAAATCTGAAAAGTATTCAAAATCAATGAAACAGTCAGTCAAGTCATCGTGCAAATGTTTGGGTTCACCCCTCAGTATGATGCAAATCGTGCAAAAGTTTGGGTTCACCAGAGCCGCACGCACATAATTTTTGTCAATATCTCTGCCATTTTTCAACCAATTTTAATAGTTTAAAGCTTTTTTCAGCGCAAATAATGGCGCACATTATTGGTTTGAGATTTCACAGATTTAAGTAAGTTCAAGTGAACCCCAAACTTTTGCACGATGACTTGACTGACTGTTTCATTGATTTTGAATACTTTTCAGATTTTTCCGCCAAAATTTCGTGGGGTCTCTTCAAAGAATATAAGATTACGATTCTAATGACACTTTGATTTAAAATTTTGGTCGACTCAATGCTGAGGAAATTAGATATGATTTTTCAGTGTGTTTTTTGAAAAATGTCACAACTTCAAGTAAAAATTTAGTATACAAAGTTCAAAGAATGTTTTTGGAAAAATACATACGAAGTAAGAATAACTCTTTGCCTTTCGAATGCGACTTAGAGAGTTTCGATTGGATGTGTAATCACAGAGATATGGACAGAACACTTTTGAATGTTTTTTAGGATGTGAACCCAAACTTATGCACGGGAGTGTATGTTTTATTTGTATTCCAGTCAGCTCGAAAATAATTGAAAGCCATTGATAGAATTGAGAATCGTTTTATGGGATATTTGGATTGTAACAAGAACATGATCAGAATCAAAACCTGCATTAGTAATCAGTTAGCTACAAAGGTAACTAGAGTTGATTAAGACCAAATAAATCGTAGAAGGGTTTTTGGAAGAAGAAAAACATGTAAGACTGCGTTGCCGATATTTCTATAATCATGGAAAATACAGTCGAACTCTCAGCAGAAAACACAGTAATGACAGATGTACAGAACTCCTTTTTTCCGGTACATTGACCAAAACTTTGCACCCAATGCGACTAAAACTCTGAAATCGTACTCGTCAAACAACAAAAAAACTAGTAAATCTCATCAACCGAAAATCATTCGTAGTACAGTGTCGCCGACAAGGTGTTTTTCCAAGGCACATAATTAATTTAATCAAATGTGTCTACGAGTTGTTAGCTGAAAACGGTCCCTGCATAAATAAGGATGATCGAATCATCAACAGATTCCAACAAGCAATTCTAATCTTAGAAATTAGACAGACATTCCACAAAATGTCAAATCCGCTTTCAGCTGTCAGTCAAAACCCAAAATTCATGTCCAAACCAATAACAGTGTAGCGGTAGAAACACAACAATTGGCATATAATAACTGGTTAGGAGAAAGAAAGAAATGAACATCTCGAAAACTATCCAATATTATGGTAGGATTCGAAATCAACCTCGTAGGAGTGCCTACATATACCGAGAACATCTATGCAACTTTATACCACACAAAAATACAAGCGACAGAAAAAAAAGCCATTTGGACACGACCTCGGAAAATCCGGAACATCTCCGGTGTCCAGTGGCTAATATGCATGACCGAGCAGTTGCATCCAATTTCATCCATTTTTCATAAAGTTATAAGCATTTGAATTAAGGCAAAATTTTGTCTATCCTCGGTACATTATCTGATGATTTTCGGTTGATAAAGAGGCGGAATACAGGTTTCCCGTGGTGGCAGTTTATTTTTTCCTTTGATTTAAAACATATAGAACGGTTACTAATAGAATGAAAAGGAAAGGAGTTTAAACTACCTACTGCGATATCGGCGAAGGATTTTCATTGGGTAGATCCATTCAAAATAAAAAGATTCGAACGGCTACCCGACGGAATAAAATTAGTTTGTGAATGAGCATGATTACCGTGCGGGATCGAATACAATTTGTATGAAGCGTACGGATTTTGGTCCCCCTCTGTATAATTTTCCTGACGAGTATTATTAACTTCGTCTTGCCATCAAGTAGGCTGTTGAAAAACGTCATGGCCGTCCCATACAAAACAGACAGTTCCGTTCGCTCCCGTTTTTCCTAACTTTCCTGTGAACATCTTGAGTTTTTTTATACACACAAACACGTCGGAACACTTCAGGATCATATCTATATGATAAATTTCAAAATCCAATAGTCCGTTCTCAAGCCATTTCGTGACATACAAACACCACTCCATTTTTATTTATATAGATAGATCAAGCAATCGTTAACTGAAAAATGAGCATTGTTCGATACGTCACCAGCGGAATCCCACACACGAAAAACATGACCGTTGATCTGTCTGGCACAAGCCTCGACGACTCACCTACGCGAAGAGCAATCCCAAAAGTTTGACTTATGACTGCCCCGGCAACTTGCGCTTACAAGCTTTTTGGTATCTTCCTTCACAGGACAGATGTGCTTAGCGCGGGAAGAACCTCCACAATTCATGCATTTAGCATCCATGTGATAATGTTTTGTTCCATAACCCCACTTTTGGCCACGACGGCTCTGAGTGGGGTTCTGGAAATTTCCTCCAGAATTTTGGAACTGTTCCCATGTCACATGTGTCAATATTATTTAGATTACTTTACTTGTAGTGAACTATATAATATTCTTGAGAAAGCCCTCTCCGACGAATTTCAGATTGGGTTCTCTTTTTCATAATGATTACTCGGACTGGGGAAAAACCAAGTAAATATTTTTCCATGTTTGATCTCTTCAGGTGACTTATAGTCACTTGAGAGACCTTTCAAAAGAACTTTCAACAAACGTTCAGTTTTGTCGTCATAAATAAAAAATGGGGTTTTTCCTTTCAAGATATTCGAGAAGAAGTTCGCGATCTTTAAAGTTTCCGGCAAAACACGACAGTCTCCTTTCTTTGCGATTTGGAAGGAAACCTAGATTACCCTAATGGAGTTCAAGATCTCCTGCCTGAATTCTCCAAATTCGGAACAACTGATCATGATAGGCGGCACTCTTTGTTTCCTCACTTGAATCAAAGAGCCTGAGCTAGAGACTGCTTCGATTATGCGTTCGAATTTTTTTCTAAAGCATCGAACTTAATGCTCATTTTGAAGCAATTATCAACATTAATCACCATTGGAAGAAAGCGCGTATTCCGGAGAAATGTTCTATATTCTATTTTTGCCACGTTTAGTGACAGTTTAAAACGCCACTTTTTTAGAAGGAAGATGTGAATTCAGAGATTCACCCTTCTTTTTGTCCGTGGTTTCGTTTATGTTTGGTGAATAAAAGAAAGAAGAATTGATCTTCTGAGAGGTTTATTTTTCCCGAAGACAGTGTCCAAGAAGGATTACCACCGCTAGCTGTCGCTAACGAGTCCAACGAAAAATCGAATGCACAGGCCTAAACAAGATAGGGCCTTCTTAGTCGAGTGGTTAAAGTCCGCGGCTAAAAAGCACATCCATGCTGAAGGTATGTGGAATCGATTCCCGGTCGGTCCAGGATCTTTTCGTAATGGAAATTCACTTGCCTCCCTAGGCATACAGTATCATCGTACCTGCCACACGATATACGAATGCCAAAATGGCATCTTTGACAAAGAAAGCTGTCAGTTAATAACTGTGGAAGTGCTCATAAAAACACTAAGCTGAGAAGCTGTCCCAGTTAGGACGTAATGGCAAGAAGAAGAAGGTGTTGAGAGAAGCACTGATGAATACTATTTTGTAGCAATGAGAAGTACTGTTTAATTGATTTTGGTAATTTCAAAACTTCCGAGAGCAGAAATAATTAGTGTACGATACGCACTGAATGGTTTTCATTACTGCTCATTACCAACTTCTTCGACTACACTACCATTAGCTCTGTCACGCCATCTATCAATTAACACCTATCGTTATGCTTTTGAAAATGCGCTTCACTACATACAAGTGAATCGTGCTGTATAAAAAGGTTAGGTGGGCAAACGGATGCATAAAAATTAATTCTTTCACCATAAACTTTTACACGGAACATAATACCTAGCGTTGTCCCCTTTTTTCAGTTTTTCGTTGAGGGATATTCGAAAATTACACGAATATATTCTTTTGAATGATAACATTTTATTAAACTGTTTTTCAGATAACTATATATCAATTACGTAATGTCGTATGCATCATGAAATTGTTTGTAATTTTCATTGAAAAAAAAAACACACGATGAAAGTAACGAGTAGGGCAACAAGATAAAGCAATCATCTGAATTGTTTTAGGTTTACGGTGGATTACCCAGTAAATGCTGAAAGACAATTTGAAAATCATTACATAGTTCGTGAACAGCCCACTCCGCCATTAAAACTTCCGTTCATCCATAGCAAACGCCGTGAAACTGCCATTTGGGGCTGTTCCAAAGGCAAGTCATTGCGAGAAATAAAACCCCAAATCAACGCGATACTCATTCCAGTAATCTTTTGGGAAGAAACCGGTAAACCAAACGGGCTGCTTACTAGGGTATGGCTTTTTTTTTGACGGTTCTCAAAATCAACAGATCGTGTACTCTTCTGAAATAAAATCTCTTGGAAAGGGACGCTTCAATATTTGAGAAAAATGTTGAGGTTCAGAGGAGGAGCAAGAGACTTGAAGGTTAAATTTTTAGTTATAAAATATTACCTTTGTGAAGTTCACATAGCTCTGTGATTAGAATTCAAGAGAGCTTTCAATTTTGTGAACTTTCGAAAAACAAGTCGCACCCTACTGCTCACTCACTTAGTGTGGAACACGGACAAAGCTCAACCAACCGTGCCCGGTCGTGAAAGTCGTTATTTCATTTTTACTGTCCCAAAAACGTGGTCCCTCCGGGGAGTTGCGTTTGGCTTGATTGAAACAAATGAGCGGCTAACAGAAGGCGCGCGCAATCGTCATCATCTGCATCCGTGGTGAACCGCACGGACAACATTGCCAGCATCCGTCAGCAGATACATCAATGAAAATTTAAAGAAGGGGAACACTCTGTGTTTTTGTCGAAAAGTGACCAATAAAATAATTAGACAATAGTAGCAGTTTGAAAAAATTTAGCAATAAAAATGAATAAAGCAATAAGAGTGGAAATTTAGAATTGAAAATACAAAATATTTCAGAAAAAAAATAAAATTGGTTCTAAATAATCACAAATGTCCAATGAAAAATTGAAACTAAGCGCTTTGAAATTCGAATAAAACAAAAATAAGTATAACTTATTCAAAAACGTTGGAAATGAAAACTGCCGAATTCCACTTCTAAGATTCCAACTCTTTTTACTTTTCTTTGGAAAATTCGTAATATTGTAGTGTAATTTCTCTGTTTATTCTTGAAAAATGTTTAATTCCTAAAAGCTGTTTTTTACGGTTGATGTTATTTGTTTCTAATTTATACCCAATAAATTATTGCTTGTTCAGAATGGGCTGTGTTTGAATAATGATGTTTATCCTTTTTACTAGGGCATGATAATATTTCCCCCGCATCCGACCATGACCATGACCGAAGCATGACTGGAGAAAGTTTTCTTTTAATTGCTCCATTTGGCTTGCGTTTGGTCTTAGCCAGGGAGGAATGGTGGGGGAGGGCTATAACGGATTTTGCAATTTTCCAACCATAGTGCTAATTTCGGGAGTATACTTGGTCATTTTTAATGGAAGGAAAGTCTTCCTGAGTGATTCTAATGAACTCAAGCGGAAATATGTATGTTGAAAAAGGGAAAAGCTTGCTATGAAATGAAACACTTTTGTTATTCTGTCTGTTGAGTGAAGGTTTTTTTTTGCTGTTTCTCTTATTGTTCGTAGCTTGTTCACTTCAACATACTATTTACTCTACGCTGTAGACATCTCGCAAAATGCAAGCTAAGCGATTTATGTCATCTTAGATATTGCTTCTAGTGAACAGCACCTCTTAGTGTACAAGTGCACTAACTGTCAGACGTTCGCTTTGATCTGCACATCCTTTATGAAAAGATGCGATTCATCTTGTTTTGTCATGTGACTTGAAGTCACTAACAGTGCCAGTGCAGAATCTGACATAATGTATATGATTGTACCCCGTTTGGCATACAAACTTTAGTGGAATTAAATGGTATAGTACAACATTCGGTTTTTCATTTTTATTATTTGACAGATACGCGCATTTCGTCCTCAACTATAAAGCCGTCTTCAGTGTTATGTACAGGACTCATTTATTTTACCTGTTTCAAATTTTTTCCCTACTCTCAAATATATGTTTCTCATTCCTCAAGCATTGCAACTTATACTTATATGAATATGTAGAGTACTGTGTATTTCGAAAATTTAAGAATATATGATAAAAAATCAAAGCGCACAATTTTGTTTGTTAATCCTTCTTCAATAACAAAATAGATCTCTCAATAATCTTTAGAGAAAATAAATAAAGGGGCATTAAATATTATAAAAAAATGTCGATCGGAGCAGTGTACAACAAAAATTGCGCTACCCTATTAAATTTCATTGAAATACATTCTTCCTGAGCTTTTATCATCTTCCTCAGCCTGTCCAAGCGGCTGGTTGAACGTCTTGAGAGAAACGAGAGAAACCGACGTCGTATTGCATGAAAGTTTGCATCACCTTTGTATGCTTTACACTCTAACAATTTTCCATATTACAATAAAGCTCAGAATTTGCTATATAGTCAACAATGGATGAATAATATTTCCGCATATCGCATGCCTTTAATTTTTATAATTTTGATTATCTCAAACTATAATATGTATATCCTTTTAATTTGGTGAAGAGAGTTCGATCTGTTTCGAACAAAATATATTTTATTAGGAATCTTTTTAGCGTGCACGACGAAAACGTTCAATTTATTCGTAGAACAGGTTGGTTCCACACATGTATGCTTTAGAGCGTATACGTATTACTAAGCTGTGTATGGATGTGGGAGCTTATGTCGTTTTTCTTTATTTGCACCGCCTGCACCGTTTTCCCACCGGTGTAGCAAAAGTTGCACCCAAACCGTTCTTTTATTCCGCAGGTAGCACACCGTTTTTACACTCGATTGCCACCGGTGCAGAAAATCCTACACCCTGATCGAGCTGGGTGTAGCAGGTAATGCACTCTTTTTACCAATACATGTATGGTTCTTAACTGTCAGTGGTGTTCTTGTTTTGGTCGTTTTGGTAGATTTTGTTGTTTTCGGTAACGAACAAGCAAGATCTTCATTTGCGCTCATTTTCGACTACGCAGATAAAATGTATTTATTTCGAAATTGAATATTCTTAGTATTTACTAATGCTACAATAAATACAGGTTTTATAAGAGTAATAAGATATACTGAGTATGTTTCATCAGTAGAAGCTTTTACGGCTTATATTAAAGAAAGGAAGGCTTCTCTCAGATGTTTGGATTGCATGTAACCAGTACTACAGTAATACATTAAAAACACTTTAGTTCGGTCAAATTTTCCGAAATTTGCTCATGGATGCCAACAAAATAGAATAAGCAGCGGCTGGAGCTGTGTGTTCCCGTATCTTAAGCACGGAATTCAAAATCTCTGGTTCTATGTTTTTCAAAAATATTGACGAGTAATCGACATTGATTTTCCAATAGAATTAAATTCTAATGATGATTGATTTCCGTTGCTCTCTTCGCCTTATTACAAAAAAAAATCAGCTTTTGCATCGTGAGCTAGAAACATTGCGGAAGTATGAGTTTTGGCGAAATTATTAGCCAGAGAGAGGATCGATGAAATTAAATAAGTCCTTACAGTATTGAAATATGAAAATTCTGATTTTTTAGCATATATTCATGGTATCAATTCTCAGGAAAAATAAATTAATGTTCATATGCCAAACATTTATTTAAACATTTTACATTCAGCCATGGTTGTAAACACCATTAACAAACTATCCAAAACCCGAACGAATCTAATGTTTCCGAATCCCTTACAGCAAATCATGAATAACAGAAACAGCTGTTCTATCTGTTTGAAGAATGACATTTTGTTTTGATTGACGCCTTCACTAATACTATCATACGCTGTCAAAATATTGCACCGAAACCGTTCTATTTTCCGGTGTCAATTGTTACACTCGCACGGTGCACCGTCGGGAATAATCGAAAACGACATTAGTTATATGGGATTTGGTTTAACAGAGGGAGTAGAACAGGTAGCGTTTTCTGTCCTCAGCTTTTGAACTGCACCCCGATCCTGCTGTGAATATCAAGCGAGCTATTTTCCTGATGGATGCATACGACGGGAACGATCTTTGCGTCTTGGGAGAATTGCCATCAAGATTGCCATCCTTTTTTCCATCTAGTGCATAAGAACCAGCACTTTATTGAAAACCCTCATGCCATTTTAAGATTCTGTGTTGAATTTGCTTTGTTGTTTTTGAATTTCTGCACAATTTTGATTCAAATGTTCTGCCTGTTATATAAATGGGTTGAACAGGCTGACGAGACGCCTCTGCTTCAAGAAAGTTTGCAAAATATCTAAGATAACTGGAATTTGGAGGGTTTTTCCGTGTCCTTTTTCAGAACTTAGCTTCTCGAATTATTCAATGAATAACTTGAGGTTTTACATACAATTGAAAATTTAATGCGACTCAAAGAATTCCACTAGGCGTTTCTCTGGGATCTCGATAAAAAAAATAAGACTTTTTCAAACATTTTCGAAAGTTCCTAAAGCCATTTTGAGTTTTTTTTGGAGAATAATCCAAATATTTAATCGAAGGTTCCTCTAATGTAATATTTTTTTCAGGCAGCCAAGTTTCCTTTATAGACCTCATCCAATACTTCCTTCGAGTTGGAATATCATTTATTTAGGAATATCTCAAAGTTTCATCTGCAGGATCCAGAAGCAATTTCTCAGCAAAAACTTATTGGATTTCACAAATTTCTGCAGGGGATATTGTGTGAAAACATCTGGACAAATCGTTGGATAAGTTCTTGAAAGAATTTTCGAAGCTTTTCTAGAAGGAATATCTCAATAAACTCCTGGATGAATTTGAGAATAGTTTTTGAGAACAATATGTAGACATTTTTAGTCGACATTCTGAAGAAATTCTGTAAATATTATCGAAAGAAATTAAAATGAGAAATTTGTTGGACTAGTTGTTGGTGTTCTTCTTTCAAGTGGGACAAAGCATGCTCTTCAGCTTAGTGTTCTTTGAGCTTTTCAACAGTTGTTAACTGAGAATATTTTTTGCCAATTGACTATTTTGCCATGTTTTATGGCAGACATGGGGATACTCTATGCACTGGGAAGTCGTGAAAATTTCCTCTACGAAAAGATCCTCGACGGGATTCGGGAGTCGTGGGTCACGACCCTCAGCTTGGTTTATTTGAAAAGCTGCGCGCTAACCACTACGGCTATGTGGATTACTTTGTTGGTGTTAATTGCGAAATAATGTATAACCTTCATAATTAAAAGAAGATTTTGTGGAAGCAATACTCGAAGTATTTTACAGTTTCTGATGCATTGAGAATCTCCAGCAAAGAAATCGATGGAAAAATCCTTGATGGAACCCATAAATAAATAACGACAAGTTCCTTAAAAAATAACCACAAATATTTTAACCTAATGGAAATAAAAAGTAAATTTTAAGATAAACATTTGAAGGACATTTTGAAGAAATACTTGAAAAAAATATGAATCGATTTCTGAAAAGCTGTTGATTATATCGCAGAAAGAAACCATGGTACAATTCTGAGTAAAATTACTTAAATAACTCAAAGGCATCTGTTAAAAAAAGTTGAAGCATTATTAGTGGCAAATGTGCCACCTTAAATAATTCGTTCTCTCCCTTTGTTCAAAGCATTTCAAACTCGACAATTATGTATCACGATGTAAGTTTTTCACCTTCTCATAAAGGCTGTGTCACTTAAAATGAAAAGAAGCCCTAGAAGTAGCAGTATTTGAGCTGATCAATATCATCCAAAGCATCATTTTTTTCGCACTTTGGGGCAAGTGTACCACAAAGATCAAAAAAGATGGCCACTGAACTTGTATCAAATTAAGCCATAGGTAAACATATTATTTACTATTTATAAAACTTACAAAGCAGAGTCTTATTGGCAATTTCGGACATATGTTTATGCTTACTATCACAAGGAATTGCTTTAAAATAAAATTCATGACATGCTGAACAATTTGCAGCTTATAGACAAAACTTAAGTCTTAAAATGTTATTAGAATACAGTTCAAAATTTCATTAACATAGACTATTTGACTACACCATATGTAATATACTACTAGAGTATTCCAAAATTACGCTTTTCTTAAATTTTACATTATCGAAATGCTGCTTCTTTTATGGTTGAGAACTATTTTTGCGGAAATTTATTCGAATTTACAAATTAGCTAAGCGTGAAACAATTGCAAGCAGGTAATGGGACGCGAAGATTGAAGTGCAAAAGATTTTTTGTGAAAAAAGAGTGTTTAGTTTCCAAAATTTCTTCCAATTTCTGAAAGGCTTGATAAATTAATTCTATACATTGCAATGTATAGTTACGATACACTCCCTGAGCTACATTCATCAGTACAGCAAGCAATTCGCGACACATAAATCAATTTGCCCCAGCGCAGATTATATGCCATTATGTCGACCGTAAATCGATGCTTCATAAAACAATGTTCCATGCATTTCCCGGAAAACCAATCGCAGTCAAAATGCTCCGAGCTACACTCATACATATAACCCGATAATGAATTGCACATGCTCGATCAATACCATCCAACCGAAACGGAACTGATAGGAGCGCAGTCTCTTCGAATCAAATGACGCCACCTGAGAAGGTTTATCGGAGCCGGAGCTATGTTCATTCGGATCCAATCCCCACCGGAGTAAAAGCTGTTGCAGCGGAAAGTTTACCGCAGCTGTGGACGACGAGATGCAGCAGCCAAATCCAGAGCAAATAAAATTCAATTAAACCAATAAACATAAATATGAAACAATTGAAATTCACGGAGAGGTAAATTTACGACCGGAATTATTGTCTAGCGATGGGGTACAAATGTCGGTGTCATTTGAACTGTGAAAATGTACATGAAGCACATTTTTTGTATTGACAATCCAGTTTTAAATTATTTTAATTCTTAGTAATCATATGTCATATAATATGTGCTACATTTATCATATTCATATAACATTCTGTGCAGTTCTATTGCACCTAACAATAGGTCTAGAATAAGCATAAACATTGATGGCCGTACAATTTGCAGTTGCTACTCCGTGATTGACCAGAAAAATCAAAATTTCACAGGGAACAAACATAAGAAGCTTAAGAGTAGCAAACGGAGCATACCATCTTCAATATCCAATTTTGAGGATTCCAAACTTAGTTATGTCAATAACGGCGTCATTGTCAATTCCTAAAAATGAATAAATGTTTCATTGCCACTATACAAATTTGAGTTATCGAATGAAACGAGCTCACCAGTTGGTACAGTAATCCAGGGTAACATTGATCAGTTTTTGGGATGTTTTTTAAATTTTTTATTTGAAAATGCAAATGTCGCAGGTTTTATATTTTTAAAACAAGTACTGGCACCCACCGCTCGTGACCATATACTGCATTTTGATTTACAAAAGATTTAAGTATGTTTAAATAAATGTTTCAAGTGATATTTTGATTTAGCTGATATAGGGTAACATTGATCACCCATGTAAACAACGTTCGGTAATATTGAAAATGTCGTTGCTTACTTAAATCATGGCCCCTGAAGCCGAATATGAAGACCAAACTCTTACAAGTCATTTACTTTTTGAGTTATTTCAAAAATAAAATCACTTTGAACCGTGCAATACGCCTAAAGGTAGGCAATTTCCTAAGGAAATTCTGAATTCCCAATAGTAGTTCGTTAATGTTGCTTAATTGACTAAAATTATGAAGGATTTGACAACGGAATCGTTTTCGGCGAGGCCATTTCTAGTAACAATCACATTTTCCTTGTTCATACCATTTGCAGAACTTGTGTGAGACATGAATCTTTGGCAGTGTAATCCATAAAGATAAAAATCATTAATTCAAAATGTTGATAAATTTACGCATGAATGAAATGCAATTTTCACAAAAACCTCAATTTTTATTAGCTTATGAATGTAAGAAAGAGAGGCATCATTCATGCTTTGAAAATATTTCATCAATAAATGATGATTTTAACTTTTTACGAGAAGGATCATACCGATCAATGTTACCCCGCTGATCAATGTTACCCCGGATTACGGTACGCAATAACTGGAATGAAAATTTATTCCGATGGCGCACGAAAACGAACTACAGTGAAGCTTCCATGAGTCGATGGTCCCTGCAGATATCGACTCACGGAGGTTTGACTGTATTAGGCTTGGGCCTTCGCAAAGCACTGCTCAGCAAAACGTGAAACCAAATAAAAAACTTCCACTTCGGCGACGCGAAAAACGAATCCAGTTGCTTGAGCTTCACGAAGTTTGTTTGATAATAGTTTACAAAGTCCTACGAATGGAAGTTAATAAGTTGTCAGTGGCGCCTTGTGAGTTCAATTCCCACTCCAGCACGAAAAATGAGAAAGTTGGTCCACTGTATTCTTGGTCATTGCATGCTAGTCCGTTGTGTAGCATGGAGTTTACTTCAAAGGGCAATTCATTCGCAGGAAGCCTAACCGTGATGGTGCCTGTTTTTGCCCCACACTTGCTATACTATTCTCAAGTTCGTTGTGTGTATTGACCGATCAAATACAATTTAAATAAACAAGCATCCCATTGCACTAATCGACCAAGTGCTCCAAGGACGAACAGCGTTGAGTAATGAGGGATCGACAATACAAAACGTATCAATTTCTTCATTATACCTAACAACCTTACCCGTATTCAGCGCTTTATTTGTTGCAATTCAAATCTCACAAAATTATTGCTCTCACTAAAATGTTACGTTATCTATGGGTGGTAACAAGAAGTGAGCAACGCGACACAAACCTATCCAATCGATTGCATTCGTACGCGTATGAACAAATATTGGGACATGTATCGAATAAGTTGCAAGGGGTAAAACATATCCATGACAATGGACAACAACTGATGAAAAATGAATAAATTACTGAGTAACTTTGCAAAAGTATCGATTCATAAATGAGAACCTTTTTCCCTGCGCCACCGATTACTGGATGGAGATAATAGATAGTATCCGTACATAACAACAGGATTTTATTGGTGCTTCTGAAAAATACGCGACAATTGTTTAGGTATGCAAGCACATACAGGAAGGCGAACTGATTGGTAAAAGCAGCATTGGCGTAACTATGATATTTTTTTTTGGAGGGGACCTAAAGAAGGCACTTCAAATTCTTGGTTTACTGAAGTAATGTCTGTCGCAATTTTGTCTCATACCGCTGCACACCAGTGATGCATGCAAATTTCAATTTTCACTACGGAAAATATTCATTCTTTGTCCAATCCAGTAAAAACATCCTTTAAGATTTCCTGCAAAAAAATAACGAGGAATATCCCTTGTACTTCCCTATAATTCTTCCCTGATCTTTTTTGGGACTTGTCCCGGGACTCGGGATAAAAATTTATGCTTGTTCCGGAAAATCCAGGGATCCCGGAATTTCTAAGATTTTCAATAGAACTTGCATTTTCGTTGAAGAGGATGTAAAACTTTGACTTTACAAGACGTTTACAATTCAATTTAAAAGTTTTTGTTTTTCAAAAAAAATAGCTCAAATATAAAATTCTATTACAAGGAATTTATTCTTATGGAGTTACTTAACAAAAATCAAAGCTTACCATGGCAGATCACGGATATGTTGGGAATGATTGCAAATTTTATATTATTAACTACAGTCGACTCTCCACATCTCGATGTTCTACATCTCGATATCTCTCCCTATGTCGATGATTGCTTCGGTCCCTTCATTCTGCATACGATTTCTCTCTCCATATCTCGATATCCTCCTTATCTCGATATCTCCATATGTCGATGTAATTCTGTTGATTTTTCGTTCCCAATTTTCTCTCTATATGTCGATATGAATATTATCAAAGGTTACTAGACCTGATTTAAGCGATTCAGAACAATTTGGAAACTCGAAATGAAGTTTGTTTGTTTATCATTTTCCTAGTAACGGAGAGATTTTCAATCTAGTGTTAATTAAATTAATGTTCTTTGTCTTGATCTCTCCCTATCTCGATGGTCCCTTCGATATCGAGATGTGGAGAGGCGACTGTAGTTGAATAGGCAAACGTTGTATTGTCACCGAGTAGGCCGTTTTATAAAACTGTGAAGTCCTACACAAAGTACAGCTTTATTTTTACTCATATTACCATACTTTCCAGATTTTTTTTTTCAAAACTATATGTTCACATAAATACAACGTAACCCTTGAGAAATAAAACGACGAAAGAATCATTTGATTCCGTTGATCCCATCTAAAGCCAAATCGTGACATACAAATACCAATTTATTTTTATTTATATAAGTCAATACATAAATGAAAGTATGCAAAACATTTAATTCCCAATTTATCCAGAATATTTAAAATTCTTCTAAATACAAGCTAAACATTTTAAAATCATCGAAGGTACTGTAGTGGATCATAATAAAGGTTAATTATTGAAAATGAGGATATTAGGTGTATTTTCAGATTGGCCATTTAAAAGACGAAAGACTAATGTTGTAAAGAAACGCGATTGAAGACCTTTGCAACTAGACTTATAAAAGTATGTTTACCCATATGGTAATTTAACATACTCATGAACATAATTACTCATTTATTATACTCATACTCATTCTTCAATGATGCTTTTATATTTCATCGAACAAAAGTTTGAGTCCTAGCCATTGTTGTGCGTTATAAATTACTAGTTTTCATCAAATTTTCCACACAACTTCGGGAATCCCGGGACCTTCTTTAGCCGAGTAGTTAGAGTCCGCGGCTACAAAGCAAAGCCATGCTGGAGGTGTCTGGGTTCGATTACCGGTCGGTCCAGGATCTTTTCTTTATGGAAATTTCCATGACTTCCCTGGGCATAGAGTATCATTGTACCTGCCACACGATATACGAATGCGAAACGGGAGATCACGAATTTTTCCAATCTCGGGATTTTTTGTCCCGGAATGTCCCGGAATGGACGCTCTACTTCTAAGATTCCCACAGAAAATCATTCCCGGGATTAGTAGTTATTATTCAACAGATTTTTTTTATGGAGTTTATTTAGGCTTTCTGATATTACCAGAAAATTACTCAAAGAGTTCCTTAATTGCTTAAAAAATTTCTTAAATAAGTATTTAAAACAAGTTAAACATTTATCAATGAAGGTCCTCTACGTGTTAATCACACATGAATTCCAATCGCTAGTTCAAAATATCATTGATGATTTTTTTCAGGATTTTCTTAAATGACTGAGGATTTCTCAAAGAAATTGGTAAAAAAATTCTGTCTCACCAAAACTGTTTTCAAGATCACCAAGCTAGGATTCTTTCCACAAATTCTTCAGAGAGTGCACCAACAGTTTTTCTAACTTTGCCTTCGATATTCATCCTAAAAATTTTCTTCATATGCCTTCAACAAACGTTTCTGAAAAAAAAACTCTTGGATTTTTTTTCAAGAATTCTCTACTGAAACAAAAAGTCAACTATTCTTCCAGGTTACTTAAGGGATTCCTCCTAAAATTCCACATGATTTCCATAAACAGTCATGTTTATTCAATTTGATATTTCTCCCCGCTTATTTTCTAAATTCTTTCTTTTATATAATATTTTTAAAATTTCTAAAAAATGCCAACCTGAGGAAATTAAAAAAAAACATTCCTTATAAAGTTTCAAAATATTATGCCGTCAAGTATTCCGAATGTTAGCCCAGAGATTCTTCCATAAATGTATTCACAGCCCACATTTGGCTCAAAAACAACTCCAGGAATTCCTCAATGATATTATTAGAGATTTGTTTACAAATTACTCTACGGATCGCTCTCTATGCATATCAAATTAATACTAGAGATATAAATCAAAACATACAAAAAACTTGTAAAAGAACTTCTGAAAAATTTTCTTTGGATGATTTCAGCTTAAATTGAATTAAGGAAAAACACTGTTGTGAATTTTAAAATCCGACGAATAATTTCTAAAACCATTTGCGAAATTCTTGACATCACATGAAAGCTTGGGTGGTTTTGTAGAATTTACTACAAAAATATTATTCATATTTCTTCGTCTTTTATTATCGACAATGATTGACGTTTATACGGATGGAATTTTTACTGGAGGTACTCGTATTTAACAACGAAGAAATGTTTTGCATGAACTTCATGAAGTTTCTTGATACTACGGCAAACTGATTAATGTAGGAACCTATTTTTGCTTACTTACAGAAATTTTAAATAAACTGGTTTAGGGTGACTATTTTTAACTGTAGGTAGTACTGTAAAATTTTACCGTGAATATATTGGCGGTATAAATTAGGAACATTGACAAAAACATTGATAGATTTTCAGGAATTAGGAATCATAAGTATATGAATGCAGCAATTTCAAAACTCCTAGAATTTGCTTTTTTCATGTGTTGCTTTTATGAATATGAAAAGATTTTTTATCATGCGACGGAACGAGAAACAACAAAATGTTGAATCTGGTAGACTCAACATATTAATAGTGATTTTTTTTTTCTAAGGACTGATATAAACAAAACCTCTTTAATGCGATAATTAAAACCTCTCTAATGTACTCCAGAAAATTATTCAACGTATTGCAAATACCGTAGTTTGATATGTACAAGGAGTTTTGTCCAATTAAACCTTTGCGAGATAATTATGTTTATTCATTTGGTTTTGCATCAATTAACTTGATTAAACCTCGCCAACAATATTTCGCCAATTCACTCAGTCCATGCAGCCCTGTCGTCGTAAAATTTGAGCTACTAAGTCGTAATTTTTTTTTGAAAGGCGCTTTATAAGCCAAGAGAGCGCTCTACACAGATCGTCAATATATGTTTGACCTCGCGAAGATCTACGTAAGAAAAAAAAAACTTACTTAAGGACGCTGATACAGTTATGAAATTTAGATTGATGTCCTAATTGGCGTTAATAGACTCATGACATCGTGAAAATTCACGTAAGAAAAGGTCAAAACTGATCAGGACGTTGATACAGCACGAAAATTAAGATTAATGTTCTACAAGGCGTTGACATATTATTGACCTCACAATGATCTATGTGAGATAAGGTCAAAATACTACGGGGTGCTGTTACAGTTTGGGAATTTTGCTTAATGTTTTACATGGAGTTAAACCGTATATGAACATGCAGTGATCCACGTCAGATAAATGAGGGAAGGAGGTGGAGGTTGATACAGCTTGGAAATTTCGGTTGATGTCCTTGATGGCGTTAGAAAGCATTTGATCTTGCAAAAATGTATTTAAAAACATATTTCTTTTTAATATAGGCAAAACTTAAAAAAATAAATGGGGAAAGCTTCTTAGTCGTCTACTAAGCGCGACTAACCAGGACGACAGGACTGGGTTCATGGCCGCATTTCTCCATCCTCAACTGCGATTCACGCTCGCCAAGTCCTGGTGCACCTGGTGAACCCACCTAGCTCGCTGCGCCCAACGCCTTCTTGTTCCGACCAGATTCGTAGCGAACACCATCTTTACAAGGCTGTTGTCCGGCATTCTTGCAACATGCCCTGCCCAGCGTATCCTTCCAGCTTTAGCCACCTTCAGGATACTGGGTTCGTCGTAGAGTTGGGCGAGCTTGTGGTTCATTCTTCGCCTCCACACACCGTTCTCATAAAGACCACCAAAGATCACCAAAGGTTTGCAAGTCTTCCTCGAGCATAGTCCACGTCTCATGCCCGTAGAGGACTACCGGTCTTATGAGCATTTTGTACATGGTACATTTAGTGCGGGTGTGAATCTTTCTTAACCGCAGCTTCTTGTGGAGGTCATAGTAGACCCAACTTTCACTGATGATGGCCTCCATATTTCCCAACTAACAATGTTGTAAGCCGTCAGCAAGGATCCGAGGTTGACGAACTTGTCCACCACCTCGAAGGTATCCCGGTCTATCGTGACACTGCTTCCTAGGCGGCCCCGTCGCACTCAGTTCTGGCCACCAGCCTGTACTTTGTCTCGACGCATTTACCATTAGCCCGACTCTTGTTGCTTCGCGTCTCAGGCGGGTGAAAAAATCTGCCACCGTTTCAAATGTTCTCCCAATAATATCAATGTCGTCCTTGAATAGTTGTGCTTGATCCTTCGACCTTGACGCCTGCTCCTGCGAGGGCGGGCGTTGAGGTCAGAATCAAACATGTCGCGCGTTGTTCGAGTACTGGAATGAAAAACCTCCTCGTATCGTAGTAGTTAGTAGTGTTTGATCTATTGATCACGTCGCTTGCTCCTGCGTGGGCGAGTGATGAACACTTGTTCGGCGTACAATGCGATGATCGAATTATTTCACGAATCGCATCACCAGTTATTGGTGACTCCCATATCTTTACCTTATCCCACTAACCCAATATCCTTTCCATGACAACTGTGGGCAGATGCAGAGGCATACTCGGTCTCTAGTAACAACGGTTGTCTAAATAATATTCCTTCCCTTCCCCTATGACCGTAAGGACGTGGCCGGCGCCGTTATTGACTTTTAACATTCGAGCTCTCGATTTGTGCACATCGCAGCCAAGCCCATTCATTAATTCCCACGGAGTAACAACTACGAATTATACGGTTATTTATGCTCATGCTCATAATATCCATATCGCCCTTGAAGAATTGTCCGGATCTCATGAAAATCGTGCCTCGACTGTTAAGTCTGGCTCTCCGCGTGACACCTTCTTCTTCTTTCTGGCGTTACGTCCCCACTGGGACAGAGCCTGCTTCTCAGCTTAGTGTTCTTATGAGCACTTCCACAGTTATTCACTGAGAGCTTACTATGCCAATGACAATTTTTGCAGCGCAATATTGATTCACAGACACGAAAGTCCTTCGCCTTGTCGTAGTCCCACCGAGACTCGAATGAATTGGAGTTTTCGCCCGAAATCTTCTCGCAGTTTTGCACACCGTGTATCGTTGCTCTAATCAATCTGGTGAGCTTCCCAGGAAAGCTGTTCTCGTCCATGATCTTCCATAGCTGTACACGGTAGTACGTAGGGACCTGGTACTCACGGCATTTCTGGAGGATTTGCCGCACGGAAATAATCTGGTCCGTTGTCGAGCGACCGCCGACTTCTTATGATAAGTTCTGATTAAATATGATATGACTAGTTTTTTTCTATCAACCAGTAAAGTAAAGGAAGCCATATCATTCTTAAAATCAAATAAACTTAGAAAACTCGAAAAACTTTGGAAACTCTCTCGACTTCTCGGGGAAAAAGTATCTTTGTATTTGCTAAACGATATACGAATGCAAAAATAATCAATTGGTTAACAACTGAAGAAATTTTCTTCACAAGATTAATCTTAAAAGCGGGATAGCTGGGATGAAACGCTTATCAATATTTATGCAGTTTTCTGAGCAGCAAGATACATGGAGGGAAATGATCCACCATGTTGTATTTCCCTATCAATCACAACATGCATTCTCTTTCAAGAGCATATCTTAATCAAACTTCAAGTATTTCCTGCGAGTGTCATATCAATGTCAAGATTCGTGCAAACATGTCTCCATATATTCTCGGTCAACATCATTATGCGTCAGGATAATCGAACATAACTCACTGGATGGAACAAGAACCCATCTGCTAGTGCAATTCGTTACTGTTATCGTATCGAAAATTTTAATATTTTCATATCCGTTCCATATAGAAAGAAGCCGGTCACCACGTCGTCGTCGTCATCTACGTTAACAAGCTTCTTGACTTGACTAGTCAGTTATTTTCGCTATTCAATCCGGGACAGCACATGAAACTGACAACTGCAAAGAGACGACGACAACGACAAAACATGATGCCGCCATCAGGGGT
This sequence comes from Aedes aegypti, assembly GCF_002204515.2. Lineage (NCBI taxonomy): Eukaryota > Metazoa > Arthropoda > Insecta > Diptera > Culicidae > Aedes > Aedes aegypti. The sequence continues at coordinate 90,206,473 of NC_035108.1, read as the reverse complement.
TGCTGTTTGATGCATTCTCATTTCCTTTCTACTGGGTGGTGTCTTCGTCGGCTCTTTGAATTTAACATATTCTACGGCTTTATTACTATGTCATAAGCAGAACTCAATAACATCTTCTTCTGAATAGAGATTCCGCTTTGAGTAGTGATTGGCTGGAAGGAGAAATCATGTTATTTGACGAGTGTATTTAATATACTTCGAACTATCCTATGGATGAGGGAGTAGAATTGAACATACATTATCGTTTTACATTTGCATCAAAATACTTCCAAATTAGCTTACCATTCTTGGTTAATATATTTAACAAACATTTTCAGTTGGTATATTTCCCTGTAAAAAGGAAAAGCTCCAAGGTTGCCTCAATTTTAAAACTGGAAAAAAATCTGCAAAAGCTTCTAGCTATCGTTTAATCAGCTTGCTTTTTCCATCAGTAAACTTTTGAAAAAGGTCTTTTTGATTTAAGAAGTGTGGAAGTAATACCAATAACAAGAAGAACTTTCGCAGCCTAAGCATGAACATGATACCAAACTCGAATGTGTATAGTGTATCAGACTGCATCACTTACTTATCCCATCGTGAATCGCTTCCGCTGAGTAGATTGATGGTCTTTTAAGAAGCAAAATGTTGTTTGTACGATGCCTTATCGGAAGACGGCATGATGTGTGCTTGTCGGTGTTGAAGTGAAGCAATTAGGGTTTGTTTGCATGAACAAGCCCCCTCCAAACAAACTCATGAAAAGCCTCTACCTACTCACAAAGTCAGTAAGGTGATCCATCAGGATAAAGAGCTTGTCTTATTTGCATATCAAGCAGCAAGTTTCTCGTCTGTCATACACATGAACTTTGACATTTCGTCTTGTGGGACGAAGGAAGATGTCAGCTTGTCCGGCTTCTGCATAAGCTTGCATGCATTACCATCACTGGTTATAATTGTATTCATAATCTCCGTTAATATCGTCTAGTTGTTATGCCAGTAGAATAACACTATAGATCATGGCAGTAATTAAATTTATTGGCACTTATTCAATCCTAGGAGAACGAGCTCCTCATTGGCCTGTTTCTGAAATACTCAAAACGACGGGTCTGAGCAAGACAGCTAAAACATGTACACCAACCTGTCAGTCGCTTGTCATTGTCTTTTATTCGGAGTAGAACCGCCAGGACAGCCGCAACGAATGAATAGCACCGTCCCATCACATCGGAAAATCTTACAAAAGAGGAAAACTACTGGGTGGAGGATCACAGGGCAGAAATCAGCGGTTTTTCTTCGTCATCCCCATCGCCGTCGCTTGGTTGGTCGTCATTCACAAGCAGAGCCACTGCGAACCAAGACCAAATTGTGTGAAGAGTAGGGTGTCTCAGAAAAAAAAAAAACAATATTTTAAAAATAATATTGCTCAACCTTATATATTTTTCTATGAGTAGTTTCAGGCATTTGTGGACTATGAGTTTTAAAAATATTCAATGGTTGGGTCCTGGGAGGGAGAAACCAATACAAAATTTATGTACGTCATAGTGAGCCGGAATTTCGCTTTCACGAAGTGTCACTGTGAGCCCAGATCTCAAACATTGGACTAACATGGAAAAAGCGCGTAACTGATTAAAACGCATTTTTGCATTTCATCAAAAGTAACAAAAATTGAATGAAAATCAATTCCTACACACAATGCAAGTAATGTCACGTGAACACCTTTCAACCTGATTGAATATAAAGCATTGAAAAACGCATCGTTTTACTTTTTTCAATGAAAATGAATATTTAGTGCATAGAAAACTGTGGCCCTTTTTCCATGTTTGTCAGGAAAGCTCGAAAGTGCACAACAAAGGAAAACTAGCGATTTTCCCCAAGCCTGCCTGAATTGTTGTTGGCAAGCTGGAGTTATCTTGCAGTTCAAACAAACGTTGTTCTTTAATTCGTGTGTAGTATCTGTGCCTCCCTCCCAGGTTTAGTCTATAGACCTCTTAAGGACCGATGTTTGGGTAATTTTTGATTTATTTTAGATTAAAACCATTTAAACAATTTTAAATTCAAAACCAGAAACCTTCTTCCTGTAGCACTATTTATTACAAACATTTTCGTGTAAAAAAGTTCGAAAAATATTACTCAGAGGCTGAGATTGTGTAAATGAGAGAAGTATCTTTGTGCGCATCGTACCTTCGTGCTGTGCGTACACGAATTCTCACTGCTCTTGGAAGTTTTCTTAAAAACTACCTGAAGCAATAAAACAGTACTTTTCAGTGCTAAAATTAATAACGGTACTTTTCAGTGTTACTAAAACAGTACTTTTCAGTACTATTTTTCTACTATTGATCCCTTTACGATCCTTGTTTGGACCCGTGTCTTCGATTTTTCGTTGGACCCGTTGGCGAAAGCTAGCGGTGGTAATCCATCTTGGACACCGTCTTGGGAAAAAACCTCTCGAAGGTCACGTCTTCTTTCGTTAATTAACTAAACATGGTATCAACAACAAACAAAAGGAAGGGTGAATCTCTGAACTCACTAGTTCCTTCCAAAAAAGTGGGTTTTAAAACTGTCACTACACGTGGCAAGAATGGAAGAAAGGACGTTTCCCCGGAATGCGAACTTTCTTCCAAGGGTGAAATGAATAATTGTATCGAAATGAGCAATCAGTTCGATGCTCTACTACACTTTTTTATATTAAACTTTGGGAGGGATTATTAGAGTATGTTTAAAACTACAAATGAACTTTAACACTTCACTTTTTGCAAAAAAAAAAAAATAATAAAATACTAAAATCACTAAGGTGAGCAAATACCTTTAAACTCTAATATGTGTTGCTTATCTTGACAGATAGGCCTATTTCGTCTGCGACTTACAGACTTCTTCAGTGTCGATGCTCTAGACAAATTTTCCGAACACCAAATCGAAGCAGCCTCTAGCCCAGGCTTTTTGATTCAAGTGAGGAAGCAAAGAGTGCCGCCTATCGTGGTCAGTTGTTTCGAATTTGGAGGATTTAGGCAGGAGATCTTGAACTCCATCAGGGGAATCAAGGTTTCCTTTCAAATCGCAAAGAAAGGAGACTGTCGCGTTTTGCCGGAAACACTTAAAGATCACGAACTTCTTCTCAAATATCTTGAAGAGAAGAAGCACAATTTGTTTACTTATGACGACAAAACTGAACGTTTGTTCAAAGTTGTCTTGAAAGGTCTTTTAAGCAAGGTTGCCCATTTTCAACTCATTGAAAGCATTTTCAGTCCCCAACTGACTGACTCAATCTTCCCTTTCGATTGAAACTCTACTGTTTCGTTTCAATCCGAAAACATTTCCTTTCATCGCAGCAAGCGTAGTCTTTCATTTCTTTCGTGCTGCCTGTGCGTCGCGCGTCATATATCAGAACCTCACCGCAGCGAGCTGGTCTTTCAATCGGTAGTCTCTAACTTTAGAAGCTGATTAATTCAAATAAACGACGTGGTGATCCACATAGTTTATCTACCTTAATTTATTACCTAACAAGTTATATACATTACTATTGCAAAAAATAGGTAAAATCTGATTTGAAACATTTAGATAGATTTCAATGAAATCAAATGAAACGAAGTTCTTACTCTTTCATTTCACCTTTCTTGTTTGCTGCTTTCAAGCAGGTAACGGAACGAATGAGTGGTGAAAGAAGAACGAAGCGACGCAGTTGTTCGTCACTATCGAGACGACGCAACCAAGCCTTCGAGTTTCACAAAATGCTTTCGAAAATGCACAGCCCTGTTTTCAAGTGACTATAAGTCACCTGAAGAGATCAAAAATGGAATAAATGATTTACTTGGATTTTCCCCAGTCCAAGTAATCATTATGAAAAGGAGAACCAAATCTGGATTGTTCGGAAAGGGCTTTCTCAAGAATACTATTTAGTTCACTTCAAACAAAAAAGAACTAAATAATATTAAAGCTTTAGAAAAGGCAAAACTTATGTTCGATGTCCGTGTGACATGGGAACATTTTCAGAAACCTGGAGGAAATTACCAGAACCCCACTCTGTGCCGTCGGTGCCAAAAGTAGGGTCATGGTACAAAAAATTCTCGCATGGATGCTAAATGCATGATTTGGGGTGGTTCTTCTCACGCCAAGGACGTCTGTCCAGTGAAGGAAGATACCACCAAGTTTATATGCTCTAATTGCGGGGCTAATCATAAGTCAAATTTTTGGAATTGCCCTTCACGCAAAAAAGTCATTGAAGCTCGTGCCAGGCAGATGAATGATAATATCCGTTACGATAACGGTCGTTTCCGGAATTTCCCTGGTAGAGTATCGAACAATACTCATTTTTCAGTTAACGATCGCTTGATTAGGAATCATACCCATCAGGAAGATCATAATCATGCTCATTCACAAACTAATTTTAATCCGTCGGGTAGCCGTTCGAATCTTTCAATTTCGAATGTATCTACCCACGGTAAATCCTTTGCCGATATCGTAGCAGGTAATTTGAACTCGTACTCTGAGTATCAATTCTACTTGTTTCAAATCAAATGGAAAAAACCCTATCGCCACTGGTAACTCCTACTCCGCCTCTTCGTCTACCGAAAATTCTAATGGGAAATCAACAGATAATGTACCCACTTCAAGTGACATGTCTGCCTCTGATTTTAATTTTCTAACTGAACAATTGAATCTAATGATTGATGCAATGTTCAAAGCCACCACTATGACTGAAGTCTAAGTTGGTGTAAAATTTACAAATCAAATTGTTATTGGATTACGTTTTTCTAATGGATCCAAATAATAAATTAAATATTTTAAATTGGAATGCTCTTTCTCTGAATGGTAAAGAGGACGAGCTGTTTAATTTTCTGATGGTTAATAACGTGCAAATAGCAGTTATTACTGAAACGTATTTGAAACCTGGATTTAAACAGAAAAGAGATCCTAACTATTTTGTTTATCGTAATGATCGACTTGATGGGGCAACTGTTGGTAACTGTTTACGTCATTTGAAACTTAAGTTTTCGAAACTTTAGATTTTCCAGTTGAAACACAGCTTGGTAATACTTTAATAGCTGCCTATTTGCCTTTTCAGTGCTCTTCACAGCAAATTGATTTGCTCCAAACTGATTTGCGAAAATTGACCCGCAATAAGTCAAAATTTGTTGTCATTGGTGACTTTAATGCCAAACATCGGACATGAAATAATTCTCAAAGTTATTCCAACGGCAGAATTTTATTTGATGAGTGCTCTTCAGGATATTTCTCAATTCAATACCCTGATAGCCCTACATGTTTTTCCTCTTCTAGAAATCCATCAGGAATTGACTTGGTCTTAACCGACTCTAGTCATCTTTGTAGCCAATTAGTTACTCATGCTGATTTTGAATCTGATCATGTCCCTGTTACATTTCAAACATACCATGAAGCGATTCTCAATCCTATCAGCTCCACTTTCAATTAATTACGAGCCGACTGGAATATATATGAAACGTATGTTGACTCTAATCTTGATGTTAACATTTCTTTAGAAACTAATCCTGATATTGACAATGCTCTTGAAAGTTTAACAAATTCCATTGTTGAAGCCAGGAGCATTGCAATTCCATAATGTGAAGTAAAATTTGAATCCGTGATTATAGACGATGATCTTAAACTCTTGATCCGTCTTAAAAACGTGAGAAGAAGGCGAATTCAACGCACTCGCGATCCTGCTATGAAAATTATATGGCAGAAAATGCAGAAAGAAACCAAGAAACGTTTTGCACAATTAACAAACAAAAATTTTGAAAATAAGATTTCTCAATTGGACCCTGGCTCTAAGCCCTTCTGGTAATTATCTAAAATATTGAAAAAACCTCAGAATCCAATGCCGGCTTTGAAAGAGGAATACAAATTATTACTAACTAATTGCGAAAAAGCTCAAAAACTTGCTATGCAGTTTGAAAGCACGCACAATTTTTATTTAGGACTTACTAGTCCAATTGAAAATCAAGTTACTCAGGACTTCGAAAATATTCTCAATCAAGAGAACGTTTTCGAAAATGCCCGGGAGACTGATTTGGAAGAAGTGAGAACTATTATAAGAAAAATCAAAAATATGAAAGCTCCTGGTGATGATGGAATTTTCTACATCCTCATCAAGAAACTTCCAGAAAGAAGCTTATCATTTTTAGTTGATATATTTAACGAATGTTTTCAATTAGCATATTTTCCTGACAAATGGAAAAATGCTAAGGTTGTTCCAATTTTAAAACCAGACAAAAATCCTGCAGAAGTTTCTAGCTATTAGTTTGCTTTCCTCCATCAGTAAACTTTTTGAAAAGGTTATTTTGAACAGAATGATGGCCCACATCAACGAAAATTCAATTTTTGCCAATGAACAATTCGGATTCCGCCACGGACATTCGACCACTCATCAACTTTTACGTGTAACTTATTTGATCCTTTCCAACAAATCTGAAGGCTGTTCTACTGGTCTTGCTCTTCTAGACTTAGAAAAAGCATGCGACAGTGTTTGGCATGAAGGTTTGATCGTGAAATTAAAAAACTTTAATTTTCCAACATACCGTTTTGATTCATATTACGGACACTTAAGGCCCCTGTGAAGTATAACCGATCGAAAAGCATGTAAATTGAAACATTATGTATGATACCTGTGCGTTATCAAGCTACTAAAACACTTAACTTTCGAATGGTAGGTGAATATTTGGATTCCACTGCTTGGATTACCTAAAATAAACAGAAATTAGTGATATTTCCATGATTCTTATTCCGGACGCAACCTTACTTTTGCTTTATATTACGGACACTTTGTTTCGAACTCCGGATAGCTCACCAAAGCAAAACTTAAATAATTAAATTATTAATTAGGATTCCCAGCCGTAAGAGCAACGTCAAAACTAGTTGTACATTGTAAAATTTCATGGATTGCTATGGAAAATGCTTATTAAAACGCGCCTGGAAGTTGAGAACTTTAAAACTGAAAATTTTGAAACATTTCGAGTGAAATCTTTCCCATACAAAGTAGAGTGTCCGGAATTTGAAGCTGTTCGGGATTCGAATCAAAACGGTACATTGTTAGAATAATTCAAAGGTATCTGTCAAATCGTACACTTCAGGTTAATTATCAGAACTCCAGATTTGAAAGACTCTCTGTAAGAGCTAGTGTTCCTCAAGGCAGCATTTTGGGACCAATATTATGCAATATTTTCACATCTGACTTACCTGGGTTACCTCAGGGATGTCAAAAATCCTTGTTTGCGGATGACACAGGCCTCTCCGCCAAAGGACGAAGCTTGAGTGTCATCTGTAGTCGATTGCAAAAAAGTTTGGATATTTTTTCTTCATGCTTACAAAAATGGAAGATTTCTCCTAATGCATCCAAAACTCAACTAATAATATTCCCACATATTATTATTATTGTCTTTATTAAAGAGACTTTCAGCCCTTGGCTGGTTCGTCTCTACCCTATTCCCACATATACCAAAAGCTCTTTATTTGAAACCTTCAAGTAGACATGTTGTCACAATGAGAGGAGTTCCAATAAATTGGTCAGATGAAGTTAAGTATCTAGGGCTCACGCTAGATAAGAATTTAACTTTCAAAAATCACATTGAGGGCATTCAAGCCAAATGTAATAAATATGTGAAATGTCTCTAACCCCTTATTAATAGAAAATCAAAACTTTGTCTTAAGAACAAGCTTTTGATATTCAAACAAATTTGCAGGCCAGCCATGTTGTATGTTGGATCAATATGGACTAGCTGTTGTAATATCAGGATTAAAGCTTTGCAGAGAATTCAAAATAAAATTTTGAAAATGATTCTGAGGCTTCCTCCCTGGTATAGTACCAATGAATTACATAGAATATCCAATGTTGAAACATTGGAACAAATGTTAAATAAAATAATCAATAATTTCAGGCAAAAATCGTTACAATCTTCTATTGCCACGATTAATGCGTTATATGTTTAGGTTAAGTAAGGTTAAGTATATTCAAAGCGTTTTTTTCTCTTATAAACAGGTGAAATGAACTCACCTGTAAAAAATCTGAACTGCTACGGCAAATGAAATGTAATATGCTGTTAACAAAATGTTAATAAAATCTTAATTTTTTTGAACCAAATTAGGATGTTGTCTAATAACACAGAACACCTAGATATAAGAAATGAATGTAATGTTTGGAATGATACTAATAAAGAAATTGAAAAACAAGAGAAGTATCATTGATTTTTTAATCCTCTGATTATCAATTTTGCCATGAATACATCGATGCAGCTGCATCATTAGTATACGTTCCACATGTCATTTCTCGCTTATCCCTACCTCAAACTGGTACTGCCAGGCCAGCAAAATTTTCAGACACCCACCAAAACACTGCATCTACAGCAAATCTCAATCGACATCAACCAGCATCAACCTATCGCCTCGTTTTCAACAACCATCTCACCGAAGATACTACACAAAGTCCTTTCCCAGTGCCGGCTGTTGCCGGTAGTTCTGGAAGAAAACGTGTAGTAGTTTCGACAAAGGCTGGTACTGTGGGACAAGACGTCCCACAAGTCAGTCCTTCTAATTTCATATCGCAAACGGTTGCTGCTGTGCCTGATATTCTTTCAGGATATGCCCCCATCTCCCGGAGAAGGCCCTTCGAGAGTTCATTGCAGTGCCGGCTGTTCTCGATATTGGCAGAACTAGTGTAATGGTATCGACAGCAGCTGGTACTGTGGGACAAAGCGTTCCACAGACAAGTGACAGATTGATTTTTTCGTCGACAGAAGCTACCGCACATCCTCTTTCTCTTATAACATACCGTTTTGTCTCAAATTCCGAACAGACTCATATTCCGAACACTTGGTTCTTGTATGGCGATTTGGTTGAAATGTTTCGCTGAAATATGTCACCAAATGACAGTCAATTGCAATTCAATTTTAAAGTTTACAATATCATTTTTACCGCGGGAGTAGTGATGACTCTCGAGTTTGAGACCAGTAGAACAAGCTCAGATAAATTTATCTGCGAAATTATTTATTTGAATACGATTTATTCGTGCTGTTCGGAATTTGAATCAAGGTGTTCGGAATATGAGACAGAATAAGCACAGTGTTCGGCATTTGAATCAAAATGTCGTTCCATTCTTTTACGTTAAAACAATACTAAAATTAATTAAATCAACATTATTAGTGGTACACCCAACAGCTAACAGTTAGGCTTTACGGAGAAATTAAAATTTACACAAATATCAGCCAATTTATGCCCATCAGATGCATTTGGAGTCACTGTTGACCTTAAGTGTTCGGAATATGAGTCAAAACGGTACCCGCTGAATCCAAGAACATCTACTTCGTCATCCACCACACGATCAGCTACGGATTGTCGCTCTGACGGCTGCTTCGCCCTCCTGTGGAATATCCGTGGTCTTAAGGCTAACATCAGCTAGCTAAAGCTGCTCATCTCTGACCTTGAACCGTGCGTCGTAGCTTTGTAGGAGACCAAAGGTGACGAAAATGGCAGCAGCGAAGTAGTCCATCCCTCGTTCCAGTGGCTGTGTTGGACCGGAAGCGGTACCATGGTGGTGCCCTGAGGTAAAAGCGGCAATTCGCTGGCGGAGAAAATGTTTGCGATCCCTTCGATGTCTTCAACAGCGCGATCCAAATCAACCCGGAGCATTGGGAAGCTTCCAGGAAACTGAAGCGACGCACAGTGCGTTGAATGTATGGAGATGCGGGACAAAAATCAAAACTGGAAGATCAAGCCATTTGACCACCTTGGTATGGAAGAGAAAGTTGTTTCTGGTCAATTTGCATAAATGACATATAATATACGCATAATCGCAAAACTGTCCCAAGCGCCAATCTCATTATTTTCCAAGGAAAACCTAGAAATTTGTACTTTTATTACTCATAATTATGTAAGAAGTTATTTGCAAATATGTCCCTTCTCGCTCGTAGCTGCAAAAGTGACTTATACGCCTCCAAGTAAAAAAGTCGGTTTTATTTTTCAATTTTTCAGTTTTTTTATATACTTCTGTGGGCTCTCGACAAACAGCGAGGCGCCTCAACAGGTGCTGATTCTACAGGATACCCTCCCTCTTCTTCAACGTCTCCCTCTGCCTGTTAAGATGACGCTTCTTGAGGCCTTCAATGAAATCTGGTGAAGTTGCGGAATGCTATCCCGAAAATGATGCCAATATTTTGTTATTCCGAAAGCTTGTGGTGCGTTTTCCTGAAATCATTAAAAATAACACTTGGTTCAGCCTTTCTGAACACCGACCAATTCATCAAAGAATTTGAAAAAAAAGACAGCTTCACATATTCCCAGGGGTCTCCACATGGGATTCTTTTTTTTTTTTGAATATTTTTTATATTTTTTTATATATTTGAATAAAATCTTGGAAACCACATTTAAGATATATTGTTTTAAGCAAAAACTTGCTCTGGTGTAATGTCTGGTTGAGCCGAGACCACATAGCGTCGCAAGATTTTCGGATTTTTTTATCACAAACAACTCATTTTGATACTTGTGCTGGTTAAGGATTATATCTAAAAATAGTCAAAAATCTCGAAGAGTTGCAGGGAGTTGCAGCTGTATCTTTCAGACCTATCAGAGGACACTCTAAGAAACATGTCTGTGGATGATTTGGGGTGGAACTCGGTGGAACTTTTTTTGAATTGATAATCAAAGTTACATGTTACTATTTCATAAGTTTGATTTCATAGTCAACTCAACGTGCCGATTTCTCACATTTCAAGTAAAAATTGGTGTTCTTATCACATCAAACATACTTTACCAACCTTCAGTCTTGTTCTATTTTAGATTTTGATTGAATATATTGATTTCAACACTCTCCGTGCTAGTTGAAAAATTGCTGAAAACATGCGACAAAATCTAGTTTTTCTGCTACTCCGACAACTGTCACTTTCGACGCTTGTTGTGGTGGTTTTAGTGCTTTGTATAGCTTATAAATACATGTTTCAATAACGTATGATATCAATAAACACTTGTGGATACTTATTATCGCCAAATAAAATAATTTGAAATTTGATTTTTGTCTATGGAGCAACGCACTGTGCGACGTCGGAAAAGCGGTCACCCAAGCAAAGCAGCAATCGTGGGAAAATGTCGCCCCGCAGCACGAAAACCGAACTGTGGAATACAGTTGATACATTGCGTGGCAACCGACGACAGCGACCGATGGAAGACGAACGGATTCACAGACAATCTCGAAGAAGCAGCTGGTAAACTGGTGAAGTATTACAGCGAGAGATCAGCGACTTCCAGCTACCCTCCATCGTCCGGATTGGGAAAACGGCAGCTGAACGGGAGTCCATAGATTTTCGCCTAACACCGCCTATGTGTATAACATCGAAATCACCCTAGCCGAACTTCTGTGGGCTCTCGACAAAGTGCGAGGCGCCTCAAAAGGTGCTGATTCTACAGGATACCCTCTTCTTCAACGTCTCCCTCTGCCTGTTAAGATGACGCTTCTTGAGGCCTTCAATGAAATCTGGTGAAGTGGCGATTTTCCCGTCAAGTTGCGGAATGCTATCCCGAAAATGATGCCAATATTTTGTTATTCCGAAAGCTTGAGGTGCGTTTTCCTGAAATCATTAAAAATAACACTCGGTTCAGCCTTTCTGAACACCGACCAATTCATCAAAGAATTTGAAAAAAAAAGATAGCTTCACATATTCCTAGGGGTCTACACATGGGATTCTTCTAGATGTTTTTCTTTCGATTTTTTAAATAATTCCTTCCAGTAGCGCAACCAGGATTTGGTTCTGGGGGGGAGGGGGGGGGAGGTTGTAATTTTGAAATTTGTGCTTTTTTTGAAAAATGAGTAGTAGAATAGAAGTACATTTAACTTTCTTAACACGCATAAGGAAAATGTAGTAAACAACATTACCATACATTAGCAACTCTTCAATCGCTCAACAAATGTGATGTTCCTTAAGTCGTTCTACTATGAGAATGATTATCAAGCGCAAAAAATTCGCAGTGAAAATACATAATTGTTGCAGTAGGTTAAAAGTAAATCAGCAATGCAAAACTCAACTGCCCTTGGAAGTATAATTTTTCCATGTTATGTTAGTTTTCAGAAATTCCAGTAAAAAAAAACGTCTTTTGTTTTCATCATGATGATTTTATGACCAAAAATGTGATAACACCTCAAAATTTTCAATAAACTTTGTTTTTGGCAGACTGATCCTACAAACTGATTTACAGAGTCCCATTTTTCTAACAACACCCTAATTATTTTAATTTTCCAAAAGCAAAATATAACTTGTGATCAACAGCTGTAAAACCTCCAAATTATTGAAATGCTCAATGGGAAGAACATGCTTGACAATCTATCAAGGTTTTTTTCTCCGTAATCTTCAACAACCTATCGCTTCTCCGGGAATATATATACTCTGAAGTTCATAAAATTTGCCTAAATGTTGAGTCAACAAAAAAATATTTGATGCCCCTAATGCTGCTTCAATTAGCTGCCAAATAAATCCCAATATATCTGAATGTTTGACTAACTTCTTAAACATAACGTTCATTTTTTAGAGAAGGCAAGAATGTTTTAAAGTTATTACAGGAGTTATTCGCAGGTTAATATTGTTTTTGTTAAAATCTTCACTGACGTGAATCGCAAGTCAGTCTCATCTGCATGTTCGTTAAAATTGAGTCACTATCAGTTTTCAACATATATATATTCCTATGATCTCCAACTGGACTAATGTGGCAACTCATTTTGTTCGGTAGAATTGAAAAAAAAAACACCAAGTCGCATTGTTCTGTCTTGAAAAGCAACCGCATATCAATCCCAATACAGATTTGCGCAATGTGTAACTCTAAAATGAACCGCGTTTTGGTCATCTTTGTATTTTTCTCGGAGAGTTATCGGAGTAGAAAGCAATTTGTGCAAGCTTCATTCAAATTTAAACAATTTAAACACATCATTCTTCTGGATTTTTTAATATTCCTATGGATAACAAGTTTGAAAACTTTTCAGCCCATTTTCCAAGGGGCGGATCACTTGTTTGATGCACATCAAATGTACATTGAATTGCATCAAATGCATTTTTTTGTGATTCACATCAACTTAGCCCTGATGTTGGAAACTTCATTTTGTTATCATAGTAACGCGTCGTTGTTTGTTATGAAAGTAAAATATTACGAAAAGCTGACGGCCTGGCGAAAAAGATGTTCTTGATGATCTGCAAAGGAGTTAGGAACGGGAATAATCGGTATTTTCTTCCCAGAAAGTATTTAGGCTGTTAAGTGACTCGCTGATAGTTGACTGAGGCGGCGTCGTTCAGGTGACAACGCGATTGCGTTGATAGATCTTTGCCTTCCAAATTGATCGGAGTTTCACGTTTTAATTTCAGAATTAGTGTAGACAAATTGTATTTGCAGTCTGGGATCACTTATATTTTGGGAAGATTGTTGAACCACAACATAGCGATAAATGTGACCTGGTACACTTCAACGACATGTGGAAGGCATAAAAGGGACTCTTCGGAACATAAAACGGTCAAGCTTCTATGAAACCTTCCGCTGAGAGATTCTACACTGCTCCAATGTGGACCAAACTTATTTCAAGGCTTCATTTGTTATATAAATCGATTGTTGAATGAAAAAAAAAATCACCTAGAAAAACTGGAAATAATTCATGAAGTTTAGTTTCAGACCTCCTTCTTCTCCCATAATCTTTACTTCATAAAAACAAGATTGGCAATCAAAGCTATGAATATAAAGTTAGATCTGTTTCATATCCACGAAGAGAATTCCCCAATAGTCTCCTAAAACTTCTATCATAACCATTTCTATCTAAAACAGCACCCTTCGCCAATGTTGATGCCGGTGAATTCCTTCTGGTTTAAAATTTGAAATCTAATAATTTTCTCATGACTTTGGACATCTTTCTTACTGAGTTCGCCAATCATGCCTTCTATTTCTAGCTTTGGTTATGTGAAACAAATTTTTCAGCTCTGTATTTCGAAAGAAAGTAATTTAGCCATTCCGCAACAAGGCAATTTTGGTCGATGGAATGTCCTGTAATAAATAAATAGATTAATATACAAATTAATTATCAGCTAACAACACAGCCAATTTTCTCTGAAAAGTCTCCAGTCTTACTAACCCCATATGGATTCGGAAAAGGTAAATTTAGATTGAGAACTCTGGAAGTTCCTCTGGATGGCCAATGCTTCTGATGATTCATATACCAGGTAGCTGCCGCGATAGTAAATTAGGTATGGACGAAATTGACACTTGCGCAACAACAATCAAACCTACAGTAAAAAATCACAGCACACCATGAGTTTGAAAATTTTCAAAGAGAACGATTGCATTGACATGCATTTTAATTTTCTCGATGCATCAAGAGTGATCCACCCCTTGCCATTTTCGCATTTCTCAAAACATTTCACAGATGTGACTGACCTGCGATTCTTGATTTTTTGAAAAATGCTCCTTCTTCAAAGTAGAGTAAAATACAAAATAACTATAAATAAACTGATCCGCATTTGTAGGATTTGTAATGATTTCAAAAATAAATTTGGTGAGCCTTATGTTTTTCCGGCTCTGGGGGGGGGGGGGGGTTGACCACCAAACCCCCCCCCCCTTGGTTGCGCCACTGATTCCTTCAATAATTACCCCAGGGTTTAATTCAAGATATCATTCCTCGGACTCAATCCAATTTCTCTAACGAGTCGCCAGCAATACATCAAGTTTTTTTTTTTGAATATTGTTCGAGCGCGCACTTTGCCTGGAATCGAAGGGCCACCACGCTTTTTTCAACGATAGGCCACTAAAGCTCGTCCACCTTCTCACTAAGGTCGGACCGAGGCACACAAGACGAAAAAAAAACTAAGTCCCTTGGTAACTGGGCACTTAGAAAAAATCACATAGACCGAAAACACCACCGCACAACAGCGAAAACGGCAAAGTCCCTTGATAACGGGAGACTTGTGATATTTCTCTCAATTGTAGAATAACCCGACGCAGATCGACCGTACGTTTGTCTTGTTTGACCTTCTATTTCGAACTGGTTTTGAACAATAGATACATACAATACATGGCCTAGCTACCTATTGTTCTCATACGGTGGACAGTGGCTAGTGTGTGCAAGTTTGCGCTCTCCTCTCACAGTCTCTCGCAATACTGCTGAGTGGCAATAGGGTACCTAAGGGATACGTACCATAGCAAAAAATAAAATTCAATCTTATTCGTTGAACGGATGTTTCCGGCTCCAACAAATATCCCTGCCAGATTTTTTTCCAAAACACAAGGAGTTACTTTATGAATTGCAAAGAACTTATCGGAAAGTTCAAAGAGATTCCTTCGAGTTAAGTTTTGGCACTACATTGGCAGAGTACATTGAGGAGTAACAGAAGCTCCTAGAATTTCAGATTAGGGTGTCGGTACTAATGGTTGTAATGTACCAGTAGATTGAACTATGGAATGAAACGTACATTTTTCGATAAAAACGACATGTGCTATTTTTAGTCGATTTGCCAATTTTCAGCTTTTTATTTTATCAAAAAGTCATATAAATAATTAAGTTTACGCAAACAAAATTGCTCCCTTGCATTAGTAGTTGCCGTCGTGTTCCAGTAGTGGATCAACGGATGGAAGCAATTTTTTAAATGGATGTATAAAAATGAAGAAAAGTCCCAGCGATGATCTTTATGCTTCATTTGAAAGATACAAGCAAACTATCCAAGGGAAAAATATTAAATCTATGTAAAAATTTACCATTTTGTTTGAAATTCCTTGTATCATACCCAAACGTCCACTACTGGAGCACTAGCGCAACTACTGGAACACGTGTACGAAAAGTAGCTCAAGCGATTTTATGTTAAAAAAATAGTTTAATCATTCTTTTTATAGTTTTTTTTTCATATAGTAAAGGTTGAAATCTTTCTATTGACGCCAAAAGATCTCTGTTGAGGGTTTTCGTTATTTTGTTATGATTTATATAGCTCAGGTAATCCATTAATTGCACCGGCACCCTACCCGTAGAGGAAATTTTAAACAAATCGTACAAAAATCTCCACAGGAATCCCTTATCATTTTCCAAAGCGATTTCCCGTCAGATTCATTACAGGAATACCTGTAAAATGCCTGGAAAAATCATATTCTAACGTTCATGCAAAAATGTTGCGAGGATATATTTAATGTTGTGCAACTTTTTCCCGAATGTCGTTTCCCCGAACGCCAGTTTCCCGAATACCAGATGCCATTTCCTCGAATAGCCCATTTATCCGAAAAGTTTTTAGCAGCAAAATTGTCAAAACCTTATACATACATTTCAGGGTAGAGAACGTATTGTTCATCTGATATGCACTCTTCTTTATTTGGTTGGTGGTTTCTACGAGTTTTACCGTCGTCAGCATTTTTTTTGCAAAATGTGTTTAGTCGAGAATAACGATTGATTGCTCATGGTACTTTCTAGGGGCAGGATGGTCCACTGAAAACTATTATAGCACCTATTTGAACTGGGAAAAGGGTCATTCGGGCAAACGACATTCGGGGAAAAGTAGCACAATTTAAGGCCAAATAGCCCATCATTTGTTTTGGCAGCCATGTTGACTTTGCAACTGACCATTTCAAATTAAAAAACAAATCAGTTTTCATTACTGATATTGATTCGGAAATGTACCACTATATGCGCTTACATGCAGAAAGTATGCTAAATACTTTTCCAGCTATAGCAGTGCAATATCAACTGTTCCAAAAAGCTTCCGGAGTTGGGAATCATCTTACCCTGAAAACATGTACACAAAATGTCAAAATATAGCAATTTTCATAAAAAATTATCATTTTCATAAATCGGTCTTAAGATGTTCCTTAACTATTTTTGGAAAGTTTATATGTTCATACTTTCATTCTACGGTCGAGTACCATGACTTTCCAAACCATGATTTTTTTCTGGAACACCCTAGTGCAGAGGCATCGTCGTTGTTGTCATCGCCACTCAGCTCACCGTATGAACAAGCAACGAGGCGTTGAAGTGGAGCCGTTTTTCGCTTGATCCACGTGTAAAGATAGGGTGTCAAGTTGCTAAATGAGCCACACATAATGGGGTGATTAATGAAATAAATCACGGTAGTCTTGCACCACACAGGCACAGACTATTGGCAGCGAAGCTCGGGAAAATTATTTGTCTTGTTCATGTACAGAAGAATCGTTGACGAGATTGTAATAAAAAGGAAAATTATTGAAGCGGGTGATATTTTTTCCGAACTGTTTTGGGTTCAAATGGATGTTTTATTATCATATTCAACGATTTTTCTTTGACACAGACACATTTTGCTTAAACTCAGATAGTATATAAATGAGATATACACTACCCGTCATAAATACAGACTCAATTGAAAAAGTATTGCAACATTCATCTGAATAATGCATTCAGCCAAAATTATAACAGAAAATTAGAAAACACGTGATATCTGAGTAAGAAACTCTGTATCAATGCAGTTGTAATCCACGGGTCACATGATATTTCTGCATCCAGTCTAAAACAACTGCAGATGCATCCATAATAGCATTCCGATGTTCCCATCACCATCATCACCGCCCAAGCAGACTCCGCATAGCCAATCACTTCATTATTTGTAATGGCCATTGGTCATGTTCAAGCGTCATATTTTTGATTTACATTTCGTGCCTCAACCTGCCACATTTTCACGGTTAATTAAAAACACCTCATCGGGCCAGAGTCGGTTACAGCAACAGCGTGTTGGTACGAGCCAAACAAGCGTTGCCACCGTGTAGGACGTCGATGAATTGCCCCATTACCCTCTTCTGACCAGTTGGCCGCACACTGCAGCACCATCTTAGGTCTCTCGGAGATGGTCTACAAATTGCCAATTGCATCGCAGCTTTTGTAGAATTTAGTAGGGTTTCGATCCACTTCGTCGTAAGCGCCCATTTCCGTCGTATCAAACATAAAACGTTCGACTATGGTGGATATTGAATACGCTCTTATTTTCCAAATTTGATTTCGTGTTCGCTTTCGACCACTCTTAAATTCATCCAAATCTTACTTCACAATATGAAAGTTGTCTAGTGAAAGATGGTTTAAACCTGGGAGGGAGGCACCGATACTACACACGAAATATAAGACAACTTTATTTTGAACTGCAAGATAACTCCAGCTTGCCAAAAAGAATCAAGGCAGGCTTCGATAAAATCGGTAGTTTCCTTTTGTTGTGCACCTTCGATCTTTCCTGACAAACATTAAAAAAGGGCCACAGTTTTATATGCATTAAATATTCATTTTCATTAGAAAAAGTAGAACGATGCGTTTTTCAATGCTTTATGTTCAATCAAATTAAATGGTGCTCACGTGACATTACTTGCGTTATGTGCATGAATTGATTTTCATTCGATTTTTATCACTTTTGAAGAAATACGAAAATGTGTTTTAATCAGTTACGCGCTTTTTTCATGTTAGTCCAATGTTTGAGATCTGGGCTCACAGTGACAGTTCGTGACAGCGGAATCTCGGCTCACTATGACGTACAGAAATTTTGTATTGGTTCCTCCCTCCCAGGTTTAAACACAACTGTTTGTTTCACAATCATTCATAAGAAGAAAAAAAAAAAATGAAAATTATCACTGTTCAAAACTCAATACAACGAAATTTTGCTCATAACCCTACGTTGCGTTGGTATGTTCCTAAGATGAGTCCTACCGACTGCCATGGATATACACTACAGAGCACGTTCCCACGATTGAAGCTGTTGATGATGCCAAAGGTAAATAAAATATGTTTTCGTAGGGAAAGGTGGAAATCGGTGTAGGTATGTAGAGCTCGCCGTAGTGCGGGAAAGGCTAATTTTAGAATAATGCATCTCATCTGGGCATCTGATAAAGCCAAACCGAAGAGAACGGCGCGTTTCGCTCTCTAACGTAAACAGTGACGTAAAGGTGCCGGATCTGAACCCGAAGAAGGGACAACGCGGCATGGTTCGATTCATTTTTCGGTTGGCCAGTGCTGTTTAGATTGGTGCTTCTTTTTCTTCTCCGTCTAGCCTTTCGATCTTTTGCTGCTTGGAGTTAGATTTGGCTGTGTTTATATATTTTCTATCTGGCCGCGTTGCACATTAGCCGAAGGACGATGGCTGGCGGCGGTTCGCTCAAACATCGATTTGATCCAGGGCAGATTGATGTGTGGCGTTCGAATTTTAAACACGTTCACTTGTTCAGACGTCAATGTGTACAAACATCGTTTGAGGGTGAGAAAATTCTTTGGGCCGTACGCCGAAAATTTAGACGCAGACGAAGCATACACTCGTTATCCCCTAAAAGACTGCTATAATTGAAAAGCTCAAACTGCAAAATACTTCAAAATCCCATGACTCACGTCAAACTTTGGGATTTAATTAGAAATACTGACAAATTTTGAGAAATGTGAGAATTGAAAGGTGGTTCAACGGTTACGGTTGTCTTAAAACTCATCTCTTCCATCAGTTCAAATTTTGGAGTCATGGAATTGCACTCGATATCCAAGGTAATAGTGAAACTGGTTCATTCAAGTTCATACTTATTTTGTGTGCTCTTTTCCAGATCAGCTTTGCTAAGTTTTATCGTAATCCGCCGCAATCGGCTGTATGTGCTTGATCTTTAAATCAGATAATTTCTACTCCGCCAATTGATTATCGGAGCTTCGACTTTGAAGGTGTTGAAAGGGTTCTCTTAATTTAGAAGGTTGTAATGAGGAAGCTTTTGAGGCTTCAGAAACCCATAATAGCCTTGGAATCTGCTTGGCAGTAACCTAATACCTACCAGCCAAGCCTGGCGAGAAGGAAAACTTTTTCATCCTGTACTGAAACTCTAAGTGGAAAAAGATTTCTGATCAGTAATATGAGCATTTAGAATCTCGGATATTCCAACTTTTCAGACTTCTAAGCAAAAACGACATTGTGGATTTTTTCCTTGATCATTCTGCTTCTGCCCTTCTTTGTAATAATCATAACTTTTGATAGATAATTTATTGTGCATTTCTATAACCACTGGACTGCGAAGTGCGGTCTCATAAGTGCGAAAGTGTAAATAAAAGTGCGGGATTGCATTGAATCCTGTTGGAGCCTTCAGTGCACTAATTCTTTGATTTATGAGGAATAAGTCCCCCGAAGACACCTACCGGATTGGATGCAATTGCGCACTTTTATTAGCGTTTCCGCACTTGTAAAAACTTCTGCGATAGTCCAGTGGGGAAAGAAATGAGCCACGGTGTCTTTTTCATATAACTTTATAACAAAAAAATCGGCATGTCTCAAATTTGGACCAATGAAAGACGAGACCTTCCTCTTTCATTTGCTGCTAAAACGAAAATAATCCATCGGGGGGTGTAGCGCAATTTTTTTTTAATTTTGTTTTTTTGTATTATCATTTAAATGCACCGTAAATCAATAAATTTTGGTGAGGTGAACTGTTGAAACGGATTTGGATGGTAAACTCTAGACAGCTCTAGACCTATAGGCTCAAAAAAGAGTTCTGGAAAACGTGAAGAATCAAAGATACACCATGAACTACCATCATGTTTACGCATAAACATGATCTAGTTCACGGTGTATTTTTGCTTGCTGGCGAGTTCACGTCTGCTGTTCACAGATACGAGAACGAATTTTTTCTGTGTAAAAATTTACAGGCCGAGGCCGAAATTTGAATTTTTGAGTTGCCTTTTTTTGCTTTCATCCATTGTTGAAATTTGCATTGCTGTTACAACTAAGTATGTCAAACAAACTTTTTTCAGTTTTGGTTTGTAACCAAAGAGCAATATTCATCTTTCTGATCTTTTTCTTTTGTCGAAAGACAAAAGGAAGACAAGACAAATGATCGAAAATGCATAAGGTCAAAAAGATCAAAGCTTGGAGTGATTTGCATTAAGCGAAATTAAATCATCTTTGAAAAAAGATGTTTGATCTTTTATCCCCTCTCCATTCCTCTTCAATCTTTCGCCCTTCGACCTTATGTCATAGATTCTAGAAAATTGTTAAGTTCACATTTGTGCCAATGACAGACGCAATATAACATTTCATAAATCCAATATTCCAACCCAATTGCGATAGCAGTGCAATGTTGACACTATTGTCTAGGGCTGAAAATCTCTTAAATAAAGATAAGCATATTAATAACAATGCTGACGAATATACACTTCCTTTTTAAATTGATGGTAGAA
This sequence comes from Aedes aegypti, assembly GCF_002204515.2. Classification (NCBI taxonomy): domain Eukaryota; kingdom Metazoa; phylum Arthropoda; class Insecta; order Diptera; family Culicidae; genus Aedes; species Aedes aegypti. The sequence goes on along the minus strand of NC_035108.1, from coordinate 90,185,349 downwards.
AATGTGCAAATGAATTCATACAAACATCGATAGGTTTCATTCATAACAAATATACCTGTGAAAGAATGATCGTGTGATCGTAAAATTTTGCTTAGAGATCTCAACAAGTGCTGTAATGTTCAGTTTTAGCATAGTTTCATTAGAGTTGTAAGGAATTCTATAGCAATTCATAAAACAAATAAATTCAATCAGATTTGAAAAATTACTCAGTAACTTTACGATTTCGCTAGGTTAATAACGGAATCTTTAACAAAAATATCAAGTGAAGCATAAAAGTCTCCGATTACATCAAAAAAGGAGCCAAAAAAACGGTGAACTTTAGTGCATACAAAATTGTTTGCTATTTATATCTGGCAGATCTCAAGTACTATGTTTCGTACAGCTATGTTGTGTTCAAAACTTATAAAAGCGCCAACTCGAACGACTTCTGATGCTAATCTTCCATCAAAAGACGTTCGAGTTGGCGCTATAATTGAATTAGAAGTGTCACAGGGAGTTCAAAATCATGAAGTTTGAGCCGTCGCATGCTTAGTTTTGGTGCTAAAACTTAGTGGTCCCATATTACGGGTTTTCCGGTGGTCTTTTCGGTGCTCTAAAAGGACCAGAATAACCATGAATTCATTTTTTTTGGCAAAATACATCCAAACATAATAAATCGTTGTGAATTGAACACTATTCATTTGGTTTTCAGTAATTTCATCGAATTGACCAGATTGGCCACTTTCCGGGACTATCCACATGGACCATACTGGACCGAATTTTTCAAAGGATGTGCACCGGTAATTGGTTATTACAGAGAAATTTTATGCCAAAATATCCATTAACCGATGTACCGATTTGAATTACATATACAAAACTGCGATGGAAACTTCATTTCGGATGTTCCGGGTTTCCGGAACCGGGTATAAATAACTAAATGATTTGAGAATCTCTATTTACAGTCCACGTGAATACCTATTCAACAATATGAGGACGGTTCAGATTACTTGTTTAGTTACGAAAGTACAGGTTTTCAAAGTAAAGGTCTCTAAAGGGACTTTTTTCAGATGTAGTAGGTCCTCGGTGGCCATAGTGACGCAATTCCGGATCCCCAGAAGGGTTTCCAAAAATTGTACATGTGTACCTTAGATTTAAGTACAAAATAACTAAATTGGTCAACAAACTGATTTTTTCGAGCTGTTTGAATTTTCGACCCAAGGTACTTACTAAGGTTAAGTTATATCCTAAACTCCGTAAAAAAATATTGTTCTAGACCCCCCGACCGATTATTTTCGTTTCGGTTGCAAATAAAAGGGGACAATCATGACAATCTTGTGTCAAAATTACAGACATGCCGAATCATGGGGCAGGACACTTGATAATATTGGTATTAATATCTGTTAATATTAATTAATATATATTAATCCATTAATATTTTCAAAACACATCGAGGTGGCTGTGACTTTTAAGAAATAAAGACATCTGACGTTTCAAGATATCAAGCTACATGGACTCAAACACGGTGAGCTTTTATATTTACTTTAAATCTTAATGCAATACATATATTATTTATAATGTTGTAGGATCTTTCACATTTCTGGGAGCGAATCCTAGCAGCGGTCGGTCTGTTGCCGAAACATATTATGAACATCCTTGATCTTTAAGGGTATTCTTCATGCGGTGCTCTTGGGGAAATCCAAAAAACTGATGTTTCCCAAATCGAAAGCTAATCAAGAAACCGATTTGCACATTGAAAATTTCACTACAGATAATCAAATCCAAGACGATGAACTACCCCCTGGAATTAATATTGGCGAGGCAAAAAGAATTCTAGCGGATGAGTGTGATAATGAAGAAATTTATGATGCGAACTTGATTTTTCCAAACTTTAGCGGTGTGTTAAATTTGAAAAAAACGACAGTTGGGAATAAGCACACCTTTAAAATAACTGATCAGTCGGGTGCTATAAAAATATAAAAAAATCAACGCTTATATGAATGATAACACAAGGTCATTACCGGTTATCTTCGGATCGTACTAGAAGATTTGCTCAACGAGAGCAGAAGAAATAATATTTGAATTAATTAATGATACTTTTCAATAAATAGTTATTTACATTGTGTTTTCATTAGCTAATTCTGTATAATCCTTTATTACAGCAATACACAACTTTTATTACGTTGGCGAGGGTGAGCTGTCCTTACGGTGAAACATGTCGGAATCCAAACATTGGCTTTAACAATGGATGGCTTGTGTCCACATTCACAATTTCAAAAGCACTAATCTGCAGTAATATAGAACATAAGATTTGAATCATCTTCTTCTTCTTGGCATTAACGTCCCCACTGGGACAGAGCCGGCTACTCAGCTTAGTGTTCTTATAAGCACTTCCACAGTTATTCGTGCCTATTCTGCGCGGCGTGTGAGGTGACAATTGTCAACTCGCTCCCATTTGATTAACATTAGTCGTCTCACGTCACTCGCGGTGAGAGCGACTCGTCTCTACTCACACGCCGTGCAGAATAAGCACGATTAACTGAGAGCTTTCTTTACCTCAGTTGCCATTTTTGCATTCGTATATCGTGTGGAAGGTACGATGATACTCTATGCCCCAGGAAGTGAAGGAAATTTCCATTAGATTCTGAACCGACCAGGAATCCAACAGAAATCGTCACCATGGCTTTGTTTTGTAGCCGTGGACTCTAAACATTCGGCTAAGGAAGGCCCCCTCGACGATCATCTATATGTTTCGAAAATTTAATCAAGAGAAAGCCCCCAGCACACTAGATAATATCTTCAATATCAATTTTAATATTATTATATATATTAATATTTTTATACCAGATCAAGTGTCTTGCCCCATGTGCCGAAATTTTTGTTTTGAAATTGCTCTACGAAATACACCGTGGCGCAATATCCACCGAATTCCATTTTCATTTATTAAGGTAACATCTAAACAGAAAACACTGAACCAACAATTTCACACCACAATACTGCCCATAACTGCATAACAGTCACATTCGACATTTTTGACAATTTGGAGTTAATACCGGGGAGAGTCATCAAATGACAAATACTTTCGATCAACTTACTGAAATCTGTGAGATTGTTCTAGAAAATTCGAAAAAAATACCAAGTTGTTTTGTCACATTGGTAATTATAACCGCATAACAGTCACATTGAGATTATACATGCGCTTAGTAATGTAGTAGCAATTAAATTTCCATCAAAAATATTTTTTGGCTATTCACCTAATATGCAATATTAGCTGTACACAATTTCAGCCTCAAATAAGCATTTTTGAGTTCTTAGGAATTTTTATAAATTTTAGTTTCTTCCCATACTGCCACAAAACGCACACTTGTTGCTCCATTTACTCAATGCCTACTTTTGTCGAATGTTACAAATATGCAGTTATGGGCAGAATACTTGGTTTGTGGTCGCATTTCTCGCCAAATCGCTGTGCACTTGGACCCACCTAGCTCACTAGGATGACCGCAGCTTCTTGTGGAAGCAATAGTAGGTCTGACTTCCACTGATAATGCGCCTCCGTATTTCACGGTTAACGTTATTGTCAGTCATCAGCAAGGATCCAAGGTAGACGAACTCATCGACTATCTCGAACGTATCCCCGTCTATCGTAACACTGCTACCTAGGCGAGCCCTGTCGCGCTCGGCTCCACCAGCTAACATGTACTTTGTCTTGGTCGCATTCACCACCAGTCCAACTTTTGCTGCCTCGCGTTTCAGGCGGTTGTAGAGATCTGCCACTTTTTTATATGTTCGGCTGACAATGTCCATATCATTCGCGAAGCAAACAAATTGACTGGAACGCGTAAAAATCGTACCCCGGCTGTTAAGCCCGGCTCTCCGCCAGTGCTGGAAAAGATCGCATCACTAAGCAGCTCACGAGTGTATACTAGGCTGTCCCTTATTTTTCGAAAATGCGAATTATTATAAGTTCGTAATTGTAAAGTGCTCGTTTTGGTAAGAAAAAAATCAGGTAAAAATTTGAAGTCCGTACGTGAACGCTAAGTGGTCCCCCAACGACCCTAAAGGTATTCGGTGTAGATGACCCCCGTGCGCCAAATCGAGCTCGCTGCTCTAGTGCACGCAACATGGGTATGAAAAGCCACCAGTTACAAACTGTTCTGCGCGCGTTGATAATCAGCATAGAAGTTTGTTTTCTTTGGGATGATTCAAACATAACGCGACGTAAAATTTGAAAAAAATTAAGACCCCTTTCCTCCCCCACGTAACAGCTTTTGTACGAAAAATTCAAAATTTTTGTATCTAACACCGTAACACTACGGAAGACCCTCCCCCTTCCCTTGTTGCGTTACGTAATATTTGAACGATCCCTTTATAGTTATGAATTTTATGTCAGCGTACAGTGTTATGAAGCTATCCACAATATAAAATTTTATTTCACTGAAAGTTATATGCTAAATATCAATTTGTTACTAGTCACTTTTTGTACTCCTGTTGCGTACACTAGAGCAGCGAGCTCGTTTTGGTGCACGGGGGTCATCTACACCGAATACCTTTAGGGTCGTTGGAGGATCACGTACGGACTTCAAATTTTTACCTGAATTTTTTCTTACCAAAACGAGCACTTTACAATTACGAATAATAATTCGCATTTTCGAAAAATAAGGGACGGCCTAGTGCATACCAACGCATAACAAACATCACAGACTCGCGAACTGGCTAGGCGTGAGTAAATCCGCACCCACCTGCTCGGGAGAACATGTCAAAAGAAGTAGCAACAAGCTCGGGAACGTTTACTGGCGAGTAACCGAGCAAGTTGTGATTTATTATGGTTCTGACAGACAAATTATTTGCATAACCATCAAGTTGACAGTAAACCCTTGGAAACCATAAATCTTGGAGGGAAAGCAGCTTCTACCCCGAAAACACAATTTGACTCTGAACAGCTCCGCACACGATCGCGAATCATTTTTCGGTTACTCGGGAGTACGACGGATGCGAGTAAACCAGCGCTCTGACGCTCGGGAGCGTTTGGTTTTATTTTTCTTCTAGTTCAGCAGAAATGATCGCCACTTTCCATCACTGCTCTCCGCATTACACCTTCTAGCGCAATATTGAACAACTGGCACGAAAGTCCATCACCTTGTCGTAGTCCCCGGCGGGATCCAAACGAACTGGAGTGTTCGCCTGAAAACTTCACACAATTTTGCACACCTTCCATCGTCGCTCTTATCAGTCTCGTGAGCTTACCGGGTAAGCTGTTCTCGTCCATGATTTTCCATAGCTCTACGCGGTCGATACTGTCGTATGCCGGCTTGAAATTGATGAAAAGGTGATGCGTTGGGACCTGGTATTCACGACATTTTTGGAGTATTTGTCGTACAGTAAAGATCTGGTCCGTTGTCGATCGGCCGTCAAGGAAGCCGGCTTGATAACTTTCCACGAACTCATTTACTACAGGTGACAGACAACGGAAGATGATCTGGGATAATACTTTGTAGGCCGCGTTAAGAATGGTGATCGTTCGAAAGTTCTCACAATCTAACTTGTCACCTCTCTTGTAGATGGGACATAGCACCCCTTCCTTCCACTCCTCTGGTAGCTGTTCTGGTTCCCAGATTGTGCCTATCAGCCGGTGCAGACAAATGGCCAGCCTTTCCGGGCCCATCTTTATGAGTTCAGCTCCGATGCCATCCTTACCAGCAGCTTTATTGTTCTTGAGCTGGTGAATGGCATCCTTAACCTCCCTCAAAATGGGGGCTGGTTCGTTTCCATCGCCCGCAGTACCGACGAAGATATTTGCTCCGTTGTCCCGTCCTTCATTGCCTTCATGTGCTCTCAGCGCTTTTCAGGTGTTCGTCGAAGTGCTGCTTCCACCTTTCGATAACCTCACGCTAGTCCGTCAAAATGCTCCCATCCATAACCCTGCACATCTCGGCTTGCGGCACGAAGCCGTTGCGGGATGCGTTGAGCTTCTGATAGAACTTACGCGTTTCTTAAGACCGGCACAGCTGTTCCCAGCTGTTGCCGTTTCCGTCTATAACGTTCCACGTTCTGCCGGATCCCTTGCTGCAGCATGATCGCCCGTGCCCGTGGTCACTGCTGGAAGTTTGCGCTCAACTCGTTTCAAGACTACCGGAAAACAACCTTAAAAAAACTGATACAAAGAGGCGTGGAGTGTAACAAGCGAAGTACAAGTTCAAGGTTTGGAGAGCATGTGCCGAAATCGAATACGAAGAGACACAATGTAAACGAGGTTTTTTCAAATGAACCAATATGGACTAGCTGTTGTAATACCAGAAAGAAAGCACTGCAGAGAATTCAAAATATTTTTTTTGACGTAGAAGTACGTCTTTCTTCTCTATACAGGAGTGAAATTGGAATTTCAAAACCAGGAGCGTTACTTTGGCATGAAATATTTTAAACGTTTATACCTTTGCACTGGCTTAACGGAATTTCTTGATTAGCACCTCAATCGAAAGATAACACATCAAAGCTTCATGTCGTTTACTTACTGAATCCCACATACCTGTCTAAATAGTTTAATAACTGTTTTAAAAGAGAACGTTGATTTCAAGCAAATCTATAAATAGGGGTGGCTAGAGAAAATTTGACGTCATTTGCTTTTCACTCTCCGATTGGCTCGCATCTCAGCAGGCGACAGATCGGCTTGCTCTGACCGGGCGTGCTTCTCAGGCACAGACATCGATAGCGAAGGACGCCCCCGTTTGTCTTGCTTCGCTCAAATCAAACTGTCGAGCGAGCGAGAGAAGATGCCGTCCGAAGCTAAAGCCATCACCGCTGCCGCCGCCTAGAAGAAGAAGAGGAAGCAGTCCACAGGAGAAATTGCGGTCGAACTGTGAACACGGTCGGGCGAGTCATTCTCGCTTTGTGGTTCACCGCTTGTTTGCGTTCACCCAGCCATCGTCATCGCCGCCGCAAATTTCATCGGCCGAGGAGCTGTTGACCCGCGCTTCAAAATTTCGACTCGTGATGAAATCATCATTGGTGCTCAAGAAGCAATCCCGTTAGGAGCAAATACCAGAAGCCCCCTGAGTTTTGCTGGTCCGAGCAGTGTTAGTTATCCGTAACAACATCGAAGCTAACAAAGCCATCGGTTCTTTTCAGAGCCATCAAATTTGTGGAAAAGAGTTAAAAGAGAAATATTTCCGATTTTATTTATAACTTCTTATATTCCTAAATCAATTTCACAGCTTCATACAAAATTTCATTTGTCACGAATAATTTATGACTCAACCATTTGAGATTGTACTCGCGGACGCTGCTGCAGTGCCGTCGGGGCGAGTGCTCAACATTTCACAACGATTGCAAAATAGAGTGGCTTTTCCAACAGCGCCTTTTATGTTCCATATTTTATGGGAACACTTTGATTAGGAAAATTATCCCATGTGACAAAATTGCGACATATTTAGAATGCTTTTGAAAAGACATTCTCATTGAACAATTGTAATAATTTTGGCACCCATGGATCAGAAATTTACCGTCATAATAAAGAAAACTATTAATTATCAACAGCTCGTATTGAATATTTAGGGAATGCCAATCATTCCAACAATTCATGTTCGACCAATTTCTCACGTAATAGTATTCTCCGCAATTTTCAAGTAATTCCAAGCCCAACACATTATTGGCACATACCCATTTCCCAGATTGGTCGTTCAGAAAGCGAAGAGCACAAAAGGGAGGAGCATCATCTGCTATTCCAAGGTTATAAAACATGCTGCCTTCGTTGGATTCAGTTTCATTCCATTTCCGCTTTCGAGCTGGTAAGAGCTCCTCCGAACTTGCTTAGCGAGAAGTACCTCGCTGCTAGAAGCTTGCTGAGCTGTTAATCCAGAATCTGATTTGTGAAATCGCTCAAGATTTCAAGATTGAGCTACGTTTCCAGATTTCAACTAAATCCCTGTGATCCGCTACCCTGTTTCTGTTGTGCACCCATGAATTATTCAGCTGGTTTGTTGAATAAACAGAGAACTTATTCACATCTTTTTCTTCTTGGCATAACGTCCTCACTGGAACAGAGCCTGCTTCTCAGCTTAGTGTTCTTATGACACTTCCACAGTTATTAACTGAGAGCTTTCTTTGCCAAAGTTTCCATTTTTGCATTCGTATATCGTGTGACAGGTACGATTATACTCTATGCCAAGGGAAGTCAAGAAAATTTCCATTCCGAAAAGATCCTGGACCGACCGGGAATCGAACCAAGACACCTTCAGCATGGCTTTGCTTTGTAGCCGCGGACACTAACCACTCGGCTAAGGAAGGCCCCAACTTATTCGCATGCATTTGCAACTTTTTCGATTTTCCATACAAAATGACCAACTTTGGTAAGTTAGATCTCAGTTATTATGGAAATATTTTCGAATGAAACTTTCACAGAACATCAGATGTAACTTGAATTTTAACATATATTTTTGAATAATTTTTCCAATCACAAGTTTATAAGTAATAACGGTTTGACTAAACTGTAATTTTCGACGAAAAATTCAAAACTTTTTATCTTAAAATTTCAAAGCCTTACACAAAAACTGTCTTCAGCAAACTTATTCATCTCGTCAAAGTCTACAACTTTGTTGAAGATACCATGAAGCTATTCCTTCAATATGTTTAGTTATGTCAATCATAAAAAATCGTCAATATATTCACTTTAGTCAAACCGTAACTGCTTTTCAACGTGTGATTGGAAAAATCACTCAAAAACATATGTTAAAATTTAAGTTATGTCTGATATTCTGTGAAAATTTCATTCAAATCGGTCCATAAATAACTGAGATATAGTTTATCAAAGTCGGTCATTTTGCATGAAAAATCAATAGAGTTGCCTTTTTTCTCAGCGAAGAATTACACCATCAACGAAAATAGCGCGAAAGCAATAACCAATCGGGTGCAAGTAGCGAACGGAGTGACGAAACAACCAAGCGAGAACCCCACCACTCGCCATCGGTGAACGGAGCTTGAGCAAATAAAACCACTGGTTGTTCTGCTCCCAGCTCATTCACAAATCGAACGGCATAATGAACGGATCAAGCAGCGGAGCAGCAAAGAAGAGCGCGTGAAAGCCACAGCAGTGTGCGAGTAGCGAACGGAACCTGAGATCAACGAAGCGAAAGCAACAACTGAAAATCATTCAGTGGACGGATTAGTAGTCAGCGCGAACCGGCGACCTGTTGGAAAGTAACGCCAGCGAAATATACACCATCTGCCTCTCCTTACCATTCATATTCTTGTACATGATGAATTCAATGAAATGGTTTGGTTTGGCGATGAAGCAAAGAGTTATTAAGGATGATTTTACTTAACGAAGAGTTGTTGATAAATATTCCAATCAATAAGAGTTGTTTTGAAAAAGTTCACTTTTATCAGAATTTTCCTCGGAAAATTTCTGCTTTACCAAAGAGTTGTTAATGAAATTCCTGCAGCAAAGGGTCGAGTTTCTCCCCACGAATATTTCCAGCCAGGACCAGTCATGGAGGACAATCCATCCCGAGCATCACGGCCCCCGCTTCCAAAATTCTCGAGTACGGAAATTGGAAAATGTATTAAAATTGCGACATTAAAATCAATAAATTGTTTCTTGACCAATTGTAATGAGCAACTTTTGATCTGAATTGATTTTTCTACATGTTGTCTATTGCGTTAATCTGAGAAATAGGCTATATGAAATTGATTTCTTGGCAAGGGATGTACAAGATGAGCATTATGCTGTTATTGCATCCCGACGGCACTGCAGCAGCGTTCTTGGAACATCCTCAAATTGTCGTATTGTCGATTATTCGTGATAAATCAGATATTGTATGATGCTACGAGATGAATTAAGAGATTATAGCAAATTTTTGGTAAGCACATTAAGAAATATTACTAGCTATATTATCACGAGAAGTTCTTACTAGCTCGAAAGTGTAAATGAAATGAACCGAATCCTGTTGTTGTTACAGAGGGATTTTAATCCGAAGGTCATTCGTTCCTTAAATGAACCGAATCTGTCAAAGATAGTATGTTTTACATAATTTGAATTGCAGACGATGCTCCTCCCTTTCGTATTCTTCGCCTTCTTCTGATTGACCAATCTAGGATAAGGTACATGAAGTTGATGTCTTGGTTAGGGATTTACATATCTTGGAAAATTCACATGCGCGTTCGTATGGACAGTAAAAATATCAACATTATTTTAATAGCTTACAATAAATTAAAATCACGCATGATATTCAATAGTTTTCTTTATTATGACGGTAAATTTCTGATCCATGGGTGCCAAAATTATTACAATTGTTCAATGAGAATGTCTATTCGAATGCATTCTTAAAATGTCGCAATTTTGTTACATGTGATAATTTTGCTAATCAAAGTGTTCCCACAAAATATGGAACATCAAAGACGCTGTTGGAAATGCCACTCTATTTTACAATTGTTGTGGAATGTTGAGCACTCACCCCGACGGCACTGCAGCAGCGTCCGTGATTACAGTCTCAAAATGTTTAGTCATAAATTATTCATGACAAATGAAATTTTGTATGAAGCTGTGAAATTGATTTAGGAATATAAGAAGTCATATATAAAGTCGGAAATATTTCTCTTTTAACTCTTTTCCACCAATTTGATGGCCCTGAAAAGGGCCGATGGCTTTGTTAGCTTTGATGCTCTTACAGATAAATAACACTGCGGGATGTTATCAGTTGATTGCCATGGTCAAACGGGGAATCCTCAACTCAAATGTATAAATTTGAGCAAGTTATTTGCTTATACGACGAACCGAAAGATTCGTGGCGTGGATGACGCACAACAGTAACAGGTAGTGGATCACCGAGCTTAAGTTGAAATCTGATGATGGCGGCGATGACGATGGCTGGGTGAACGCAAACAAGCGGTGAAGCACAAAGCCAGAATGACTTGCCCGACCGTGTTCACAGTTCGACCGCAAATTTTCCTGTGGACTGCTTCCTTTTCTTCTTCTTCTTCTTGGCGGCGGCAGCGGTGATGACTTTGGCTTCGGACGGCATCTTCTCTCGCTCGCTCGACAGTTTAATTTGAGCGAAGCAAGACAAACGGGAAAGTCCTTCGCTATCGAAGTCTGTGCCTGAGAAGCACGCCCGGTCAGAGCAAGACGATCTGTTGCCTGCTGAGATGCGATCCAAGCGGAGAATGGAAAGCAAATGACGTCAAATTTTCTCTAGCCACCCCTATTTATAGATTTGCTTGAAATCAACGTTCTCTTCTAAAACAGTCTAAAAACTCTCAGAAAACAGTTATAAGAGTTCAAAATATTTCATGCCAACGTAAGGCTCTTGGTTTTGAAACTCCAATTTCACTCCTGTATAGAGAATTTTTATTTTACTTTCAAGCTGTGCGGCATAATCAAATGCAAACGCATTCAGTTCCCGATGGTTAGCGCCTGTGCTTTTACTGTTCATAAGTCGCAAGGTGGAACTTTCCCCGAGGTCGTGTACGACTATGACAAAAGCCAGGATCAGCAATTGGTATATGTTGGTTTGTCGCGGGTTACTTCACTGCAAGGGCTATTTTTGACAAACTCTTCCAATTTTTTGACGTTGGATAACGTCTTACGGCAACATACTGGGGTACAATTTCGAAAAACGAAAAATCGCTCGCGTCACGAAAAGTTGTTAGATTTTGACTGTTAATAACTTACTAACGCCCGGATAGATTTTCAAGATTCTTGCACCAATCGATTGGAAATCTTTCTAATCTACTCCAACAATGAAAACTATTGATTATCATGACTAAACTATTGAAAAATTGGGAAATATCGAAGCATGTCTTATTTTTTATAGAAAAGCACATTTTTCTTGTGTATTCCTGACACAGACATCATTGCGCGATATCTTAGCCACTTTCGTCATTCAAAGGGAAACGCCCTTTTTCGGTCTTCTTCTTACTTCTCTTTATTATCTCGTGTTCAGTCGAAGCCAACCAAACTCGACTTCACGCGCGCATCAGTCAATCGTTGACCAGCAACCGAAGAAGGACTCATATCGGAATAAAATTTACACGTTCGTCGCTGCTGCTGCTGTTTATTCCCAAGCTAAAAGCTGCGGGTTCCGTGTAATCGCTCATCATGGCTCTTGGCATCCAGCTAGCCCATCGAATTCGTGGAGAATGCGTCCAGAAACCTTGATAATTACCGTCGGAGGAGTGAGCAAACCATCGAATACAAGGATGGACAAGAGAGCACAAAATTACCGACCGCATTTTAATTTAATCGTTTTCAGTGATCTTTTGGTGTGTTTCTGTCTAACAATGGAATGAAAACCCAGTTTGATCGACGGTGACTACCACCAACCGTCCTTTTCAGGACGACAATTTCATTTTAAAAGAGTTGTGAGAATTTTCCACCGTGAAGAGCGACATTACTGATGATTGAATGTGATTGATTCAGATTTTGGTCAGTCATTTGCACGCAACCATAAATGGGAAATAAATTTCCCATTGTGCGCGCGCGGGGCGATCCTCGACAGTGTGTGCATGAGTCGGATAAATTGCGAACGGCACTTGAATGAAGAATTCCTCCCGGTTTGTTTCGCATTTAGAGATGATCGCATAATGCCGTTGTCGCCGTCGCTACCTAAATGATACTAGAGCGATCAGTATCAACTCGTCGAACACAGAGCTAAAACTAATAAGCAACAGCTTTGTTGACGTTTCGATTTGGTAAGACATTGTCGAACGAATGGAAATACGCACACAGAAAAGACTGCTACCGCCGCCCGACCCGAACGACGGGAACCTATGTTAAACATTGTTTGCCATTTATCTCCGTTGAAAACTAATCATCCGAAGCTATAATTGATAACTAAATAAATTATTGAATCAATTGTGGCCCTGAAAAGGGCAGTTGTTTGAAATTGTGCTTCAATGCAATTTCAGCACGTTCGCCACGGATACGACGAGTATCGAAAGGCTTCGGAACCCACTTAAGCAATCAATCTTAGTGGATCATGCGTGGACCCTCAAGCGGAATATTTGTTTGTTGAGCAAAAGTTATCGCTCATGCTTCTTCTTCCATCGACCGGTTGAAGAGTTAATCGAACCAACCAAATAATAACACAAAATGTTCATAATAGGTCAACAATGGCATGCAACAAATAGTGTGAAAATTGATTAGAAGAGCACTTATTTTCGACCTACAAGAATTCTGTGCCAATTTTCGGATTTTCATACAAAGTAGGCCAAAACCGTATCGAAAATCGGTCGAAAGTTAGTGTTGGGTCGAAAATTGGTGCTGTTCTCTCAGAAATCTTTCATAAGTTCGTGACGGTCTCAAGCCAGGAAATAGAAGATGCTAATGTTATCCAACGTCACTTTGGCGGTCGTATCTCGGAAACAACCTCTTACTTTTTAAGTTCAATCACGCCAAAGGCAGCAATTCTACCAAGAGGGTTGACTTGAGGAATGAGCTGCAGCGCTTAGGCAATCATCGATTAGTGACGCTTTGAGACGAACTGCGTGAAATACTGGATCATAGCGGCCAAGCCTGCATATTGATGAGTATCAAAGTACAGAGCCTATAGCTTATGCAATGGATATTGCTACAGACCAAAGCACTGGACCGATTCTATCGATTCTCACGATCGAAGCACCCGAGCTATCAAACATCTAATCTACTGGAGGAGTTTGGCGAAACCGGCCAGAAACCGATCACCCAACCAAGCAACACAAGGAAGCAACGACCAAACAAACAAATTCAATCATCTGGCATTATTCCTGGAACACCAAACACTGGTTCTCGGAACCACAGAACGACAAATGGTTCTTTTCAGGACTACCAAAATAAGTCCAAAAAGAGTTAACTTCTGAAAACTTCATCCGATCAATAACAACACAAAACTAGTACACTTACAAATTCATACACATGACAAATCAAATTATTAATCATCGTAGTTCTACGTCAACCCCGCGGTAATGTAATAGCCATTACCCACCCCAATTTTTTTTAAATGATTCTGAGGCTTCCTTCCTGGTAAAGTACCAATGAGTTACATAGAATATCCAATGTTGAAGCATTGGAACAAATGTCAAATAAAATAATAAATAATTTCAGGCAAAAATCGTTACAATCTTCTATTGCCACGATTAATGCGTTATATGTTTAGGTTAAGTTAGGTTAAGTATATTAAAATCTTTTTTTTTCTCTTATAAGCAGATGAAATCAATTCACCTGTAAAAAATCTGAACTGCTACGGCAAATGAAATATAACATGTTGTTAACTAAATGTTAATAAAATCTTAAATTTGTTTTACCAAATTAGGATGAAAGTGTTGTCTAATAACACAGAACACCTAGATATAAGAAATGAATGTAACTGGTAGAACGATTTTTGATGGACTATGTGCACTTGGTCCACTCTGACTGAACTAATAGCCTTCGTTCAGTGACTTGGTTCACTCTGACTGAACAATTTCTAGGAAAATAACAATCATTAAATGCTTGAATATTCGATCTGGGTGCATATCTCCAAGATAACCAGATTATCAACATCCTTCGATATCAGTACCGTAAATTCTTCAATAATCCATATCTTCAATTCAGAAATCAGTGGCATTACGATAGTTTGAAAATTAAAATTTTGAACGGTCAGGGCATTGAAGACCAGAAATATTCAAATATATGTTCAGTCAGAGTAGACCAAGTGAAAATGTTGAGTATCGGCCAAAACATACTGGTCCAAACAGTGAATTCTAGAACAATCCACACAGACACCATAAAACTACCAAAAACTTCTATCGGGCTCTGAAATCGACTCAAAAAATGCAATTATCGATCAGTTCACTGCTTTTTGACACTTGGTCCACTCTGTCTGCACAGAAGTTGTTGCAATTTCTGACCCCCATCCAAATATGGTAAATGGTCAAAAATCAAAATCAAATGCATAGAATTATGTAATATTTAGGAATTTCTACTGATGGATGAAAAGAAGAATCATTCGATGTCAAAAGATCTGACAAATCACTTGGAATGTCTTTCATTTCCTCACATTCCTCAGCGCGCTGATCATTTTCACTGTTCTGGTAACAATCGATTGTTATTGATCATCCAAAGTAAATTTGTCACATATCTCTCGCAGTTTACAGCATTTATCAAATCTGATCAAAGTGAAATGGTGGTAAGGTAATTTTGCATGCAATGAAATAATAATCCAATTTTCCTATTATTTTTTTTTCTTGGTCCACTCTGACTTAACGCCGACCAGTTATCCATAACAGACATAATCACATAAAATCCTTTTTTGCATTTTCTCATCATAATAGGCTGTTTTTCATCATGCCAATCTGTCATGAAACGGCCGACTTACCTGCACTGAAGTATGCAGTGCGGGAATAGTCATTACGCAACTGAAATCAGTGCTGTAATGATTCATTACGTGGCGCTTTCTCATTACGCAACTGTTTTAAGTTGCGTAATAAATCATTACGCAGCATTTTTTTCAGAATTTGTAAAATAATGGTGAATGTATTCCGATAAAATTTCTGGTATCCTCAAGTGGTCTTCAACGAAATAGCAAAAAATGTTGTACGTAACTCGTTGCAGAACTCGATTTTACAGCACTCGTCGTGATTATCCTACTCGGCAAGCCTCGTAGAATAAATTTACAACTCGTGCTGTAAAAATCATCATTCTGCAAATTGTTCTGTAAACTACTATTGTAGACTGGTACAAAACTTCCTGCTGTCGAATGTAGGTACGGCGCGAAGAATCAATTATTTATCCCGTTCTTTGTTTTCCCTAAAATCATCTTTTCTTGCCATTACGTCCTCACTGGGACAGAGCTTGTTTCTCAGCTTAGTGTTCTTATAAGCACTTCCACGGTTATTAATTGAGAACTTTCTTTGCCAAAGTTGCCATTTTCGCATTCGTATATCGTGTGGCAGGTACGACGATACTCTATGCTCAGGGAAGTCAAGGAAATTTCCATTACGAAAAGATCCAGGATCGACCGGGAATCGCCCCCAGACACCTTCAGCATGGCTTTGATTTGTAGCCGCGGACTCTAACCACTCGGCTAAGGAAGGCTCCTTCCCCTGGAATATAAATTTGATTTGAAGCAACTTGATTGATCATCTGTAGTATATTTCATACAATGAGAATTCCCCTAGAGCAGACTACAAAAGCATTCAGTCAATATCTACTCTCTTGCTTACCGGTTACTCAAGCCTCTTCACGAACATCGCCATTGCATAACGCTTATCATCCTGGAACAGAACTAAGGATGCATTCTCGCGCTAGACGATGTTGCGTTCAAGTTTCAGGTTATCAGCAAACAGTGAGTGAGTAGCCGCTCTCACGGGAGACCTTTGACTTAAACAGTCTCTTGCAAAGTGTCAAGGTAGCATGATGTCTACCTCGAGAACAGCTTCCCCGGTAGTGAGTCGTAATTTCGGAGATTTCTTTAGAATCCGAGTGCTCTTTTTGCTTTTAGTTGTTGCACTTCAATTGGCATCGACGTCTTGTGAAACGAAGATATATCGAGACGGTGCAGACAATTTTACGTTAGATAGTAGAATAATAGAAGGAAATCTGGCCGTGGATGGTGATTGGCCTTGGCATGGTGCACTGTTCGTCGGAAATGATTACAAGTGCGGCTGTTCGTTAATTAGCAAGTGGTATGTTCTTACGGCTGGCCATTGTCTGTTCAATCCAGATACGGGTTACAAGTTCGACACTGGAAAGCTCCGGATTGTGCTGGGCGTGCTGATCCTGGATCAACGCCATACGCATGGTCAAGAATTCCAGGTGAAAGAGATCAATGTTTATCCCGAGTTTACTGCCGAAAGCCATAGGCACGATCTTGCGCTATTGCTGTTAAGTGAGGCCGTGGTGTTTAGTGAGAAGATTCGGCCCATTGAAGTAGATGACAGCGAGTCATCGTTTATCGAAAAATTGGCTGGTAGTTATGGAACGGTGGTAGGATGGGGATTCACCGAGGAGGCCAAAGTTTCCAATCAGCTTATGGTGACGCAGATGCTCATTGCTCGCTACTTAGATTGCGTTGAATCCAAACCGTATTTGTTTGGGCAGCTCATACACACTGGGATGTACTGCGCGCGAGCTGAGAACGGTACGGTATTTCGCAAATTGATAGTGAGTTAATTTCGACGTTGATGCCGTACCATTTTAGGAACGAATGTTTGCAACGGAGACAGTGGTGGTGGAATGTATGTTTTCAAACAGAACAGCTGGTATTTGCGAGGCATCGTCTCATTTGCGACAGTACAAGATGGGACAAACCTATGCGATGTGTACAGCTATGCCGGCTTTACAAACGTGCCGCACTATGTGGATTGGATTCGAAGTCAATTGCAAGAGCATCAGCGGAAGATGCAGGAAGATTCTGAGCATAAAGATATTAGTGATGAAGGTAAGTTAACTACTGTGAGATTTCTAAATTCAGCTTGCGCGAAATTTCGGAGATAAAGACCAAATAGTCTTATGTGACAAATTTATGAAAAACTATGACAGCTATATGCTTATTTTCCTTGGTCAGCAACGAATATCCAGGAATATAGGACTTCAGATATACAAGCGCAATCATTGAATATACTGTAACCTCAATGTATGAACTAGCTCTGAGAATGTTAATTGTATTGGTTCGTAAATTGAATCAGTTGGTAATAGAGTGTCCATTTCCCGGCCATTTTGTTCGTCCCGGGATTCGGGACAAAAATCTATGCTTGTCCCGGGAAATCCCGGGATCCCGGGATTTTTCAATTTTTTAATAAAATTATCATTTCGGTTGAAATGGAAGTACCAATTTAACAATACAATGTTTTTTTTAATGAAATAAACAGATAATGTAACTTTTCAAAATAATATGTTATTTATAGTAAATCACATTTCAGATATTCTGATGAAGAAACCTAACAAAAATCAAAACTTAGCTCAACTAATAACGGGTTTGCTATTTATTTTTTCAAATTCTCTATAATACTTATAAATGGAAGTATGATAAAAACTTAAGTCATAATATTAAAGCAATTTGCTTCAAACATTTGAAAATCCGTTAAAACTAGAGCAAAAGAAACGGTCAAAGATCATTGAAGGTATTGTAGATCATGCTAAAAGTTAATTACTGAAAATTATTTACTGAAGTTTACTGCCGTGAATCGCAAGTTAGTGATATCTGCATTTTGGTAGAAATTGAGTTGATAACAGTTTTTATTATATTTTCGAATGATCTTTCAGCTGCGCTAACAAGAAATCACTTTTTGTTCAGTAAAATTAGGAATGAACACCAAGAGTTCTGTCTGATCTTTCGACCTTGACGCTTGCTCCTACGGGGGCCAGCGACGAGGGCAGGATCAAACATGTCGCGCGTCGGTCTAGTAAGTGAAAAAGTGGCGTGATCAGTTAGTTCGGTTAGAGTAAGTGAAAAGTGCCACGATCGGTTAGTTCTTTTTGATCCTTTGACTTGACGCTTGCTGCTGGGCAGTGCGTCAAGAAAGCCAAGTTTTTTTTTTCCTTTTCGGGTCGCGCGCCTTTTTTTTTTCTGAGTGCTTTTATATAGCCGAGCAAACGAGTGAGGCTGAGAGTGGATTGTGGCTGCACAGTGAAGGTTAAAGAATCAATTGGTGAGCTCGTTTCATGCTACTATTTCTAATCTATAAAATATGTATGACTGCACATTTAATCGTTACAATTGTGGGACGTAAATATGAATTTTCAACAAACTATGAATTGTTCGTCACTGTGAGTGTCGACACAAACTCTGATTCATGAATTATTTATGTTTCACATTTTTTTTTATTTTCAGAACACCCCTTTTTACCTTTATTTTTGTAATTAAAAAAAAAACTTTGAATGGTTCGACACTACAAGTGTAGACTTGCGAAAGGTTCACTTTATTCAACAAACTTTGGATGGTTCGCCACTGTAAGTGTCGGCATAAGAATAAGAGTGTTCTATGATGTTCCATCCAATCAAGTTTTTTGTTTCTTTTCAAATAAGTAAAATATAATAACACATGCTTTCGTCCTGACAGCTGTAGAAATGTTACATTTAGGTATTTGTTCAACAAACTTTGAATGGTTCGTCACCTCAAGTGTCGGCATAATTTTCCACTACATAGAAATTGTTCATATCAAATGAAAATATTATATTTACAAAAAAGCATGTATATATCTCACAAATCACTATTTATCATGGTCTAATCGCTTATCAAAGTGAATCCTGTGACCCAACGATCCTTCCCATTAATAAACATCCCTCCCAGTAACCTTTGTGGAGATGCAGAGGCAAACACGGTCTCCAAATAGCAAAGGTTACACATTAACATTCCTTCCCCCAATCCCACCTGACTGCAAGGACGTGGCCGGCGCCGTTATTGACCCTGTATAAATAGAGGCACTGAATTATGCACATTGAAGAAGATTATGGCCAATCCCAGCCGAACTTCTAGTTGATTCTTTGTGCATTTTCACTGACTTCGGTCAATCACGGAATAGCAACCATTGATATGTGTAGTCAGTCTAAGCTAAGCTAAGCTAGCTAAGTAAAATTAGGAATGAACACCAAGTCGAATTGTCCCATAATGAAAATTTAGTGATTTCACCAAATTCTACGTACATTTCGGGAATCCCGGGATTCCCGGGATAACAGAAATAAAATCCCGGGAAACGGGAAATCCCGAAATTTGTCAAATCCCGGGATTTTTTGTCCCGGGATGTCCCGGGATGGACACTCTAGTTGGTAAATCAACGAAGCTTAGTTCGCAAAACGAGATTTTTCCATTTGGAGTCTAGTGGTAAGAAATTAATTTTTATTACGGGAACTTACGTCTTCTCGGCAGTCCAAGCTGATGAACTTTTTTAACATGCCATTATTCACAATATAATGCACAAAAAATAACAAGATACACTTGAAATACACTTGAGCACTTTATATTTGTATAATAATCATTTATACAAATAAGAATATATTGTTCTCAAAATCATCGGTATTTCCTAACCAAGGTTATGAGGCACTTCTTTTTTTATCGGCAATGCAATTACTATTGTCGGCAACTAAAATGTTCTCTTCGGCAATCCAAAACTGTGCAAAAGCTAGTTTATGTATAGGTTACATTTCGTATTTGTTGACAATGCCTGAAATTAAACGTTACTCATTATGTTCTACTCGTTGAAAGGGCCAATGCAGAAAAATACAGACTACACTAAGAACAGCGTTGCAGTTATTAATACAATAACAGAGAGTCAAATTGAATAGGGTAAACAGGCAAAACTGCTCTATCGCAGTAGCAAATGCATTACTTCTATGGTTTTTGGTGTCAAAGCGTTATTCACTGAGTTCGTCATGCTCTGCATGCAACTTTATCTTGCCAGATAGCTTATAAAATGAGAACAAGACGTTTTTTGTAAACGGTTCAAATATTGACGTTTCAAAACAAACCGGGCAATATGCCCTCCCATTGAAAAAGTTCCGCAGCATTGTAGAAATGCTTCCAAGGAGAATTCCACCACTAGCTAAGCTTAATAGGGTCCATTAGCAGTCGTCTTCCGGTAAAAGTTTTTGTAATTAGTACAATTGTAAAGGATGGGCTTCATTTACAACGAGGCTTGCCTATCGGGCCCATAATTTAACACCAAAAAGCTGATTTTCGATATTATTGATACACTGATAGGCAAAATAAAGTGCCCACCTAACCAGTTTTCGAATTTCTCTCATTGATTTGGTTCAAATTAAAGATAACACACTTACATCTTTTTTGATATTTTATTTTTGATATTCTTTCAAAGTTACGCACTTACGAAAATTTGATGAAAAAAGAGTTTTACTTAAAGAAAAAGAAAATCAATTTGTATTGAAAAAAAATAGTGACACTTCCTTCTTGACCCTAGAAAAGATGATTTAAGAAAAATAAAAACCAATTTAATAGTTAATGTGTCCTCCTTTGGCCTTGACGACTTACTGGAGGCACTTCGGCATGCTTTTCACCAGGTTTTGTAGGTGTTGTGGTTCTAGTTCTTCCCAGGCGCGCTCCAAGTCTCAAAATTATTATTTTTGTTGGTAACACCAGTTTTGTCAACCCTGGCATCGAGAATCGCCCACAAATTCTCGATGGGGTTGAGGTCTGGGCTTTGTGGAGGCCATTCCAGCGGTTTAATCCGACAAAACCGGAAGAAAGACTAGGTCTTCTTGGCAGTATGCTTCAGATCGTTGTTCTAGAGAAATATGAATTTCTCTTCAAGGCCCGTCTGGATCATCGAAACCTCCAGATTTTCCCGCAAGATGTTGATGTAGGAATCTGCCGTCATTATTCCGTCGGTTTTCACGAGGCTTCCTACTCCATTCCATGAAAGACACCCCCAGACCATCACATTTCATCACATCACACCTCCATGCGTCACCGTTCCTTGGATGTAGCGCTCCTGAAGCTCGAGCTGTTTAACCGAAAGCGGCGGGCTCGTGTGTGGTGCAGAGTAAAATTCTTTTTTTTTTTATCAAAATTTCGTAAGTGCAACTTTAAAATTATATCAAAAATAAAAGATCAAAAAAGATTTAAGTGTGTTAAATTTAATTTGAACCAAATCAATGAGAGAAATTCTAAAACTGGTGAGGTGGGCACTTTATTTTGCCTATCAGTGTATTTCTATTGGTTGTTTATACTTCTAAAAGATCTAATATGCGCAGCATCATTTTTTCACGGATATGGAAGATATGTAATCATATTTACGTGTTGAAGAAGCCTCAATCTCTTGAAAATGAAGTGGGGCGTATTGCCCGGTTGGGGCGCATTATACCGTTTTACCCTACACGACGTCACTAAATTTGTGCAGACTAAGGCGCCGTCCATAAATTATGTACCCGTTCTAGGCTCATACGTTGCGGCTCATACACATTTTTTTTTCTCATACAAAATTCGTTACGAAGGGGGTCGAAAATTGTACATTTTAGCGTTACGTAATGAATGGATGCTGCCTAATTTTGTTTGCATTTATTTCTTCTAATTTTGTTTTGCAATAAATCTCACTATGGTAGCATATTGGCTGTAAAAATTACCATGATTATAAACTTGCAGCAGGTGCAGTAACGTAGCTCTGGGAAGGGTGCGGTGGGTGCGGTCCGGACCGGGCCCGAGCTCCTGGGGGCCCCAAAATCGGTTGACCAGAAAAAGAAAAAACAAAGGAAAGCCTTCGATGAGGGCCACTCTTGGCTTTACCTCCTGCAGATACTTAAATAGGCTCAAATACCTACCCGACTAGAGGCTGATAAAAAAAAAATAAAATTTTATCTGAATATGATATGCATTTTGTTAGGCTCCGTTATCCACAGAACATATTAAAACAAAAATATAACATATCTGTTCAATTTTAACAACTTTGTAACAAAATTAAATAGATACTTATGCATTTCAATAATATACAATATTATTGTACATCGAACAGTATTATAATTTTGATACTTTGTATCAAACATTATAACTTGGTCTGATATGTTTTTGATAAAATTAAAACACATTTTGTTATGTTTATGTTACTATTCATACACTTTTTGTTATAATTTTAGTTATTTTAACAACATCCTGCATCAAGTTTATAACAACCTATGTTCGAAAAAACCTTCTAACATAATAACATGTGCTGATATAATTTTGTTATGTACCTTTAGTCGGGTATTTTGAAAATGTTAAGTCTAATAACGGCTTTGAATTTATGAATATTTATTCCATGAATTCTTACTTCTAATCAAATCTATCTAAGTTTGTAGTTCTCCAATAATCTAGAGCATTGGTGAGCTTTGAGCTTGTACAAATTTTCTTACGATCTGAACCATTATCATTGTTTTTCATTTCAGAAATGATACAGATATCTTCTCAATATGATGAATGAGTAAAGGCCTAACAGTGTAGAGTTTTTTAGAATTCAACATATTTTCAAAATAATGAATTTTGTAAAGCATGTAAGTCAAAGCAGTTATGTAAGTCAACTATTTAGACTGATCCCGACTAAGGGTACATAACAAAATTATATCAGCATATGTTATTATGTTATAAGTGTTTTTCGAACATAGGTTGTTACAAACTTGATGCAGGATGTTGTTAAAATAACTGAAATTATAGCAAAAAGTGTATGAATAGTAACATAAACATAACAAAATGTGTTTTAATTCTATCAAAAACATATCAAACCGAGTTACAATGTTTGATACAAAGTATCAAAATTATAATACTGTTCGATATACGATAATATTGTATATTATTGAAATGCATAACTATCTATTTATTTTGTTATAAAGTTGTTAAAAATGAACACAAAAATATCTTAAAGGAAAATAAAACATACTATGTTATATTTATGGTTTAGTATGTTCTGTGGATAACGGAGCCTAACAAAATTATATCATAATATGATATGCATATCATATTCTGATAAAATTTTATTATATTTTTGTTACAAGCCTCTAGTCGGGATGCAAATACTAATTTTCATTTATGTTCGAGACCACTTGGGAGGCCCAAGGCGGGGAAAAATATTCAAGGTACAAGCTGGGGTGCAAACATAATTGACTCAAGTGTAACTTTTGAAAATAGCCTATAAATTATTGCATGCAACTTATTTGAAAAATTCTAACTCCGAAACTGTTGATTTAAGAGAAAAATGTTCTATGAAGAAGTTGTAGTGAACCGTTTGGACTATAAGAAAAAAAAACAACACTGAAATTTTTTATTTATTTTTATAGAAAAATCAAAAATAAGACTTGAATTTTAAACTACACAACAACCCAATTTGGTTTTCAGTTTATTGGTGCTTTTCGGTGATCACCGATCATCACCGAAAAGCACCAATAAACTGAAAACCATTAAGTAAACGGTGATCAAAGCTAAAGCAAGAACAACCCAATTTTTAATATTTTTTAAATTTTTACCATAGAATCTTGATAGTAGAAAGATGTTTAGGACAAAGTTTCATGATGAAGAAATTTTTAATTAAAAAGTTTTTCTAAGAACAACTTTTGGCCGATTTTTAAAATTTTGATATTTTTTTTTTGTCAAAATAAATACGTTCTGATGACACAGTAAGCATCTTGAAATGATTCTAAGCCATAATGGTTATATGAATAATTTCTCTAGAAGTAGCCATTTTCGAATTATATCGAGTTTAATGCAAAAAATATTGTTTAAATATTAAAATAGGCCATTATCATAAGTTGACTAATTTAAAGATATAATTTGTATAAATTTTTATTATCATGATCGTTATGTTGCCTGCTTTTTTAACTAAAATGAAAGCAAACTATCAAATGCTTTGTATCTGATAATTCAACCCTTGACCACTTTGTTATCCAACTTTTCTCTAGAAAACATTCATAAATACGTACAAAGCGAATGCCGCGTAGCCACATGCACATGAATTCCACTTACCTATGAGCGGTTCCACGCCGTTTCATAAACCCGATTATTTTTGTATTTTTTGAATCGCCTAAAAATTTGCATACAGATTCTTTATGACCAAAAATGCCATTATGCACTTTCAGACCGCCATTTTGAACCTTGCCTTATTTTTGAGAAGGGCGTATCGGAAAATGCATGGCAAATCTTTAAAAAACTGTAACTCGAAAACGGTTTGTCCGATCGATTTGAGATCTTCTACAAAGTTGTAGGTATTGCTTAGGATTATATGGAGAAAAATATGCACGGTGAAAAAAAGTTACAGATTATTTTTTATTTCAAAAACAAAATTTAAAAATCGATTTTCTCCAGAAACGCATTTTCTATTTTTTTTATTTTTGGATATGTTTTAGGGGACAACTTATGTGATTTATTGCACAATGTTTCAAAATGGAAGAATTATGGACAAAAAAGTTATAATTTTTTAAAAAATTACAGGTTTTGAAAAAAAATCGAAATAGAGGAAAACAATAATTTTTTATGTAATTATTTGAAAGTACAGAAAAATTGCAATCGAAAAGTACTTAAGTAAATTTTTTCTAGGTTGCATCAATTTCGAGATATACTCATATTTATATAAAATTTTCAAATAAAAAAAAAGAAAAATAGGCCCTTTTCAAGCATATTTCGTGTTTCTCCATTCCAGAAAAAAATTATTTTGATTGAGTGAATCGTAGCTAAATCGTTTATCGTTTGAACAAAACATATATGCTTATGTATTGAAAAAGAGTGCACAGTAAAAAATATAAACGAAATTTTCAAATGAAAATTTGAAGCTAATAGTTCTGAAAAACCGCAACATTGATGTTTTTAATTTTTGGATATATTTTGCGGTTGTTGTAGGTATTGTTTAGGATCATTTGGAAAAAATGTGCACGATAAAAAATAATGACAGATTTTTTTAATAAAAAAAATTAAAATCGATTTTCTATGAAAATGCATCTGTGATTTTTATTATTTTTGGACATGTTTTAGGAGACAACTTATGTGATTTATTGCAAAATGTTTCATAATGGAAGAATTATGGACAAAAAAGTTATAATTTTATAAAATATTTTTTGCAAAATTGAGACCGAAGAATTGTAAATTGTTAACTAGCTCTGTAACACATAATGTGTGCGTATGTACTATTCACGAAAATGTTAATTTGATAATCCATAGTTTAAAGAAATATAATTTACTGCATGATTTAAATTTTTTTACTGATAGTTTATTATGTGAAACAAAAACAGTGGATTGCACCTTACGTTGTTGTGAAAAATGTTCAGATTCTACTACCTTTGAACGAAGCTTGTTATCAAAAATCGAAGAGAATGACATTTACGAATTACAATTTGAACAGTGGGTCACAACCGACAAGTGTGATATTGAAACTTTTTTGAAGCAGCCTGATGAATTTGTATCATATTTTACTCGTTAATTGGAGAAACTAATACCTCATAATTTCATCAAAAAAGAGCAAGCTACATTTTTAAATAACACAAAAAACAATTTGATGGAAGGTGAATTTGTAGTAATTTGTGATTTTTCGGAAAACTACACATTTATTCTTCAAGATGAAGTTCAAAGCCATCATTGGAATGCTCAGCAAGCAACTTTGCATCCGTTTGTAATATATTATCGTCAAGATGGCAAAGTCAAATAGATTTTTTGCGATTGGATCACAAGTTAACTGTCATCAAGATATATTTTATGTCTGACTGAGCTGCATCACAGTATAAAAATAGGAGGAACTTTTCAACTCTTTGGCAATTTAAAATCAAATATGATATAGAAGTTGAATGGCATTTTTTCTGCAACATCACATGGAAAAGGGCCATGCGATGCCATAGGAGGCTACCAGAGCCAGTCTTGCCAAAGAATGTGAACATCCGATAAAAAATGCTAAGGAACTATATGATTGGGCTCAAAATCGGAAAGAAGGGCAGCTTACACAAATCTTCTTTTGTTATTCAACTACTGAGGAATATGATATCATTGCACAAGAACTTAACCAACTATTTTCAAGAGCAAAAACAGTTCAAGGCACTCAGAAATATCACTCGTTTATCCCTATCTCTGAAACACTGAAATTGAAGTTAGACAATTTTCGAGCTGTGACGATAACAAGAAAGTAGTTGATATAATTAAGAAATAAAATTGCAGTATATATATAGAAAAAAAAAAACAAAAAAAAACAAACTCCTTCTCCATGGTTGTACGATCTTGCCGTGATGAGAGGGCTTTACCACTTCTAGTACTGTATTTGGTCCCTCAGTAGTACAAAAGGTACCCAAGTTTGACAGATCGCAGTACACTTTTCACGGCGTTCTAGATTACCTTATGAGCCATAAAATTTTGGGCAAGTGCAAGGGACATGGAGGTCTTTAATTTGTCTTTGGCTTTACCCATTAGCCGGGCTTAGCCCTGGGGGGACCAAAGGTACACCGTTGTGATAGAATCACATTTTTAATGCCACGTTTAGATTTACCGTGTATATCTCGGAAGTGATGCATCTCAGCTAAATTTTACTTGAGTATTTTTCGATAGAAATTTTTCATATTTAAAAATATATAGTTATTTTTCTGTACTCAAAAAACGCACCAAAAATATCGTTTTACATAAATTCGTTTCATTTATTTTTTTAAATAATTTACTTTTTATCCAAAAATTTTCCGTTTTGAGGCATTGTGCAAGAAATTACAAACAATATGCTGCAAAACATATCCAAAAATTAAAAACATCAATTATGCGGTTTTTAAGAACAATGGACTTCAAATTTTTATTTGAAAATTTCGTTTATATTTTTTACCGTGCATACTTTTTTAAATACTTTAGTGTATAGGTTTTGATCAAACAATAAACAATTCAGCTACGATTCACTCAATCAAAATAAAATATTTCTGGAATGGAGAAACACGAAATATGTTTGAAAAGGGCCTATTTACTTTGTTTATTTGAAAATTTTATATAAATATGAGTATATCTCGAAATTGATGCAACCTAGAAAAAATTTACTTAAGTACTTTTCGATTGCAATTTTTCTGTACTTTCAAGTAATCACATAAAACATTATTGTTTTCCTCTATTTCTGTTATTTTTAAAAAACCCATAACTTTTTTGTCCATAATTCTTCCATTTTGAAACATTGTGCAATAAATCACATAAGTTGTCCCCTAAAACATATCCAAAAATAAAAAAAAATAGAAAATGCGTTTCAGGAGAAAATCGATTTTAAAATTTTGTTTTTGAATTAAAAAATAATCTGTAACTTTTTTTACCGTGCATATTTTGTCCATATAGTCCTAAGCAATACCTACAACTTTGTAGAAGATCTCAAATCGATCGGACAAACCGTTTTCGAGTTACAGTTTTTAAAAGTTTGTTGCGAGTGTCTGTCGAGGGGGGAATAGAAACCTCGATCAGCCCCGGAAAGCTCTTAAGGGAATGCGCACAAATAACTGAATTCCAACACAAAACTGATCATAATTACAAGTTTTTTTATTTACAGACCATCATTTTCCTTTTCCTGATCCTTTCCTCCTATCTTCTGACTCCTAGCCTCTCCTTTAACCTTTACTTTGCTTAAAAACTAGATTTGCTCTACTCACTGCACTTTCGGGCGCGCCCTGCTTACCGCCGCTACCCCGTTGACGCTCTGCAGCCCCATCATTCCGCCTTTCTGGCCGATGCTCACACCGACTTGATCTTGCTGCTGAACTGACGACACCCGCGAGACCGCGTGCAGTTCTCTGACGCTGCTCTGCCTAGCGGATAGTTTCGTCCCTCCGGATAATCGCTTCTTTCCTGCACCAGCCGAGAGCCGCCAATCGCTCCGAATCCGTCTATTCGGTGATCATATGACGCACGCCGCCGGGTGCCTTCCCTAATGTTGGCGAGATTAGATCCGCGGTTGACTTGAACCGGATTGAGGGGGGTTGAAGACCACACTGACTCGCTGCCACCGCCTTGCCAATGACCTCTCGAACTGACTGCAATAAACGAAAAAAGAAAGCCCTAACGCACGAGGCCGATTAGCTTCTGGTGGTGGGCCTAACTTTTGGGCTTTGGCTTACTTCCTATGGAAGGCTTTCTTTGTCCCGGGGATGTATGACTATCGGTTGACCTTCGGGAATGGTGCAATCAGGGTTACAGTAGTCCGGCGTGGTGGAAACTGCGCAATTAAACAGAAACGGCGTTTAAACTTGCTTATCCAAAACGGGTGGTAAAAGGCCTTACCGATGCACCAACTGGTTGGGTTCCCACGCACCGGTTCCGACCGTCGCGCTGTTTCTCGACTTCGAGGGCTGATCGTATGGGTTTTTTGCGTTTTTACCCTGGGCAACGTGGTTTCTGCAAACCGAAATGCAAAATGGTGGTCCGTGTGTCCCTCTGTGCGCTCTATTTCCTGTTCGAATGAATCCAGAAATCAGCGTTTTGAGCCAAATGGAATTAGGGTTGTCTTACCCTTGGCTGGAATCAAATGGTGGGCCTCCTGCCTGGCACTAATTTCACTCGAGGAACCACACGCGGTTATCCTACCAAACTTCACAAGATGGACGGCTAAGTTTTTCGTTTCAACGAAGACCGGACTCTTTCGATTTGCGTGCACTGTCGTTTCGGCGGGCTGACACTAACTGAGTGAGCTGGCCTCGAATTCGCAATCGTCTCCCCCGTCGTGGCGTGTGTGACGGTTGTGTGCGTAAAAGAGCGCAGAGAGCGATCTCTCTTCTCCAGCTTGACGGTGTGGTGGTGGCAGTCTTGTGAGGATGTTGTTTTCTGGTGCACGTTCTCGATGCTATGCAGAGGGTGGTCTTATGGTGTGCAGGTATGTGAAATTGTGTGAGCGTCACCGATCGGTCGTTCTTCTCGGTTGACGGATGGAACGCAAACGTGTGCAGGGGCTCTCAATTTGTGGTTTGCGGAGCAGTGCATTTTATTCTGAATGTTAACGGCTTACAATATTTACGTGATGTCTGACTTTAATTTACGTATCTAATACAACTCATACTTAAACGTAACACAACTCTACCGTAGCGGAAGAATTTTTCATAAATCGATGAGAAAGCGATTTATGAAAAATTCACAAATTCTTCAATCATCCTCCTAGGATGATGGTCAGAGACAAGTCGGTCAACTAAACGCTTGAGCAGACCTCAAGTTACATCTGGTTCTTTAACCTTACACCGTAAACTAAACTCACATACGCAAGCCTTGGTAGCTTGCCAAATCAAATCGCTTAAACTGCATAATCTTAATACTAGACTCAATATCACGCCAGCTGCGCCTGGCAGAATCATAGACCTCTCAAATCGTCTCTGACCAAAGTCCTTGTCCAGCTTCCTCAAATCCGAGCAAACTACGGCAAAACATTCAAATCGGATTCTAGCCTATTGTATTGGCTAAAATAGGCTTAATCGCACACTAAACATAGAAGCTATATTTACAAACTTTTTACAAGGACTAAATTGGTTTGTTTTGGTTTGTGCATAAAACTGAGAAAAGAAGCATTTCCGCGACTAAATCGTCATGAGCCCGAGAATGGGGTTTTACCGCGCCCCTGGTCGCGTTACCTTGGGATGAAGATTTCATGACGACCCCCAGATCTTTAACCCTTGGCCACGCATTTGAATTGACTGGAAGCACTTGAGCGTTTGGGTGCACTCATCCAGTCTTGGATGTGCTTGGATTACCGAGATCGTGTTTTGTGTCTTTGTAGTAGTGCCTCTCATAGCTCTGTGTGGTGGGTGGTCGAATCTTGATGGTGGGCTCGATTTATCTCGTTCGGCAAACGGCATGACCACTTGGTTGGCAGCTCGCTGCGGACATGGTCTACGATGCGCTTTGCTCGTTGTCTAGTTCTGGTATCTGGAGTCTCCCTATTGTGGAATTCGGGGTCACAGTCTCCCATGCCTGATGTAGGCTACGTACTTCTTCTGCTCTATCTGATGGTATTTGGAGCCTCCCTACTCACGGCTGTTTTCAGGGTTCCAATCTCCCGTGCCTTCCGTAGGCTGCTTGTTTGTCCGCTTCATCATGATGGTATTTGGAGCCACCCTACTCACAATGGTTTTCAGGGTTCCAATCTCCCGTACCTTCCGTAGGCTGCTTGCGATTACGTTTCTTCGAAGTGGTATTTGGAGCCTCCCTACTCACGGCTGTTTTCCGGGTTCCAATCTCCCGTGCCTTCCGTAGGCTGCTTGCTTTTCTGCTTCTTCGTGATGGTATTTGGAGCCTCCCTACTCACGGCTGTTTTCAGGGTTCCAATCTCCCGTGCCTTCCGTAGGCTGCTTGCTTTTCTGCTTCTTCGTGATGGTATTTGGAGTCTCCCTACTCACGATGGTTTTCGGGGTTCCAATCTCCCGTGCCCTTCGTAGGCTTCAGCCACGTCCTCCTCCTCTCAATGCCCTCCAGTTGCTGTCTCACTGCGCCCGATAGTGGCCGTAAGCTTCAACTCCGCGTCGAACCGATTTTTGGTCGTCGATCTCCGGGTCTCCACTCCTCCTATCAGAGAATACATCTGGTGCATTTCCGAGATCCCTACTCCCCGTTTCCAGTGACGTAGGGTGCGATTTCTCCCGCTTCGCGAACGGCGCACGGTACACCTCCTGGCGCGATGGAAGTGTTTGGGTACCGCATGTTGGATCTCCTCCCTGCTTGATGTGGTCGCAAATCGTGTTCAAGGTTTTTTTTTTTTTTTGGCGTGGATCGTGGTCTATAATGAACCTGATGAATCGTCGAGGTGGAGAGGTAGTCATTAAGAAGTTGTTGCTCATCACACCTGACTTTTGCCATTTTCCCGCTTGGTACGTTTTTTTGGAGTATGGTACTAATAGTTGACAGGCTTTGCCTGTGGACATAGCTTTATCGTTGTGGAACCTCGTTCGGATGAACGGAAATCCTTGCCATAGTCTAATTCGGTGTTGCTGAAGTGGAGCGTTGTTGTAGCGGGCTCTCACACTCAGCATTCGTGGTCAAATCTCCCGAAGATTGGTGTTTTTGACTGCTACTGATTCTGGTTAACAGGCACCGCCTGTGTACATAGCTTGAACGGTTCGGAATCTCCATCTTGCGGATGAAAATCCCGAATGATGTAGTCCTTGATCGGTTCAACAGAGAAGCAGCTGAGCTCGTTGGATGCTTCTCCGTTGGTTCGCTGTTATTATGCCCAGTGGTGTTTTTGACAGCGTTTGCTTTATAGTCGACAGGCATCGCCTGTTCGCATAGCTTGCCCATATACGCTTAGTCCGCTTTGATGTCCTTTGCGTGAAATCTTCCCTTCTTGCCGCTCAGAACATCCTCTAACAGATAAAGGTTCGTCCCGAGGACTTCCTTCACGATGGCCGGAACGAATTTCGGCTCTAGTTTGCTGGTGATCTGATCCACTTTTGAGGAGAGAACGAATGTTCGGCGCCACACGAGATCTCCTACCTTGAACGCGACTGATCTGGTGCGAAGATTATAACGCTGCTTCGCCCGCTGGTGACTGTTCTTGATCCGCTCGATGATGACCTTTTGAATTCGGCGAATTGCTGACAGCCTCAGATCTTGTGCCACTTTCGGGTCGTCTGGTGTGTTTAGTTCTTGCTGCGTGTAGAGGTCCGTGTGCAACAGCAGGTTTCGTCCGAAGTTTGCTTCGTGAGGACTCACTCCCGTTGCTTCGTGCCTCGCTCCGTTAATCGCTGCTGTGATTGCCGGTAGCTTTTCGTCCCACTCACGATGATCGCCATCTAGTAATGCTCGGATACAGGTAACTACGACGCGGTTCACCCGCTCGGCGTTGTTGACCTGCGGACAGTAGAACGCTGTTTTCATGTGACCAATCCTGTGCTTTGCTAGCCATGATTTGAACACCATCGATTCGAATTGTTTCCCGTTATCGGACAATATCAGCCTTGGACGAGAGAACTTTAGGCAAACTTCTTCTTCCAGAAACTCCACCATCTTCTGGGAATCCGCTGCGCGCATGGGCTTGACGATCACGTACTTGCTGACCCAGTCTACTACCACCAATAGCACTGTGTTTCCTCGCTTGGAACGTGTGAGTGGACCGACAAAGTCCACCGATATCATCTCCCAAGGGGTCTTTGCTGGTTTGGGGTTTCCCATCTGCGGCATCATCTTCCTTCCTGGCGCTTTGCATGCCTTGCAGGTCACACAGCTCCTTACGTAATCGCCAATCTCCTGCTGCATTTGTGGCCAGTAGTAGTGGGCTTGAATTTTGTGCCAAGTCTTGTAGAAACCAAGGTGCGCTGCTGCAGGTTCGTCGTGGTATCTACGGATCAGCTGCAACCTCTCTTCCCTCGGAACGACTTGCTTCCACTTGTGGAATACTGCTCCAACTGCGTCCTTGCAGCGACAGTTCTTGTACAATGTGTCATTTGCAACGCGGAAGTCCGGAAACTGATCGCCCTCTCTCTTCACTTTCTCAACCAGCTTCCTGTACCACAGATCCTGCACCTGGTCTACCACGAATACTGCTTCAGCTACCGTTCGTGAGAGTGCATCCGGAACTACGTTGATCGATCCCTTCCTGTACCGGATCTCGAAGTCGAACGCGTTCAACCGCAACAGCCATCGACTCATCAACGCCGTTGGATTCTTCATTGATTTTAGGTAGCTGAGCGCCGCATGGTCGCAAAAGACGGTGAACCTGATTCCTTCCACATATCCTCTAAACTTCTCGATCGCTCGGATCACCGCGAGACACTCTCGCTCCGTGACCGAATACTTTCTCTCGGACGCTGACAGCTTCTGCGAGAAGTAGCTGATCGGATGTTCTTCGCCGTTGATGTCCTGCGTTAGCACTGCTCCGATCGCTGTGTCGCTGGCATCGCATGCTATAGCGAACGGTCTGCTGTAGTCCGGCATCGCTAGCACCGGTGCCGAGACCAGAGCGGCTTTTAGTTTGAGGAAAGCTTCTTCAGCGATGGGATTCCAACGGAACTTGGTCTTCCCAGACGTCAGACTTGTTAACGGTGATGCTAGCTGTGAAAATCCGGCGATGAATCGGCGGTACCAGTTGCAAACGCCCAGGAATCGTTGCACTTCTTTCCTTGTGGTAGGAGTTGGAAACAAGACTATGGCTTGGATTTTTTCTTCATCCACTCGCCAGCCTTGTTCGTCGATCACGTAGCCCAGATACTTCATGCTCTTTCGGCAGAACTTGGACTTCTCCGACGATATCGTGAGATTTGCTTGTCGCAGCCGGCGTGCCACTTCTTCCAACAAAGCGATGTGCTCTTCGAAGGTTTCCGAACAGATAATGATGTCGTCCAGGTAATGGAATACCAACGGTTCCAAATCGGCGAACAGATGAGTCATGAGTCTCGCTAGGGCTTGGCTCGCTGTGCACAGTCCAAAAGGCACCACTTTGAACTGGAAGTGGCCTCTGGATGGAACTGTGAACGCTGTCAATGTTCTTGAAGCCTGATGAAGTGGCAACTGCCAGAAAGCGTCTTTGAGATCGATCGACGAGATGTATTTGCTGCTTCGAAGATTGTTTGTGATCGCTGCTATCTGCGGGATTGGATATCCCTCGTTCACCATGATGGAGTTGAGGTGACGAGCATCCAAGCAGACGCGATACTGTCCGGTCTTCTTCTTGACTGCAACCAATGGATTGTTCCATGGAGAGAACTGTGCCTCTTCGATGACATCGAGGGCAATCATCCGGTCGATCTCCTTGTTCACCTCCTGCAGCACATACGGTGACATTGGGTAATGCCGTTGCTTGCGAGGTGGTGCGTTACCCACATCGATGCGATGCTCGTACAGCTTCGTACGGCCTAGCTTGCCCTCTGCCGCTTTTGGGAACTTCCGGATCGCTTGTTCCAGTCGCTTCTTCTGTTCGGACGTCAGTTGCTTCATCTCATGATCCTCGACGAGTTCTTCGTCCTGTTTTGCTTCAACTGTGCAACACACAGCCTTTACTCCAAACTTGTCCCAGAAATTCATCCCTAGGATGACGCAGTCCGGGATCGAAGGTACTAATAGTACTGGAAGGACTTCGTTCCGGTTATTGTATACGATGGGAAGATAAACGAAATTGTGTATTTTGTGTTTCGTGCCATCCGCCGTCTTTATTCCGCCACAGACGGTTCCTCTCTGTAGTCCGTATTCCTCTGCCAGACTGACTTTATTTCCTCCTAGCAGAGAGCAGTTCGCTCCACTGTCTAGCAAAGCGGTTAACTCCTTTCCCAGCACAGATATGACGGCGTGTGGTCGATTGTCGCTTCCGGGATTGATGATTAACGAGTTTAGGTTTCGAAATTCTGGAATGTCGGAGGGGTTTCCGATACTGAGCGGAGAGCTGCTCCCCTCTATTGCTGGTTCTCCGCTGGGTAGTTTACCGCACCTGAACGGCACGTGAAGCAGCTGCGCAACGAGTAGCCTTTTCGTCCACACCGGTAGCAGAAAAGGATCGCTTGCGGCTTCGGACAATCCATAAACCTATGGCCTTCTTCGTCGCAGTTCCAGCATACCATCACCATTCGTTGCTGGGTCTCTGCTTCCTGCTGTTCTTCTGATTGGCGTTCTACCAGTCTTGTTGGCTCTTGCTGAAGAGAGTTGCTTCGCTGGTTGTAGTTTTGCGACTCTTCCAGCGAACTTGGCCTCCATTGTCGCGTTTGCCAACTCTGCACCCTTTGCGGCTGCTCTTGCTGCTGCTCTGGCTGGCGTGGCTGATGCGGAACGGCTTGTGACCTTTGCTGTTGTACGGGAAATTGCGTGTCTCTCATCTGTTGTCGCATTACTTGCGGGCTGTCCGCTTCGATTGGTTTGAACCTGTCTGTAAACCTAGGCTGCTTTCCGTTTCTTGGTGTAAAACCTGGTCGCGTAGTTCGCCGCTCTAGGTTCATTTTCAACGCATTGACTTGCTCCGCCAACTCGTCGATGGTGTGCTGCCAATGTTCTTCGTCTTGATCGTCAACTGTCTCGTAATCATGAGCGATATCTTGAACTTCCACCGCATGGACTCTGTTAAAGCGTTGAGGCTGCTGCTGCATTGCAACCACTCTGTTGGACGTCACAGGCGTAGCGAAGTTCGGTTCCAGCAACGCACTGTGCGGAATCGGAATCCTGCGCTGTCTGTTCAGAAGCATTCTCGTCTCGTCGTATCCAGTGCACACCTCGACCATTTCTTCCAATGAGCGTGGCCTTGCTGCTGTTACGATGGCCGCATAGTTCTCGTTCATATTCTTCTTCACCAGGAAGAACTTCTCATCCGCTGGAATCGGTGGATCCACAAAGCGAAAGAGCGCAGAAATGTCGCGATAGTATTTCGCAAACGATTCCTCTCTTCCTTGAAATCTGAAGCTGGCTTCCAATCGCAGAATTTGCGAGTAGCCGCTAGGCAAGAACTCTCTTCGAATCTCTTTCTTGAAGTCGTCCCAGGTACGCAGTAGTTGCTGAGAAGTTGCTCGTGCGTACCAATCAATGGCATCCTCTTGCAGCAGGTGCTTGATGGAGTTAAGAAGTGTAGCATCACTCATGCCTTCCGACCTCGCAAACGTCTCCACCCGATCTAGGAAAACATTGAGTGAAGTGGTGTCTTTCTCGCCCCGGAACTTGAACGGCCAGTTATGCACTGCTTTCTGCATTCTTCTCTCATCTGCTCGCTCTGGTGCTGGTCGTTCTCGCCTGATCAGCCGCTCCAGTTCTTCTCGCATCCTGAAACATTCTTCTCGCATCCGCTCTTCTCTCTCCTGCATCTGCCTGATTCTCACTTCCAGCGCTTCTTGCGATGGGGTTTCTCTTGCCTGTTGATTCCATCCTGCATACTCCCGAGAAAGGTAGGGAGGAGGTGGTGAACTTCTTCGCCGTCTCGTTTCCGTTTGTCGGCAGTCTTCGTGGTCGCCTGCTTGGAACGAGCTAGAGAACAACAGCCCTCTTCCGTGTCCACCCGAAAACGATGGCATCAGAGGTGGCTGCACAGCTGGCGGTGGTGTGGTTTCTTGAATGGAGTTGCAGCCCACAGGGATTGTGGCATCTACTACTCCTCCAACAGCTCCTTCCGATTCGTTGTTGCTCCTCCTCCTCACAGCGCCAGTTGATGTTGTATCTCTGACTTCACTTTCCCCCATTTGTGCACCATTAACTACACTTGTTCCGTTCACTTTGTTTAACAACACGTTGACATGCATGGATAACATTGCGTGTGTTTCCTGCAGCTCGACCGAAGGGCGGATTAATTGCAAACGGTCGCGATAATGATTGAGACGTGTTCGAATTTTGTTTAAAGCTGCACTATCGTTAGTGCGAATTGCCGCTTCAGTGCTGATGTGCAACTGCTGTATTTGAGTTTCACAGTGCTCAATGTTTGACTGTGAACTCATTACATGGCATGAGCTAGTGGGCTGGTTGTCTCGCAAGGACTCCTCTTGCATGAGTGCCTTGAGACGTAAGACCTTGCCTCTATGGGTGGTAGGTCCTAAATTTACTACATGACGTAGGGCCAACTCATACGTGACCTCTTCGTCCGTCAAATGTGTGTAATCCATTTCTTATTTCTATGCGTAAGGGTTAAAATTTTTTGTTGATTATTATAGACCGAATAATCAAACGCACAAAACCAAATGTCTGAATCACAAACCAAAAAAATTGCTAACGGTAGCTAATGTATTGTGGATTTTCAGTTGGGCGCCAATGTTGCGAGTGTCTGTCGAGGGGGGAATAGAAACCTCGATCAGCCCCGGAAAGCTCTTAAGGGAATGCGCACAAATAACTGAATTCCAACACAAAACTGATCATAATTACAAGTTTTTTTATTTACAGACCATCATTTTCCTTTTCCTGATCCTTTCCTCCTATCTTCTGACTCCTAGCCTCTCCTTTAACCTTTACTTTGCTTAAAAACTAGATTTGCTCTACTCACTGCACTTTCGGGCGCGCCCTGCTTACCGCCGCTACCCCGTTGACGCTCTGCAGCCCCATCATTCCGCCTTTCTGGCCGATGCTCACACCGACTTGATCTTGCTGCTGAACTGACGACACCCGCGAGACCGCGTGCAGTTCTCTGACGCTGCTCTGCCTAGCGGATAGTTTCGTCCCTCCGGATAATCGCTTCTTTCCTGCACCAGCCGAGAGCCGCCAATCGCTCCGAATCCGTCTATTCGGTGATCATATGACGCACGCCGCCGGGTGCCTTCCCTAATGTTGGCGAGATTAGATCCGCGGTTGACTTGAACCGGATTGAGGGGGGTTGAAGACCACACTGACTCGCTGCCACCGCCTTGCCAATGACCTCTCGAACTGACTGCAATAAACGAAAAAAGAAAGCCCTAACGCACGAGGCCGATTAGCTTCTGGTGGTGGGCCTAACTTTTGGGCTTTGGCTTACTTCCTATGGAAGGCTTTCTTTGTCCCGGGGATGTATGACTATCGGTTGACCTTCGGGAATGGTGCAATCAGGGTTACAGTAGTCCGGCGTGGTGGAAACTGCGCAATTAAACAGAAACGGCGTTTGAACTTGCTTATCCAAAACGGGTGGTAAAAGGCCTTACCGATGCACCAACTGGTTGGGTTCCCACGCACCGGTTCCGACCGTCGCGCTGTTTCTCGACTTCGAGGGCTGATCGTATGGGTTTTTTGCGTTTTTACCCTGGGCAACGTGGTTTCTGCAAACCGAAATGCAAAATGGTGGTCCGTGTGTCCCTCTGTGCGCTCTATTTCCTGTTCGAATGAATCCAGAAATCAGCGTTTTGAGCCAAATGGAATTAGGGTTGTCTTACCCTTGGCTGGAATCAAATGGTGGGCCTCCTGCCTGGCACTAATTTCACTCGAGGAACCACACGCGGTTATCCTACCAAACTTCACAAGATGGACGGCTAAGTTTTTCGTTTCAACGAAGACCGGACTCTTTCGATTTGCGTGCACTGTCGTTTCGGCGGGCTGACACTAACTGAGTGAGCTGGCCTCGAATTCGCAATCGTCTCCCCCGTCGTGGCGTGTGTGACGGTTGTGTGCGTAAAAGAGCGCAGAGAGCGATCTCTCTTCTCCAGCTTGACGGTGTGGTGGTGGCAGTCTTGTGAGGATGTTGTTTTCTGGTGCACGTTCTCGATGCTATGCAGAGGGTGGTCTTATGGTGTGCAGGTATGTGAAATTGTGTGAGCGTCACCGATCGGTCGTTCTTCTCGGTTGACGGATGGAACGCAAACGTGTGCAGGGGCTCTCAATTTGTGGTTTGCGGAGCAGTGCATTTTATTCTGAATGTTAACGGCTTACAATATTTACGTGATGTCTGACTTTAATTTACGTATCTAATACAACTCATACTTAAACGTAACAAGTTTTGCTATGCATTTTCCGATACGCCCTTCTCAAAAATAAGGCGAGGTTCAAAATGGCGGTCTGAAGGTGCAAAATGGCATTTTTGGTCATAAAGAATCTGTATGCAAATTTTCAGGCGATTCAAAAAATACAAAAATTAAATTAAAAAAAAATTCGTCATGTTCGGTGGAATTGCTCCTATATAACGTAAATGGAATTCACGTAAATAGAAGTTACGTAAATGGGGGTTTCAATCCACTAAATGTGAAACTTTGTGTTACTCAATGCAAACACTGAAAAAGTGCACGGTTTATATGGAATATTTAATAATTATTTATATCCTTAGTAATTCATGGAATTTCAAATAGTTAAACCCAAACCGCTGGTTTTGTGCTACAAAATCATTTCACCTTAAAAAACCCCTTTTTGAAATACTTTCTAATGTTCGATTCATTTCGTCTCATATCATATCTTAAATATTCCTTTTCACGTCCTGTCTTGTATATTACAGCTATTGCAATAAGATCAGAAAAAGATACACCTACTACAACAACAACGCAACCAACCAGCACAACGACTATTCATTCACACCCACCACTGGAGTCGCAACCTATCCGCGTCACACCTTCAGAGCACGACAAAATCGTACGCGTTGAGTACAATTCCACTATTTCACTTGTGTGCAATCATGGCTCCGAAGGCACTAATGGTGAACTGCGGAGATCCACCCGTTGGTTTCGCGAGACCAAGCATCTCCATGAAATCGATCTATCCAGTGAAATTGGCTTTACCGAGTCGGGTGTACACGATAACTTAACACTGCGGCAGGTGGAGGCCAGCCATTCAGGAAGATATTATTGTAGATCGGAGTCTTCGTCAGCTAACGTGACCGACCGAAGGATCGTTTCCGTTTTGGGAGCAGTGCCACGGTTCGATCCGGTTGCTGGTAGTCCTGCCTACATGAAGTATGAAGTTTTCCTGAATCAGCAATACTTTAGCTTGCAGGTGACGTTTAAGGCGGATCGTGAAGAGGGTGTTCTGTTCTACCGAAGTGATGAATTGGATCACCAGATAATGATGTTGGCGCTAGTGAATGGAACGATGGATTTGGGCTTACTGACAGAGAGCAAAGTAATTCGAAAGATTGATTCTAAAATGCATAGGATAAGTATAGACCAATGGCATACAGTCAATGTCAAGTGTTATCTGGGTCGGTGTTATTTCGCACTGGATGGCAAAATGCTAGCACTATTCTACGAGAACTTGTTTGTAACAAATAGCAGGAGTGAATGTATCTACCTCGGTGGCATTCCAGGACGTAACGAGAGCGGGTTTACCGGGTGTATCAGCCAAATGGTTTTGAACGATTATCCGATAAATCTCCGGAAAGAAGCTGTCCGTTCAGAACGGGTTTCAAAGTGTAATCACTGTACGGTGAACACCTGCCAGAATGGAGGCGTTTGCGTGGAAACGATGGACAGAGATGCGTTCCGCTGTTTGTGTCCTGATGGTTTCACGGGACGGTACTGTTCCAATAGCGGAGAACGATGCCTTGCAATGTCCTGCGTGGAATCATTGTGTAAAGATTTTGAAAATGGCTTCCGATGTGCTTGTTCACCAACCAGAACTGGAAGACGTTGCGAAGAGATGAACAACCTCAATGGGCGGGCGATATCCTTCCGATCATTTGGATATGCGAAATACTCGTAAGTATATTATCTTAAAAGAATATAAAAACTTTACCATATTCCATTGTTGAAGCAAGGAGCATTGCAATACCAATATGTAAAGTAAAATTCGAAGCCGTGATTGGTCTTTCTTGACTATACACATGTTACCAAAAATGCTGAGGACGGTGAAGTTCGAAAGAACCGTCATTCAAATGATAAAGAGTGCATATTAAACATCCAGTTCATTCACCAATCAGAAATGTATAAAAGGTTATGACTGTTATGTGTGCTAAAAACTTTTCGAGGAACTGGGCTATCCGTGGAAACAGGATGTTCGGGGAACTGACATTCGAGGAACGGACGATCAGGGCAAAGTGGCACAACTAACAGCACTAACATTAAGTTCTTAAATAAATCAATAGAAAATATAAATATGAAAATTTCATTCGTCCAAATATGCTCTACATACAATTTTGTTTATCACATATTTCAGGATCGATCTCAAGAGAAACTTCAACATGCAGTTAACATTTTTACCGAGAAACGTTACCACCGGATTGGTGGCAGAGCTGCGAGCAGATATCCGTGGAACTGGAAACTTCGCGGCACTAATCCTGGACAAAGGAGCAATGGAGCTGCGTTTTACCCTTGGTCTCGATGTCACCGTATTCACAATCAGATCATCCGTATCGATAAGCCCTAAATTATGGTACACCGTTAAGGCAGGTTACCAAGATAAGCTCGTTTATTTGACAGTCAACGACGAAACGGATCAGTCAAAAAGCGTTCCCGATAACTTTTTCAAACAGAAAAATGATCACAAATTATATCTTGGTGGGGTAGATGACTGCCTGGTATGGAATCAGTGTTCAGAAAGCTCTTCTGACTTCGATGGTTGCATAAAAGAGGTACTAAAACATCCTTGCATTCCTATCAGTAACAGCATTAACAATCACTTCTCGTTTCAGGTCACTGTGTCCGGCCATGCAATTGATCTGGCGAGAAGTTTTATCGACGCCAGGAATGTAGAAAACTGTCGAATAAATGAACCATAACTCTAAGTGCACGGCTTTCCACTTGCAGCAATCAGAACTGGAAAGAAAAGTTTTCCCCCGGTAATTACTCTGCTAACGACTTGCTATAACCTCGTCTACGACATTTTGCCTTTTTCAAACTATCATTTGTGGCAATAAAAATTAAACTGTAATTAAGCCCGTTACATTGGTCTTTGGGTCCCTTGTTGGCCTGGAGAGGCAAGGCTTCGTCATGCCGATCCGAAGATGGTGGATTCGAACCTTTCAGGTAGAAGATTTTTTCTAGTCTTACTTTTCTTAAAAACTTGTAATGAACCTCTAATGGTAGGTAAAAAAAAAAAATTGAAGCCTGAACATAAGTTGGGAAGACATGGCAAATTCCAGTGGGAATGAATAGCCACACATAAAAAGACTCAATATCACAACGCTTGCTCCAAGGTAGTTCGTTTGAAGTAGTTTTTCTACGGAGAGTCAACAAACAAAAAACTGGTCGATCAAAGCTTGTAGACGGTGGCAGTCTTCTACCGATCGGATCACCAAATAAATTTTTAGGTCGTCGTCATAAATAATAACGCAATTCATACCTAATTTTGCGGCAACATCATTGAAAAAAAGAGTAGGGTAGATGTACCAATAGTGGAGGTACTAAGCACGATTGAACTTCATTTTACCGCCTAAATTCAAGAAGCGCAATGAATGTAAATGGTAATATTGTAACGGGAAGTAACGACCATTGACTTAATGAGCAAAATGATTCCATCGCAGTAATCCACGGCATGTCAGTGAAAAATAATACCTCCACTATTGGTACAGGGTTCCTTTAGTTGCGGTATATTTTTAATTTGTGTTCCTATAGTTGCGGTATCCGTGGTTTTCTTATGGGATCCTCCACTATAGGAACACTTTACCACAACTATTGGTACAAGCAAGAACAGTTTTAGCAGTTTTTGTGATATTTCATCAGTTTTAAAGCAATTTGAACGCTCTTTTCAACTATTCCGTGTATCAACAAGCCAATACGTCGATTGGCAGTGTCAGTTCTGTGGATAACGTAATAAAATCAGTGAAAACGGCACTACCGCAACTATAGGAACACCCACAACTAAGGGAACACTTACCCTAATCAATAATGGGCCTAAGTTGCTTCCTCGTATACGTATAAGTATACGAAATGCTCGAATCGATTTTGAGAAAGCTTGCGCAAAAGGATCTTGTGGTCAATTCTATCAAAATCCGCTTTCAGATCGGTGTAGATGACATCGACTTGTGCTTTATCCTCCATAGCAGTTACACAAATATTGGTAAAGCTTAGCAAGGATTGTCCGGCATTTCCCCGAAGGATTTCTTCCGGAAGGATTTTCTCCCGAAAACCAATTCTCCGAACGAACTGTTTCCCCGAATGTATTATTTTACCGAAAGATTTTTCCAAAGACATTTTTCATTTCTTTTTTAAATCATCGGTGTAATAAATTATATTCAACAAGTTTGATAATAGCTTCAAACGAAAGATTCTCTTATAAATTATTTGAATCGAAAAACAGAAGATGAGATACTTGGATTCGAAATCGATGAGTTATTATCGGTAGGTCTGCTTTCAAAAACATGTTAAAAAATAAGTCCAGTATTAACATTTT
Organism: Aedes aegypti; assembly: GCF_002204515.2. NCBI lineage: Eukaryota > Metazoa > Arthropoda > Insecta > Diptera > Culicidae > Aedes > Aedes aegypti. Next base: position 90,142,375 of record NC_035108.1, on the reverse strand, counting down.
ATTTTGCAAACAATCGGTCTAAAAATGCAAAAGTAGTAGAAGGAGGGTTTCGAAAGAATATTCACGATATGAACAAATCTGATGCTTAATGTCGTTTGTCTGAACATAATTCATCTGACTGAAAGGGCAACGACAGAATTAGGAAAGAATGTTTGACTGGTTGAAAACAGTTAACAGGATTCAAAGACGTGACCCAAATAATCCAAATCTTCACTGCATGAGAACTTAGAAAGAATAAATGAGTCAATGGGGGCTGTTTGGGCACGTCAGGAGTTAATCATCAATGTTAGCTTCCTTTTCCCGATCAGCCTAGATAGCCGTGTAGTGTCGGTAGCGGTTGTTTCAATTGGCTAAGAATTAACACTACGGACTGCCTGTTCCGGTGGTAAAAATCCACCTAACAGGTGACCCCTAATTCATGCGGCTTTAAGCTTACCGTGCCTAAGAATAAATGGTTAGGGGGGTCTAAATAAAACCTAACCGCAAACGGAGCCTGTGGAGTACCTGGGCGCCCTCCACAGTATTATGCCCTTCCTGAAGCTACCCGGAGCAATGGTGTAGGTGACCTTGTGTTTCTCCGAGATAATCGGCTGCCCTTCTTCAGTCTCAAGCCTGAGGCTAAATAAGTGTGGGATTATTGATACGTTGTAATTTAGTTAAAATTTTCATCTCGATGGTTTCGCATTATGCGTATTACACAGTGTAGTCTGTGCTTTTCGCCTTTGGCGACTTTTAAGAGATACCGATCTGGGTTTTTCGCTGCTGGTCTTTTTCGTTCTGAGATTGCGAAAAGCTTAATCCTGCCTATTTTGGGTAGTGGCTACGGTTAGGATAGCTTAGTTAGACCAATCTTCAGCATAAAATATCAGCAACGATCAATCTATGTAGACTCATGCAAATGGTACAGTTCAAATGGCGCAAAACCCATACTTTTGTGTACTTTTATCTAGGTAACCTTGTGGACCCAGTTTTTGTTAACAACCAGAGATGTATATGCTGTCACAATTGATATTTCTGTTGGTGACCTCTATAGGAAATACGTCTTTCGTCGTGTGGTGTATTTACCACATGATGAACCATCCTCAATGGATGATTTCAAACGAGTTGTCGTTCACTGCCCATGAAAAGGCCTTCTGCTGATTTGTGGGTAGTGATGCTGATACTCATCACTTCATCTGGATCAGCTCAGATATCAATTTGAGAAGCTCCAGTCTGATGGAATGCTTAAGTAGTTCAAATCTTGGATTACTTATTTTAGGGAATCGCCCAACCTTCATGGTGTCTGCTAGAGAAGAAGTGTTAGACATAATGCTCTGCTTGAACAGAATCAGTCACGAGTTGACGAATTGGCATGTATCAGATGATGAATCATTGTCTGATCATCGCTACATCTCTATATGAACATATACTCCACAAACTGGGAATTGGTTGTGACCAATTTCTATGAATTCTCTCCGTCCATTGGAAATCCTAGTGATTTGAATGTTTCCACTTCCGGTGAATTGGGACACAATTGTCCTAGCTTCGAGTGAATTCCACAATTGCTTGTCACTTTGTTCCTCACAACTCCCTTCGCGGGACGAGTTCTCGTCTGGCTATTTGTAAAGGAATATGTCAGATAGTCAGGCTGCTTTTAAAAGTTCTTGCTTAGGCCAACTCAAGGTCTAAGTTTGTTATCGCACGTCGAACTCAATTTGAGGAACTGAATTCAGTGAACTCTGTATAACTTATATGGGTCCTTGCTATTCTTCCATTGCTGGGAATGAATTGGCTTATGAATTAGCTCGCAATGGAGCATCGCATGACTTCATTGGCCCTCAGGCAGCTATTCCAATTTAGAAGTGCTGGGTGAAGCTTCAGAAATTCTTGGGCGGCAATTCAGCACCAGCAATATTGGAATAATTTTGAGTCATGTCCCTAAAAAAATTGTACATTACTGAGCCATCCCAAAGGTGGCTAAGTATTTAACAAATCTGTCAAAGCAGAATTGCAGTCTCTTGGTAACAACCTTGACTGGTCACTGCCGACTCAACTATCACATGGCAAATATTCAGTGTGTTGATACATTTGTGTGTGATAGTTGTGATTCCGATTATGGAACTTCTTCTCACCTGATATGTAACTATCCAATCTTCGCGTGATTGCGATTCCAATTACTTGATTAACACTTATTAAGTGAAACTGATTTCAGAAACCTGAATCTTCAGGACATTCTGTTATTCTTAACCCGCTGTGGTAATGAGCTATAGGCTCTCTTTACACTCATGCGTTTTGCAGTGTCCTTTTTAGGGCGCTGTTCGAACCCATTGTGGTATGGAGCTACATGCTCTCAATTCGCTTATGCGATTTTCCCTCTTCAAGGGACCCCACTCCTATTTCCTCCCATCTTTCCCTTCCCTTTCCTCTCCCATCGGGTAGATGATGAAATAGGCTCAAATATGGCGATGGCACAAATCTCCCAAATGGCGGGGAACGTGCCTCTGGAGCCGGCCTTCTGATCTGATACCTGATACTTGGATTCGAAATCGATGAGTTATTATCGGTAGGTCTGCTTTCAAAAACATGTTAAAAAATAAGTCCAGTATTAACACTTTATTTTGCAAACAATCGGTCTAAAAATGCAAAAGTAGTAGAAGGAGGGTTTCGAAAGAATATTCACGATATGAACAAATCTGATGCTTAATGTCGTTTGTCTGAACATAATTCATCTGACTGAACGGGCAACGACAGAATTAGGAAATAATGTTTGACTGGTTGAAAACAGTTAACAGGATTCAAAGACGTGACCCAAATAATCCCAATCTTCACTGCATGAGAACTAAGAAAGAATAAATGAGTCAATAAATTGATAAATTGAAGCATTTGACAGTTCAGCACAGCGCACAGGTCGGACAAAACCTCAAATGCGTCCCAAATCGCTTGATAATGGTTTTTTTTAATAACTATCTTGGATACCTGATATCATTCCGTTGGAAATAACTGCTAAATTGAAAATTCGATTTTTTAGTGAAATATGTGCAAATTAAGTATTGTCATCCTATCGAATAAAAAGGCTGTTATTACCAAAAAAAAAAATGGTTGTAATGCAGAAAATTGTGTATAAACCTTAGCTAGAGATACATATTTAAGTTCCTTTTCAGTAAATTTCAGTAAATTTTCAAACGAGTTATGACACATTATACAGATTTGAATGATGAAATAGATAAATTATAATGAAAAATTAAAACGGAAATTTCACCTCTAGGGGCAAGACAAATTAGTGCAGGTTAGAGAGTATGGATGATTTGCTGCTTCATAGTAAGTGATTCATTTTAACGAAACACTTCACATAAAACGGACGAAGGTTTGAAGATTTATCTAAATTTTAGAGAAGGATATCAAAAAATATTTTTGCTACAAATAATAACTTAATGTGCCAAATTTATTTTATTATTGCCATATCAAAGGCATAAGGTTTTCAAATGAAGCCTATTGAGCTTAAATCGGTTATGGAATCGTTGAGATACAGCTCTTTGAAGTTTGCTAGGTGAACCTTAGTTGATGAATTTTCAGCAGTCCAATTTAGCTAACTTTCCTGCACTTACGATGCTGCAAAAAATCGAAAACAAAACGGATTAATCTTGAATTTTGAGGAATCGTTACCCAATTACATAGAAGTGTATAGAAAATATTAACAAGCGATTTTGAGAACATGAATTTTTGAGGTTTTGTCCGGCCATGCACCACTACTGTGCAGCGTGTCCAGGCTACCATTCGATCATTACTACCGCGTTAGTGTTTCGTAAAACATAAGCAGGTGGTATTTTTTTACCTACAATGATAACGTAAAAAGGCTTATTTTCAATTGTCTAAATATCCCTTCTTACAGTGTTGTTTTATTCTTCTATATAAAAGAAGCGCATGTCAATTTTCATACAACACGCTCAACTTTGTCGTGCTCTAGTTTTGTATCCTTTCAAGCAACCAAGTTGAAATTTTCTCTTTGCTAACACAAAATTTCATAATTTTCTAAGCCCTGCAAGTGAGATACTAGGTGAAATTGTTCGAAACAATAGCAGTATTAAAAATTGGTGTTTCTGCTTGACATTAAATTTTTAAATTCTTCATCACTTACCATTTGAACAATGTCCACCTTCTTATCAAACGTACACCTAAAACCGAAAATATTTGTAGAAGAAAAATTTTGAAATGAAAAAAACACACAGTGTCTCATTTTCCGGCAGGGACTCAGAAAAAAATCAATTTTTGTAGTTCTGTGAAGAAAATTTCAGCTCGATTGCTTGTCAAAGTTGAGTACGAAAATCGACATCGACAATATTCAATACAGCAATGTAGATTGTTCTTCATTATATTACTGGTCTAATAATCATAGGCATCAAAATAGATGATAATTTCAAAGTTGGTCCAGCCTTCTTATCACCGTAGACAGTTCTTTGAAACTTTGCTTTGTTAATATTGTTCTACTTGCAACTGCTACTGATTTCATCGGAAATTTGCCTTCGTTTATTAAAAAACTGTTCTTTATAGATAAATGTATACATAAAAATTAACAGAGCTACTGAAACTATAATAAGATTTTTTCAAGTAATAATATGTTCTTACTTGAAATGTCATTGTAAGAACGAACACTACAGATTCTACTGTTTTAATCCAACATTTCCAATGCTTTGGATCTGCTCTTTATTCAGTTTTTTGATAGGCTTTTTTTATTAGTGATTATTATCATTCTCAGTATTCATTACCTCATGCTCTCTGTATTTGACGTTTCCGACTAGATGACAAATTTAGGAACATTTCAAAAAAATTGTTTCTATCCTAGAAATAAAAAGAATTTTATCTGGAAAATGCCAGAAAGTTAATGTAGAAGCATGTTGTCTTTTGAAAGTGTCTAGAAAGAAGAATCGAGGTTGAGTTATGTAGAACAAGACATAATAGATTCTATGGATCAATGATATCAGTGTAGCTACTGTCACTAAGTATAATGAAATTACGTTTAACCTAGTCGACATATAACATGATGACGTTTAGCCGAAAAAGGCATCTTTGCGTAATAATGCGAAACCATGTGAAAGAACAGCCTATTATTAAGAGAAGGGAAATTTCAAATTGAAATTTTTTCAGCTAAGTGCCACTAAATATTGGAACAGTATACATACAAAGAACAGCCTTTTATTCTAAGAAGGCCAAACTAAGCCGAATGTTCAGCCAAATGTCCATAAGCCAAATATCTATTCTCCAAAGATACCGCTTCCAATGAAACTGCCTATCATGTGCTCGTTTTTTCATCAGGCTATCACAAAAAAAAAAATCAAAGTTGTTTTGAGTCAAGTGCACGTGATAAATTATTTTGAACATCTGTTACTCTAAACACATGGATTTTATAACAAATTAATCAGTTGTCAGCAAGCACGTTAAATACTTTTTGGCAGCAGGATTATGAATATCTTTTAGTATGTCAATTACATTACGATTTTTTCGTGGAAATGGTACATTTGGGAAAATAGTTTTCAGTGAAATAGTCGGGAAACGTCATTCGAGGAAATTGCATTCGGAGAAATGGTTTTCGGGAAAATGTCGGACAATCCTTTGCAAGTTCGTAGTGACTGAAAAACCAGGCATAAACTAATGTTGATCGACGGAAATGTACTGCTTCGACTGGCTAAGAATTACTTCGCTGACAATGATTTCGAATAACTTCGAGGCAGCTGACAAGTTTGTGATTCCTCTGTAGTTCCTAACATTTCTCCTATCGCATTTTCTAAACACAGGGAAAATATAAGATTTCTCCCAAGTCTCGAGGAATACGCTGTTATCAAGGGACCGTGTGAAGAAAGTAGAAAACGGCTCAGCAAGGACAGTAGCACAACGACAGAACAATATAGATGGGATGCCATCGGGTCCTGGAGACAGCAAACTTTTTAGCTTCTTTGCAGCAGCGATGACCATAGCAGGAGTTACGGTAAATGTTGTCAGATTAATAAAATCCGGCGGCAGATCCAATTTGGCAGAGTCAGCATCAGTATCCAAAGCAGATGCGTTGTCGAACACGGAAGCAAAAAAAAATGGCGAATAATTCGCAACTTTCAGCTGATTAAGGCTGTGAACCGTTTCACCAGTTTGTTTAACTATTAGTTGAAATTTTATATTTTGATAGTCAGTTTCCCCTCAAATTGTTACATAAATTGAACATCGCATAGTATTTTGCTTATAACATGTTCAAAAAGTCCATTCCGTCGATCAAAGCAGCACTAGCAGGAGTTACAGAAGTATTGCCAGCTAGTTGTACGTCACCGTTCGAGTTGAGTGACCACTGGAGACGAGGTTGATTGTAATCACCGCATATCAACACCTGATAATCATTTGACGCGTAATAGGCTGATGTGCTATCGTATTAAGCATTGATCAGTGAGAACTGCAATTTTCCCAGTATTGCAGTGATGCTGATGATGCTGATACAAACCGATGCCAAACAATTCTTTCTCAAAACGGCTTTAGCATTGTACAATAAGATTCTGATAAATGTTGATCGTCGTTTTGGAAATAATGCATAGAAAATGCATCTTGCCATATTATCAATCCGTCGTATCGTTTTCAATTCTGTCGCAATCAGTTTCCAGATTCGTCTCACAACTTACGGCTGATATATTGAGTGATCAAAACACAACATATCAACGCTATAATAAAATGTTTTACTAGAATATATATACGGGCATCTCCCTCCATTCCTTCAGCATGATGGAGTATACTAATTTCCTTTAAAATTCATTGATCGTCATCAAAATTCAACCCAAACATATGAATACAATTCCTTTTGACCATACAATTATGGCATTTGCTCACAGTGCAGTGAAAACAACACAATCAAAGCAACCGTATTTTTACGTCGACCATCGCGCACACATTGATGCGCACAAACTTTTTTATAACCGATACGAAGGATTGAACTTTGTTTACATTCTCAATTTTCCGTGGTCGGTGAGGAAATTTCATAAAATTTCGTGAATTATAGAACTTTTACGGCGTGTGATTGGAATGAAACCCTTCAGTGAAAAAGTACGAAGGTTTTCCATAGTGAAAATAAATACCTAGTGAAGTATGTCACACAGGGGGGCGGGAAGAAACTTGTATCATGAAGTGGTGTGACTGTTGTCGATCGTTAAGAATTTCTCTCAAATCATGTTCGTTCGTGGGATTTTAGTGAAAAAGTGCAAAGTGGATAATTGAACTGAAGTTATTTATCGAAATACAGTACTGCCCATAACTGCATATTTGTAACATTCGACAAAAGTAGGCATTGAGTAAATGGAATACCAAGCGTGCATTTTATAGCAGTATGGAAGGAAACTAAAATTTCTAAAAATTACCAGGAACTCAAAAATGCTTATTTGAGGCTGATATTTTTTACAACTCATATCGCATACTAGGTGAATTGTCAGAAAATATTTCTGATAGAAATTTCATAGCTATCACAATACGAGACTCATTAATAATCTCAATGTGACTGTTATGCGGTTATAATTACCAATGTGTCAAAACAACTTGGTATTTTTTTCGAGTTTTCTAGAACAATCTCACAGATTTCAGTAAGTTGATCAAAAGTATTTATCATTTGTTGACTCTCCATGGTATTAACTCCTTTTTTCAAAAATGTCGAATGTGACTGTTTTGCAGTTATGGGCAGAGTAGTTTTATTGCTTTTCTGGTGTACAAGTGTACAAACCATGACAGCTTTCACAAAAATACACTTGGATAATGAATCTATGTTGCAGGTAAGTTGGAATATTCGCCGTAGTGAAACATTTAAAGTTTGATACGACGAAACCCTAGGTGCTGTCTTTATTCACTAATTCTACATATTTTCTATACGTGTTAGGATTCCAATGAAATATTTAGGGAACATTTTTGGCATATATATATATATATATATATATATATATATATATATATATATATATATATATATATATATATATATATATATATATATATATATATATATATATATATATATATATATATATATATATATATATATAAGTGAAGAAGGGTGTCACCCAGACTAAGTTTAAAAAAAAGAACTTATTCGATCTACTGCCTAAAACGAACTGAACCTTTATTCAATTATTAATTACGATCAAACCTCACTACCTACTGCAATGCTTATGCTGTTGCTGTGGAAGAACTGCTGATGCCGCGGGTCCAAAGGGCTGTGGCTTCGTTTAGTGGTCTCGTTCGGTGGTTGTCCACGTAAATGCTACCTATGTTGTCAGGTGATGAAATGCTGATGCTAGACTACTGTTTCCGTTCTACTAGCTGGGCTATCGTCGTCGGTGTGGTGGACGTCGTCGTTGTTGTTGTTGTTGCCGGGAATGATGAAAATGATGATACACCAATAAAGCGATTGGTGTATGGATGATTGTTGAGGATCGGTAAGGGTTCGATCTTAACTTATATATATATATATATATATTTTTTTTTTTTGACAGAAAAACTCTGCAAAAAAACGTATCACACCATTGAATTAAATTCCCTGTCAGATCGTCAAAAGAAATCCAACAAACATCAGAAGCCATTGGCTTATTGAATGAAGAAGTACTCTCCCACGTCCGAGTGGCAATCAAACTCATCGAAGCATAATTGAGTATCCCAGGGGTAAGTGTGAACGAAACGATTTTCACGGACTCTTTCGGATGCTATTCATGCGAAGTCCATCGAGTGATTTCAATGAACCTCGTTGAAAAAAAATCCAATAAAAAAAGGGATCGAATTTCGTACACCCGCCAGCCCCCAGACAACGCAAGCCACAATCATGTTCTCATATGGCACAGGAAACAAGTTCAACCTCACGGATAAATTAGAGTAAAATGTGTTTTAGAATGCATGTAGAATTCGTAGCGTATTTTTTTGACAAAACATTTTAAGACGCTTCATCGACGACTTGATGGCTAGTCTCTGTAAATTCCTTTCATAATATCAGTCGAGTCATTAGATTTTTCGCAATAACATTAAAAGCATACGGATAAAACTGATTTTCGAATTGATTCTTAAAATTTGAACACTGCCCGAATTATATATTATTAGGATCAGGTATGAGTTCATAACACCTTTGAGCCAATTAATGAAATAGGAAATCTTTCCTAGTGACAGGAAAAACTGATTACCAAAAAAGTTTTAGCAAAAAATTTCACCTTAATTCACTTTAAAATTTCCTTTTTGTTTAGGATTTCTTTTGAGCTAGTGAAGTATCTTGAAGAACGTGTTTAGCATTTAATTCAAAATTTCCACAGGGATACCTACAAGAATCCTAAGTGGGATTGAATCAAAATTCTCATTCGTTTTTTTTATTGCAAAGGGATGGGCTATTTTATTTTCAAATATGATAGAATTTTTTCTTACTGTTTAAAAAATCTTTTTTTGAAATTTTCACAGAGTTCTGACAAAAATTCACCTGAAATTTAATACGATAATATTTTCACCTACTATAAAATCCTTTTAAAGATTGTCTTTAAAAATCCCTAAAATACTTAAAAGTATCTTAAATACTTGAAATCATGTTAAGAACTACGTCAGAATGATTTCAGTAGTTTCACCCGAAAACGAAAGATCTACAATCATCTCAATGATAATCTAACGGATATATGATTGAGATCACTTTGAAATGCAATGACAGAATCGAAACAAATGCTGCTAAATACCGTATTTGTTTTTGCAACTTCCACAAACTGTTAGCCAACATTCCACACCGGTCTAAGCGCAATCACATTCCCCAAATGAACTCCCTTAATAGACCGTGCGGTTTCCGAAAGACGAAGACAACGGCTCTTAATCATGCCAGTGTGCAAGTTTATTTATACACGATGAAAATTATTGCCCCAAGACCGGAGAAATTTGTTTAGCTTGATTCCGAGTGAAAGCAGACTGTGTATAATAGGTATGCGGGATTGTTTTCGTGAAAACGATCCATGGCAGCTGCTGTACCAGAAAGACCCCACCGCCAGTCGAGGGCTATCTTCGGAGCTATTTGTTTTGGTACTTACCTAGCACCACTTCCATTACAAATAGTGTACTGTCCCGTTCGAGTGGGAGCTTTTCGGTGTGGACGTTTAGCAAACCGAGAGCGATGATATCTTCGGCCTGGGGCACTATAAATCATTCGGCATTGAATATCTACTGTGAGACTGGAGGTGATGGGTCTGTTTTTCTGGGACAAACAACTAGCGGAAGGGTCGTCGCTGAGTCGGACGTCACCAAGCCCACAATCACAATGGTCCGAATTGATTATTTTGTAGGAGCAAACTTTTTTCTCTATTCTCGTTGTTTTCAAACATGTGACGTCATCAAAGAAGTTGTTCGTAATTGAGTTTTGCGAATCTTTGGCGAACTTTTGAAAATTTTTGCCTAATATACTTTTTATTTAACTCATCAATTGAGCCAATTCTTAAAGTTCAAAGTTAAGGAGATAGACCCAAAAAAATCTACCCAATAAGAAAGTACTAGAATTTATCCAAAGCAACAACTATGCTTAAGCCAGGACGCCAACAAGTTTGAAGTTGTGTGGATTACAGATGAATTTCTATGATACTAACATTCCATGATACATGATATTATGATTCTAACATACTTATAGTTTGCAGTTAATTTTGTTCTCCAATCTAAAATTGACGTTCTGGAAGTTTTGCAGCACATTTGCCTCAATTATGGCTTTTCAAATGATTTCAAAAATTATCGTACTAACTCCTCTGAGTCATAGGCATTTCAATACTTCATAGTTTTGCATTTATGTTTGTATTTGAAAATAATTTAACAAAACTATTCTGATGACCACATTGACGTAAAACCGAATTAAAAAAAAAAAAGTTAAACCTTGAGCACTGAGTTTTTGAACCGTAAACTTAAACTTTCACAATAGATGTATTAGAGTTGGATCAAAAATATCCTAACCAAAATTTGTCATAAAATGTTTTGAATTTGCTTCTTTAGAATCTTTCCAAACATTATATGAATTTCTTATATTACGGTATTATGATAACACTTTCGATAAAATAGCACAATTATATTTGATTGAGTGCTCTTAAGGATATTTCTCAATTCAATACCCTGATAGCTATTTGCTTCCTCTTCCAAGAACCCTTCTACTTAGAAGAAGCAGAACAAATAAGGGTATTGAATTGAGAAATATCCTCATAAAATAAAATTATGCCATTTAAACCCGAGCAAAAGCGAAATTCTGACCATCAAATCGAGATATTGTTTTGATTGACATAAGAGATAAAAGATCTGATGATAATATCAAAATTTTATTCCTGGAACTTTTGATCCATAGCAAAATTTGATGTTTGCAGATCAAATGAATAGCTCGCTGATATTGGTTAGATCTTACAAAAGCTAAATATGATATGCTAATGCTATTTCAGGAGTAAATTTTAGATATCATTTTCAGATCTTTTATCTCTTATATCTATCAAGTTAATATAACTTTTAGATGTCCATATCAAAATTTGCTATTACTAAGCATTTTTCACCTGCCCGGGAATTGCTTTGCAAATAATTCCATGAGCAATGTTTTGCACTAAAGTCACCAATGACAAAAAAATTGACTTATTGCGAGTCAATTTCCGCAAGTCAGTTGGAAGCAAATAAACAATAAACTTGCTGCCCAGTGCATTGAAAAGACAAATAAACAGCTATGAAGGTACATTAGCTGTGTGCCAACAGAAACGTCCAAAAATTCCAAAAATTATGATGACAACTGACGGAAAATGTTGATGTTATATACGCCTATGAATGATGATAGCAACTCCACCACATGCTCAATTCAGTCAACCATTACGATAAACATTAAATTTTGGATCTCTTTTGATCCGGGTTTGAAATGAGTTTCAGTAGTAACTGTATGTGTATGTAATTGGTTGTTAGAAAATTAAATAGCTCGTCCACCATTCAGAAAACGAGCATTCCAATTCAAAATATAAAAAAAAAAAACATTTGGTGGTTTTTGGGTGAAATCACCCAGAAATTCCTTCGAAAGTTCCTCTGCTAATTATTGAGGAATTCCTCCACTGATTGCTTCAAAGTTAAAAAAATCCTCAAGTGATTTCTTCAGTAAATTTTAAGAGTTTACTCCAAGGCTGTCTCCAAGAATTCTTTAAAAGATTGCAAAAGAAATTCTTAGAGAGATTGATCAATGAATCCGCTCTTGCTAAGAAATTATTACAAAAATTCAATCAAAAACTAGACCAGGAATTTCTCCTATGTATCACAAATCTTTCCCAAGGAATACCTCCAAAAATCCTGCAGTGATTAATATAAACATTCTTCAGAGATTCCTACAAGATTTTTTTTTCTAGAAATTCCTTCAAAAAATCCTACAGAAATACAACAGAAATTTACTTACAGTTATTCCACCCAAAATTTCTCAAAGGATTCATCAAGGAATTCCTCCAGGGATTCCACCAGGAAGGCTTTAACAAAAAATACTGCAAAAGAACTAAAAAAAAACTTCCTACAATAGATTCCACCAGGAATTCCTTTAGAGATCCTACTGCATACAATTTTTTGAGAGGTTCCCCCGAATTATTTTCAAGGGATTCTTCTGTGGAATCTTTAATAAATTAGTTTACAAATTCTACCAGTGCTTCTTTCAAAGACTCTTCCTTGTATCCCTTAAGGGAACCTACGAGGCACGCTCGACCTGGGATTTTCGAAGGAATTACTTCAAGAGTTTACCAAAGATTTCTCCGAGAATTTCTAAAATAATTTATCCATCAATTCCTTCCAGTATTTCTTGGAGGATTTTTTCCAAGGAATGCACCAGGAATAAAAAAAAAACTCCTTCAGAGTTTGCTTTAGCAGAAGTTTAAAGGAATTTCTCCAGGGAATTCTCTGGTGATACCTGTAAGGATTTCACAATAAATTTTTCCATGTTTGTTTCCACGAATGTTCCAAAAAATCCTTCAAGGGATTCATAGAAATGCTTTGTTTAATCCTCTGCGTGATTATCAGCGGATTCCCTGGATGAATAATATTGTGATCTGCAAGGCTAATCCACGGAATGCGATTATCTGAACATGTCGATATACCGTCGCAGTGACAATGAAAATTACCAAATATTTAAGATTTAGCAAATTTGGAACATTCTCATCCTTGAAGAACGAAAAAGTCCTAGCTTGCTTAAATTTTGACGTTACGTTCAAATTGTGCGCATATTATCTGCGCGTTACCGCCGCCGCTGCATGTGGAATTAAAATGAGCGCCGCAATATTTTTGAAATTTGTTGATGCCTTCCTAATGGAATACCTAGAAAAAATTTCTAGTTCAATCCTTCGTGGAATCCCTAGTTGATTCTCTTACGGAAGTATTGGTGGTTTTTCAGGAAAAAAAAATCTTGTGAGCTTGAGGATTTTTTTAGTTAATACCCTGGAGGAATTTCTGATAACCCTGAAAAATTGAAAGGGAAATCCTAGTCAAACCATTGAAGTGTTTTCTGGTAGAATTTCTGGCAAAGCAGTGGTAGATTTTTCTGGTGGACATCCTAGCGAAACTCTGGTGATATTCCTAGTGTTAACCCTGGAGAACTCCTAGCGAAATTTCTTTAAAAAATCCACTCTCAAAAAAAATCCTGGTGAAATAATTAGAGAAAATATAGGTGAAGTCTCTGAAGGGAATGGTTGTCAAATGTCAAATCCCATAAAAAATCGTTAGAGATCATTTTGGTGGAACCCTTGGAGGTTTTTTTTTCAAAATGTTTTGGAAGAACTTCTAGAGCATTTTTTGAATTCCTGGTAAAACCACTGGAAAAATATTGGTGAAGTTTCTAAAGGTTTTTTAGTGGAACCCCTATGGAAATTTCAGCCGCATTCTAGAAGCAATCCATAAATAAACCTCTAGTGGAATCCTTAGAGAAATTCCTAGAGAATTTTAAGTTGGGATCCTTAGAAGAAATCCTAGTGAAATTTTCGAAGGAATTCCTGGTGGAGTCACTGAAGGAATTCCTTTATTGAAACCTAGAAGGAACTCCTCATAGTCACTGGAGGATATACTAGTAGATTCCCAAATTACTTGTGAAATCTTTATTAGAAATTTTGGAGATATTTATTCCTTCAAGAATTTCAGAAGGCATCCCTTAATAAATTCCGGGAGGACTCCTTTGAAGAATTCCTGGAGGAATCCCTTGAATAATTTTCTCTTAAAAGAAACCCCTGGAAGAAAATTCTGGTGGAATCCACCCAAGTAACATTATTAGCTGAACAATTGTCTGTTAAGGTGAAGATGAATCGAAGCCAAAGTTCAAATTTTCAAGAGCACGGATCTGGAGAACCAAACTTCCGTTCAAGCTGAAAACTTAATCGATTGGTCACTAGCTGGTGATGACCAATCGATTAAGTTTTCAGCTTAAACGGATGTTTGGTTCTCCAGATCCGTGCTCTTGAAAATTTTAATTTTGGCTTCGATTCATCTTCACCTTAAACTGAAATCAGCCTAGGAGTGATTTGTTCAGGCTGGAGAAACTTTTCATAGATTTGCTAGAGGAACTCCTGATGGAATTCCTAGTGGAGTTCCAAGTGGAATCCTTGATGGAACTCCTGATGAAATCCCCAGAAGAAATCATGATGGAATGAAAAACTTCCGATGGAATCCCTATAAAAAATCATAATGAAAACCCTGATAGAACTCCTTCGTGGAAATCACTATTGAATCTTTAGAGTATCCCTGATGGAATTCCTGAGGAAAATGTTGATGGAGTCCCTGGTGGAATTTCTGGTGTCATCCTTACGATAACTTCTGATGGAAACTCTCCTGATGGAGTCCTTGAAAGAACTTTAAAAGGAATCCCATTAAATGGATAAATGTCTGGTGGAATTTCTGATGGATTCCTGGTAGGAATTCTTGATACAATCCCTGGAGGAATTCCGTATTGAACTTTTGATGGAATCACCGGTAGAACTATTGGTATGTTTGCTAAAGAAATAGATTAAAGATTGTGGGAAAACCCCAGTGGAATATATAGAAACAACTTAAGAGCTCCCATTTGCTAAATCACCATGTTGGCTACGTTGTAAAAATTCACGCATTTTGACTTGCCACCCATCTACATTGGTACCGTTTCGGTTTATATTACGGACACTTAAGGCTTCAGTGAAGTACAACTAATCACTACACATATAAATTGAATCGTTCTGTTCAAAACTTTAGCGTAATTAGGCCTTGCAAATACTTAAATTTTGAATAGTGGGTGAAGATTCGAATGCCACACCTTTAATTCACTTTAATCCATAAAAATGTTCGGCCTCTTCATGATTTTTATTCCGGACACAACCACACTTTCGCTTCATATTCCGGACACTTTGATTCGAATTCCGGACAGCTCTTGAAAAACACAATCAGAATAATCGAATCATTAATTTAATGCACTAAACCGTTAGAAAGACGTCAAAACTAGTTGAACATTGTAAATTTTCATGGATTGCTATGTACAATGTTTATTAAAATCATCTTTAAAATTAGGAACTTTTTGACGGCGCATTTTGAAACATTTCAAGTGAAATCTTTCCCATACAAAGTGGAGTGTCCGGAATTTGAAGCTGTCCGGGATTCAAATCAAAACGGTAGTTCATTTGACATTGGCTTCACGACAACGATTTTCGTGAGACATCCCTACAGACGGTACGATCAGTTCGTCGTCAAACATTAGGCTCCGCCCACCGTTTGATTTTGGCCGACTGATACGTCAACCGTCAAATCGGTTACACAAACTCTCAAATTGGTTCGTCAAGCAGCATCACACGCGGTCAAACATAGCACCAACATGAGCTTAAACCTGGGGGTGGAGTCAATGTTGGACAAACTGTCTGAGCGTCTGTGGGCTGCATTATTAATGGTGCCCCCATCCTGAATTTTGTTCATGAGTTGCTTTCTACCTCTCAAGTGTGACGGACGCAATCAGTCAACAACTAGGGAAAGTCAAGTTGATAGTTAGAGCGAATCATCGACAGCATAGCCCGTCGTCATAAAAGCAACCGTGAAGGTTAAGTTTCCACCGCTATTAGTGAAAAATCTGCCACTGGACCAGCTAGTCTAAAAGATTTCCACTCTGCGCGTCTCCGCGGAGTGCAAGCTTACCAGATGTAATACTTCACTCCCGACATACCTGGTGGTAAACCCTTCAAGGCCGTCATCAGGGGCATGCCGAATGCTGACCCGAAGAAAATGCGAGCGGAGCTTCGGAATCGCTACAAGTTGGATGCAATCGCCGTCTACAGAATGGCGCGGCGTGACGAGATTGCGAAAAAATAGCCGGATTGCCTCTATCTGGTGCATTTTTACAAATGCTCGGTTACGCTGCACGCTCTCCATGCGGTCCGAAAAAACGGAAGTAGCATCGTCAGCTCGGAATCAGCTCGGAACCATATCGTGGAGGCTGCCGCGATATTACCCAGTGCCAGCGGTGCCTCAACTTTGAACACCGCACCAGAAACTGTAACCTCCAACCACGCTGCAGCTTCTGCGCCGAAATCCATGATTCTGCTGCCTGCCTCAGGAATGGATCTGCAGTGGATGCGATGGCATTCAAGTGTGCCATATACGTGGGGAAGCATATCAGGGTTCCGATCGTCGGTGCCCTGAACATGAAGCCTTCAAGCAACTCTGAAAGGTGGCATCAACATCGAACCTGCCGGGATGCAGGAAGGAAAAGGCTCTGGCGTTCAGGCCTGAAGGTGCTCTTCATCAAGCGATCCTGCAGGACCCGACATCCTGGCGA
Organism: Aedes aegypti; assembly: GCF_002204515.2. Taxonomy (NCBI): domain Eukaryota; kingdom Metazoa; phylum Arthropoda; class Insecta; order Diptera; family Culicidae; genus Aedes; species Aedes aegypti. Next base: position 90,125,616 of record NC_035108.1, on the reverse strand, counting down.
CAGTTTCTGGCGGCCGGACTACAACATCATCCGCCTTGATCGTACCAACTCCATTATGTTCTCTATTCTACCCTACATCTGCGTTTCTGTCCTGGAGGCGCTCAGCGTGGAGGTAGAAACTTCGACAGGGACTACAACCACGTCAACTGGGTGGCATACGCAAGGATGGTGGACCACCGCGGAGTACATCGACCTGGCCCTGGAGGGGCTTCGTCAGGCCATAACCGTGGCTGACGAGACGTGTGTGAGGCGAGTGAGGGGTAAGTTTGTTGCAATTGACTGCCACACCCAAATGCTTATCCGCATGCGTAATATACGAGACGCCTATTTCAGAGGACTGGAGATCTGAGCAAGCAAAGTGAAACGGTCGATCTGAATAGGCAGATTGATTTCAAAATAGCTTCAATCCGCAACGAAAGTTTCGGACGTGTTATCTATTCAGGAAGCTAGCCAAGGTCCTGAAATCGTACTCAAAAACTGTTCCACTTTTCAAGGTCGGTGATTCGCTTCTGATCACTCCGCTCGAGAAAGTCAATGCAATCGGTTATCACATTGCTTCATCCCATCTGCTTCGATCGCAAATCCATAGTCCGATGGAAGACCAGGTAGCGCAATGCGTCCACGATATAGATACCTCCTCTTGTACTGTCTCACCAGAAGACAGGATCAGCTCTGAACAAATCAGCGCTGAAGTAAACCAAAAACATGAAGGCCCCCGGGTTTGATGGGATCCTCAACCTCATTCTCAAAAATTCAAATATCGAAGCTTACAAATTTTTGAGCGCCATCTTCAACAGATGCTTGGAATTCCACTACTTTCCAAGCTCCTGGAAGATTTCCAAGATCATACAGATCCACATACCCGGGAAGGACTCAACTCTACCATCGAGCTATGGTAGAGTTGAGTACTTCCCGGGTTTGCGGATCGGTAACCTGGTCTCAGCGCTGAGTGAACTCTTTGCAAAGCTCATCCTCAACCGTCTCGTCAAGTTTATAGATGAACGGAACATTCTCCTGCCGGAACAGTTTGGGTTTTGGAAGGGGCATTCCAAATCTCACCAACTTGTGAAGGTGATTAACACCATCAGAAATAACAAAGCCGTATCCAAGTCCACAGTTATGAATACATTAATGAATGTTTGCCCTTCACTGGCAAATACCAGATTTGCTGGTGTGTCTGAAACAGGGCTGTTAAATGTCATGAATTTCACGTGACTATGACATTTGAATATTGCCAATATCATCGCTCCTAGTGGAAAAAGTCACCGGAAAATGTTTTTCCCGATGACCTTTTCCGAATTACTATCGGTTGCCAATATTTGATGTTACGATATTTCGCATGCGAGGGAGCTAAAAGCATTTTATTTTTTCCAATATTTTGACATTTAACAGCACTGGTCTGAAACATACGTTTGGGAACTTGTAATCTGAAGACAAATTGCGACATGAATTTGCGAAAAAATACGCGTTCTAGTGAGACTCGAACTCACGATTCCGTGTACGCTACACCGGCGCTTTAACCAACTAAGCTACAGAACACCTTATGATTCTGCGAAATAGAAAGCCAAACTGAATCCGAGTTCTAACTATTAACACGTCTCTTTTCGCAAATCCAAGTCTCTTTCAGACTTAGATGGCAAACCCCCAACACGCTCGCGTTTGTATCTCCCGATTACAAGTGAGAGCGATTTTTTTTATGGATAACTGAGTTCTTACAGCCTTTGTTTTTAAAGAAGGAAAAAACACTGATGAGTTGTTAGCCATTCGAAACAAAAGTAAGTATTTTTCCCTAAAATTTTGTTTCGCTCTAACGACCCTTACCGCCTAACGTCCTGCTTCCTTTCTCAGAAGACATCATGCATGTAAAATAAGCGAGAATAGAGGAAAAACATTTTTTCCTTCTGAATTCTCGATTCGGACCATAGTGCCATGTGGCTGCCCAATCGAATTTAGAAGAACAGTCAGTGGGTTTTGGTTGGTGATTCTACGACTTTTCTGATAGTCGCAAATAAATTGTTTTAAATTTTTGTCGGTTGTATCGCTTGCTGCTAACTCTTCTTTCCTCTTCCAAACCAGATACAGTCCTTTGAATATCGCCGACGGCAAATAATTCACGAGCTTCGAATGAATAGGATAAGAGGAGATACAATGGCGAAAGCTCGAAAAAGTACTTTGGTTGTGGTTTTGACTCTAGAGTTTTTGTGCTCAACCAGACGAGAACAGTTAACCGGTAAATGGGATAAATGGATGAATGAAAAAATGAAATCAGGGATGAAAGGCGTAATTGAATTTTAAGGGGAACGACAACTTATCCTGGAGACTATTTGGAACTGAATTCTGGATAACAATCAGATCCATCTAATTATTTTTTACAGCAAAGATGGACAATGAAATCCGTCAGCCAGTTGTTATTAGCTTATTTAATTATGGATGATTGTCAATTACTGTACACCATCCAATAATCGCCCAATTTCCATTGAATTGTTCGGAAAATATTGCCAAGAATAGTTATTATACGAAGAGTACGAGTTACATATGTCTCCAAAGAGGCTTGTCGAGTTGGATAAATACGACGAGTGCTAAAACCGTCGGTATTTGCAACGAGTTGCAAACAAGATTTTTTGGAATAACAAAAAATATTGTATTGGTTGGATTATTTCTGGGAGCATCGATTCTATTTTCATTAAGAATTCCGCACCTGAGTCGAATTCGGAACGTCCACTTTTAGTACTGTTTCTATTGGTGGGAATAGTAGGCCTTTATGTTGTTAAGCTAAGTATGCTGTTCCGCTCAAAAAAAGTATAAATTTCTGCTCAAGAAATGATCAGAAAATTTTCTACAGTGAGCTCCATTTGAATTGACATTTCTTTTCGACTGCATACTGCGATTAAAGAAAAATGCATTTCTTGAGCATTTCTTGCAAGAAATTTCCCACGCATCGAGATAGGCGATTACTTTTATGTTGAAGTATGCACTTCAACATAAAAGTAATCGCCTTTAATCTATATAAATAAAAATGGAGTGGTGTTTGTATGCCACGAAATGGCTCGAGAACGGGTCACCGGGCTGACGCAAGTTTTTCACTGTTGCCCTCCACAAGGGATGCGACGTGTTCGTGCGAGAAAAAAGTTCAGGAAAGTCTCCAGAATAATGGGGAAAATGGGAGAAGACCAAGGTATCATTTTGTATAGGGGATTTCTTGACGTTTTCCAACAGCCTATTTGATGGCAAGACGAAGTTTGCCGGGACCACTAGTTTTTAATAAACAAAATATCTGATGTGCACCGACATTTCAAAATGACTTTTTATTCTGTAATGTAACCGACGTAAATCTTTAGAAGTGTTTGAATAATCTCTGCTAACTGTAAATAGGTACAATAAGTTAATTTTAAGTTTTATCAATTCCTGCAATGAAACAATTGCAAAATCAAATTAAATCAAATTGCATCACAATTGTTACTTGGGAGTGCCTGCTGGTAAGGTTAAAGTTCTACAAGCACTTCCACAAAGAGATGTGATTACTTTGTAAATTGCCATTTTCACATTTGTCAGCAATGTCCCGGGAAGTCGAGAATATTTGCAACCCAAACCTTCTGCTTGGTTTTAATGAATGGATGCGCATATACCGCTAAGGCTATGTGCCATACCGAGTAAAGATTTATACTTCTCATAATATAAAGAAAATGACGATCTAATACAGACAAGAATTCGGCTCCATTTATTAAGTCTTCCATATATGCAAATCGCACAATCCATAATTCCATAATGCTCTCATGAGCATATTCTTCGCACAATAGAAGCCAATAAGCTGAACATGCTTTTATGCAGATGAAACGATTTCTTCATCTTTTACGAGCAGCACTGTCTACCAAATGGCTGTAACAGTATACATACACACATATAATCAATCCCATTTTGGAACCTGAAGCAAGGGTGCGACGACAAAATATTTCGGACAGCCATTCTAGAAGAAAACTTTTCTTTCGCAATACCTATGCACTCGAAAGTATAATAACGGTTGGCACAAACAGACAAAATAACTGAATACAGAAGTTTGCTTTGGGACAGATTGGACCGGAAATCCCATTGCTGCTGATACTTTTGGAGGCAGACTTCAATAAGGGATTTCAGATATTACCTTCACATCTTTAAATGACTGGCTATCCGTACATGAAAGTAAATAGAGGATAGAGTTCAACAAAAGTTGAACTTTATTTTCTGTACTGCTAAATTTCTATGTGGTTATAAAGTAGTGTTTGATCCTTTGATTTTATTGCTTGTAAAGGCGTGCATCCAGATCTTTACCTTAACCCACGAGCCCAATATCCTTTCCATGACAGCTGTGGAAATGCAGAGGTATATTCGGTCTCCAGTAACTAAAAATGTTTGTCTAAATGGCATTCCTTCCCCCTTGACCGTGTGGACGTGTCCGAACTTTCGATTTCTGCACGTTGAAATTGGTTAGCTTATCCCAAGCCCCATTCAGTTAAACAAATTCTCGATTTCTAAAATGGTCAATCTTTTCGTTTTAAATAGATAGATGACGTCAAAGTCTTCAGTATATCATCTTGTATGCCGACATGTAGCCATACAGCTACAGAATGAAAACTTTGTAAAACGTCGTACAAAAGACACTGAAATGATTTTTTTCTGCTTATCGCGGCACTTGCTTCCCTTACTGTCTTTTGATTGAAGTACATTGCCAAATGTACTCCCCGCATGTATGAAAGTGAGACTACAATAGCACTTTTAATATACACTCCCGTGCATAAGTTTGGGTTCACCCCCTAAAAACATGCAAAAGTGTTCTGTCCATATCTCTGTGATTACACGTCCAATTGAAACTCTCTAAGTCACATTCGAAAGGCAAAGAGTTATTCTTACTTCGTATGTATTTTTCCAAAAACTTTCTTTGAACTTTGTATACTAAATTTTTACTTAAAGTTGTGACATTTTTCAAAAAACACACTGAAAAATCATATTTAATTTCCTCAGGATTGGGTCGACCAAAATTTTAAATCAAAGTGTCATTAGAATCGTAATCTTATATTCTTTGAAGTGACGCCACGAAATTTTGGCGGAGAATCTGAAAAGTATTCAAAATCAATGAAACAGTCAGTCAAGTCATCGTGCAAAAGTTTGGGGTCACCCCTCAGTATGGTGTATCGTGCAAAAGTTTGGGTTCACCTGAACTTACTTAAATCTGTGAAATCTCAAAATAATCATGTACGCGCCATTACTTGCGCTCAAAAAAGCTTTAAACTATTAAAATCGGTCGAAAAATGGCAGAGATATTGATAAAAATGATGTGCGTGCGGCTCAGGTGAACCCAAACTTTTGCACGATTTGCATCATACTGAGGGGTGACCCCAAACTTTTGCACGATGACTTGACTGACTGTTTCATTGATTTTGAATACTTTCCAGATTTTTCCGCCAAAATTTCGTGGGGTCTCTTCAAAGAATATAAGATTACGATTCTAATGACACTTTGATTTAAAATTTTGGTCGACCCAATGCTGAGGAAATTAAATATGATTTTTCAGTGTGATTTTGAAAAATGTCACAACTGTAAGTAAAAAATTAGTACACAAAATTCAAAAAAATGTTTTGGAAAAATACATACGAAGTAAGAATAACTCTTTGCCTTTCGAATGCGGCTTGAAGAGTTTCAATTGGACGTGTAATCACAGAGATATGGACAGAACACTTTTGTATGTTTTTGAGGGGGTGAACCCAAACTTATGCACGGGAGTGTACGTCGTACATATCCACGACGACGTATGCTCCAGTCAGTGTTCTACATCCACACTCGTTCCGAGGAAGTTCCACTTTGTGCGGACCATTCCAACGAGTACGATGACAACGACACTATGACAGGGCCCGTTACAACTGTGACTAACTTTTTGTAAAAGCTTCCTCTCGTTTGAATTCGTTCGTCATAATCACGTGCCGGGAAGCGAGGATAGCATCCGCCCTCAGGAAGGGATATCGCTACTATCTTGCGCTGATGGTCTCGGATATGCATGGGGATTCTGGGTACAGGGGTGATCCGATTTTGTGAGCTCCTAGATAAATTTTAGGCTGGGAAATTCGGAGACCTGACCAAATTGGGACATATTTTTTGTTAAGATCTGCAGAAATTTTGAAACATTGAGTGAACGATCAAAAATAATTTGAGTTGATAAAAATATGTTAATTTTTTTAACTTGCTTAGTTTTTTTTTTCAGAAACTCGTTCAGCTAGTTGGCATTCGGCCAAATGGCGAATGTATCATACACTTGAAAATGCTTCTTTCTTTTAAAGTATTGAGAAATTTGTTAAAACAGCAAAGCGAAATTATGGAGCTGACAAAACCGGCTCAGCATTGTATATCCTCCGCGCTGGATGTGGCATCGCGGAGATCAACTTGAACTGTGCCTAAGCTCTCTTCTGAGCTCTGCCCGTTTGCTGTGTCGAGAAGCAAGATTTTTTTTCGCTTTCGCTTCAAAACACCAAGTACGGAAACTGGGAATATGGAAAGAATGTCGAGGAAACGAACACATCTGTCGTCAACTGTGTGTCCTCTCGACTTCTCTCGTTCTGTTCCATTCCATTGTGTTACGGTGCTAGATGATGATGCTGGTACTTCCGACGTTTTATCGAGCAGTATATCCCTGTAGGAGAGCTAGGAGGTTCTAGTTCTCGCAGTAGTTTTTTCTGCCCCATGCACCCACTTCCTACCATTCCGCTTCACGGTTCGACAATAGTGGGCCCGGATAGACGACAGATTACAAACTACGGATAGAACGTAGATGGTGTAGGGTGCTGAGGGAAGTTTTCAATACAAACTTCTCAGTTTTCAAACAACCAGATAACAGGGGAAAGTTTTGCCTTTGGGAAGTATGTTCAAAGGAAAAGTTTCCGCGATGTTTAAGTGCTAATAGAAATTTATACACGCTCTTAACAAGTGATAAAATATTGCGGAACATCAAAAAATTTGTTACAGTGAAAAGCCATAGAAAAATCTAAAAAAAATCGTTACAAATTATGAGACACGCGCAGAAAGGTATTGCAATTTTTAATCATTCTGCATGTTTTATTACTACTCATACCAACAGAGGTGTTTGTTACGTAAAATACCGTGTTCCGAAGGAATGTTAATCATTTTTGAACAACTATTTGTTGAAATGTTCTAAGGTATTAAACAGAGCGTTAATGATTAATCATAAATTTAATCATGATTAATGATTAATGATTATGATTAATCAAAAATGTTAATCATTATTCACAAAAAATCAAAAGTTAATCATTAATCATTAATCATAATCATTGAAATATTATGTTTTAATCATTAATCATTAATCATAATCATAAAGATCGCTAATTTTATTCAGTAATCATAATCTTAATCATAAGTCAAACATTTAATCAATCATCAATCAATCATTGAACAAAATTTAACAATTTTTACAAAATTGCCTTCTAATGTAAAAATAAATTTTGCATTTTTATATCTTATGACACGAACAGTGATAGTTTGTGCCCAAGGAAGTTCCAAATCCAATTGCTTTGTATCCGCAGACGTTACTATAAGAGTAAAACGACCCTTATATATTTCCTCCATATAAGACGGTGCATTTTCTCAGTTGTATTTGATCCAAATCCGAAGATCCGGTTGGAAGTTTGTGAGTGGTACCATTCTACATGAAGGATTGTTATTTATAGGGGCAGATCACCAAATTTCGACCTAGCACTAGTTTTTTAGCCGTTCATAGGATTTGTGTATACTTTGCATGAAATTCCGAAAATTGGCGCTACATTTTTGAGATCAAAAATTATTCCTTTTCCCCTAGTAGGACAGAAATACCTGTCAATAGCTCCTCGCTGTTTTTGTTCACGTTTGATGTTTGCAATCTAACATCGCTTGTAGATATCCACTGAATGTAACAGAGTATGTAATAATGTAATAATGTAATAATCTTGATTAAACATTTGATGATTATAAAAAATAAACCATGCTTGAAGCTTTTCAATTTGAATTGTTCTCTTCAATAATGAGTAAAGTGTTTATGGCTCATTCGTTGCATAGGCCAAGGCGTGTAAGCAGCATCCATTTATTACGTAGCGTCAAAAATTTGAATTTTTGAACCTCGGGGAAAGCCCTCCTCTCTCCGTAATGCTTTTTGTATAAACATTTTCAAAATTTTGTTTGAGGCTCATACGGTGCGAGCCTACCCCCTCCCCCTTCGAGCATAACGTAATTTGTGGACGGTGGCTTATGGAGATGCCATTTAATCATTACTGTTTTGAATAATCATTGATCAATGGTTAATCATGCAAAGGCTAATGATTAAATGCCCAAAAGTATGCACTAAACGTCTTGAAGTATGCAACAAACAAGTTATACATTACATAATTTTTTGCCTTGATTAGCAATAAATCTGATATAAAAATCTTTTGAATCTTTTTTTTTTCAGCAAATTTTTAATCTCAATCCGTTTTTACTGTAACTTAGATTCAAATCAAGCAAGGGCGAAAATTTCTTTAAAACATTGTTTGAAACAATATTTTCCAGTTTTTCATAAAGATCTCGTAAGAAAATTTCTAGCAAATGTTCAAATTGATTTCGCCCAACATTTCTCCAAGAATTGAATTGTTTAATGATGAAATATTTGCAGTGCTTTGTAGCTTGTTCAAAAGTTCACATTTTTCTAACAAGGGAAGTTCACGATGGTGTTACACGGGGTTTTCAACCGGACTATTTTTGTTAGATTCTATATGTCGAAATATGAAAAGCCCCAGTGGTGTAGCCAGGAGGGGCTCTGAAAGGGTCTATTTTGTACGAATATAATATTATTGAGTCAATTGAAAATTTTTCTCAGTATTTATTATGATAGTAATGAACAGAATTGACATTTATATATGTTTATAATGTTTTTTTTATGCGATTGGCAAAACTAACATGGAATATGAACACCAAAACACATTTGTTTTTTTTTTTTTTAGAATAGTAAACCAAGAAGAAACCCACCCTGATTGCGCCTATGGTATGGGAAAATACATTTTAAACATATATTAATGTCAATTCTGTTCTCTACCATCGCAATAAACACTAAAAAAATATTTTTGTAAAATTCACAATTAGCTTAATAAAATAATGTACGTACAAAATTGCCCCTTTTAGAGCCCCTCCTGGCTTCACCACTGGTCCATCACCCGAAAGGCTTTGGGGTTTTTCATATTTCAACATGTAGAATCTAACAAAAATAGTCCAGTTAAAAATCCCATGTAACACCATCGTGACCTTCCCTTGTAAGTATATCAAGAATATCAAAAAAGATTTCAATCCGTAGATTCAAAGACATTTCAGTTTACATAATGACAGCTCGCCCAAAGCAAAATTTGCCGGAGGTAATTCAAAAGTGATTTCCATATTAATATCAAACGCGTTATTAAAATAGTTTCAGGACACGGACAATTTTGTTATGTTGGGTTTTGGTTCAAACTTCAACGTAGATTCAGAATATACAAAAAACTGGATACTCCTAAACAAGCAAATTTTCCCGAAAAAAATATATCTTGGTTTGAAAAATTCATGAAGTTCAATATATGGAAAGCTAGGTTTCAGAACTGCCAATATAATGCTTCACTTTCACTTTGGAGTATGAATAAACAACTAATTGAATTTTAACACTTCACTTTACCAAAACAAAAATACTCATAATCACTAGAAAGGCGAGCAAATACAAATGTACCATTAATACTCACCCATTGTATGGAAATCCGAAATTTGGCACAGAATTCTTATTGGTCGAAAATTAGAGCTTTTCCCCTATGATAATATTATAATCACAAGATAAGCAACATATTAGAGTTTACCGGGGTTCGCTCGCCTTACTAATGAGTTTTTCAACACTCTTCTTTCTTTTATGAAATGAAGTGTTAAAGTTCAATTACCAATATTTTGAATACTTTCTCCGGGAAATCGACATACCTTAACAACCCGGCATCCTTCTTTATCAATAACGCTTGAAACTTGATAATTTATGAGGTTGAATGTGTCGCAAGCTACGCTTCGCAAAGCCAATATATTGACCTCTACCTCCAGGTTACTCGCTCTTGAACCAGAGCAATTAATCTTGATTTGTAATTGAACACTGTGATCAATTTGCCATTACAAAGTTCAAAAGATTTTTATATTGGATTGTTTGTTAATCATGAGTAATATGATCATCATTATCTAGTCTTAGTGTTTAACCCATTGGTTGCATACTTCAAGTCGCTTAGTGAATCTTTTCGGGAATTTAATCATTAGGGTAACGGTCGTATTTTGGACCCCCTAAGGAAGTGATTTTACATTTTTGTCCCAATTAATTAATTGCACTGCGTAACGAAGTCAAAGAACATACCAAAATGTAGAGAAAACTTCCTCTACGAGATAAAAATGCCCATACGGGCATGTAGAATCCAAAAGGCGTCGAAAATAATTGAATTGTGATGCACTGTTTTTTATGATTTTGGACACACCAATACATTTTGGACCCTCAAAGTATATATTTTGGACCCCCGGCATTTTTATCGTTTGGCGACAAAGTCCACGGCACTGGTTGTATAATATGCTTGCCCATAGTTTAATCAATCGATTGACAATGGAAAAGCGAAGAAATTCCACTCTTTTAGTTCAGAAATTAGAAAAAAGTTTTTGTTTACATTTGAAAAATTTCTGACGTCTTCAATTTCTGTGTGTAACGTGTTGTAATGGTTGCATGGATGAACCGATTAAATTAAATTAATTTCAGATAAAATAAACACATTTTCCATGCACAAACGCTTGATGCAAGTGCGGAATGGTCCTATCTTTCCAAATGGCATGCGGATTGTATTGGTCTTTCGATTTAAACTGGAAAATTTGCAGGAACATGGCCCAGGGGGTCCAAAATATATAGAGGTCCAAAATATATTGGTAACCCTAGTTGATGAATGATTAATGATTATTCAAAGATTAAATGACTTGAGATGCCCAAAACACATTTAAGTATGCAACGAACGCATCACCCTCTTGAAAATTTATCGGCACACTTACGGTACACTTCAAATATTAATCAAATAGCTCTCATCGTGATTTTTCGTTTAAAACCCGTAGGCTACGGGGCTGACAACCAAAATTCAAAATGCTCGTATTTGAGCATAACTCCATATTTTTCAGTGAAATTTTGAGGATTGCTTCACTAATAGTTGTAGTTTCATGAATGAGGGGAAAGTATAGATTCAGAGTATTGTGGGCAAAGTTATTCCAGAACATCTCTGGGTCAGGTAGGGTAAAAATCACATGAACTACCTTTTAGAACTCATTTATCATTTGGAAACGAAATGTTTTCATACAAAAAGTGAATAGACCCGTTATTTGTAATAAGTTACGATGCAGCAGGATATTAAGAAAAAATAAAATTAACCTAGAACAATGCTAAGGCCTCCAAAACATTCTGAAGTTTTGACCATAATCTACACAGGTTCATACATTATTTTAAGCAAGTGATGTCCTCGTTTAGTGGTTTACAGCACTCATTTAGCCTTAACAGATGTGTTCACAAATTTTGACAAGATATTGGATATTGGAAGTTACCCAAATCAACTTGGAATTCAGGTCATTTTGATCTATCAAATCTACTACAGTTTATACTCACCCAATTCCCGTGAAACTTTCTCGTTCCCATCCATAAAGCTTCATATGACTTGGAAAGTGTACTGCTATGAATATTGATAATCTGAAGACCTTCAGAACATACTGAAGTTATGGGCATCAATTTCTATATGCAGCTTGATTTATTATTCAAACAAAATGTTTTCAATATATCCATACTTGATCGCAAATCTCCGTTAGAGTTAAAAAAAATTGTTTCAGACGTGTTCACAAATTTTGACAAGATATTGGATATTGGAAGTCATCCAAATCAACCTGGAGTACAAGTCCTTTTGTTCTATCAAATCTACTACAGTTTATACTCACCCAATTCCCGTGAAACTTTCTCGTTCCTATCCATAAAGCTTCATATGACTCGGAAAGTGTACTGCTATGAATATTGAACATCTTAAGGTAACTGAGCGATCATCTTTTCCGAAACGTCTCGTAAAAAATACGTCGACAGAAAAAATACAAATTCTTTCTTGAATATACGCTACAACAAATTGACACAGTCGTCTTGTTTCCACCACATAATTTACAGTTAATGATGTATACGAACGATACATAAAGCGTCCGTATTGCAATAATCGTTCCATCTTTCGTAAGGCAAAATGTATGATTTTCGATGGTCTACTTCACAGCGTGTAGTTCATGATCATCATCATCATCTACATAATTGATTTGATTCCTGTAAACGCATCTTAACATTCGTGGAAACTTCCAGCTAACTACGTGCTCAGTGATTTCCAAAAACTCATGCAAATAATTTAATACACTTTGCAAGAGACATTGTTGAAATTAGTGGAGGTGCTCAGTACCCTTGAAGGTCCATATGTCATTTCAAAAGCTTTGCAAATGTCTCTAGAGCACTGTTTCTCAACCTTGTTAACGGCGAAAAAACGGCTCGCTGTTAGGGGTTCGTTTCAGCGTGCTTTTTACTTGGTCGGCGGTCCGCGGACCCCCTGTTGAGAAGTGGAACTGATATAATAAATGTTGTTAACAAGTGAAAAACAATACTTGAAAGCTTTAACGGAGATTTGTGATCAAATATGGATATATTATAAACATTTTGTTCGAATAATAAGTTAAGCTGTATATAGAAATCAATGTCCACAACTTCAGTATGTTCTGAAGACCTTAAAATGTTCAATAATCATAGCAGTACACTTTCCGAGTGATATAAAGCTTTATAGATAGGAACGAGAAGGTTTCACGGGAATTGGGTGAGTATAAACTGTAGTAGATTTGATAGATCAAAAAGACTTGAACTCCAGGTTGATTTGGATGACTTACAATATCCAATATATTGTCAAAATTTATGAACACGTCTGAAACAGTTTTTTTTTAACTCTAACGGAGATTTGCGATCAAGTATGGATATATTGAAAACATTTTGTTTGAATAATAAGTCCAGCTGCATATAAAAATTGATGGCCATAACTTCAGTATGTTCTGAAGGTCTTCAGATTATCAATATTCATAGCAGTACACTTTCCGAGTCATATGAAGCTTTATGGATAGGAACGAGAAAGTTTCACGGGAATTGGGTGAGTATAAACTGTAGTAGATTTGATAGATCAAAAGGACTTGAACTCCAGGTTGATTTGAATGACTTACAACATCCAATATCTTGTCAAAATTTGTGAACACGTCTGTTAAGGCTAAATGAGTGCTGTAAACCACTAAACGAGGACATCACTCGCTTAAAATAATTTATGAACCTGTGTAGATTATGGTCAAAACTTCAGAATGTTTTGGAGGCCTTAGCATTGTTCTAGGTTAATTTTATTTTTTCTTAATATCCTGCTGCATCATAACTTATCACAAATAACGGGTCTATTCACTTTTTGTATGAAAACATTTCGTTTCCAAATGATAAATGAGTTCTAAAAGGTAGTTTATGTGATTTTTACCCTACCTGACCCAGAGATGTTCTGGAATAACTTTGCCCACAATACTCTGAATCTATACTTTCCCCTCATTCATGAAACTACAACTATTAGTGAAGCAATCCTCAAAATTTCACTGAAAAATATGGAGTTATGCTCAAATACGAGCATTTTGAATTTTGGTTGTCAGCCCCGTAGCCTACGGGTTAATCATCAATTTTTTGAACATGATTAACTTTCGCTCTGCCCTTGAACCATACTTCCATACGGAACTCTAGTCACATCCTTGATTCGCTTTTAGTTTAGTCCCAGAAAAATACTAGAAAAAAGGGGCTTTATGCTAGCAGCAAAACCGAATCAAGCTAGAAAATTTGTTCAGTAATCAGAATTCACGTGAGTCCTTGAATTGCCAGTACTTACTGTCCTTGTTGAGTTAACAGTTGGATAACAGTGATTGTTATCCTGGCTTCAAGTGTAGACTCGGAACTGGCCAACTCCGAGTCTTAAACCATCTGCTAGGTAAAATGGATTAATTTTCAGAAACTATTGCCAGTAATAAGGACTTTGTACCGCGAATCATTGAATTACCAAAACATATTACCTTAGCCCGATAAACAAGATGAGACTAAGGTTCAAATTGGTAGATCTTACCCCGTAACGCACCACGAAAAGGTGATCTACCCGCGTTACGGGTAAAAAATTTGAGCTTGATTAATCGTTAATAACTTTTGGGACTCGATATAAAACCTTAACCTGAATTCGATTTCAACTCAATAATCACACACTACTCGCCAACGACTTGTTGGACGAGATTTGTATAGTGCGGGCTCACAATAGGTCGCGACGTTCTTTATATAAATACGATAAAAGATTATTAAAAAACGTATTATTTTGAAATTGAAAATTTTGATCTAATTTGACATTAGGCACGTAAGGGTTAATCATAATCATTAATCATAATCACTAATCATACTGAGTTTAATCATTAATCATAATCACTAATCATCTAAAATTTTAATTTAATCATTAATCATAATCATTAATCATATTTTGGCTTAATAATCAATCACAACCATTAATCATGACTTCAAAATTTTTAATCAATAATCATAATCATTAATCATGATGAAATTGAATTTAATCATTTATCACCTAATCAATCATTGTGACCCGTTAATCATTAACGCTCTGGTATTAAAATACAATTCAATTTCGGCAAAATCATTACCATGTTGATCTCTACCAGTACCTCATTACAAAATATGTATAGGCCTCTATTCCTGAATTAGAAATCTAATTATTCGGTGTATTTGATCATTTTATTGCGAAGATAAATTTTGGAATTCAACGTAGTACGCGTTAAAGGCAATTTTTCTTGAAATTACTACGTTAATTTTCTATGATGCTTAAGTTCAAATACAACTGTATACACGCTCTTAACATATGAAAAAATATTGTGGAACATCAAAAATGTTGATACCGTGGAAAGGCATGAAAAAATTATAAATAAATAATCTACAATGTTTAATGTAGCTGCAGAGTAGTATTGCAACTATTCATTATTATTCATGAATGAAATTGAATATCCACAACAACCCTTTCGACAGGATAAGTAGCAATTGCCTTATCAATCTTCTGAAGCATTGACGCGTGAAGCCATAACCTATCAATCAAGCAAATATAACCACTTAACTGGATACTAAATGGACTCACCTTACACCACTCGGTAACCCATTCAAGCGCTGTTGGTGGCTTTACGTCCCATTCCAAGTTAACTTCCTGCAGGCAGAAGAAGCTGTTATCTCATCAACACCGTACAGACAGTCGCGCCAGATAGCTTCCAATACAGTAGTCAATCTCAACATCGTCGTCCCATCCCGACACACAATCCTATTCATCTATCATCGGCATATCCGCACGGCATGGCAACGATACCGACGCCTGCAGCACCAGCCAACAACAATAAACGATGGACCCGGGAATGGATGGTTATGGCTCGATATAAACATACACATAAATCACCACCATCGATTTCAATCGAGCGTGCACAGATTTTTATCACTGGATATATATTTTTTCCAATGTGCTAGCCTCTGGGGTAAACATCGATATTATGTGCTATGACTTTGCTGGTAGCCATTCACCAGCTCGTTTCTACATTTTTGGGATCATAATATTCCCACAACGGGAAACTATATCTGCTGGTGATGATTTCCGATCTTCAATCATGTACGGTGCAGTTGGTCTGAAACTGAATGTGGAACTATATTTTCTGCACGTGATAGGTTGGGTTTATCCATATTTTTCTGTTACAACGTACGTGTGAGCTACAATACGGGGGAAAGTAACATGTTTGATTTCTCCTCAGCGATTCTTCTTCTACAAATAAAGGTAAATAACATTATGCAAGTTCGCTAACATTTTTTTAACCTCAAACAGCAAGATTGCATCGATTCCAAGTACCGTTTTGATTCATATTACGGACAGCTTCAAACTCCGGACACTCTACTTTGTATGGGAAACATTTCACGCGAAATGTTTCAATTTTTGCTGTTCAAAAGTTCTCAAATTCAAGGCTCGTTATAGTAAACTTTTTCCATAAATATCTTTGAAAATTTATAATGCCCAACTACCTTAGATGTCTCTTTGGTGGTTTAACGATTTCGATTGATGATTTGACTGTTCCATCAATGATTATCATGAGCTGTCCGGAATTCGATTCAAAGTATCCGGAATGTGAGGCAAAAGTGAGGAAGCGTCCGGAATAAGAATCATGAAAAGGCCACACATTTTGATTTATTTAAAATTATTGAAGTTGCGGAAGCGTATTCTTCACCCACCGATCGAAAGTAAAGGGCTTCCGACGCACGATAGCGCTAAGGAATCATACAGAATGATTTATTTTATATGCTACATGCTGGTTTATATTTCCCTGAGTCCTTAAGTGTCCGTAATATGAATCAAAACGGTATTCCGAAGAGAACATAATGCCAACAAACTTACATCTTGCCACCTTCATTCAATGAAGACAAATAGATCATGTTACTTACACTGTTATTCTGACTCACGCATGAGTTTATTGTTAAAGTTGTCTTCATTAATGTGAGTACTAAATAACGTTGATATTATGAGAATAAACAATCATCAAAAAACGTTTTACACAGTATACTCTATGATTTCTCGCCTTCGATGTCACTGAATAGAAATTGGAAGTTAGGAAATACGATTTATGCTACAAATTTCATTGTGTTGACTGAATTTAGTTCTGTTGGGCTTAAATGAAAAGGCAAACATGGAACCATTTACCGGCGCACATTCCCTGAAACATTCGGTCCAGTATGGTCCATGCGGAGCCGGTTCCTGGAGTCCCGGGAGGTGGCCAATCTGGACAAATCGATGAAATTACTTAGATTTGAACCCCAAATACCAAATGAATTGGGTCCAATTCCTTACGATTTATTATGTTTGGATGTATTTTGCCAAAAGAATGAATGGATGGTTATTCTGGTCAAGCGAAAATGGCCACCGGGAAGTTATTGATGAATGACCACTTTGGTTCTTCTGGCCCACCGAAATAACCCAGGAATGGCCACCGGAAATACCCGTATTGTGGGACATTCAAGTTTTCGTACCAAAACTAGGGTTGCGACGACTCGTTCTTCATGATTTTGAATATCTGTGACTCTTCTAATTCAAAATTCTAATTCAGGAGTGGCCAATGGTGATACCCGCATTGTGGGACACTTCAGTTTTGTACCAAAACTAGGTATGCGACGGCTCAATCTTCATGATTTTGAATACCTGTACATCTTCTCACCAGTAATTTTTTTGCATAGTGAAATATTATGAAAATAAATCTTCAAGCTGTTCAGCAAAATACCTATAAATAAATGAAAAACCGAATTTAGTAGTACACTATTAAATTCCACTAGAGTTTGTATCCTTTTTTTTTTTGTAAAACCTTATATTTGCAGCTTAGTTGTTAATGTTTAAATAAAATTCAAAATCATCTAAATCTATTGAGTTCTCAGGAGATTCAACTAAATAACTGAAGTAAAGCCCTAATATTTTTATAATATAATTCTTAGTGGTTTGATTCATATTTCTAAGGCTTGGATAAACGAAATCTTCGGGTTCTAGTCTACCTAGTTCAGGTACGTGACTAGTTATCTGTCTTCGTTGATATCTCCAGATATTCCTGACACGTTGACAACGGAACAGCTTATGTATAGTGGTCTCTAGTTCTCCTGGACATGTTTCGCAGTAAGGATCCTCCACTACACCCCGTTGATACAGTAGCTCTCGATGTCTTATTTTTCTGTGCATTACCACGAACCAGTTTGAGCGTTGCGCAGATGATAAATGTTTATTGTGAAGATTCTTGAAGATCATTTTCCAGTTTCGTTGATCAGCTGACACAAATCCAGGGTCAGGTTTCAATTCTAGATAGTGATGATAAATTTCTCTGGATGAAAGTGTGTTGATCAAACGTTCCGGTAGGAGCGCTAGTTCTGCTTGTAGTAAGGATGCATGATTGAACAACGCTGGAATGGAACTGCTAGAATTTTGTAGAAGACTGTTCAGGAACGGAAGTTCATCAGCTGGATTCATCAATCGATTCAAAAGCAGAGCTTTCGACTTTGTTTCAGGACATTGTAGATTTAGACCACCTCTTGTTTTAGGTAACGTTAGATTAGCAAAAGCTATTCTTTGCAATGTTTGGCCGTGCCAAATGAATTTCCCAAGCTCTGCCCGAATTTTTGTTGCAAATCCTTTCGTGAGAGGTATATTAGAGGCCATATACCAAAGTTTTGAGGTGATGTACGTATTGATCAGAATGATTTTCTGACACAGATTTAATTTCCTGGGATGATGCAGCCAAAGCTGGGTTCGCAATCCGTTCAAAACGGACTGCCAGTTCAGCTTCTGTGCTTGCTTGATGTTATCTCCGTATTTGACTCCTAAAATGTTAACGTAGTTTTCGATGTAAAGCCATTCTGAATCAGTCGTAAGATTAACGTTACCAATCACTACTGCTAGAGTTTTCCGTTTATTCAAAACTGCACCCGAGGTTAGTCCAAAATCATTGAAGAGAGCGACCACTTTCATCAGAGAACGTTCGTTTTCTAGGAACATGGAAATGTCGTCTGCATAGGCGTTCATTACAGCATTAGGGAAACTTCTTGAAATGGCGTCTAACAACGGCTGTAGATACAGCACAAACAGATACATTGACAGTGGGTCACCTTGTCGGACGGATCGGTTGATTTTGAGCTCCGGAGTCAAGTGGCCGTTGATCAGAATCTTGGAGTACGATTGGTTCCATATCGTGGCAAGCAACTCGACGAAATTGGCGTTGAAATTCATCCTAATCATGGTTTGCTGTAGAAATTGATGGCTTACTCGATCAAACGCATGATCCAGATCAAAAGACACCAGCAATGCATTTTGTCGAAGATGTTTTAGTTGACAAATTTTGTCGTAGATGCGGTTCGTTGCCTCAAAAATCGTTCTTTTTCCATTTGAGCATTTTTGGTTGTTTGACAGAACTAACGGTAGGAGACAATGTATTCTTTGCTTCAAAATTCTTGCTAAAACTTTGTAGTCATAATTCAAAAGTGATATTGGTCGATATCCTTTAACGCTTTTATCGCTTCCTTTCTTCTTCACAAGAACAAGGATTCCGTCATAGAACTGCCTCGTTGCCTTACCTTGAAGTGCATCATTAATGACATTTGTGAATTCAAAGCCAATAATCTGCCATGTTTTCAGAAAAAATTCCTTGGGTAGCCCATCGGAGCCAGGAGATTTACGAGAGCTACTTCCCTTGATTGCAGTTAAAACATCATCTTGTGTTATTATTTGCATCAGGTTTTCGTTTGCTTGGTTATTTTCAGGGATCGCTCTGATTGGCATGAAATCCATCGAAGGTACGGCTTCTTCTGAAGAGTACAGGTTCTGAAAATAGGACCTGATTGTCTCCTTGATTTGGGAATGATCGCAGGTTTCGGTGCCATTTTCTGTCTGCAAACTTGAGATGGCAGTTTTGGATCTTTTCCCATGAGTTTGTGCAACGTGGAATAAAGTAGTCGACTCTCCAGAAATGTAGGTTTCGTTATTGGCCCGAAAGTTTGAAGAAAAATTTCTCTGTAGTCGCAACATTTGTGCCTTGATACGATTGATCGTTACAAGTTGTTCTGGATGGCCGGGATAGTTATCGTATGCTTCTTTTAACAAAGATCGATAAAGCTCAATTGCATCTTTAAAATCTCGATAGACAATCGAGGTTTTCCACTTTAAAAAGGAGATAACCTTGGGTTTCGCAAACTGGACCCACCATTCTATCCACGAAAGGTAATTTCGTCTCGCTCGCACCCAATATATCCACTTTCTTGATAGCTCGTTGATGACTTCCGTGTCATTCAGGACATGTGGTTGGAGACGCCATACCCCACGTCCACAGGGAGTTCCTAGATGTGGTAGAACAATCCGCACAACGTATGCTTTGTGATCGGAGAATGCAGTTACTGCAAAATGCACCGTACGCAGTTGGACTTTCATTTTACTAGTGATTAGTATTCGGTCGATCCGCGACGCTGTGTTGGATCTGATATACGAAAACTCCACTGTGTTCCCATTTAACGCTTCCCACGTGTCAATGAGTTTGGCTGCGTTCATAAGCCGTTTGCACATAGGACTTATACTGCTACTACCTGTTGCATCTTTAGGATTAACTACTGCGTTGAAATCACCGCCCAGCACCACATGCTCCGTGGAGTGATGGAGATAGTGAGCAACGGCAGACTTGAAAAAATCTTCTCTAGCTGTTCTTTGAAGAGCACCAGAGGGCGCATAAATGTTAATAAACGTTATTGTTCCAATCCTCAATGAAATAATACGATTATCTAAGCTTTTCTCAACGTTATGAACATTGTACTGATCCCTGACTGCTATAGCTGTACCTCGTTGATCAGCATCGACATTGAAAAACAGCATATATCCTGGCAAATGCAAACGATCGTTTTGCACTTCTTGTAGAAATATTACGTCTAGCTCTGATACACGAACGAAAGATGTTAATGCATCGATTTTTGTGTGGTTTGAAATATTGCAAATGTTGATCGTTGCAATTTTATAGCTAAACATTGGCATCACCCTAATATTAAAAGCAGTCTAAACGTACAGCGCACTTGAAAGCGTTCCCTGTCTCTAACACTTATACTGACAATGCTGTGAGTGCAGACGTCAAACCAAACTAAGATGTCAAGTAGGACATATTCGGTGTCGTCATCGTTGATGTTTTGTTTTGATCGCAGTAGTTTACGCTCACCTGAATCGCATGAATGGCGCGGAGTTTGGTGTTTGGTGAATATTAGTGCGGTTTTTGAATGTGTTGTTGTTTCATTCGTAGTCGCACATCCATTAAAGAGTGATTTCTCCGGGTGAACCTTCGGTTGTGTTTCAGTGTGCAGCGGCGTTTTGGATTCTACAAGAAGTGCGTTATTTTCTAGTGCGGCAGTATCAAAACAAGCTTCGGTAGGACATATACTTGGGCTAACCTCACAGAGAGAAAGCCCTCGCTGACCGTGTCGTGGTAGTCGTTGTCGGTACCGAAAGAGTGCAGGATCGCGATAGTGATGAATGGGTTTTCCCATTGAGTGTTGATTGAAGATTTGGCTCATTGGGAAGTGTCGGTGCGCTGATTGCAGTGATTTCATGGTGAGTTCCGTAGAGTTTCCGCGTTCAAGTGATGATGGAAGAAAAGCAATTGGGATTGTCTTGAGAATGACGGCAGTATCAATGTGAACTTCGGCAGGACATATACTAGGGCTTACCTGACAGAAAGCAGAGCCCTCGTTGGTCGTAATGTCCGTTGTGTATGAGTTTTCAGTGAGATGCTGTTGGTTGATGTAATTTGGAAGTATTTCTATTCGTGAAGCCATTGCGCATATTATCGGGAAGTGTTGTTGGTTCTGCTCCTGCTCTTACGTTTCCCCTCCTGGAACGGGGCTTCAGGGATAACAGAAGATTGTTGAGAACGGTGTCTTTTAGGAGCATTGATCGTTTCTTCGCCGTCGTCGGAAATGCTGAATTCTGAAGTGTTGATGGATTTTTCGCCGATTCCTTTGTGACTGAGGGTTGAACTGCTTCTGCTTGATCCAGCAGCTTGAGTGTTTTGCTCCAGTGGGTGGCGGGAAAGCGAAGAAGGCCTACTGGAGTGCTTCGAGGTTGTTGCCGTTAATCGATCGTTTATTACTGCTGCCGTGCCAATTGTTGTTTTTGTGCTGTTTGTCTCTCCATCGGATGTTTGCATTTCGTTTTCTGGATCTGGTGAGCTGGGCGGCGGTGGCATAGCATTGATTGCCGGTGATGGTGGGATGATGCCTTGCACTACTTGTGCCGCAGTAAGGCGGCTGTTGATGTCGTGACCTAGTTCTTCCTCGTTACAGGTACGGCCAATATGGAGTGGTCTTACGCAGTAACGGCAGGTGCGAATTTGGTTCCGGTAAGAAATAAAAGCGGTGTGTGTCGTCATCGGAACATAAGATGGGATCGGCTTCCTTATCCTCATTCTTGCCAATCTTACTCCCGTGGGTAAACCGGGCCAGAAATTTTTCCACACCTCCTCTTGCGTGGAAAGAACTTCGCCATACGGAGCTAGGTGCTTAGCAATAGTTTCAGTCGAGAAATAGGACGGTAGGTCAGCTACTCTAACCTCAATTGCATTGTCGTATGGGACGATTGGAATAGCATATTCCTTGTTGTTTAGTTCGACAGTATGCTTCAAGCTGTGGTCTGCTACCAGCTCTTCCACATATGCTTGAGATTTTAGCTCGATAATGACTCGTGCTTTAGTCATGCTGGGCTGGATACAGTTGACTTTGATCATGTCTAGCTGGATCTTCTTGCTGATTAGCTCATGAACTTTGTCTAGTTTAGGGCGGGCTGGCATGCCGCTAAAGTCTAGATACACGGAATCTTTACGGTAGTCATCCATTTTAGCGATGGAATGACCGGATTCCGATTGGACCGCACTTTTCGGCGTAACGCCTTTTACACTTTGCCCTGAGGCACGATAAACTGATATGTTTTCACCAAGCGATTGTCTCAAACACGTCCGAACGGTACGAAAGCAAAATGTCAACTGTATCCTTTGACACGTCGAGTTTCCTACACTACACTAAAGAGGGCCTTACAGTTGAGATCAAAATACGCATATCTGACAAATGATACAAACTCTAGTGGTATAAAATAGTATAGTACTACATTCGGTTTTCCTTTTTTTTTTTCAAGTATTATGTTGAAATTCAGAAAGTTTTTAATATTGTAGCGTCTCCATGCAGAATCTAGTTTATTTTTGCTTTCAAAATTTGTCAAATTATGTTTTTTCATGATAGTTAAATATTTTCTGATCACAACAGTGTTTATTCTGGTTTTCTGCTTTTCTAAATTGCGAGAAATCAATGAAAAAACACAAAATAATCGCTCATTGAAAAACGGACAACATGACAGCTCGATTTTTTCTAAAAAAAAAATAATAAGTGGCTTTGGTTTGATCTAGAACAAATTTTTGTAAAAACCTGAGAGAGAGGAGACAGCTCACTGACAGTTGGCATGTTTTCTTGCCTTCTTTGACTTCTTTCTTAATTCTTGGGTTGTGCACAACGGTCATATTCACCTCTTTCGTTCATTATAAAGATAGGTAAGAATAAACAAAAATCAATAGCAGTTTGACAACATACAACTATTTTTAGGTATTCAACTTTTAAAAATGTGAAATCATCGAAAAATAAAATAGAAATATTAATCACGTTTACTTGAATTTTGACGGTTTTTCACACTCTGCTTTTCAAATGTGCGGGTTTTCCAGTGACAGTTGATGACAGGTTCCCTTGACTTTTGGGAGCTTACAATCTAAGCCAGCTGTCACCTCTCTCTCAGGTCAAAACCTCAAACTCTCTTTTAAATGGCCTAAATAATATATTACATATATACACTCCCGTGCAAAAGTTTGGGTTCACCCCCTCAAAAACATACAAAAGTGTTCCGTCCATATCTCTGTGATTACACGTCCAATTGAAACTCTTTAAGCCGCATTCGAAAAGGAAAGAGTTATTTTTACTTCGTATGTATTTTTCCAAAACATTTTTTAAATTGTGTATACTAGATTTTTACTTAAAGTTGTGACATTTTTCAAAAAACACACTGAAAAATCATATTTAATTTCCTCAGCATTGGGTCGACCAAAATTTTAAATCAAAGTTTCATTATAATTGTAATCTTATATTTTTTGAAGAGACCCCACGAAGTTTTGGCGGAAAAATCTGGAAAGTATTCAAAATCAATGAAACAGTCAGTCAAGTCATCGTGCAAAAGTTTGGGTTCACCTGAGCCGCACGCACATCATTTTTGTCAATATCTCTGCCATTTTTCAACCAATTTTAATAGTTTAAACCTTTTTGAGCGCAAATAATGGCGCGTACATGATTGGTTTGAGATTTCACAGATTTAAGTAAGTTCAGGTGAAGCCAAACTTTTGCACGATACAGCATACTGAGGGGTGAACCCAAACTTTTGCACGATGACTTGACTGACTGTTTCATTGATTTTGAATACTTTTCAGATTGTTCCGCAAAAATTTCGTGGGGTCTCTTCAAAGAATATAAGATTACGATTCTAATGAAACTTTGATTTAAAATTTTTTTTGACCCAATGCTGAGGAAATTAGATATGATTTTTCACGTCGGGTATTATTTGTTGTTTGTTATGAATAATTTTTCCAACTACGACTTTAAAATAACAATTAGACCAAAAAGAAGTTTTTGACGAAAAATTTTGTACGATTTATCCAAAAATATGAAAGCCCTACACAAAAACTGACACTAACAATGTTGTTAATCTCTCAATTTAGTCTAAATCTGCAACTTTGCAAAAAAAAAAAATAACATAAAGTAGGTAATCCTTTATTTTTTTATTAATGTAAATTATTTCTACTTGTTCACTATGGTTAATCTTTTATTGCTTTTGAACTCGTGATTCGCAAAGTCACTCAAAAATATATGTCGAGGTTCATGTCTGCAGAACTGTGAGAATTTCATTCAAATCGATCCATATATATCTCAGATCTAACCCTACATCAATGCACGTATTATATCAATGCACTGATGAAATGGAATCAGTCACTGATGAAATGGAATCAGTCTCATCATCATTATTAGGTCTATGGCTTCAGTCTGTTCTCATACTTTTTTTGGCAGAAAAAGCATGTTCATGTAGGAAATGATTGTTTTTTACTTTTTATTCGATCACTTTTATAAACTGAGATTATTTGCGTTACTGTATTTAACGTGTTTATTTAGTAACAACCCAAATTTTAACATAAAGTATTCTGACTTTTAGGAATCTCAGTAGAGAAAACTCTTTCAAAGTACCACAAATACTGCATCTTTGAACATGGTAAGAAATCTTGTACAGTTCACGTTTTCTCCATGCTGGTGAAATTTAGTTTCAAATGCTTACCATGATCTTTCTTCTAGTATTTTTTTTATTAGATTTTTCGAAAGTAGAAGAAAATTATTAAACTGTTATACTAAGTCTTGAATACATTTACTACAATGATGACTTATCACGGGGTTCGCGAAGTCAATGTTAAGGAGTATCGTTTTTCTTGATTGATGAATCAATGTAAGAAATCGCTTACCTATCTGGCTAACTTCACTTATTTTTCAAGAGATCATTAATACGGGGCTTAGATTTCCAAAATCAAATCAAATCAAAATTAAGGTGAAGATTACTTGAACCCAAATTTCAAATTTCCAAAAGCACAAATTTGGAGAACCAGAAAACCATTCACTCTGAAAATTTGATCGATTGGTCACTGGATGGTGGCGACCAATCGATCAAATTTTCGAAGTAAATGGTTTCCTGGTTATCTAGATTTGTGGTCTTGAAAATTTGAGGATAAACCTCGATTAATCTTCACCTTAAAAAGTTTGACTTATTTTCTATCTACACAATGAATGATAAAATTCTTTCAATGCCATTTTGCTAATAATAGATACCAAATCTAATTCTACCTCAAAACACAGCACGAATCTTTGTTTATTCAGTGCTAACTTCCAAATGAAACTAACACCATTCCTAGAAGATTCCATAGTAAATTCCTAAAAAAATGTCGGTTCCATTGTTATCAGATTTTTATTGATGTTATCGAAAATAATCGTGACCATATAAATTTTAAATTCTTTACTGACTCCACTCAATCCATTGGTGGATTCTTCTAGAACCAATCAGTAGTATTGAGGTTTTTTACTGTTATCTGTTGCAGTGATCCTAGAAACAATCTGTTAAGATTCGGTTGGATTTGTTTTTTTTTAACTGCGTGGATTTTAGACATTTAAGGGTCACCCTTAAGATGCTCGAAGAAAATTTTAAAATCTCGTGAAAATCTTTTAGGAAGAAATCTTAATCCTGCTACCAGAAGTAAACTTGGCAAATTATTGGCGGGAGTTCCTGATGGAAACTTATTTACTATCTCATTTTTGTTGAATTTAAAAAAGTTTTTTAAAAAGCTACTTACGGACTCTTGAAAAGATGTTTGGTGGACAATTGGCAAAATTCTTAATAAACTTAGTGGACTACAGATGATTTTACAAGAAATTTACAATTGACTACGTCGGATTGCAAAATTAATTTTTGAGTGTACCTTCAAAGGATATCTGCTGATCCATAATGAAACCTTTGGAAGACTTTCATTTGTAGAACATCCATTTCTCGGGATTTCTGCGGGATGTTTGGAAAACTGCAAAGGAGGTCGCAGCTTCAAAAAGGTTGGGAACCACTGCACTAAGTAGTCTGAACGAACAAGGATGAACTTGCTATTGTAGTTTGCGGTTTGTGAATGCTATGTCGTCTAAACCCAATGTTCTCAAACTTCAGTGCTGCAAACATTCGACACTTTACGCAACGTTCGTTTCGTTGCCATGGTCAGCAGTCACAGCACGAGCTTTAGAATGAACGTCGACAAACACAAAAAAGTGTCAATTGAAAGTCTTCTGACACGATGACATTTGTCAAAATCAAAATGTTTGCATAGAATTCAGTTATCGGATCATAAACAACATGAATACTTTTTTTTGCCTGTTATGTTGAATGTGACACATATACAGTGAAAGCAGAACAGAAACAAACAAAGTTGTAATGTTTCCTAGCGAAGCTAACGTGGTCATTCAATTGACAATTTTCTTGTCGACATTCATTTGATCGCTCGTGTTGTGAATGTTTAAGGGAAGTGCTGCCGAATATTAGCGAAAACGTTTCGAATATTTCTTTCTTTTAAGAACGACTAATCTGAAAATAAAACAATCTCGAACCTCTTCAAGAACCCAATTGCAATTAAAAGTTGCTAGTTTAGTGTATATATCAATTTCACAGCTATAACAGTTAAAGTTGCACCTTAAACTCTGTTGTAATGTCTTACCTTATTCAATAAAATTAATCAATCCTGAATCTCCATTATCCAACGCATTTCTTCTATAACTTTCTTCCTTCCAAAATAATCAGTGGAATAATATTTCAAATCTTCACTTCCCGTTCACTTTTGGTTGTCACTTTTTCTGCTCCTGCACCAGACACTTTTCCAACGATTCAATCATCTTTTTCACCTTTTGTGCTATTTTCCCATGCAGCTCACGTATTCCAATAATCCCTCGGCAGGCAGCATCGAGACTTCTGGCAATGGAGATCAATTTCCGTTTTTTGCTCTTCCCACTCTTTGTTATTCTCGATTTACATTCAATATTTTTTCAGCTCCATCACTTATTTTCATTCTTCGCTCGAAAGCAATCAATTTCGATAAATATTATTCTTCGAACGAAGTTATCCTTTGACGGTGCACATACCACTTCGCTAGACGTATATTTTTTTCTGCTTGAAGTTACGGCAGACATCAACACTCGTCGTTCTATCAAAGTTGAATCAAAGGGCAAAAAAGAAGCAAAAAAAGAACTCGGCCAGATGGTCAAATGCGGTCGGGAACCAGCAAAAACCGACTTTTTATTAAATATTCATCACTGCACTAGGGTTGCACTCTGTTGGCACATTTTCCCGCTCGATATTTGATATTTCCACTGACTTTGTGGTGCTCTTCTAAATCGTTGGGTGCAAAACTTTTTCCTCGGCTTAATTGTCGACGAGCACCATTCGAAAGCGTTTGATGAAACTTCAATAACCGCTGTTATCCTTGATCCTGTTATATAGAAGAACAGTTGCAGTTAGGTCAGTGCACAGTGGTCCAGATATCAGATTGAGGCGAAAATATGCATTTGAGGTATAGAACGAATCTTTAGCCTTTTACAATGTTGTTTGTAACCCATTGTTTGGTGTTGTTCAAAATAAGAGGGGTTTGCATTTCCTTAGAAATGAAATGACCAACTTTCCTTATGTTTGAAATTTTGGTATACTTGCTTCAGCATAATTGAAGATCATTCGATTTCAAGCATATGTTTCGAAAAAGTTGTTTACAGCTCCTTATTTTAATTTAAAACGTTGCAGCCAGGAATACATCATTCCGTAATTTCCACAAATGAAAGAGATGTCTATTTTATTATTATGAACATGTGGACCAACCTTATTTTGAATAACACCAAACGAAGGGTTTAAATAATACAGACAACTTTGTAGAAGACAATTGTCGTCTGAAGTTTCATTCTAAAGCTCTAAATGCATCTTTCCGCGTAAATGTGCTTTCTGGATCATAGTGCAGTGGCACGAAAAGAGCTCTACAAAATTGCGCGAAATTAAATATTCTTTTTTTTTTCTTCAAGGGGCTAGCAGTTTGAGCGCGGGGGAAAGCGAGTGTCGAGAGTAATTGATTAATATTTTAAAACTTCTTGTGTTATTGTTGGATTTCATATTCATGAAACGTGTGGCACTGATTATGCTGTTGCTAGAAAGCTTCTAGTGGCACTGAAGAAGAGTGCAGCTAGCGAGTACTCCATCTTCTTGCTGGTTGGCTGGAAGGTACGTGGGAGATGCCTAGTTGCTTTTGGAGGTGTCTGAATTGGCCGGAATGCAAACTGGAATGGAAATGAATATTTAATTTCATCTAGCACAAAAAGTTAATTTGAAGTTTGCATCTAGTGGGTGGGGAGATAAAATTTTACTTCGAGAACACGAAACCCGATCATAAACGAACAACTTCTCACACATGTTCAAGAGAAGAGGCACATTTTGTTTACTTATGACGACAAAACTGAACATTTGCTCAAGATTGTCTTGAAAGGTCTCTCAATAAATCACCTGAAGAGATCAAAAGTAAAATAATTAAATGAATTGAATATATACATAATAATCATGATAAAGAAAGAAACCCTCTTTGAAAATTGACGGGAAGTTTTCTCAAGAGTTTTATTTAATTCATTTTAACAAAAATGATCTAAATAATGTTAAAGCATTTGATAAGGCAAAACTTATGTCATCTGTCAATGTGACATAGGGACATTTACAAAACCCTAGTGGTAGTTTTCCAGAACCCCACTCAGTGCTGCAGGTGACAAGAGTAAAGCCATGATATATAGCCGCATTGATTTCAATAGAACGACTATAAGTCCAACGTTTGATATTCCCCTACTTCAACAAATTGTAGAGGCTAGTACCAAGCAGATGACCAGGAACGATTTTTATCCGTAATTCTGTTTACCTAAAGAATATCTAATTTTACTTCATAACAATCATACCAATCAACGGATAAGTTTTAATCACGTCCACCAAAATGGCAATTTTGTTGTTATCCTCGCTACAGCGGACAGCTGCTCGAATGTTGTGCATTCGAACAGAAATACCGATTAGGGTGGTGCAAAAAATAGTGTATGCTCTACACCACTCATTCAATTCAAGATCAAGTTCTGAGTGTCCTCCTAGAATTTGAGATCATTTGGAAGAAAGCTGAGACTGCACAAGCTCTTCGAAATTTGTATGGGAATAACTATAGTAAAAGCAAACAATTCAGTCAATTGGTAATAGTATTTGCCAAATATAATCCAGAGGATTAGAGCCGAGTACTGAGATATGAAACCCCCACTGGCCCAAAGTAGTTAAGAATAACGGCGTGAATCCCACAAGGTTCCATACTGGGTCCAACGCTGTGGAATGCGATGTTTGACGGGGTCCTATCGCTGGAGCTACCCGAGTAGAAGAAAAGTGCTACTGAATACCAAACCAGATAATTTCCAATACTAACAACCTGAATGGGGTATGAATGAGCCATGTAGAAGATTCCTCAAATAATATCTCATGCATGTTCTACTAACACCAAACTGATAATTAGATCAGATATTGTAATACCTAAATAATACACACTTAAATTATTTTACGGATTCCTGTAAAATCTCAACAGCTGAACTGTTCGGTGAAATAAATTAACGGAGTACGGTAAATTTTTACAGTATTCCGTGAAAAATCACCGAAATCCATAAAAATTTCGACGGAATTACGGTGTTTTATTTCACCGAACTGTTCAGCTGTTGAGATTACGGTGAAATTCACCGTATGAGCTTAGTGTGTACATGATGGATTTTCATATAAAAGTGAAATTTTTCAATAGTAGTTCAATACCTCTAGCAATCCTCAATAGCTGGCGCATACCTCAATGAAGTATTTTTAATTGTTTTAAACATTTGTTTACAATACCATTATAATACCAAAATGAGGTATTGACTACTGAACAATACCTAATTATAGTATGATACCAAAATAAGGTATTCATATGATATTGCGAGCTATTTCTCCCTCCTCGGATACTCCAAGGATGCCGAGATCGTCGGCTTCGCCGATGATGTCTTCCTAACGGTAAAAGGTGAGACGCAGTAGTAGAAATGTTGACAACGGAGGCTCTGGTCGAAGATTGAATGGAGGAATTCAAGCTGAAGATAGTCCACCACAAAACGGAGGTGCTACTAGTTAGCGCCGCCTAGAAGAGTTGGAGTGCGAAAAGATGGAGCAGCTGTATTGTTCTCAAGAAACGTGTACGTTCTACAAGAAACTCAATGCACCCCGCAAAGGCTTTGTATCGCGAGCCGAAATGTGGTATCTTGACGGACGAACGTGAGGTGATTGAAAGGTGGAAGCAGCACTATGATGAACACCTAAACGGCGCAGGGGAGGAAGATCAAGACAGCAGGAGGAATGGTTTCATCAGTACGGCGGATGAGGGAGACGTGCTAACTCTCACAATAGGTGAAGTTAAGGATGCTATCAACCAGCTCAAGAACAACAAAGCAGCTGGAAAGGATGGTATTGAAGCGGAATTTATTAGAATGGGCCCGGACAGATTGGCTACTTGTCTGCACCGATTGATAACCAGGATCTGGGATACAGAACAGCTATCGGAGGAGTGGTAGGAGGGAGTAATATACTCAATACACGAAAAGGATGACAAATAAGAATGTGAGAACTGAGCGATCACTATTCTTAACGCAGCGTGCTTTCCCAGATCATCTTCCGCCGTCTTTCGCCGCTAGCAAGCAGATTTGTGGGAAGTTATCGAGCCGGTTTTGTGGACAAGTGATCAACAACTGAATAAATCTTTATGTTGCGGATGATCCTCCAAAAGTGTCGTGAAAATCGAGTCCCTACGCACCACCTATTGATCGAGTTCAAAGCGGCCTATGATATCGTTGACCGCGAAGAGCTATGGAAGATTATGGACGAGAATGGGTTTCCCGGAAACTGACTAGACCGTTCAGTAATACACCTAATAGACCGTTAGGTGAGAACGCCGAGCCTAAACCTCATGTACTCCCCAGATAGACGAGTTAGATGAAAGTTTCTAGCTTAGTTTAAAGTGCGAAAATTCTATATAAAAAAGAGGATTAGAGCTTAAAGCTTAGCTGATACAACTACAACTATCTCGAAGACAGACATCTCAGTAATTTGTTATTGATTTTTGTTTGAGTTGAAAATCTTTGGATATAATGATTGAGCTGCTCTGCAGGCATCAATGGATATATGCAGTCGAACATAGCTGCCATGATATATGGGTGTTATCTTTCGCGGCAGAAGATAAATGAGCAGGTATGGCAGAATTCGCTCTCATTTGATTTTGAAGCACGATCAAATCAAGCAAAGAAAAACATCCCATTTGTTGCGGCCCACGATCGGCAATGTATCGCAAGTTGTAACAAGTCTGATAAATAGAAGCAGCGAACGAGAGTCCCAACGAGAGAACAACGATACATTCTATTGTTCTCGCTTACAGTACACAAAACCAGTGCATCTGCAATCCAAGGGACCATTGAGTTAGCCATGAAAACCAAATTTCACTATGGTTCTCTTACTCGATATCGAGATACGGAATATCGAGTAAGGGAGAGTTAACTGTATAACTAATTACTAAGTCGTCCGATTTGAATACGGTCTTCGATAAAGTTGTAACTAACAGAAATAGTAGTTTACGCAACAAGTTCCAAAATGACGATTTTTACAGCAACGAGGCTTGTCGAGTTAACGTGTTACTTGCTTCATGGAAGCCGAGGAGTCCTCTTGGAAGTGCAGAGAGAACATTAGTAGTTTTGATATGGGAAAGGATTCGCTGTGGTTAACGATAAAGATATAATTTTTTAATAAAAACGTGAATATATACACCAATGGTCGATACCGATAGTGCGGTTACTATGCGAACCGGACACGATCCGAATTCCGTTGCTCGCCCTCAAAGGAGCATGCAACAGATTCAACGGACCAAAAACTCCGAGTTGAATAAATGGGACGAGTGATGTAAAAATCGAGTTCTACAACGAGTTGCGTACAACATTTTTTTTTTGCAATTTCGTAAAAGGCCACTTGAGGCTATCAGAAATCATATCGAGATGCGTTTACTATTATTTTGCAATTTAATAAAATGCTGTGTTATGACTCATTACGCAACTCAAAATATTTGCATAATGAAAAAGCGTTGCATAATGGCTATTACGCAACCTAAATCAGTGGTGTAATGTCTCTTACGACATGGCATAATTCACTGCAGGAGAGAAGGTCGTTTCATGACAGATTGTTTTGATGATAAATTTAGAAACATACATAAACTTTCGACCGCTCATAAACTTTTACGTGTAACGTATTTGATTTGTTTCAACTTTCTGAAGGTAAATAGCCCTGTTATTTTTGACATAAAAAGCCCAAGTAACACGCGAAACATCTATCAAAGAGTGCATTCTAAAAATGGTTTCACACATGTATCAATAAAAGCATCTGTAACTTACCTAATGCTAGTTCCGTCGCATATTATTAACGAAATCTCATATAGCTTCATTATCGTTTCAATAAACTTGCATTCCACCCCTTGTTTGACGTTTAACTTTATCGAAACAACGATATTTGCTGTAAATGTTCTCTCCAAACAGCAATGAAGTCAAGTTTATCAAGATGTATTCAGTAACTTTACAAACAAACTCTTGCAACTTCTCCCAAAATGCCTATTTTAATGCTATGTTTCAAATTACTTTCAATTAAATCATCCGCAACTTGAGTTTATTACATTCAAGTTCCGTTTAAATGCCCACTACTAAAGAAGTTTCATCCCACTTCGCGAAAGTTGCACATGTTCTAGCAACAGATTGTCTATTTAAATGGTGTTTCTCATATGTTGCGCGAAAGTATTTGCAATAACTTTAGTTTATTTGAGGTGTGGCCTAATTTCGCTTGTATATCGAAAGGTGCAGTAAAGTTACAAACAACAAGCCTTCATTAACAGGTAATGTGGTCGTTTATATAGTGGATTGGCGAAGCAATTTTTCGAAAAGCCGGTGGAGTAGAGAGTGGAGGAGAAGATTTATGATCTTGAGATCGGAAGTTCGATTCTCGTTAATATTTTTTTCATTTTTTTTCTCTTAAGTATTTTGCAACAAATAAGCAATTTTATTTTGACATAAATATGTTTCAAACAGACTCCGCCTCTTGCGCTTTTCGCGTTGCAATTCAGTGCAATTGTAAGTTATATTTTCAACAATTGACAACTCTTATTAGTTTCAAGAGATATTTTTTTCTTGAGTTCTTGGGAGTCATTTGGCAATGTTTTGTATGAAGGTTTAATCGTTAAATTATAAACAAAAACACTTTAATTTTAAAGTTGATCGATTCTTTGTTAAATCTAACAGGTTGATTATCAGAGCTCTTAATATAACAGCTGACATAACAGTCCCATATTCTATGGGATTCCCTACCAACGTGGGAATGTTACGCGAATATGGGCAGTGTTGCTCTTCAATGCAACATTCTGGTACCAATATATTGATATAATATTGTATAATATTTTCACATCTACAGCGGAGATACGCTAGTTGGAACACAACTGTCTTCCAACTAGCGAACCCGACCCGTTAGTTGGGACGCCAGCTAATGAAAATGTTCCATACTCACGCATCTGAAGAACAAATCGCCACGAAACGCACATATACATGCACGTTGGATCTATGTACCGTTTTGATTCCTATTGCGGACATTTAAGGCCTCAGTGACGTATAAGTCATGAAAATGCATGGAAATAAATCATTCTGCATGACTCCTTTAGGTTATGGAGCTTTCTTAACTTTCGAATGGTCAGCGAGGGTTTTGGTTCCACTAAGGACCACTAAGGACCACTAAGGAGACGTCTAAGGCAGTTGGGTATTATAAATTTGAATAGGTATCTATGGAAAAAGCTTGTTAAAATGGCTTCGAAACTGAGAACTTCTGAAAGGCAAATATTGAAACATTTCGACAAAGTCAGTATGACATCTACTGTTGACTTTCGAGAGCTTTCAATATGGATTTATTTTTCAATGAGCGAACATTCAACCATCGAGTCATTCCATATAACGGAGCCTCAACGAGCGAATCCACACTGAAGTTATTTTTATTTTCACTTAAACGTTTATTTAATAGGCTCAAGCGCCATCAGGCATATCGGAGCCGAATTAATTTGGTTTTGTTTACAAATTCATATTACTTCTTAGCATTCTATGTTAGTTTTGGGGAACTTTAAAACTCGTGGTTTGGTCGAGATAAGGGAATACATTTTTTTTGTGTGGATAAGGATGGGATTCGATGGTTTGATTTATGACATTCAGCAGTGATGTAGTGGTATGATGCTGCTTCTCAATCAAAGAGTGGACTTGAACGACCTGTAACGATACAACAAAACTTATTGGGGGAGACGAGGTGGACAAGATCAAACGAAAGCATCAATTTTCTTCAGAAACTTGAAGATGAGGAACATTTAATCGAAGTCTACCTACCCAACACATCTCCAATGTCTTCCTTATCTGATTTTCCTCGGGCCCTGAAGGATCGGTTCTGGCAATATCGTGTTCAGGACTATACCAGACGACATGGTTTATGTCTCAATCTACGCCACAACCACATCAATTGCTATCTGCGAGACCCTTTCTAAAGAAATGTGAGTCTAGGGAGTAGTGGTTGAACATCAGGCGACTCATTACCTTGATAAAATCTCATGTCCTAAGGGGATGGACCATGGTCTATCCAGTACCAGTAGGAGTATAGAATGTAGCACCCTGCCCAAATTCCCTTCATACCATTTTTTTTTAATTTCTTTATTAGTATCATTCCAAACATTACATTCATTATTTCTTATATCTAGGTGTTCTGTGTTATTAGACAACACTATCATCCTAATTTGGTAAAACAAATCTAAGATTTTATTAACATTTTGTTAATAACATATTACATTTCATTCGCCGTAGCAGTTCAGAATTTTTACAGGTGAGTTGATTTCACCTGCTTATAAGAGAAAAAAACGCTTTGAATATACTTAACCTAACTTAACCTAAACATATAACGCATTAATCGTGGCAATAGAAGATTGTAAAGATTTTTGCCTGAAATTATTGATTATTTTCTTTGACATTTGTTCCAATGTTTCAACATTGGATATTCTATGTAACTCATTGGTACTACAGTCGCCTCTCCACATCTCGATATCGAAGGAACCATCGAGATAGGGAGAGATCGAGGCACAGAACAAATTTGTAAGGAATACTAGATTGAAAATCACTCCGTTACCAAGAAAATTAAAAACAAACAGATGTCATTTAGTCTTCGCAAATTGTTTGGAATCTCTAAAATCTAGTCTAGTAACCTTTGATAATGGGCATATCGACGTACGGAGAGAAAATTGGGAACGAAAAACACATCGAGATAGGGAGATATCGAGTTAAGGAGGATATCGAGATATGGAGAGTGAAAATGTATGTAGAATGAAGGGACCGAAAAAATCATCGACATAGGGAGAGATATCGAGATGTAGAACATCGAGATGTGGAGAGTCGACTGTATACCAGGGAGGAAGCCTCATAATCATTTTCAAAATTTTATTTTGAATTCTCTGCAGAGCTTTCTTCCTGGTATTACAACATCTAGTCCATATTGGTACAGCATACAACATGGCTGGCCTGAAAATTTGTTTGAATATCAAAAGCTTGTTCTTAAGACAAAGTTTTGATTTTCTATTAATTAGGGGATAGAGACATTTTACATATTTGTTACATTTGGCTTGAATGCCCTCAATGTGATTTTTGAAAGTTAAATTCTTATCTAGCATGAGCCCTAGATACTTAACTTCATCTGACCAATTTATTGGAACCCCTCTCATCGTGACAACATGTCTACTTGAAGGTTTCAAATAAAGAGCTTTTGGTTTATGTGGGAATATTATTAGTTGAGTTTTGGAAGCATTAGGAGAAATCTTCCATTTTTGCAAGTATGAAGAAAAAATATCCAAACTTTTTGGCGGAGAGGCCTGTGTCATCCGCAAACAAAGATTTATGACATCCCTGAGGTAACTCAGGTAAGTCAGATGTGAAAATATTGTATAATATTGGTCCCAAAATGCTGCCTTGGGGAACACTAGCTCTTACAGGAAGTCTCTCAGATCTGGAGTTCTGATAATTAACCTGAAGTGTACGATTTGACAGATAACTTTGAATTATTCTAACAATGTATGTTGGAAAATTAAAGTTTTTTAATTTTACAATCAAACCTTCATGCCAAACACTGTCGAATGCTTTTTCTATGTCTTGAAGAGCAAGACCTAGCAAGAGTAGCCTTCAGATTTGTTGGAACGGATCAAATTTGTTACACGTAAAAGTTGATGAGTGGTCGAATGTCCATGGCGGAATCCGAACTGTTCATTGGCAAAAATTGAATTTTCGTTGATGTGGGCCATCATTCTGTTCAAAATAACCCTTTCAAAAAGTTTACTGATGGAGGAAAGCAAACCGATTGGACGATATCTAGAAGCTTCTGCAGGATTTTTGTCTGGTTTTAAAATTGGAACAACCTTAGCATTTTTCCATTTGTCAGGAAAATATGCTAATTGAAAACATTTGTTAAATATATCAACTAAAAATGATAAGCTACTTTCTGGAAGTTTCTTGATGAGGATGTAGAAAATTCCATCATCGCCAGGAGCTTTCATATTTTTGAATTTTTTAATAATATTTCTCACTTCTTCCAAATCAGTCTCCCAGGCATTTTCGAAAACGTTCTCTTGATTGAGAATATTTTCAAACTCCTGAGTAACTTGATTTTCAATTGGACTAGTAAGTCCTAAATTAAAATTGTGCGCACTTTCCAACTGCATAGCAAGTTTTTGAGCTTTTTCGCAATTAGTTAGTAATAATTTGTTTTCCTCTTTCAATGCCGGTATTGGCTTCTGAGGTTTTTTCAAGATTTAAGATAATTTCCAAAAGGGCTTAGAGCCAGGGACCAATTGAGAAATTTTATTTTCAAAATTTTTGTTTCTTAAATCTGCAAAACGTTTCTTGATTTCTTTCTGCAAATCCTGCCATATATTTTTTATAGCAGGATCACGAGTGCGCTGAAATTGCCTTCTCCTCACGTTTTAAGACGGATCAAGAGTTTAAGATCATCGTCTATAATCACAGATTCAAATTTTACTTCACATTTTGGAATTGCAATGTTCCTGGCTTCAACAATGGAATTTGTTAAAGTTTCAAGAGCATTGTCAATATCAATTTTAGTTTCTAAAGAAATGTTAACATCAAGTTCAGAGTCAACATACGTTTCATATATATTCCAGTCGGCTCGTAAATAATTGAAAGTGGAGCTGATAGGATTGAGAATCGCTTCATGCGATATTTGAAATGTAACAGGGACATGATCAGAATCAAAATCAGCATGAGTAACTAATTGGCTACAAAGATGACTAGAGTCAGTTAAGACCAAGTCAATCGTAGATGGATGTCTAGAAGAGGAAAAACATGTGGGGCTATCAGGGTTTTGAATTGAGAAATATCCTGAAGAGCACTCATCAAATAAAATTCTGCCGTTGGAATTACTTTGAGAATTATTCCATGACCGATGTTTGGCATTAAAGTCAACAATGACAAAAAAAAATTGACTTATTGCGAGTCAATTTTCGCAAGTCAGTTTGGAGCAAATTAACTTGCTGTCCAGAGCATTGAAAAGGCAAATAGGCAGCTATGAAAGTATATTTACCAAACTATGTTTCAACAGAAACACCTAAAGTTTCAAAAACTTCAGTTTCAAATGACGAAAACAGTTGATGTTTTATACGCCTATGAATGACGATTGCAACTCCCCCACATGCCCCATCGAGTCGATCATTACGATAAACAAAAAAGTTAGGATCTTTTTTTAGTTTGGATTCAGGTTTTAAATAAGTTTCGGTAATAACTGCTATATGCACGTTATTAGCTGTAAGAAAATTAAACAGCTCGTCCTCTTTACCATTCAGAGAACGAGCATTCCAATTTAAAATATTTAAATTATTATTTGGATCCATTAGAAAAACGTAATCCAATAACAATTTGATTTGTAAATTTTACACCTACTTGGACTGCTTCAGTCATAGTGGTGGCTTTGAACATTGCATCAATCATTAGATTCAATTGTTCAGTTAGAAAATTAAAATCAGAGGCAGACATATCATCTGATGATTTCCAATTGAAATTTTCGGTAGACGAAGAAGCGAGGTAGGAGTTACCTGTGGCGGTAGGGTTTTTTTCCATTCGATTTGAAACAAGTAGAATGGGTACTCATGGAACGAATAGGGGAAGAGTTCAAAATACCTGCTACGATATCGGCAAAGGATTTACCGTGGGTAGATACATTCGAAATTGAAAGATTCGAACGGCTACCCGACGTATTAAAATTTGTTTGTGAATGAGCATGATAATGATCTTCCTGGTGGGTATGATTCCTAATCAAGCGATCGTTAACTGAAAAATGAGCATTGTTCGATACTCTACCAGGCAAATTCCGGAAACGACCGTTATCGTAACGGATATTATCCTTCATCTGCCTGGCACGAGCCTCAACGACTCTTTTGCGTGAAGGGCATTCCCAAAAGTTAGCTTTGTGAGGGCCCTTGCAATTGGCGCATTCAAACTTTCTGGTATCTTCTTTCACAGGACAGTCGTCCTTAGCGTGAGAAGAACCTCCGCAAATCATGCATTTAGCATCCATGCGACAAATTTTTGTACCATGACCCCACTTTTGGCACCGACGGCACTGAGTGGGGTTCTGGTAATTTCCTCCAGGTTTCTGGAAATGTTCCCACGGCACACGGACATCGAACATAAGTTTAGCTTTTTCTAAAGCTTTAATATTATTTAGTTCTTTTTTGTTAAAGTGAACTAAATAATATTCTTGAGAAAGCCCTTTCCGAACAATGCCAGATTGGGTTCTCTTTTTCATAATGATTACTTGGACTGGGGAAAATCCAAGTAAATCATTTATTCCATTTTTGATCTCTTCAGGTGACTTGTAGTCACTTGAGAGACCTTTCAAGACAACTTTGAACAAACGTTCAGTTTTTTCGTCATAAGTAAAAAAATTGTGCTTCTTCTCTTCAAGATGTCTGAGAAGAAGTTCACGATCTTTAATTATTTTCCGGCAAAACGCGACAGTCTCCTTTCTTTGCGATTTGGAAGGAAACCTTGATTCCCCTAATGGAGTTCAAGATCTCCTGCCTAAATCCCCCAAATTCGGAACAACTGACCACGATAGGCGGCACTCTTTGCTTCCTCACTTGAATCAAAGAGCTTGGGCTAGAGGCTGCTTCAATTTGGTGTTCGGAAAATTTGTCTAGAGCATCGAACTGATTGCTCATTTCGATACAATTATTCATTTCACCCTTGGAAGAAACTTCGCATTCCGGGGAAGCGTCCTTTCTTCCATTCTTGCCACGTGTAGTGACAGTTTTAAAACCCACTTTGTTGGAAGGAAGTAGTGAATTCAGAGATTCACCCTTCCCTTTGTTAGTTGTTGATACCATGTTTAGTTAATAAACGAAAGAAGACGTGACCTTCGAGAGGTTTTTTCCCAAGACGGTGTCCAAGAAGGATTACCACTGCTAGCTTTCGCCAACGGGTCCAACGAAAAATCGAAGGCACGGGTCCAAACAAGGATCGTAAAGGGATCAACAGTAGAAAAAATAGTACTGAAAAGTACTGTTTTAGTAGCACTGAAAAGTACCGTTTTTAATTTTATCACTGAAAAGTACTGTTTTATTGCTTTAGGTAGTTTTTAAGAAAACTTCCAAGAGCAGAGAGCATTCGTGTACGCACAGCACGAAGGTACGACGCGCACTGGTCTCCCTTCATACCATGTTTGTTGCCAACTGATCATGACTTTCAGATGAGCAATTATAAAAAAATCATTGAAGGTAATACGTCATTCGTAAATATCACCTTCTATAGCACCCACCACGAGCGACAGTCGCTCGTTCCCTTGCCATTGCGGAAATCAAATTGTGTTTCTGATGGAGGGCCATTCGTTTCAACCCATTTATCAAGCCGAAAGAGAATCATTTTCTCTAACAACTTTCGAATGCATGATAATATTACGATATGACTATACGAGTTAAAATCCAACGCGGATTTACCGGGTTTTTGGATGGCTATCACCCTCACTGGCCTCCAGTCATCAGGAACAATATTGCACTTCAAGAATTGATTGAACAGATTCAAAAAGCGTCTCTTCGCGACGGCTACGAGGTTTTAAGCCTGTTGAATTCAATTCCTGAAAGTTACTTGAGTTACCTCAGGAATATTGAAAACCTTTGTTTGCGGATGTCACAGGTCTCTCCGCAAAAGGGCATAACCTTTGTGTCATAGGTCTAAATAGTAAATTTCAAAAAAGATGGTTTTTATTCATACTTTCAAAAATGAAAAGTTTCTCCCAAGGTTTTTATTGATTTATTTATTTGATAGGCTCATGCACTAGGCATAATGGAGTTGCTTTCTACTAACTGATAACAAAGTTTAATCACATTTATAACTAGAGTTGTCAATCCCGGGAACATTTCCCGGGAAATGAGATTTCGCGGGATTCCCGTTTCCAGGAAATAATTTTCTGCTACCTGGGATTCCCGTATTTCCCGGGAAGCTCTATAAAGAAATTGATCATCTATATTCAAATAAAAACCATTGTTCAATTTACTCTTCATTTATTGTGCTGATTTTCGTAATCGTAATCTTCTCGTAATAGTTATCGAAAAATGCATATGTTTATATACTACAAAATATAAAGGATATTTACTTAATTAAGGATTTCTGAATCCATTGCCGTTTTCAAAAATAAAATAATAGCACGTATAGTTTTTGAAATATTGGCTGTTGCAAATGCAAAATTTGTGCAAGTTTGTGATCTTGTAAGGCAATTTATTTGCTTAATTTACCACAGAATTCAAACTTTATGTGTATAACAATACTTAATATCAGCAAAGTTCATAATACCATCTCAAAAGTTAGTTGTTGGTGTTATAGAAAAGTATTGTATTTTTCCTTGAAGAGAAACGACGAGTTTTGTATAAAGACTGCAAGCATATTGAAAAAATCGATTTATTCTAAATTTTGTCGTGCAATTTCAACACAATTATATCTGAAATGAAAGTTGAAGTCCTATTTTGCATGCTTGTTGGAATAGATCACAAAAAAAGTTTGATGAATCATATCTTTAATTTCATGGAAACATCAATTAAACCTGTGTTTTATACAACTTTGGCGAAGTGTAGCTAAAATGTGTGACGTGCAGGGATATATATGAGACCAGCGTTAGATTCAGCGACCCCAAATCCACTAGAGATACATAATTTAATGTTAAAGACACGCAAAAATTTCATTTTTGTTACGCTGTGTAACAGTCTCAATTTTCAACGAAAGACTAGTTGGTTTTTGATTTATTGTTCTATAAAATTGATTTAATGTTGGCAAATATTATTTGAACTTTATACGATTTGTCTGGAATGACCTCCACATGGATTTTTGCTTAAATTTATAAAGTTTTTTGTTTTGAATCCTAGCATAAAACGAAGCCAAAAGTTTTTTTTAGAATTATAAACAAATTACTTAGAAAAAAAAATAATAACCGTACACATTTACTGGTCTAAATTATAACATACATGTACATTAGGGTGCGGCTTATTTTTCAAATGTTCTCAAAACCAAAAATTCGTGTGCTCTACTCAATTCAAATCACTTTAAAAGAGAAAACTCAAAATCTGAACCAAAAATATTAACATTTAGAGGTGGCGCAAGCGCCTTGAAGGTGAATTTTCAGGTTATAAAAAATGACATTCAGTGAAGTAAACATAACTTTGTTATTTTTCAACCGATCTTAACACTTTTAGCATCAATACCTTCAAAATTTAATTTATGAAAACCTTGTATAACACCAAGTTTGTCTAAAATCAAAACAAATTTTAGTTAAAAGTAATTTTATCCAAATTTTTTCTCATTTTACTAAAAATTTCAAATTTGCTTGACTATAACTTCATGATTATTCAACCGATTCCAAAATTTTTTACATGCTTTTCAAGCTAATTCAATTGTTGTCAAATTTACATGCATCACATTCCACTAAAAAATGTCTAGACCAAGTTATTCAGCAAAAACTGCTTAAAACATGATTTTTTAATGAAAAATGCCAGTTTTTCCGAATTTTTGCCTGTTGAATATTATCTCTAAAGCTGAAACTGATTTTTCTCATTTGTTAAACCTTTGAAAAGGACTTTGCAACAATTATTTTAATTATTTTGAAACAATAATATGTTTGCATATGTTAAAACATATATGCACAATTCAACTCGTAATTAAAGCAAGATGCTTTATAGATATAAGTTTTAAAGAAAAAAAGCAATTTCCGGCGAAAAAACTTAAGTTATCCAAAGTAATTAAATTTTTTCATTAAAAACCCATTTTTTTAGGTAGTTTTTGTTGAATAACTAAGTCAAAGCCATTTTTTAGAAAAAATGTGTCGTATGAACAGTTTGAAAACAACTAAATTTGCTTCAAAAACATGTAAAAAGATTCGAAATCGATTGAGTATTCACGAAGTTATGGTCAAACAAATATTATTTTTTTAGTAAAATGAGGAAAAATTAGGATAAAAGTATTTTTAACTAAGACTAGTTTTGAGT
Source organism: Aedes aegypti (assembly GCF_002204515.2). NCBI lineage: Eukaryota > Metazoa > Arthropoda > Insecta > Diptera > Culicidae > Aedes > Aedes aegypti. Next base: position 90,082,602 of record NC_035108.1, on the reverse strand, counting down.
TTACACAAATTTGATGTTTTTCAAAGTTCTTAACAATTCAATTTGAAAGATAATGGTGCTTCAAAATTGGTTGAAAAATAACAAAGTTATGTTTACTTCACTGAAGATCATTTTTTTATAACTTGAAAATTCACCTTTAAGATGCTTGCGCTACCTCTAAATGTTAATATTTTTGGCTCAGATTTTGATGTTTCTTTTTTAATGTGGTTTGAATTCAGTAAAGCACACGAATTTTTGGTTTTGACAACATTTAAAAAATAAGCCGCACCCTAATGTACATGGATAACTCAAAAACACTCCATCCAATTAGCTTGATTTTCACGAATTTCCTGAGATCCCGGGAATTCCCGGGAAATGAAAATTTTCATTCCCGTTTCCCGGGAAGTCAAATCCTGGAAAAATTGAAAACTCTATTCTTAACATTGTTAAATAAATGAATTTATTCTTCTATCATCTTCTGTCATACTGTGTCATCGATCCACGAGTACGAAACCCGTCTAAAACATGAGGTTTGCAGGCATCATCCTCCTAAGGGGTTGTTCAATTATCACGTAAACGTAAGGTGGTGATATCTCATGCAAGATTTCCTTGAATAGATTTATCAATTATTTTTCACAACTATTAGAATAAATAATAATCAGAATAATTAAACAGAATTAAAATTTAATAACATTGGTAAGTAGTGTTCAATTCGGTTTAGTTTGGAGGAAAAACGTGTTTTTTTCTAAAGCAGAAACTTGCCAGAGGTAGTTGGAAAATCATACAGGAATTTACAAAGAGGAAAGAGGGGTTGATTCACTGCAAAAATAATCTTTCGAAATAATTTAACGGAACCAACGCTACCTAAACTCAACTTATATATTCACACCTAATATTCACACCTAATATTCACACCTAATATTCACACCTAATATTCACACCTAATATTCACACCTAATCAAACGCTGCTGTAATTTCTCGAAAACTTCTTCAAATAGTCTCAAGTCAGAAAAATGAACAAACTCATTTTATCGATCCTACGTATTTCGCAGAGGAAATTCCACACGTTCCGCTCTTAGCCAACTTGATTTTTCACTTTTAGAACGTTCAATTCCGGAATTACAAACGGCGTAAGTAAGAATTTCAACTTTCACAACCCAACCGCTACTTTGGGGCGGTCCATTAATTACGTAAGATAATTTTTGCAGTTTTTAGACCCCCCCCTCCCCCCATGGTAAGATTTTTTGTATGAAAATTAAAGATAATTTGTATGGCACGTAAGAAATCTCAAACCATCCCTCCCCCTATAAACCATTACGTAATTTATGGACGGCCCCTTTCACCGCTCCGTTGTATGGAGAGACAAAGTGACTTAACCACGAATCAAAACAAAACACTACTTGAGACGATTTTACACTGGTAGAAAAACGTAGAAAGTAACTAAATGAAACGGCTTATCATTTTGTTATAATTATTTTTGTCGGGAATTATAAAAAATTACATAGTTTTTAAGTTTGTATGCAAAATTTAGGAAATGCACACGGCGAAAACATGTTAATAAGGTGATCCATTTTAAAACAGTTTTAGAAGACAGGTTGTGATTCTTCGTAATTAATTTTCTCAAAATCGAATGAAAGTCGATTTGAAAAAGTAATCGAGAATTGTCTCGATGAGAGGAGGTCTGAAGAAATGGAAAAAGACTCATGCTAGATAAAAATTCAACTTTCAAAAATCTTATTAAGGGCATTCAAGCCAAATGTAACGAAAACAAAATATGTGTACCCACTTGTTAACAGAAAATAGAATCTTTGTCATAATAGCAAGCATTAAATCTTCAAACAAATATTTAGGCTGGCCATGCTGTATGCTGTACCAATATGAACTAGCTTTTGTAATACCAGGAATAAAGCTCTACAGAGGATTCTATGTTGTTGAGTCATTGAAGCAAATATCGAATAAAATTATCAATAATTTTCGACACAAGCCGTTGGAATCTTCTAGTGCCACTATAAGTGTTCCATTAATTTAGGTTGGTAAAAATTTATATTATAGACAGGTTAATTCAGCTCACCTGTAAAATTTAAAAGTGATACGACTAATATGTTAATAACAGCATAATTCAGTATAAATAAATTGGGATGATAGTGTTGCCTAACACAAATATACCTAGGTATAAAACATGAATGTAACGTTTGCAATGTTACTTATAGAGGGACCAAAAATATACATTTCTTACGGTGAAGATGAATTGAAGCCAAACCTCAAATTTTCAAGAGCACTAGTCTGGAGAACCGAACATCCGATTGAGCTGAAAACTTGATCGATTGCTCACCACCAGTGACCATCGCCGGATGTTCGATGTTCGGTTCTCCAGATTTGTGCCCTTGAAGATTTGATATTTGGCTTCGATGCATCGTCACCTTAAACTAGGCATTTTAGCACTTATACACAAAACATATATTGGATGCACTTTCAAGTATTATGAATATATTCATCAGGTAAAACACACGTTTGTTCTCTCACCACATCATTTAACTAAATTATCGACGAATCAGAATCACGCAAAAATCTTCCTTATATAACAAAATAAAAGTGAAAATCGCATTAATCATGCAAACGTACCCAGCCTAGCGAACATTCGAAGCATACGATATTGATTTTCCTCCCAATGATCCACAAGCTTCATTCCACCTGCAGTCAAATCCTGCCTCCGTGCTTTCTTTCCGCTGACTGAGCATATCGTTTCACACAAATGAATCCAACAACGGCAGCGATTTTTCCATGCACTGCACAAGAGCCCCCAGCTATGGAACGCATCCAATTTACGACGCCCTTGTGACTGCTCTTTGCATTGCCCGCATATAGTAGTTCGTAAAATCTCCGTTTTATTTGCAAAGGTCATTAAAAAGTACCCATCTCCAGATTACAGACTTCTCTTCGTGATACCACACACTTTGCTAGTGGCTGCAATTTTTTTCTTTTTGGCATTACGCATCCATTGCGACAAAATCTGATTTTGAGCTTAGTGTTCTATGAGCACTTCCACAGTTATTAACCGAGAGCTTTCATTGCCAAAGTTGTCATTTTTGCATTCGTACATTGTGTGGCAGGTCTGGGAAGCCAAGGATGTCGGACCAACCGGGAATCGAACCCAGACACCTTCAGCATGGCTTTGCTTTGTAGTCGCGGACTCTAACCACTCGGCTAAGGAAGTCTCTGGCTGCAAATGCAGGTCACCAATCATTTTGGCCAATTGCCATCCTGAAATCTCTTCGCAGTTCCAAAGCTTTTTCCCAGACTTCCCGAGAATGATATCAGTAGAATTCAACTGTGACGAAAACAGTTTATGCCACTCATTCGCAGATTCAACTGAAGCTCATAAATAGCTGATTATTGAGATGGAAATGCTGATATTTCTGCGAGTCAACTTTCGCCGAGGCAGAAAATACGATTCCTAGAGGGGAGGAGGTGCAGGGGAAAATAATAAAGCTAAATTGTTCATTCGAATGCACCGCCCGTCTCCGCCCCGTTTGAGAACGCACATGAGCTTAAGTAGATTAGGAGGGGCAACATTTACGAGCACATAAATGTACTCCATTAAGCTTTTATAGTTATCCATAATTTTTATATTTTTTTCTTCTACTCGCTCCAAAGGGCACGAAGCTGCAGGCAAAGATTTAAGCGACAAGAAAAGCATGGTTCATGCAGAACTGGGGTCGAGACGAAGTCTAGAATCGATTGAGGTATGATGTAGTTTCATGGCATTCCGAAACTCTTGCAAATCGAGAAGAATAACGATTCCAAAACTGTTGTTGCTGCTCACTTGTCTTGGATGTGACGTTCCCTGAGGACTCTCTAGTCTTAGAGCAAAGATACAGAGACTAATGATTTTGCTTGACATTGCGAAGCATCTCTGTGTGTCACATGATTGACTTTTACGATATTTAAATCACACATGTGATGTAATAAGAAGAGCCCAATTCTGTGCGAATCGTACTCAAAAGTATGGAGCTTTATTTATTAGATCGACGATGCAGAATCGCCTATATGCATAATCAACCATTTAAATGAACTTCTTTGAGAATAGGATGATACTATTACTGGCAACTCCATTCCATATGATAATACAACGGGCTAATGGAATTCGGAGTAACGGTAGATTCGAGGAAATGGAATCCAGAGTCGCCATGACTAAGTAATAGGGTGGTAAATGACTGGACAATGCGTACCATTGGTACTTCGCATACCTGCAGGTATAAAATAGACCCCATTTGTGATCCTTAGCCTCTTGTCCAGTAACTCCTATCCCTACCTCCCCGTGGTGCCGCCTGGGGTACGAGTAACCGTAGGGAAGATCAGGTTACCAACCCTGGTGGGACCTTGGTCGTATGCTGACAGGGGCAGGGGGCTCCTCTCTTCTGAGGGTGTAGCTTATCAGAGCGTCTGTTCTCCATGTCAGGGGCGGCTCAAAACAGCGTCTGTTCTCCATGTTAGGAGCGGCTGATCATCTTCCTAGTGCCAGCGTGGGACTCTAAACAGTGCTGTGCACGATGATCCTCCGGCGAGACAGGGGGTTGGTGCAGACCTTACAAGCCAGCCGTAAAAACCATCAGTAGAGGAAGCATACAATGTAAATTCGTACCGGAACAATCGGCATAGACCCAGGCATCGAATTAGAAACTCGGATCATGGAACTGTAAGTCTCTCAATTTCTTGGGAAGTACCCGCATTCTTTCCGATTTATTGAGGGTCCGCAAATTCGACATCGTAGCGCTGCAGGAGGTTTGCTGGAAAGGGTCGACGGTACATACGTATTGGGATGGTTATACCATCTACCAGAGCTGCGGCAACAGACATGAACTGGGCACAGCTATGATCGTGATCGGCGAAATGCAGATGCGCGTGATTGGATGGTGACCAATCGACAACAGAATGTGCAAGTTGAGGATCAAAGGCCGTTTCTTTAATATTAGCATAATTAACGTGCACAGCCCTCTCCTAGCAAGTGACGATGACGATAAGGACGCTTTCTACGCGCAGCTGGAACGTGAATACGACGGCTGCCCAAGCCATGATGTCAAAATCATTATCGGAAATCTCAACGCTCAGGTTAGCCAGGAGGAGGAATTTAGACCGATTATAGGAAAGTTCAGCGCTCATCAGCTTACGAACGAAAACGGCCTTAGACTGATTGAATTCGCCGCCTCCAAAATCATGGCCATACGTATACTATAGTATACTATAGTACCTACTTCCAGCACAGCCTCCCGTATCGGTACACCTGGAAATCACCCCAACAGACTGAATCGCAAATCGACCACGTTTTGATTGATGGAAGACACTTCTGGGACATTATCGACGTCAGAACCTATCGCGGCGCAAACATCGATTCGGACCACTACCTAGTGACGGTTAAAGTGCGCCAACGACTCTCCGTTGTGAACAACATTCGGTACCGACGCCCGCCTCGGTACAACCTGGAACGACTCAAGCTACCCGAAGTCGCAACTGATAACGCGCAAAGCCTTGAAGCTGCGTTACCGGAAGAGTGAGAGCTCACCGAAGCCCCTCTTGAAGACTGGAGTAGTCTCAAAGCAACCATTAACAATGCAGCGGAAGGTGCCGTTAGGTTCGTGGAAGGAAATCGACGGAACGGTTGGTTCGACGAGGAGTGTCGGACGGTTTTGGACGAGAAGAATGCAGCGCGGGCGATAATGCTGCAGCAAGGCACCCGTCAAAACGTGGAACGATACAAACAGAAGCGAAGACAGCAAACCCATCTATTCCGGGATAAAAAGCGCCGCCTGGAAGAGTTGGAGTGCGAAGAGAAGGAGCAGCTGTATCGTTCTCAAGACACGCGTAAGTTCTACAAGAAACTCAATGCATCCCGCAAAGGCTTTATGCCGCGAGCTGAAATGTGCCGGGATAAAGATGGAGGTATCTTGACGGACGAACGTGATGTGATTGAAAGGTGGAAGCAGCACTACGATGAACACCTAAACGGCGCAGAGGAGGAAGATCAAGACAGCAGGAGGAATGGCTTCATCAGTACGGCGGATGAACGAGACGTACCAACTCCCACAATAGGTGAAGTTAAGGATGCTATCAAACAGCTCAAAATCTACAAAGCAGCTGGAAAGGATGGTATTGGAGCGGAACTTATTGAAATGGGCCCGGACAGGTTGGCCACTTGTCTGCACCGATTGATTGCCAGGATCTGGGATACAGAACAGCTACCGGAGGAATGGAAGGAGGGAATAATATACCCAATATACAAAAAGTGTGACAAGTTAGAATGTGAGAACTATCGAGCGATCACCATTTTTAACGCAGCCTATAAAATGCTTTCCCAGACCATCTTCCGCCGTCTATCGCCACTGGCAAGCAGATTTGTGGGAAGTTATCAAGCCGGTTTTGTGGACGGGCGATCGACGACAAACCAAATCTATATGTTGCGGCAGATCTTCCAAAAGTGTCGCGAATATCAAGTCCCTACGCACCACCTATTCATCGATTTCAAAGCGGCCTATGATACCATCGACCGCGAAGAGCTATGGAAGGCTATGGACGAGAATGGTTTTCCCGGGAAACTGACTAGACTGATCAAAGCAACGATGGATAGTGTACAGTGTTGTGTGAAGATATCGGGTGCATTATCGGACCCGTTTGAAACACGCAAAGGACTTCGACAAGGCGATGGTCTTTCCTGCCTCCTGTTCAATATTGCGCTAGAAAGTGTTATGAAACGGGCGGACTTCAACATGCGGGGCACGAACTTCAATAAATCCATCCAGTTCATCTGCTTTGCTGACGACGTGGACATTGTCGGGAGAACGTTCCAGGTGGTTTCTGAACAGTATACCAGGCTAAAACGTGAAGCAGATCGGGTTGAATTGAAGGTTAATACGTCGAAGACGAAATATCTGCTGGCTGGAAGAACCGAGAGTGATAGAGCTCGCATTGGCAGATGCGTGATGATCGACGGGGATGAGTTCGAGGTGGTGGACGAATATGTCTACCTCGGATCATTGATAACGTCGGATAACAACTGCAGCAGAGAAATTCAAAGACGTATCATTGCCGGAAGTCGTGCTTACTACGGATTCCACAAGACCTTGCGGTCTGGTAAACTTCACTTCCGTACTAAGTGTACCATGTACAAGACGCTGATAAGACCGGTAGTCCTCTACGGACACGAGACGTGGACAATGCTCGAAGAGGACCTGCAAGCGCTAGGAGTTTTTGAACGACGTGTGCTTAGGACGATCTTCGGCGGAGTATGTGAGAACGGCGTATGGAGGAGAAGAATGAACCACGAGCTTGCGCAACTCTACGGTGAACCTAGTATCCAGAAGGTCGCCAAAGCTGGAATGGTACGATGGGCGGGACACGTTGTGAGAATGCCGGACAACAATCCCGCAAAAATGGTGTTCACCTCAAATTCGGCCGGTACAAGACGAAGAGGAGCGCAACGAGCTTGGTGGTTTGACCAACGAGCAGGATCATGGAAGTGTGGGGCGATCGAGAAACTGGAGGTTAGCAGCCATGGACCAAGTTAATTGGCGTAACATTGTGGCGCAGGTCATGTCTTGAATGTTTACATTATTTTTCGTTGAATATTCAGTTATAACTCGTTTTACATGATTATCATAAAAGTGTACGTGTCACGTAAATTTAAGATTTGTTTGCTGTGTTATACCTGCATCGACACGTCGGGTAAAATATATAAATTCGTTTTCCACAAAAGATTCGATACGGAGTGTATAACGATTCCGGAGGACAACAATACCTTAAAGGTACTTGGTAAAACGTGGAACGTTAAAAGCGGAAGTTGCAGACTCGTCTGTTTCTGGAGAGAAAGCATTGCCTGGAAGAGGAAAAAAAATGGAGCTGATGTACCGCACCCAAGAAACGCGGAAGTTCTATCACATACTCAACGCATCTCCCAAAGGCATCGTCGCGAAGTCGAAATGTACAGGGATAAACATGGGAGCATTTTGTCGGAAGGACGCGATGTGATTGAAAGGTGGAAGCAGCATTCCGACGAACATCTGGATGCCATGGACAGCACAGGCACGGCAATAGGACAAATGTTTATGTCCGAATGTCGGAGGGTAGTAACCGATAGTGACTGCTTTGAAGAAATTTCTGATAATCAGAAACTGGGTGATAAGAATAATAGGAATGTAACTAGAGCGCTTTATGACTTATTTACGAAATGGCAACAAACCATGATGCAAATCCTCTAGAAATTCCGTGACCCCACGTGGCATTTGTTCATCGATTTCAAGACAATAACAGAAATTAGTACTTGGACAACCTCGACTGTAAGGCCATCTAAGTGGTTTAAATCTCGATTGATGCTGGATCTTTTCATGATGTAAATTTTGTTGACTTCCCTGGACGTAGAACGAACATTTGTGCAAATTGCACGAATGTTCACAAGAACTGTGTAATATGTGCACGAAATACAAGCAAACAAATTCAGCCAAATCATTAATTCACTTGGATCAGTTGTGTTGGAAAAGAACATCTCCAGTGTTTCTCCAGGATTTGATTCGAAGATTTCTTGGGGGTTTCTTCCAGAAATTCCTCCAAGATAATTTCTACAGTGATCCATACAAATACAAATTCTTCCGGAGAATGCTCGAAGGATTCGTCCATAAAAAAATCTACAGGGATTCTTGCAGAGTTGCCACCAAGGATTTCTCCAAGAATTGCTACAGCTTCTTCTAGGATGATTGAAGATATTTCTTCATAAATTCCTCTATGAGTTCCTCTAAGGATACTTGGGTTTTCTCCCATGTAGCACTCTCGCAGTTATTCCAGGAATAATTTCCGAGATTTTTTCAGCGGTTTCGCAGGGATTTCTCCGAGCATTCTACCAGGAATTCCTGCAGGGATTTCTCCTAGTATTATACAAGAAATTAAATTACAAATTCCTCAAGAGTTTCTTCCATGTGTTTTCCCAGAGATACCTTCAGCAAAATTGCTACAAGAATGACTCAAAGGATTTTCCAGGTAATCCTTCAGGGATGTACCCAAAAAATTTTCTGGAGAATCGTTCTTAAAATCATATTTTTTCCGAGGATTCCTCCAATAACTCCTTTAGAAATTCCTCCAGAGATTTCCTCATGAATTCCTCCAGTATCCTCAAGAATGTATCCAGGGATTCCTCCAAGAAGTTTTTCCAGACACTACTTTTCTGAAGCTCTTTTTTTGGGAGATACCTAGATAAACACCTGAAAAAAATTATTCGATGGATTAATGAAAAAATACCAGGATCAATCCCTGCCAAGAGGAACCTCTAAAAAATAATATGGAATAATATGGAGAAATCTCTGTAGGATTTTATGGAAGAATCCCTAGAAAAATCCTTAAAGAAATCTGAAAGTTGCACTGGAAAAAAAACGGAGTCTTTAGAAGAATACCAGGGAAATCTTGAAAAAAAAATGCTTAAGAAATCTCAGAAAGAATCATTGTGAAGAGTTTCTTAGATGTAGTCTCTGGAAAAAAATTCTGTAGGAATCTCTTAAAGGATTGCCTGGGTAAATTGTTAAAGGAATCCTTGAAGGCATCTGTGGAGGCATTTTTGGACGAATTCCAGGAGAATTTCTTCACTGTAGAGACTATGCTGGAGGCATCCCTAGAGAAATCCTTCGAATAATCGTTGGAGAAATTGCCAAGTTTCCGGAGAAACACCTGTAAAAATATCTGAAAAAAAAACCTGTGGAAGGTATTCCGGAGGAATCTCCGGAGGTGCGTCTGGAAGAATTCCTAGAGAAATCGTTGAACGAGGTGTCGCAAGAGAAATTTCTGGAGTAATGGAATAGAGTTCTATTCAAACCGCTCTAAAAAATATATGTGATTGAAAGTTCTTCCTAAAGAAATTCTTGGAGAAATTACTCGGATAATACTTTGAAGAATCTCTAAGACATTGCTTCTGTAGAGTTTTGGAGGATTTTATGGAAAAACTCCTGGAGGAATCTGTGAATGAATCTCTTGAAATCCTTAGAGACATTTTTCGAGAAATCCCTGAGGAATTTTATAATAAATCCTTGGAGGAATTCTTGAAGGAACCCCTGGAGTAATTTACGAAGGTACCTTTGGAGATACTTCTGAAGGAATTTCATGACTTTTTTAATGCATTAGGTTGAAAAAAGTTATTAAAGTATTTGGTAAAAAGGAATGTTTGCGGGAACCCTGATGGTATTTTGAATGAATTCTTGGAAGAATTTCAGAAAGAGTTTCAGCAATAATCGAAATTGAAATCCCATGCGGAATTTTGATACTTTTAGTCGCACTTTTATTGTCATTCATATATTTACATTCGAATAAATGCAAGAGAGAATTTCATTTTTTTTTTATTTGTAAGGAACTATTTGAGTTATTTTTATATGAGAAAATGAAGCGTTTATCAAGGTCCTATATCTATATCTATACTGAACAATGTTTCTACTGGATGTTCGTAGTTGTTTGATGAATTATCATCCTCTTGATTATGAGGTAGACCTACAACGAAAATATTCAACTCTAAATTTCTTGAAAGGTAAGTGTTGTAAGTCACCCCCCGTGAAACTTTTTAAAAAAGTATTCTAATTGAAAAGTTGTTGCTACAAAAAACCTCATACTACTACTTAAAATTGTGAGATGACTGCTAGATGTCTACACTCAAAATAATATTCCCATTCTTTACTTGACTCGAAGGACACATCAACGATTGAAAACGTGTTTTTTGCTCTACAAAAAATATGTTTGCATTGATTGCTTTCACCATATACGCCAAAATCGTAGTACATGATTATTACTCACCTAGTGTTTATGGCAAGCAGTTTTTTTTTTTCTCAACTTTCTAATGTGATCCAAGAATTCAAAACGAGCGGTACCTTTATGGTGGAATAAAGGGTTTTTTTTAACAAAACTCAATATGGCGACCAAATTAAAAATTGACTAAAATTGAAAAACCGAGATTCGCACAGCCGAACTCGTGAATGAATCTATGTGTGGTTTTCTCTAGGTTTATTTACGGGGTTTTTCATAAAAATCTTAATCTTGAAATCTTCCAGAAATTTTGCTAAAGCTGCTAAGAATTTTCTCATTCTTATTTTTATCTATAGAAGATGTGTTGAATTCACTCATATGTGTGTTTGAGTAAAATAGTTTTATTGTCATCCCTCTCCTTCTCATAGTTTATTTGATCACTTTTAAATAAATCCAATTTTTCAAATACAGCGCACCATTCCTCTGTTTTACATGTTATTGAAAATCATTTTTTCCGAAAAATGTGAAACGGAAATTTAATTCCAATCGAAAATTTTATGTTACTTCCATTTTTATACTGAAAAGTTTAAAACAATTATTATTTCTATCGTAACTTCTACCAATGTGCACAATCATGCCTAAAAGTATTCTCTAACTTGCAGTGCTCATTTAAAGCAATCATCAACTTTTTCCGACTGACTGCAATCCCCATTTCAATGTGATTCAATTGATATAAATCGGTCTTAATGAACCCGATTTGATTCCTCCTCCTACGACCCCGGAAAATCGATCTGATTTCAGACACTGCACGCGTTATTTTTCCTGCTTCAACAGTTCCCAACCATAACCATCTGCGGTAATCATCATCTCCCGGGCTTGACGTCACTAACCTATACCTCAGGCACAAGGTGTTTATTCTATTTTCACGATAGCACCCAAATCGATGCAATTTGGGAAATAAAATTTGTTTTGATGGAACTGTAAATAGTCTAAAATTGTTTCGCGTTTCTGAACTCGACAGACTGCTAATTCAGCACCTGTTCTCTGCCAGGATATCGGGCTTTGACGGAACCTGCATTCACGTTTGGATGGATGGATGGAAGGTTGTGGGAGAGGAAGGAGATATAGGCGACGCAATCTAACCAACCAGCCAGGTTAGAAGATGATTCTCCACACTCGCTCTCCCATTTCGCACGTTTGCCTTAGTTTTTCATCAAGAATCTTTTCACTTACTATGGCCAATACTCACATTAGATATACACATATTTGTACAGGATTTCTTCTTTGAGTCGCTGGATTTCCTAGACAGCAAACACGTTTCTTCTTCCCATCTTCGACGTTGAATTTAGGCTTTAAGCCTTGGTCTGCAATGTAATCAGCAGTATCATAAATCTTCGCAGGAGAGTGTGAGAGATCGAGATTCATGTACAATCTGCTGCTGCAGGATGTGCTTTCATTCTCTCATTCCAAGAATTTTTCCGCTTTCTAGCTGATTATATCCCAATTATTGGCAATAAATCTTCCGACACGTAGCACCACGCACTCACACTCGCGAATTCACGTTTTCTTTTTTATATTTCCTTCAGGTTAATTCCGTTGAATTCTGGAGTTGAACATTTGACTCTGTTTTCTGTTCCAAAATCCAAATTCCAAAACTGCCGCAGTGGTTGAATTCCAAGGCAAAATTCAACGCTAGCTAATCAAATATTCCGAAGCGAAATCACTCTTCTCGGCTTGCTCTCGGTTGGATCGACGACCGTGCACGGAAAAACCGACGAAAATTCTTCAGCAATAAATTCCTGGTCAGGCATACACGCACTCTGGCTCCAACATATCTGTGAAAAATACTTTTCTGCTAATAATTCACTGTGGCACAACGAATCTTCGTGACACGACACACGGAACCGTCCCGGACACGAAATTATGCACGTCGAATGTGAACGCTTGGCCTCGTTGTTCCTTCCTCTTGGCGTAGTCCTTATTCTTCCCGCTCAATCAGCCAGTTGTTCTTCTCTAACGGGGCACTACTTGACCATTGTTCTCCGATTCTTCTTCTAATTAAAAACTGTTTTCCATTCTTACGCCGTCGTTCTTCTCTTGACTCCGCAAAACAATCGTCCCAGCATCCCACTTTGAATAAGGCACCGTGTCTACCACCCACACTCTCGACGTCAGCACACTCTCGAAGCTCTCCCAGGTCGCTTTTTCTCACGGTAGCTTTCACTCTTCTTCACGCTTATCACAACGACCCCCTGTTGCAGACACGAACCGACATACACCTCAACACACAAACGCACTCAGCAGGTACCTCTACCCTACCGAGCAAGGCAAGCAACAAGATTCGCACAGGCCTAGGCCAAGGACCATCACCACCCACTACACTGCCCCCTTTCCTCCTCACCATTCTCACACAATGACGACACGCTGCCAAACCGCAAACAGACACTACCATCATCAGGCGGAGGCCTCCTCATGCTCACACACTCGCAACGGCATCTCATCGCACACCGATCCCATCCGCACCACGAACCAAAGTCAAGAGAACAACGACAGGGGTCACCCATGGATGCTGCGAAAAGAACAAAACGGGCCAGCACAGGTTCTACCGATCCGAAGGAATACCGACAGTCCGAACGCGCCAATGTTTCTGACGGCACTGAACTGGAGAAGCTTCCCGCAAAATTTCGAATCAGCGAACCCTTCGAACTCTCACACACGCTCTCCCAAGCGCAATGGAAACCCAGAGGAAAATTCTCTATGTTTGCTGCATTCGATCCGTGGGCGTAGCCAGGGTTTGCACCAGATGAGGGCGAAGTGCCTCCATTTCACACAAAACAATCTCGACCTTCTCCTCATATTTTCTGTCTGAATGTGCATGAATCGTAACACTTTGGAAAACCTAAACTCTTCTCATTCAATTATAGCGGGTAAAGAAGAGTCCGAAATGCGGTTCAATACAATGATTAGGTAACAAAGTCAGTTTACTTTTTGTGACGGATTAGAATTAGAAGTAGACTGAAGGTTCAATCAACATCAAAAGGGACTCGAGATCAATCACAGTAAATCTCCAGGACTAATTCTTTCAGCATTTGATTCAGTTAAACCACAATTTATACAGGCACCCTGCAAAAAGTTCTTTTTAAGGCAGTGCCCAAGTTACAATAAATGCTAAACAACAATAGTATTTGCTAATCATTGGCTGGTAGATGGCGCATAAAGCTGAACATGATGGTAGCTAAACACTGCACTGATATGAAGTAAAGCACATTCAATCCACGTATTCAGCGAAGCACTCAATATTGAATATCAAGCTGAATAAAACATTAAACATCTATTTTACAATTTCTCATTGTAATAGGCTATTTTTCATCACGCCAATATGTCATGAAACAGACTACTTTCCTGCACTGAGGTATGCAGTGCGAGAATAGTCATTACGCAACTAATACCAGTGCTGTAATTACTCATTATGCAACGCTTTCTCATTACGCAACTGTTTTGAGTTGCGTAATGAATCATAACACAACAATTTGAAATTGTGAAAAAATAATGAATGCATTCCGATATAATTTCTGATACCCTCGAGTGGTTTTCTATGAAATTGCAAAAAATGTTGCACGTAACTCGTTGCAGAACTCGATTTTTACAGCGCTCGTCGTAATTTACGAAAAATTTACGACTCGTGCTGTAAAAACCATCATTCTGCAACTTGTTCCGTAAACTACTAATATCAAACTTCTGGTTGTCGGCTGTCGTACTTTGTACAACAGTTGTGATTTACATGCTATCATTTTGCTACAAATTTATCGATGATTACCAAACTAAAACGTTTTTCTCAGGACTCATCTTAAGAACAACACTTGGCAGTTTTTATTTACAGTATGGTTCTGTATAATATCTAAAAATCCAGATAATTTCGAAACTTGGGGTATTCAGTTGTTCTGGAGGCTTAAGAATTTGACCGTTGGGTGGCACTAGCAGGCCTAAAACTTTTGTTTTGTAGATATCTCAGGAGCTATTTTAGCCAATCTCGAATTTTATGGCATTGAACTAATCTGCTGAAGACGCCACCTTCCTAAGTGGCCGGGCTCCTGAGATATTTGCAAAACAAATGTTTCATGCTCACTGGCGTCACCTTGTGGCATAACTTTCGACTAGTTCGATCAATGATAGCCCTTGGCTGATTGAACAACTTTGCCGAAGACGCCATCCTTTTAAATGGTTAGCATCCTGAAATATCTGCAAAACAAATATTGAATCAACTAGCTTGAAGCTCTTGAGTTACTGAATAACTTTGCTGAAGACGCCATCTTTCTAAGTGGTCGGGTTCCTGAGATATTTGCAAATCAAAGCTTTTATGCACATTAGCGCCGCGTGGTGGTGGAACTCCACATCTAAATACCCTCTGCAAGTCAGCCCTTGATCTTATAAACAACTTTGTCGAAAATGGTTCTTCTATATATAATTAGATCGAAACGTATTCCATGTTGAACTTGAAAAACCAAGGATGTTGTACAAAGTACAACTCGCGACTACCGGCGTTACAAAAACTCGCGGACATCCGAAAGGTTAACACTTCGGAGCCCGGGATCATTATCATTTTTAAATTAAATTTCAATCAGCCATATCTGATCAGCGGTTCAACCGATTTTCGAAATTCTATCACTTATCTCATATCCATATTCCATAATTTAGTGCGGTAGGAAAATTTTTGTCCCCATGAATGTTCAAATTTCCCCTAAAACTATTTAATTAACACTTTTTTTTTCGTGTACTGAAGTTGCATGAAAATCGTGTCAAATTTTACCTCAAATGTCAGGGTCAGACGGAGCAAGATTAGCACCCTTAGGATGAGCTCCATTTAAGCCTATTTAAACATGTTTCTTTTGGTAGAATTAGTAATCATCCTTACATTTATTCATTGCAACTTTCAACCATTAAAAGTTTTGAAAAGTAAATTGGTTTTTATTTTAAAAATTAAGATGACAATTTTAATATTAGAGAGATAATGCAAAATTTGAAAAGAAAGTAGCCAACCAGAAAGTTGTCCAAGTTAGAGCTAAAAATTTGATGGATCTTGGATTTCAAGATGAATAAACCATTTTCAGCAGCAAAAAACTGGAAATCACTGTGATTTTCAAAAAAAAAATCTCCAAATTTGACTTATTTCGCGGCATTTCGCTAGATGTCTCAAATTTCGCGGTGAAGGCTAAATTTCGCGGAATTCGCGGCTTCCGCGAAATCTCGAATTTCCATTATCCCTAGTCATTACTGATCAAGATCAGTCCTAGTTAAAAGATTCCTTCGGCAATGTTGTTGGGACATTTTCGACACAAATTAGCTTGTAAAATTTCAGAGAACGGTTTAGCGACAAAATGTCGAAAGACAAAACGCGAAACCCAAAACGTCGAATGCCAAAATGTCGAACGGGACAAAACGTCGAAAGCAGTCATTTTTCTAGCAAAGGTTTTTGAAACTAGCGTTGCTAAGGAAATGAACCGTTGCGATGAAATGAATGAAGAGAATTTCACTAGCTATGTAAGGTACACTTAGGCAAGTTGAAACGGGTGGAGCAGCATGAAATGATGAAAAAGTCTATACTGAAGTTCTCATCTTCATTAAAATTCACTCTAATACCGTATCAATTCTTCTAATCGAACCGTGTAAATTCTATTTTACATTTTACCTTTTGTGTACAATTCGGGGGAGAGCAAAATTTTCCACCAAAGCAATATGCCCGCATAAGCATTAACCATACCAGTACTGTTTCCCAAAGCGTCCAGAACAATTTGCAACAGTATCTGAATGATTCTACTTAACATGCCAAATAACAATATGTCCACCATACGGCAAACGTGTTTGACAGTTTGGCAAATTGTGAACAGGAAAATCACAATGTGGGGAATGGGCGGTTAAGTTATGTAACCATTTAAAAACGTCGATTTTATCGAATAAAATTTTTCATTGACAGTCTGTCGAAAGGTAGATATATTATCCATTTTTTCGCAAAATTTGTTGTAAGGCAAACGGTTTGGAAACAGTTGAACCATAAACTTTCAATAAAAATGCATAATGTAATGGAAACAGAAAGCTTATAGTGCTTTATAGTAATTTAACCGTATACTAAACTGTCCTGATTTGTTTATACTATAAGGAAATATCTGATGAAAATAATAAATAAAAAGAAATGAAACAAGTAAATACGTGTAGACAAAAAAATACTTCAAACGCAATACGTACAATTACACGTATGTTACTTGTTTCTTTTCTATCAAATTAACAAATTACATTATTTTATTCTAAATATTATTAATTCAATGACATTCTATATTTCAGGATTTGCCTTAGATTGCAATGCAATATACACAAAGCTGTAGTATGATAATAGTGTATAAAACATTAATATTAGAGGAAATATTTCGCATTTTTTTTTCTCACGGCGTCTTTAAAAAAATGTTCATAAATTAAATACTTAATATACTGCCGAAACACATGATCCTGCCAGGTTCCTAATTTAGCTCGTATGCTGAATTTATTTTAGTAATTCTTGATAATATTCCGCATCAACTGATTGAAAAATAACGAACAATTTCAAAAATATTTAAAAACATATGTTTTTAGAGCATCGCTCTTACACCTTAAAATATTCTATTGCATGAGCACGATGTCAATAATTATAATTCCAACCTAATGTTTTTAATCGTCATTACTGTCGTTTTACACATATTTGTCCCGCGGTCCATAAGGTTTAGAACATGGGGCAAGTAGGCGTAGAAGGGCAGATTATTACTACTCTTTTTCATTAATTCACAAAAATCATGACACTGAAGGGAGTGGGTGTTTTCAAGTGCTTTCATCTGGTACAAAATTTGACAAATATTCTTACAAAATGCGTACAAGGAAGTTGGTGGGTGTCAAATATGGACACTTTTGACACTATGGAATTGGGGAATGAACCTTTGGAGGCGGCCCATTAATTACGCAAGACTATTTTGGTGGTTTTCGACCCCCTCCCTCCAAGATATGAAGCTTTGTATAAAAATAAGGAATACATAATTGGTATGGCGCGTAAGAAATCATAAAACCTCCCTCCCCCTTAACTGCTTACTTAACTAATGGACGAACCATTGACTACGTGGACCAAAAGGTAGCTAGAAAACGCATTCGCCGGATCGATCCATTCATCCAATGTATCTGCTGCTATCGTGTCCAGGCCTAGAAACTTTAAAGTGATGTACTGCTCCAGTGGTGCATTTTGAGCTGAACGCGAGCCAAAAATGAACGGAGCCCGAGCCAAATTTGCACTTGAACGTAGTAGTCAATGAACTTACGAGCAAGAGCTTGCCGTTGCTCAAGAACGGCCCGTTCAGTTCACAATAATGATTGGAGGTCCCACTTGAAGAATGAATGTATAAATCGTCGAAATTTATCATGAATTTAGATATCATACAGCCCTCGATATTATGCATGTCAAAAACATAACATTGACCTGGAATTTGTCGTGAATCAGTCAAAACCGATCGCGTTCATTTTTCGGCTCGCACGGGTTCATATTTTTGAACTGCTCAATGTTCAAGCCTACTTGATCGCTGCGTTCAACAAAATGAACTGGAACGCGAACTGAACGCGTTCAAATGCATCACTGTACTGCTCCGGGTAGAACAGGTAGGCAGTGTGATACATTGACACCGGGATGATCACTTCCGTTCTGAGGCCGTTATATCAATACAGTACCAGATTAACGGCCTAACTGACAAATGTAAACATACTGAGTTTTATTCACCTAACAATTTGTTTGATAAATTGCAATCATATAATGCACCTCTGTTCCCTAAAAATAACGTTTTTCACGAAATAAGTAAGAAAACCATAAAGGCGCATTTGATATTCTCTTTCGATTTGAACTCTGATGTCAATTTCGCCCATCTTCCCCCTCTGCGGTAACCGGGCGCATTTGAGCTTGAGTGTGGCAGCAGGGCGCATTTCAAACTGAGTGTGCAGAAGGGCGTTAGGTTCGTGCGAAAGAGCGTAGCAGAACGGCGAAGCTGATGATAGTCAAACCAGAAGGACGAGGTCAAAAAGCGCAATCGCTGTTGTCAAACTGAAGAAGACGAAAAATCGAGGGGCGCAACAGCTCTAAATTTTGTTGAATGACGCATGATGGATTTTTATTTATTTTAACATGTTATTCATAACATTTAAATAAGTTAAATGTTTTGCTACAAAAATAATATTGTAATGGATCCCACAAAAATGCATCATGCGATTAAATCGATCGGAAACATAATATAGAATTAAAATTAAACCCACAAACTTCAAACCGATTTTACTGAGAATGTATTAGTTTTCACATACGCCCTAATTCTGACTCTGTATTGATATGTTGAATACACGGCATCCACCGAACTGATTCAGCAGCATCCACGTTTCCCGGAAAGAGCCTCGCTGTTCCACAGTTAACTAGAAATGCTGATAATCCAAGGTAATCCAAGCAGGGGACATGGCAGTTGTTTATTTGATGTTGTCATCATCCGGATCTGCGGAAGTCTGAGTTGTTGGTAACTGGAAAATAAAGTAGTCGTTAATCCAATATTGATTGCATCCACAAGGCAGTAAAATTATCTAATCTTACCTCGGGATTTCTTGAAGTTTGATTTCTTCGACGATTCAAAAGTGTTTTGAAAGCCTTTTGGTTGTCTCGAAAGTCTTGACCTTTTTTTCCACTTCTTTTAAAGTAAAACAAACATTTTTCCTTTTCGTTTTTTCGAACCAACAAAACATTGTTTTTCTTATTTTGATTACACAAATATATACACGGTAAAAAATATCCGAACGATTATGCGAGTTTCACCAGTGAATTAAAAAAGCTACACACATCGACCAAGAAACATAAGCAATTTTTGTTGCTGAAAACAAATGTTTGTTTATATGAAGAGAGAAAATTGTAAATGTTGCTTTATTTTTTCGGTCAATTCATGGGGAAACGCATTATTTTTGTTCATGGTATGCAATATACACCGAGACCAAGTTTTTTGAGTGCGTACAATAAATGCCGCTGACTTCGTCACAAACACTCAGAAATAAAAATAGTCACAGAATTACTAAAGTTTATGCATTAATGACTATTTTCTATCTGTCTCTCTTTCATTCTGCTGTGAGTTTTCACACTAACTGTCATTTCGACTGGATTGAAGCTTAGCGATGCTTCAACCCAGGTGAATTGACAAATAGGAATAAAATTCCCTGCAGGATGGAAGAGAGGCAGATAGAAAATAGTCATAAATTACTAAAATTTAGTCATTCCGTGACTACCCGTGTTTCTGAGTGAACATCAACGCGTCCATCAGTTAGCCAAATAGTTGAATAAAAGTACCATATAGTTAAATGAAAACGTGTGAGTGTTTTGTCAATATATAAAATTCTACTATTTCACAAAATGTTGATTTATATTGATACTATTTCTCACGGGTTTGTATTCTCTTATGGTTCAACAATTTCCACATTCTAAAATATACTGTCACTGATTGGTAAACAGTACCCAAATAGCATTTAATAGTTTAAAAATTTTGGTTTCATATTGTTCAACATAAGAGCAACCGCTTGCGATACACTAACCCTATCAGATAGGAGAATCTTACTGTTTTTAACATTAGATAAATTGTGTTTTTCTATGCGGGTGGGAACTCCAACTGTTTCGTATACTTGGAGAGTAAGCGTTTCGCGTTGGATTTCATCATCATTTAACCTCTTAAAATCAAATCATCGCAATGAATGTACTTATTATTTGTGTAACGGGAAGTAACGACCATTCACTAAAGAGAAAATTGAATTCATCGCTGTAGCCATCGGCATGTCAGTGAAAAATAATACCTCCACTATTAGTCACTGTTCCTTTAGTTGAGGTAAACTTTTAATTTGTGTACCTATAGTTACGGTATCCGTTATTTTCTGAAGAGATCCTCCATTATTGGAACACTTTATCACAACTATTGGTACAAGTGAGAAAAGTTTAAGCAGTTTTTATGGTATTTCGTCAATTTTGAAGCGATTTGAACGATGTTTTAGCTGTTTCGTGTATCAGTAAGTCAATACGTTGATTGGCGGTTTCAGATCTGCAGCTAATTTAAATTTCAGTACATTAAATCAGTATAAATGGCATTACCGCAACTATAGGAACACCCACAACTAATGGATCACTTACCCTACAATTTAATCAATTTATTAATTTCCTTTTCAGTAACAGATTTACAGTGTCTGACTGTCACTTTGATGAGATACTTATATTGATTTCATAACCTGAAGATGAATTTTTTTCCGGCAACTTTCAGCAATTTTGAGTTTGATTTTGTATTATCCCTTCCAAGACCAGCTTTATAGGGGGATTATGGGCATAATGAACACACGGGACGAAATGGACACCACCTTATTCTCTGAGAACTTTCCTATTTCATTAAAACTTTATACATGGTATGAAATCTGTATTGTATATGAAATGCTTGACGGTTTAAAAGATAATGGTTTGTTTCAATCTTTTCTGAAATTTGTCTTTTATATTTGCTTAGCTTTAAGTTGGTTTATAAGCAAGGCGGTGGAAGAATCTTGTTAATGTTATAGAAGGAATCCATATTACCTATCAGAACGTTTGACATTCACTAATAATAAAGTTTTCACAGTTCAGCTTGATGTGTCCGTTATGTTCCTAATCCTCCTAAATTAGGATACCACGGTGTTAAAACAAAATATTTTTCAATGCCTCAAATGTCTAAAACATGGTTTAGTGTTTGAATTTGTCATTTTCTATTTTTCTCTTTTCGGCGCTTTGTCCCTTCCTTTCGAAGTGTCGAAATTTGACATTTCCTCTTTCGACGTTTTGTCCTTTCGACGTTTTGGAATTCGATATTTTGTTTTTCAACATTTTGTCTTTCAACGTGTTGTCCTTTTGACGTTTTGTCTCTTCGACTTTTTGTCCTTCCGACATTTCGGCATTCGATGTTTTGAAATTCGACATTTTGTCTTTAGACGTTTTGTCACCCAACCTCAGAGAACATATTTGAGCTAAAATATATATTTTTGATTACACTCACACGGTACTCCAATTACCATTACTATCAAATAAAATATATCATCCAAACGACAGTCGGCAGTTGATTCCTGACATTGTTCCAAAATTATGGGCCGGATTTAAAAAAAAAAATCCGTAGCCAGAATTTTGAGTTACGCCCTTTCAAAGTTTATATGATAGAAATCACATGACACTTCAACTAGTATAAACTAACAGATTATAATAAAATTCTGTAAATTTATCTAGACCGACATTTAAAAAGGGCCAATGTTATGTTTAGTTATTACTAATCAACCAATATACGAAAAATTATATCTACCAATCTAACACCTGATAGTGATTTTAGGAAATTGTCCAAATTGAATATGCATGAATAATTCATGGACAGGACATTAAGATACGCCCTTTTGAAGTGTATGGAAAGAATATTGCATGGTGAATTCCGTTCAATCTATAATCAACGGTAAGGTGCATACATAATCATAACACCTTTGCGGTTGTTCTTTTTCCATTCACTTTAACAAGTTGCATAAAATTTACACGTACACATATAGACTGACATTAGAAAATGGGGAAAAGTTTAATTGAAATATACAGGCAAATAAGTTTAAAAACTAGGGGTTTTCATAATTTCAGTTTTTTTTTCCTAAAAAATGTAGTATTGTAATCAAACATTAGTATTTTTGCCTAAGCGTGTTCACTGGTCTTCCATAATTTTATTATTCCATTTAATTTTCTTTCTCGGAATTACCTCTGTGTGAATTTTTGGATTAGTTACCGACTGCATCAAAAGTTTTTCCAGAAATGAAACTTTGAAGGGATTCTGGGTAGATTGATGGAGTTATTTAAGGCAGAATCCTCGAACAATTAAGCAATGAATTACACAAGATATCGTAAGTAAGAAATGGATACATGGAATATATAGAAGTGATTACTTGTAACAAATCTCAAAAACCTTTCAGTTTTGGATGAGTTCGAGTAGAATATCTAGAAAAAAAAAATAATAAGGAATAAGTGAAGAATTTCCTGAAAGCCATATTAATAGAATTGCCAATCGAATACTTGAAGCAATCCTTGAAAATATCTTAGTGTAGTTTGAAGGTACTTTTGCATAAATTACTGGAGATACTCATGGAGTTATTTTCTTGCCTTTTATTGAAAAGTTTTTTAATTTTTTTTTACATGTTTGGAAATATTTCACAGAAATTCTATTAGTAAAACTAATTGAAGATTTTCTTAAAAAATTATTTGAGAAATTCCTGTAAAGTTCCTGGAGAAAGCTCTTGGAATTCTCTGAAGAATTTCGAGATATTTTCCGAAAAGAACAAAGAAAATATGCTGGAGAACTGGTAAATATATGTTCGGAGATATAAAAGGGAGTCCTTGAGAGATTTCTTGGCTAATTCCTGACAGACTTTATTTTAAATAACTAATAGTTCTGCTGGCAAGATGTTTGGTAGTATTCTGGTGAATATTTTGATCTTTGACAGAATACTTATTCTTAGTTATACATAGTTCAAGAAGCTAATGATGGGGCCTTCCTTAGCCGAGTGATTAGAGTTCACGGCTACAAAGCAAAATCATGCTGAAGGTGTCTGGGTTCGATTCCCGGTCAGTCCAGCATTTTTTCGTAATGGAAATTTCCTTGACTTCACTGGGCATAGAGTATTATCGTACCTGCCACACGATATACGAATGCAATAATAGCAACTTTGGCAAAGAAAGCTCTCAGAACTGTGGAAGTGTTCATTGAAAACTATGCTGAGAAGCAGGCCCTGTCCCAGTGAGAACGTAATGCCAAGAAAAAGAAGAAGAAGAAGATGATAACATTTCAACTTTCGTAATAAACAAGGTTAGTTATATTTCATTTTACACCGACCCTGTCTACGCTGTCTGTCTACGCTCATGATTTAATAGCGGCCAGTGCTCTTCGGAGGATGAGAAGAGCGCGGAAAACCACGTGAGAATCAACCAACCCGACAGCGACCCTCAAAGAGATAAGGACCGGTCAATGACGACGACGACGACGACGGAGGGAGAGATTCGAAATCAGGTCGTCCTGTTGCGCTTCTTTCTGCTCGTTGGTGGGATTCTCGCTCACTGTGTCATAGCTCACGACTCACGACTCACTTCGCCACGACTTCGTGCGGTTGCTGCTTATTTGGAAAACGTAGAATGCTGGAAATTAGGACAACCAACCATCATCGGTTGCCGCCGGATTACAATACTGCAGCATCAGCTGCGGCTGGATGGGAAAAAAACTTAAAAGCAAATCGAACTGAAACAGGGAGCAGGGAAAGCAGTGAGTTGCGTACGTTGAGAGGCTGGAAACATCCGGACAGCACCGACCGAAAACCCGATGACGACGTGAACGTTACCGCAATGATGATGTGCGAACATGTTGACTAAAGAGCGATGATTGAGCGATAATAATTTGGGAAATGTACTGATTTGAATCGCTCCATAAGGGGAAATTATGCAGAGCGTCAACGTTCCATGTGCTTTGCTTAGCTAAATTTATTGGTGGGAAGACTGGGTAGACTTGATCCCAGGGGAGACTTGATCCCACCTTATTTTATCAGAATCTAAAACAGTTTTAATCCATATAGTTTTGTGCACAACAGAAGTTTCTGTGTTCAGTACTCTTTCTTAATATATAATGTTAAAGAGAACTAACTCTTCTCAAGTGTAATCTTCCCAGCTACAACTTTGCCGAAGACCATTTTGATTGGATGTCTGGATAATTTATACACTTTTTTTTGCAGTAGAAAATAGTAGCCTGGTAGGAAGAAAATCTAGTGATCATGACAAAATATATGATGCATCGCGGTTGTTCTTTATCTTGCGATCAAAGCAACAACGACTAAACTTTTGTCTTCAAGTTATCATAACAAATTTTTCTCGGCGAATAATGCATCGTGTTGCATGTGCGATTAATTGTTCGCGAATCAAAGTTCTATCATTTTTAAGAATTTTTCCACATTTACTTAGTAATTTACCTCTGGCCATGTTGTTTGTGGTCTGAAACCTTTCGGACATTGGTTGAACGAAAAATAGTGACGCGAATACGGCATAATTTAAGTTGATCGCTACTTGTAACAACATCCAATAACTCTTTTTTGCAATTTTTCATCGTAATAGGCTGTTTTTCATCACGCCAGTCTGTCATGAAACTGCCTACTTTCCTGCACTGAAGTATGCAATGCGGGACTGACTATTCATTACGCGACTGAAACCAGTGCTGTAATGATCCATTACGCAACGCTTTCTCATTACGTAACTGTTTTGAGCTGCGTAATGAATCACAACACAACAATTTATCAGAAATTGTAAAATAATGATGAATGCATTCCGATATAATGTCTGATACCCTCAAGTGGTCTTCTATGAACTTGCAAAAAATGTTGTACGTAACTGCTAGTGAATATGTAATTTTTGTTTGCAGATATCTCAAGAGCCTGACCACTTAAAAAGACAGTGTCTTCGGCAGAGTAGTTCAGTGGCTCAAGGGCTATCATTATTTGAGCCAAGAAATAGGATATTTTGACAACAGGCGGCGCTAGTGAGCATGAAATTTTTGTTTTGTGGATACTGCATGATCTTGACTTTTGAGGCAGGCACCTTCGGCAAAGCTGTTCAGAAGCTCAGAGACTATCATTATTATACAAAATCTCGAACTTTAAGGATTAAACAAAGAAAAAATTTGAGATTCTGAACAATTCTGCCGAAGACGCCATCTTTCTAAGTGCTCAGGCTCCTGAGATGTTTGCGAAGCAAATGTTTTATGCTCACTAGCGCCGCATGGTGAATTTTGAATCAACTAGCTCAAACAATGATAGTCCTTGAGTTACCGAGCAACTTTGCCGAAGACGTCATCTTTCTAATGGTCAGACTTCTGGGATATTCGTTGTACAAAATACAACGCGCGACTACTCGCGTTACAAAAATTCGCGCGACGACCGAAAGGTTAAGGCTATCGTAATACTTACTCTTCTTGTTCTTCTTTTTCCTGGCGTTTAGTCCTTGCTGGAACAGAGCCTGCTTCTCAGCTTAATTCGTTATAAAAATGGGTTATTACATAGGAATTTTCTTTTGAAATGCATATTTGATACCAGAATGAATTTTCGGAATATCTTCAAGTTCAAGTAGGGTGATGTGCTAGTATCCATCGTATTAAGCATTGATCAGTGAGAACTGCAATTTTCCCAGTATTGCAGTGAATGACGCTGATACAAACCGATGCCAAAAAATTCTTTCTCAAAACGGCTTTAGCATTGTACAATAACATTTTGATAAATCTTGATCTCTTTTTGGAAATAATGCAATTAAAATGCATCTTACCGTATTCTCAATCCGTCGTATCGTTTTCAACTCCGTCGCAATCCGTTTCCAGATTCGTCTCACAACTTACGGCTCACTGTGATGTATTGAGTGGTTAAAACACAATATATTCACGCTATAATAAAATGTTTCACTAGAATATATAGATCTACGGGCATCTCCCTCCATTCCTTCATCATGATGGAATATACTAATTTCCTTTAAAATTAATTGTTCGTCATCAAAATTCAGCCCAAACATATGAACACAATTCCTTTTGACTGTACAATTATGGCATTTGCTCACAGTACAGCGAGAACAACACAATCAAAGGAATCGTATTTTTACGTCGAGCGTCGCGCACACATTGATGCGCACAAGCTTTTTTTTTCAGTACGACGGATTGAACTTTGTTTTCATTCTCAATTATACGCGGCGGATAAGGAAATTTCGTAAAATTTGGTGATTTATTGAAGTTTTACGGCGTGTGATTGGAATGAAATCCTTCAGTGAAGAAGTACGAAAGTTTTCCATAGTGAAAATAAGTGCCCGGTAAAGTAAGTCACCCACGGGGGCGGGAAGAAACTTGTGATGGAAAGTGGTGTGGCTCAGTCGATCGCTAAGCATTTCTCTCAAATCGTGTTCGTCCATGCGATTTCGGTGAAAAAGTGCAAAGTGGATAAACGAACTGAAGTTATTTACCGAAATACAGTAGTTTTGTTGCATTTTTGGTGTACAATTGTACGAATCATAACAGCTTTCACAAAATTAAACTTGGATATTGAATCAATGTTGCAGGTAAGTTTGAATATCCGCCGTAGTGGAACATTTAAAGTTTGATACGACGAATAATGGCGCTTACGACGAAGTAGAACGAAACCCTATAGCATTCATTCCTTTATTTATTTGGTACAAAACCGTTCATTGAAAGGAAAAATGAACAGCTGAGAATAGATAAGAATGGACGAATTTGATGCCTTTTTTTTTCAACGGAGGCCTAATAGTTCAACATGATGAGCGCTCATCATTTGATGGTAAAAAATTATTTCAACTATTTTGAACAAATATGTCGTCGAATTCCAAGGACGCCGTCAGATTTTTCAACCTCAAAATGATAGTCCTGAGTAATGGCATTACGCCCAAATTGGGACAAAGTCTGCTTATTAGATTTTTTTTCTTTCTTTATTAACGAGATTTTTAGCTCTAGGCTAGTTCATCTCGGGACCAACGGCTTTACTTCCCTTCCGAAGGAAGTCGTCACTTTAACCTTTAAGTTATAAGTGTCCATCTCGGGGATGGGATTCGATCCCAGGTCCTTGGCGTGAGAGGCGTGAGTTCTAACCACTACACCAGGTCCGTCCCCGCTTATCAGATGTTCACCTTCGCTATTTTCTCACATGTTGGGCGGAAGTTAACGCGATACTTTATGGCACAGAAAATCAAGGGTTTTTTAGCTAAAAAACATAAAGTTTAATTTATGCATTTTTGGCAATGTTTACATTAAACTTCAGGGAGGAAAAAGTTGAGGAAGTCACCGGAATGATTGAGAAAACTGGTTAAATTAATATGTCACCTTGTATATAATTTTTTCATAGCGTGTTTTAACAGCCTACTTGATGGCAAAACCAAGTTTGCGGGGACCACTAGTTCTTAATATAAGAATAACTTAAGGCAATGATGAGTGTTCAGTTTCGCGTTTTGCTGGGCAGTGCGATTCGGAAGCCCAAGCATCCAGTTTGTTTTTTTTTCCCCGCCGGAGTGAGTTTTCGGTTTACGCGTATGGCTGGGTAGTGTAATTCGGAAAACCAAGCATGCGGGTTTGTTTTTTTTTCGCATTCAATTTTTTCCATTCACGCGTTTTGCCATACAGTGGTTTGTTAAGGCGACTCAAGCCATCAGAATCGTTTACAACACCCCGAGTGTAGAAAATTTTATTTTGACGGTCGACAAAACGTTGAATTGCAGAGAGGTTCAAATGCAGAATTCGGTGAGTTTGTTCCAATATGAACCAATGCCAAAATATTATTCTTAGGTGCTAGAACGTCTGCCAAACGTATCCTATGGCCTTTCTCATCCCACTAACATTCCACAATATCCCGTAACACCTATGGGAGATCGTAGAGTTCTCTGCATCTTTCTCAAGTAGGTATTCAATCAATCATTCCTTCCCATTCCTCAACATTCGCAAGGACGTGGCTAGGACAGCTCCCAACTGCTGGAGGAAGCGTCAATCTTGTCTAAGAGTCAAGGGTTAGTCCGAAATCTTTCATACAACGGTTTAGGACTGTATCACTCACGAATTTATGCGAATTGCTTAATGCTAATGCTAATGCCAATGATTTACAATAAACTACAAATATCGCCACAAGACTTACTAATGCCCCAACGCGCAATCTTTAAATTTCATTAAATTAACAAGAAACATGGTTAAAACATTTTTTTGTTTATTTCTATCAATAGTTTAAGGCGGTTTCCATTTATTGAATTCATTTATCCATTAATTTTTAATTCACATATATGTCGGAGTTATCAAACACGCATAATGAAAGAAAATTCAGTAGTGACGAAACGCCATGAGAAAGAAGAAAGAAATTTGTCTGGCTCAAAAATCAAGAACTCATGTGAGACATAAAACTTCGGTAGTGTCATCCATAATTGTAAAAACCAATGTTTCGAAAAGTTAAAAAATAAGATATACGAACTTAATTTTCGCGAAACCTGAATTTTCATGAGCTCGTGAATATATGGAACAGAAGCACTATTCATGTATTCAAAATGTTCCATCGAAAAATGTGGGTTACGAGGATGCATCATGGTCAATCCTATCAATGCAACCCCACTGATCAATGTTACCTCGTTTTTTTTCGGGAGTCGTTCTTCCATCTGTCAAGCTTACTTTATTGTAGCCAATCATCATACGAATTCGGTAGTTATTAAACTTCCACTCGGCTGGTTAGCCGTAAACCACGATTCATAAATATCGAGCAACGGACTCATGTTCCGTAACCGGTCGTTTGAGAACGTCGCGACCCATTGGAAGCCCACACAATAGAAACATCAGCCAGCCCAATTGCTGGCTAGTGTGGTGTGCTATTTCAATACCTAAAAAAATGCGCTCTGTATAGAAAGCGTTCTGTTTGGATGGGCATCTAATTCTTCCGAAAGAGGTGCACTTTACGAAAAAGGACCACGTGATTATTGAGTTGAAATTGAATTCAGGTTAACTTCTGCGTCCATGAGTCCTCTCATGGCGTAGGGGTAACGCGCCCTAACTAGAGATCAGGGAGTCGTGAGTTCGATTCTCACTGAGAAGACGTGCAACTTTTTCGCAAAACTTTACATCAATTTGTCCATTTAAGGTGAAGATGAAACGAAGCCAAACTTCAAATTTTCAAGAGCACGGATCCGGAAAACCAAGCAACCATTTGAGCTGAAAATTTAATCGATTGGTCACCACCAGCTAGTGATCAATCGATTAAGTTTTCTGCCTGAATGGATGTTCGGTTCTCCAGATTCGTTCTCTTGAAATTCCGAGGCTTGGCTTCGATTCATCTTCACCTTAATCCAATTACAAAGTGTATGTAATGTTTAGCTTTTCGGTAGTTGTTAAACTTCCACTCGGCTGGTTAGCCGTAAACCACGATTCATAATTAAAAACAAGTATCATACGAATGTTGGTGGTGTTCTTGTCTATGAATTTTCCCGGCATTTAAGTACAATTATGAGTTTAAAATCAACCTGGGTCAGATCGGGTGAAATGACTTCAACTTCCGCGTTTTGTCATTATTTAGTCAATTAATGGATATAAATCTTACTCCTTTTCAACTTGTTTTTATAGTTTTGACTACTTACGTCATGTGGGAATGATTTTACACATTGGGACCAGTTGAGGTCTTGAGTAATTTTTCGGTTTATTATCGGACCTCATAAATCAATTTTGCTTTGCTTATAAACTCGCAGATTTGGGTGTCAAACTTCAAAACTATTAAAAACTAACTGGATATCTTCCCTAAAATCTGAATCCCAAATCAACCACGATTTGATTTGTTGGAAGACACTTCTCCGATATTATCGATGTCAGAGCCTATCGCGGCGCAAGCATCGATTCGGACATTCCGTTGTGAACAATATCCGGTACCGATATCTGC
Organism: Aedes aegypti; assembly: GCF_002204515.2. NCBI lineage: Eukaryota > Metazoa > Arthropoda > Insecta > Diptera > Culicidae > Aedes > Aedes aegypti. The sequence goes on along the minus strand of NC_035108.1, from coordinate 90,052,332 downwards.
CGCAGTACATTCTGGAACGATTCAAGCTACCAGGAATCGCAATACTGATTATGCACAAAGCCTCAAAGCAGCGTATCCGAACGAGGGAGAACTCACCGAAGTCTTTCTTTTGGATAGCTGGAGTACTATTACAATGCCTTTGGGATCGTAGGAGGAAATCTGCATAACGGTTGGTTTGACAGGGAGTCTTGGACAAGGAGAATGCAGAGAAGACGCCAAGAGACGCGAAAGTTGTATAAGAAACGGATCCAACATAGTATTTGTACTGCGAGTTAAAATGTACCGGAATAAGTATGGAAGTATCTTGATGCACGAACGTGAGGTAATTGAAAGGTGGAAGCAGCACTATGATGAACATCTGAATGATGCAAAGGCGAAACACCAAGACAGCAAAAGGAATTGCTTCATCGGTGCGGCGGATGAGGAAGACCTGCCAACTCCCACCATAAGTGTTGTAAAGTATGCTATCAAATAGCTTGAGAACATCAAAAGCAACTGGCGAGAATGGGCATCAAGGCGATGGTATTTCCAACCTTATGTTCATTATTGCGCAAGAAGGTATTACGAAACGGGAGGGCTTTAACATGCAGTGCACAATGTTCAATAAATTCAGCCAATTCATTTGTTTCGCCAACGTGTACATTTTCATACTCATTCAGCATTCATTAGCAAAATATATTAAATTAAACAAAAATTAAGTAGTGTAGTGTCTATGAGGTGTAAAAGTTGTGCTTTTAGTGTGAACAAATTGCGTTGTCTCCACTAAATTTAGCTCCCGCTAACTTATTCAATTTATGTCAATTAAATTCACCATCTTTATGACTATACGCAGCACTTCACGTTTTCCAACCGAGCTTGACATTGCACAAGGCGGGAAATTGCGGCGTGAAACATTTATCAGTGCTTCAAGATAGAAATGAACATGCAAAAAGCCACACATTCCTAGAGCATATGATTCCGGCAGCTGACGTCGGCGACATCACGGAAAGATAAGCCATTTCCGCCACCGACCGTCGAGCGAGCGACGACAGACTCCATTGCATAGCTACCAACCATAGGTACCTACTCTCGCTACATTTCCCCGGAAACAATGGGGTGCGCCAATGCAACGTCATCATTCGTGAATTCGAGAAAATTGCATTTTCGCCGAGCCACAACTGAGATGTCTGCTTTGCTTCCCTTTTGCTCATTTAGCGATACAGCAAAAGCCACTGACTGGCGAACGGGATTGCTAGGAGTCTGTTTTCCACATGAACGACTCTAGTCGAATGTAGAGCATAACAGGGTTACCCAAGGCTCGAGTGAAATTCCAGATTTGTTTCTAAATTTTTCAGCATATTTTAGTTTGTAGATAAAATTTAGCAAATACAGGTTGTCTTCTGAGCAGGTTCTGCATTCAATCTAAACCATGGAAATTCAAACAGTAATTAAAATTGTTGCAGAGCCTCAAAGTGAAAAATATTCTGCAGAATATTTAAAATTATTTTTACATTTTTACAAAATCTTAGTTTTGTTAACAATTTTTAAGTAGCAGTCAAAAACATTAGCGAAAAAACAAATTTCTTTTTGTGGGTTCCTACAGGGGGTCGCGACCCACAGTTTGGGAAACTTCGTTGTAGGTTACCGGTACCTGGATTTTCTATCATTTATGCCAGTCAACGGCAGAGTGCAGTTTCAGCACAAACGAACAGTTGAACACACCGGAGACGGAGAGGCAGCCAGCTGCTCAGCTATGGAGATGAGTTTTCCGCCGAGACAAGATGCATGAATGCGAAAGTAAGGAATCTTCTTCTGGGGCTGATTTCAAAAAGTTTTCGTTCAAGGTTCATTGTTTTCGCGATGTTGGTCGGAATGGAATCATAATGGGTTGGAAGTGATGCTTCTTGATTAACTTGGAAAGGAAGACATATTTATTATTCTGTTCTTTCGCTCGCGCTTTCGTCTGAGTTGATGGTTTGAGTGCTTCCTAGGAGAACGATGGAGGAAATACGAATAACCCAGTCAAGTTAACCTAAGATTCAGTTTATTTTGATTTTTAGAGTTTATTTAAATTACCTACTTAGTAGGTCATACATACTAAAAAATGCACAAAAATCATAGTCTCACTTTCTTCTGAAAGCATCAGTTTTGACCACAAAACATATTTAAATCGTGACAACTTTTTTCACAAGCTTTTGTCAGAATCTGTGTCAATTTTAATCATTGGTCACATGGTTTTTGAGATTTTTTAAGTGTGTTTTGAGAGATCTATGAGACTATGGAATTTCTTAGATCGACTTTTTGTTTGAGCTAATTTACCAAAAACAGTAAAACATGGGGTAAACAATATAAGGTATTGAAGAGCATGTATAAAAAGTATAATCTGAATCGGTAAAGTTATCTCCAAGATATCTGAAAATTACAAAATGATGTTTTCTAAGTAATGCTGCCGGTAGAAGGGTAAAGTAGCTAAACGTCCCTACTGAAAACAGAAGAAGCACTCATGTTGAATGAAGATAAGTATGTAAATGATAATGAAAACAATCTGTCTGTTAGCTGCGGATGTCACATACCGCACATTACCAAGCACTGGAGCTGGGATAATGCACAAGGAAATTAGGAAAATCTGGTCACCAATGGGAAGAGAAGAGAAAATTGCACCTACTACAACACACCTTTTGTGCTACTGCTACTACTGCTACAAGGTACTGCTGGGGAGTCGGGCACTATGCACTGTAGCATAATGAACCGTCCACTAGAATAAGTAAATAGCTTGCAGCGGAAAAGGCAAATTGTCTACCGTGCAGATGGCGCACAGCAGTTTGCCACTAAGATACACTAAGCTGCAAAAATGGAAAAATTTCAATGTTGTCGAAGCAAGACGTTACATTTGTTTGTAAACAGACAAAAATCCGTTCTCGTATCCGTGAACAGCAGACGTGAACTCGTCAACAAGCAAAAATACACCGTGAACTAGATCATGTTTATACCTAAATATGATTATAGCTCATGGTGTATTTTTGACATTTCACGTTTTCCAGAACTCTTTTTTGAGCGTGTACTTCATCATTCATCATCATTGAACATCATTTTGTAAACTTTGAGAATACCTCTCAGCTCGCACTTCTCTGTAAATGAGCAATTTGACGAATCTTATCAAATTTGCCTCACGATCACATTGCGGATAAATGTCTTTAAATATCCCTGTATGCCGCTTAGATAGAATTGATCTTTTAACAGTAAAAGAATGATTTTTTCATGGGCAAACGATAGAGAGGTAAGTGTTCACTGCACGTTATTTTTTCGTACGGTTTTCATTTATTAAAGGTAGTTTAACGCTATTTTTAATGGAAATGATATATTTATAAATCAATATCTCTGGTTTTCGCTGGAATTAAATCGATTTTTTTACCGCAAAAGAAAGGTTTTTTCTTAGGAAAAACTGAGGTAAATGTTCACTGCATTTAAGTTTTTCGTAAGGTTTTAACCAATTAAAAGTCGTTTTACCCTATTTCCAATGGAAATGATATATTTATAAATCGTTATCTCTGGATTCCGCTGAGATAAAACCGATCTTTTTACCGCAGAAGAAAATTTTTTTCATGAACAGAACGATAGTGCGGTAAGTTTTCACAGCACGTTATTATTTCTTAAGGTTTTGACCTATTAAATAGTATAGTTATTTATGCAACAAGATGCAAAATGATGATATTTTTAGCACGAGTCGTACATTCATCCAACGAGGCTTGCCGAGTTGGATAAATACGACGAGTGCTGAAAAAAAATCGAGTTTTGCAACGAGTTGCATACAATATTTTTTGCAATTACGGAAACAAACGTTATAGTAGGATTATATCTAAAAGCATATATTGCTGTATGCATTTGAGATGCCATTCTTGACTAAACTTCCTCCAAATGCGGTAACATAAAACAATCGAAGGACACCTAGCAACGATTATAGAAATCACCACCGCCCTAGCAAGAAACATCTATCTTTGACACCGCATTTCATGTGAAAAATCTGACCGCATTTGGTGTTCCCGCATTTGATATTTGCATTTCAAACGCACACAGCAATATGTTCTTCACGAGAACCCACATGGACCGACATCCATGCGTAGCCAATGAGAATATATACTAAGGTGTGGAAGAAGAAGCAAAGGCTATGTATTAGTAAAGAGAAAAAAACGTAAACAAAAATAACTACGTCACTAATTTACATGGCTTCTTATGGGAGGTCGCTCGCTTGTAGTAGTGAAACATTTCGCACCGTACACGGATGTCACGCACACTAAATGTCTTCTTCCTCACCTCGGTATATATTCTCATTGATGCGTAGCAACAACTCATTCTATTTCAATCAGGTAGGCTGTGATACAGTTGAATGGCTGTCACAAATTTTCACATTTTCAAGGTTTCACATCTGAATCAGTGTTCTAAGAAAGGCCAGGTGAGACACCGAATACAATTTTCTATCAAATTATGCAGACATGCTGCGTATGTTGAACTCCATAAGTGCTTAGACGAACCGCGTGATGCTCCCATCTTTCGGAGGAAAGTAAATAGTGAAACACTGACTCTACTGCCCCTTCTTCATTCGCATGGCGAGTCTATTCCCATTCAGAATCCCTGAGTCGAATTCGGATCGCCCAACGAATGTATGAATCAGAAGTCATCTAGAAATCCAGAGCAATTCGTTAAATGGCTTATGGAAGCACTCTGATATTATTTTGCCAATACCCAAAACAGAACTGAAAAGTGCTACTTTTTAGCACTGATTATTTTGGTAGGAAAATTAGGCCGCTATAACGTTCTATCTGTCAATAAAAAATAGGCTGATATGCAACGGAATTGCAAAAAGTCATTTTATCCTATTTTTGATGGGAATTATAGGTTTATAAATCAATATCCATACTCTGCTGAGATAGAAACAATCTGTTCACATCTAAAGAAAGATTATTTCATATTTAATTTGATGGTGAGATGAATATTTATTAGCAACGATTTTTGCACGAGTTTGTCCGACCGATTGTTATATTGTTCTTGTTAGAAATTATATGCTTCTTAATCAATATCTCTGAATTTATCAGTTATCGCTCAGCTTATGAGACGCAAAGACGTGTTTACGATTGTGCTCCTCATTAGTCAGGCATTTTTTTTTTTTCAGATCGTTCTATCGATATTCCGTTGTGCCGCGTCGCGTGTGAGGTGATTACGCGATGAGGCGAGAAAACACCTTTCGGATCGACTATTCAAACTTCCCCGTGAAGCCATCGTTCGAAAAGGTCCACGGCTTTTGCCGTACAGTGCTCGGCCTGAAGAAGGAAGATGTATTGAGACTACAGTGTAGTAGAGGTGAACAATGTGCGTTCGTCAAGGTCGGCGACCTGACGCTCGCACAGAAAATTGTAGAAGAACACGATGGACGTCACGAAGTGGAAATAGACGGGAACGAAGGAGAAGATCGTGGAGTTCTTGTGTGCGTTCGGTGAAGTGATCTCGATTCACGAACTAACATGGAGCGAGAGCTACGAGTTCGCCGGTGTACCGCTCGGCATATGGTCGGCGCGTATGCTACTCAACCGAAACATCGACTCGTGGGTCACCATCGATGAGCAGCAGGCGTACTTGGTGTACAAGGGGCAGGTGCTCTCATGCAAACACTGCAAAGAGCAGGCACATTCTGGCATATCATGTGTCCAGAATAAAAAACTGCTTGTGCAGAAGAGCTACGCCAACGTAGCGAAGCAGAGTGGCAACCGTCAGCCACCGAAAAAATCGTCCGGTGTGAAACCACCGAGCATGAAACCGGTGGGTCCTACCGCGCCATCACTCACCTCTTCGGCTACTTTCCCCGAGCTACCGAAGCCTCCGAGTCGGACAGAACAGTCTGCCCCGGTGACGAAAGCAAACAGTCAATCCGATAAGATTGACTTAACGGTGTCCCCCAGCATGCAACAGCAACGCGCGCACGGTTCGTCGTCGTCTCACCGATCGACTCAACAAGCCGCCGAAGCTAACCAACCCAATGTTGCTGTGGTGGACTTGTTCAAAAAGCCGATCCATGCGCTGCGATCACACAGCAAGAATGGCAACGGCAACGAAACCGACGAATCATCGGCATCCACGAGCAGCAGGCGAAGCAGAGGCCGACCACCCGGCAAAAAGCCCCGCCGAGAAGACGATGACGACGAGCAGGATGAGGATTCCCAACCGTAATGGCTCTCACATCCTACAATATCGCATCCATCAACATCGGCACCATCACCAACCCCACGAAACTAGCGGCGCTGCGCACCTTCATCAACAGTCAAAGCCTCGATATTGTGTGTCTGCAAGAAGTGGAAAACGACCAGCTCTCCTTGCCTGGCTTCGTCGTATACACGAATGTAGACCACACGAGAAGAGGAACAGCTGTTGCTCTGAAGGAGTACATTCAGGTATCTCACATTGAGAAAAGCCTGGATAGCCGCCTAATCGCTCTGCGAGTGCATGATACCACGATTTGTAACCTCTACGCTCCCTCCGGCTCTGCACAGCGCGCAGCACGGGAAGATTTTTTCAACGGCACTCTCGCATATCTCCGTCATGCCACTCAGCACGTCATCCTCGCTGGCGACTTCAATTGCGTGCTTCGCTCATGCGATTCGTCCAGCCCAAACACAAGCCCTGCACTCAAAACTGCCGTTCAGCAGCTGCAACTCCACGATGCGTGGGAAAAGTTGCGCCCGCGGGATGCCGGATTTACGTACGTTTGCCGAAACGCACAATCGCGCCTCGACCGCATATATATGTGAGCAGCGGGTTGCAGGAGCATTTGCGTACAGCACATACGCATGTCTGCTCGTTCACGGACCACAAAGCGCTGACATTCCGTCTGTGCCTCCCCCAGCTAGGACATGAGCCCGGCCGTGGTTTCTGGTCCTGGACCGCATCTTCTCACCGACGAGAACGTTGCCGAGTTCCAAACACAGTGGCAATATTGGACTCGGCAGCGCAGAAACTACGGCTCGTGGATCGAGTGGTGGATTTCGTACGCAAAGCCAAAAATCAAAACTTTTTTCAAGCGTAAATCGCGTATCGTCTTTGACGAATTTCACGACGCACACCAGCGTCTATACGCGGAGCTACGGCTAGCGTACGACGGTTACTATCAGCACCCCGAAATGTTACCCACCATCAATCGATTAAAGGGCGAAATGTTGGCGCTGCAACGCAACTTTTCGCACATGTTCATGCAAATGAATGAAACGCACGTGGCGGGAGAACCCATATCAATTTTTCAATTGGGGGAAAGACGAAGGAGAAGGACCGTCATCACCCAGTTGCGAACGGAGGAGAACGAGACCATTTTCGAGCCAGCAGCAATCGAAGCGAATCTGCTCAACTTTTTCTCGGGCCTCTACACAGAAGAAGCAGCGGAAAACAACAACGATGACGGGTTTGCATGCGAGCGTGTAATCCCACCCGACGATCCCATCAATCAAGCCTGCACGGAGGAGATCACCACAGCAGAAATCCTCTCTGCCATCAGAGCGAGTGCCCCACGGCGTTTCCCCGGCAATGACGGTATCCCACGGGAATTTTATTTACGTCTCTTCGACGTGATCCATCGCCATCTCAATCTCCTGCTCAACGAAGCACTAGCAGGCAACCTTCCCCCTGCTTTTGTGGAGGGCATCATCGTGCTGGTGAAGAAGAAGGGTGGCGACAACACGGCCCGATCGTATCGACCCATCTCGCTGCTGAACAGCGACTACAAGCTTCTCTCGCGCATTCTAAAATCCAGACTGGAGTGCGTCATGCGAGCCCAACACGTGTTGAGCGACGGGCAGAAATGCTCTAACTCGGAGCGTAACATTTTTCAGGCCACTCTTGCTCTGAAAGATCGGATTGCGAGTCTCCGTCACCACCGGCGCGCCGGCAAGCTAATTAGCTTTGATTTGGAGAATGCATTCGATCGGGTCCGGCACTCATTTCTGTTCGACACCATGTGCTCGCTCGGCTTCAGTCGGGATCTCGTCTCTCTTCTCGCGCAAATTGCAAGCCGATCCACCTCTCGGCTGCTCATCAACGGGCGTCTCTCACGTCCGTTCGAGATCCATCGTTCGGTCCGGCAGGGTGACCCGTTGTCCATGCATCTCTTCGTTCTCTACCTCCACCCCCTGGTGTGCAGACTCGAACAAGCATGTGGCAACGATTTGTTGGTTGCGTATGCCGACGACATCAGCGTCATCGTGACGTCAGCTGGGCAGATCGAGCTGATGAATGGGATATTCGTTCGCTTCGAGGCTGTCGCCGGCGCGCGGTTGAATCTGCGCAAAACAGTGGCGATCGATGTCGGGTTTTGCGAAGGTAATCAAATTAACACCCAATGGCTGCAAACAACAAATGTGGTCAAAATTTTGGGTATTACCTTCGCAAATTCGATAAGTTTAATGACCACCCTAAACTGGAATGCGCTAGTGGGGAAGTTTGCGCAACAGCTGTGGCTACACTCGCTGCGCATGTTGACACTGCACCAGAAGGTGATAATGCTCAACACGTTCGGCACCAGCAAGTTGTGGTACGTTTCGTCGGTGTTGCCACCACTAGGAGTACGTACACACGGCGAAAGTCACCTCCACGATGGGCGCGTTTCTCTGGAGAGGAATTCCCGCCCGCGTCCCGATGGTACAGTTGGCGCGTAACAAGGAGCATGGAGGTTTGAATCCCCATCTGCCAGCGTTTAAAGCAAAGTCGTTGGCATTCAACCGACATCTCAAGGAGATCGATTCCCTTCCCACTATAAATCCCTTCTTTTCCATGTTCATCCTCGCCCAGCAATTTCAATAGACAATCCTGACCTCAAAATTATCCTATCAAACTATTCCCACATTCCACTCCTAATCCAAGAAAACTCCTCCGCCGATCTCATCCACCGGTACTTCGTGCAGCAGACCGATCCGCCCAAGGTGGAAATAAACAACCCAGCTACCGACTGGCCACGTGCGTGGCGAAATATTCAATGCAAGCAGCTCTCTTCGACAGAGCGTACGAAACTGTACATGCTGGTGAATGGAAAGTGGGAGCACCGAAAACTTCTCTTCGTGATGCGGAGAGCAGACAGTGAGTTCTGCACACATTGCAACGGACAGCAAGTAGAAACGCTCCGGCATAAATTTTACGACTGTGCTCGTGTTGGCCCGGCTTGGACGGTCCTACAGCAGAGGCTGACGGTCGTAATGAATGGTTGGAGGCGATTATCTTTCGACGACCTGGTGAAACCTGCTTTGCCAGGAGTAAATAGAGTAAAACGAATCCAAATACTGAATTTTTTAGTTAAGTATATCACCTACGTTAACGAGTGTAACGGTGGAAAAGATGTCAATGCACTAAATTTTCATTTTGACCTAGAATTTTAAGATCAACCGTTGTAAATATGTAAACCGACAAATAAACCTCAATTTTAAAACCAAAAAAAAAAAAAATTTGCAAAGATAGAACCGATATTTCTACCACAAACAATAAAAAACACGTGGTTTATGCAGAGACCCTAAGGAATGTAGGGACCCTAGGAAATGCGGGGAATAAATTATTTTATACCGAATATTCCGCTGTTGTTAAAGTTACGTTATGAAACCCCAAGAAAGTGTTTTTTGGCATATTTGATTTGCATTTTGTCAGTTTTTTTTTTTTGGTAAAAATATTAATATATACGCTCATTTTACAACAATAAGAAATGTATTAATTTATTTTTAACAATAAAAATAATTGTATAGATAATTATAGGAGTAAAGCGGGAAAATTACCACCTCTGCTCACACTTGTAAAAAAACAAAAGCTAAAGATTTACAACGCGATATTTGCCAGATCCGTGCTCTTAAAAATTTGAGGTTTGGCTTCGATTCATCTTCACCTTAAAACATTCTAGATAGACTTTATAATCGAAACTTGGACGTTGTTAGTTATTTAGGGTAGAGCAATGAAACGATTTCTTCATTGGATGCGAGTAACTGACACTGAAAAAGACTGTAAGCTAATCGAAAAACGCGTTTCTGTCAAAAGATAAGAAATCAGAATGGAATTCAAAGGTACAATAATCATATCAACTTTTTAGATTATATTCGTTACAATTAGTGAATACTGTCAGAATAAAAATAAACAAGTCGAGAATAAGTATAATGACCATTAAATGGCTAAATCGGCAAAGGAAATGACCCTAATTACTCACTCAATTACCAAATCACTCGTGAAACTTTGTTACTTTTGAGCTAAAAAGTTCGTTTGTATCTCAGCGGAACCGTATATAATCCCAAGTAGCAACATCTTCCAAAGAGATACTTTTCAAAAATGGTTTTAATCAAATGCATCTGTAACTTAATTGGTTCTAGTTCAGTTGCATATCAATATGAAGGCTCATAAAGTTTGCTTCAAATGTCCCTTGCAAATAGCAATAAAGTCAAATTTATCAAGATTTTTTCAGCAACTTTCATTGGCGTAGCTAGGATTTTTTTCTGGAGGGGGCCTAGGGGGGGCCTAGCAAATACTTGTTTTACAGAAATAATGTCGGTCACAATAATCACAAATTTCGTTATATAAAAAGATTTGTATTGGTTTTATTTATTTGTTATCATTTCTTATTCTGCGGAATATCAGTGATATTTATAAATTTCAATATTCGCTTCAAACATGATTCATTTTTTTGTAATCCAGTCAAGAATCCTTTAGGGGGGTCTGTAGCCTTGAGGTTACGCTTTCGCTTCATAAGCGGAAGGTCATGGATTCGATTCCCAGCCCCTCCACAAAAAACCCGCCCAGCCACCAGAAGACGCCTCACGGAGGACCGTGCTTTGGGAAGCACATCAATCCTCCGTCAGTATCAGAGGGTGACTGAGACAAACTGACCCTCTTCGCAGGCAGCTAGCCTCACTAACAGCAGAGCTCTCTCCTACCTGCTCGGTGTGAGAGTAAAAGAGTAGGAGAGAGTGAAAGTAAGATGTAAATAGAAGTCCCCAAGCAATCTGCCACGAACACCAACGCAGAATCAATCTTACACAAGTCGATTTCCTCAGAATGAAAACGTATTGATGTTTGTTTGACGTTATTGAGCTTTCGGTCAACGGCAGGCCAACAAGGAAGTGGTTGTATTGCTGCAATTCTGTTTATATTTTGATTCTCACAGCAAACAAAAGCAATGTTGTGACAGTTCTCACAGCAAACAAAGAAAAGTTTGTCAGCATTGCACTACTACGCAGGCAACTGGATTGGTCTATATAGATAAGTTGAAAATAGATCTGTATCGGTAAAGAAGAAGCTACAGATCAACTGAGTAGTGGCACAGTAGCGGCCACGAGCACAAAGTGCCTTAAAAAAAATCGGCTCTAAACTTAAAAAAAAGGATCCTTTAAGAATTCAAAAAAAAACTCACAATGAATGTTTTTGTGATTCTTTCACGAACTTTTTAGGTATTAAACCATGTGCTTTAAGGAGATTCCTCTGAGAATGGCTACGGGAATTTATTATTGACTTATTTTCGTTCTTTTCAGTGCTTTCTTCAAGAACCTTAACCAGTTTCCACTGAGTTTGTCTTGGGATTCCCACGGAAAATCATTCCCAGACTTTCTGATCTCACCAGAAAATTTCTCGAAGAATCTCTATCGAATTGCTTGAAAAATCTCTTGAAGAATTCCGGTAGAGAATGGATTAGAAATTCTTATAATCATTTTTCCTGGAAGCAAAAATTATTAAGTACATGCCGTTTCCAATTGTTAATTTAAAGTATCCTCCATTAATAATTTCCTTATGATTTTCAGGAATTACTGAAGATTTCTCCCAAAAATAGTACAAAAAAATCCAAGAGTCTCACCAAAAATGTATTCAAGCATTTTTTTCACAGATAATATTTTTCAGGTGTCTTTAAAATCATAGAGTTACATCTCGCATTCCTTCCAAACTCTCTCGAAAATACTTTTTTTATTTTTTTCAAAAATACCTAACTAAGATATGTTTGAAGAATTCTAATAAAGCGTAATACGTTAAACTGTTATTTCAAAAACTCTTCCGCGAAAATACTCAAAGATTTCCCGAGTAATTTGTTCAGGGATTTCCTAGAGAATTATATTATTATAATTCCTTAAGATTCTTACTAAAAATCTACAATCTTAGTATTTTCCAGAGTATTTCAAATTTAAACCGTAGAATTTCTGAAACTTGTTGACAATATACACAGAAAAGCTTTACTTCTCTTTTCTTCGTCTTTTATAATAGAAAATGATAAGTGTTAAAACGGATGAAATTTTTCCTTCCATGATACTATGGTAAATACATACTATTGATGTGGAACCCATGTTTCCCTACCTTTAAAAATTCTAAACAAACTTTTTTGAAGGGTCTATTATCGATTATCTTGTAGTTCTGTAGAGTTTCAATGCGGAAATATTGCCAGTAGGAAAATTTCTTAATGTAAGATTTTAGTGAATTTTAATTAAAGGGGAAACTTTTGCATTACTTTGACAATTTGTTGAGGAATTCCTTATGGACTCAGAAACCATACGTATAAAAATTCTAAAATTTTTCAAAACTCCTATAATTTACCTTTTAATAGATTCTTTAAAATGTTGCATTTTGGAGTAAGGAAAGATTTTGTGCAAAGTTACTTATAGGGTCAGGAGTAGAAAGGAGAAATAACAAAATGTTGAAGCAGGTAGAACAATAGTTGGGCCTAGGTACACTGAAAGATAATTTATAATCTTTTCACTAGAGGTAAATTACAGAATGGCTAAAACCTCTCTAATGAATTTACAAATAAAACAAAATTTTCAAAAAGGTCCATCAGAAGCTTCTTCACAAATTATCTTTGAAATCTATACTTCATTGACTTCTGGTTTTCTAGTAGCCACCAGAAATTCGTAAACATTCTAACCAAGAATATAAATTCTGCCAATAATTGGTAAAATCAGTTCTAAAGAAGTGTTTTAAGGAAGATCTATACAAATTTCTTTATGAATTTCTTAATAAATCTTTTCCCCCTTCCTAGTTGTTTTGCTACATGTTTCTCGACAGATTCCTTTACCGCTACGCTAATTTCGGAAGCAAAAGCAAGAGACATTTAAAAAACTATTTTCTTCCCAATGCTTGAATAATCCAGAAATTTGAAGCAAAATTTTAAAAAGAAAGAGAGACCGGCGAAAAAAGATCATTTTGCCGTTTTTTTTACTCAAAATGCCCAAATTTGGAAACTTAGATCTTGACTCTTAGAGATCCGAGTAATCTGGAATTTCTACCGCCAGTGCCATTAGGAAATAACTTGAAATTTGTGCAGTAAAAAACTAAAACTTTTTTGATCAGACTCATAGAAGTTATCGCAAATGTCCCATATTGAAGGAAATGACAAAATTTTGGTAATTTGAAGAGTATGAATTTTTCAGAAAAAAAATTGTTCTACAATTTGTTTCTCTCGTTAAATCAAACATTATTGTCAAAGAGTATATTGCTCTAAAACCATTTGCTTCAAAAATAGTCCAAAATGAAAAATTTAGCATATTTTTTACAAAATTTATTTTGTAATTTTTGATTACTTTAAAGTGGATGATCAAAATGCTACACAAATATCAAGTTATTTCCTAATTTCGGTAAAAAATTCAGCTCATTCGGAGCTCTAGGATCCAAGATCCAAGTCACCAAACTTGATCAATTTGTATGGAAAACGCTAAAATGATCTTTTATTTCATCGGTCACTGTACAAGAATTTTTGATGCAATTTGTGATGTATTTTGGAAATATTTCTTAAGAACTATTGACGAACTTTGCGGAAGAATTTGTAATATTTTTTTGGGAAAACTTTCAGCGAAATATCTCAGTATAAGAGTTGATAGAATCAATGATTTTTTGGAAGAATTGCGATGGAAAACTGAGCTTTTGAAAGGTTAAGTAACATTTTTAGGTAAATCCAGAAAAAAATTTCGGAATCAATTTGCTAATAAGAAGTAGACATAGAAGGAATGGAATCAACTCAATATCATTCGACTAATTTCTAAGAGAGCTACAAAAGTTCTGAAGCCACTCTTCAATATTCCTTGAGGAATTTTATTCTACTAATAATTATAGAATTATGGAGAATATTGAAAATTTCTCTGAAAAATTTTGATTCAAGAAAAAATACAAGAATTGAATCAAAATCAAAGAGATAATTGCTGGAGTTAAACACTATAAGCGATTTTTTATACATTTTTTCACAACAGGTTAAATTTCTGCCATTTATTTGAAGAATACTTGGTCATGCAGAAATTCCATGAAAGTTAAGTCTTTCAACAAAAATGCTTGCCATGTCTGAGAAATTGTTTTAGTAATTTTGTCTATTTTTACAATAATTTTTTCTGACGTTATACGAGTTTTGAAGTTAATGTTTGGATTTCTGTAGTGATGTTTCATGAGGGGAATCATCATCAACGGACACCTCGAGCAGGGTGTTCTCCAAAAGCATGAGAAATCAGAATGCAGTGAACATGCTGCTTTATTAAAAAAAAACACGAATTTTGGGGATCAAACTTCCAGGATTTTAACGCTTTTTTGTACTATTGTATTTTTAGCAACAGAGATTTTGAGTAATTGCGCTAATCGCATACAACAAGAAGTTCTAACAGTAACCAATCGATCGACAGCCGGACGGTTAAGCCTTCGGTTGTCGCGCGATTCACCGAAGTCAGAACCACCACGCTGATGCTGTGTAAGACTAGCGAGGTTTTCTAAGTATAGTTGTACAACATAAATAACGTAACTACTAAAGAGATTTTTGTCAATAACAAGAGTCATGTACATTGATTCAGAAGATTTTGCTGTCTTTTTTATTATTATTATTATCATCAAAATTTCTGGGGGGGGGGGGGGCCTGGATGATTCTGGAGGGGGCCAGGCCCCCCTGGCCCCCCCTGTTCCTACGCCAATGGCAACTTTTCAAAAAAACTCTTGAAACTTCTTCTAAAATGCCGATTTTAATGTTATGTTTTAAATTACTTTCAATGTTTCCCATACCCAATGTTCCAGCATACACAGCTTGCATTAATTTTTCGTTCCCAAACCCACAACTCAAGAAGATTCATTCCAGTTGCACTGAAGTTTGTTTGTTGCAATCAAGTTGCAATATGGTTAAGTTGCACCTTACGTTTCATCTTACAACGAAAACATGGTCTAGCAACAGTTTGTTTGTTTAAAAGATGTTTCTCATGTGTTGCGCGGAAGTTTTTGTGAAAAGTTCAGATTTTCAGGCGTGGCCTAATTTCGCCAGTGATGAACTTGTATTCCGAAGGGTGCAGTCAAGTTATAAGCAACAAACTATGATTAATGGGCCATGTGGTCGCATTTATAGTGCATTGGCGAAGCATTTGTTTGAAGACCTGGTGGAGTAGTGAGTAGAGGAGAAGATTGCTTAAGGTCGGAAGTTCGATTCTCGTTCATATTTTTGTTTTCATTTTTTTTTTCTCTCAAATATTTTGCAACAAATAAGCAATTACGATATTACTTAAACATGTTGTAAACAGACTCCGCCTCTTGCGCTCTTTGCGTTGCTATTCAGTGCAATTTTAAGCCATATTTTCAACAATTGACAACTCTGATTAGTTTCAAGGGATAATTTTATTCTTGAGTTGTAACAAACTGTGCTGCTTGGGATATAATTTATAAAAATCTTATTTATATGAAAAATAGGGTTACATGACCTTTAATTCGCAAACATCACGTGCCATGAATCCAGATTAATTTGACCAGAAATCGTGTATCGTCAATTTTCAACCCACCATTCATTTGAATATGAAAAAATCTCAGCAAAGTGCAGAGATATTAATTTATATACATCTCATTCCCATCAATAATAAACTCTTAAAAATAATGGAAATTACTGTGGACGTAATTCATATGAATGACACATGATTTAAATGTTAAAACAACACAAACATGTATCCTTGAAGATGTATTGAACAAAAAATGTGATTTTACACGTTAAAGGACACGAAAACGATGTCACTATGATCGGCATTTCCCGAATCAGATCGCTTCTTTTATGTGCATCCAAAAGACGTAAAATCACATGATTTTTGCGGAGTGTGTAGAGTAAAATTTTAGGTCTTTTCCATTGGTCAAAATCGTACAAAACAATCACGTGCGGTGAATAATCACCTCACAACCGTTTTGCCTCTGATGTAATAGTTCTATTACGGTAAAATGATCGGTTCTATGCCACCGAAAACCACAGATATTGAATTTTGCTTAAATAGTTTCCATTGAAAATAGGCTACATGACATTAAGTTGGTCAAAACAGTAGGAAAAAATACCTTGCAGTGAACATTTAACTCACTCTTGTTTGGCCCATGGAACAATCTTTCTTTTGCGGTAAAAAGATCGATACCATGCCAGCGGAAACCAGAGATAATGATTCAAGAATACATCATTTCCATAGAAATTAGGGTAAAATGACCGTCAAAACCCTACGAAAAAATAACGTGCAGTGAACTCTTACCCTACTACCGTTTTGCCCATGAAAAAACCTTTCTTTTACTGTTAAAAAAAAATCAATTCTATCTAAGCGGCAAAGTCCACTGTGTGGTGGATTAGCAGAAAACAGTGATGAAAAAGTAATTTTTATTGGCCTTGCTCAAATACGAACAAATTTGAAGTGTGTAACAGACACAAAATGTGTGATCTATGGAAAGATTTTTTTTTGTTATCTTTCTACAAGTTAACGCTTTCTATTTATTTGTTTGGAATAATATCTTTTCCAATAGCCTAGCGGTAACGCCTGCTAGTACAACGTTAAACCTTGTTGAATGTATCTAATAAGTATGCTAAAGATCTTTAAGGAAAGAAAAACTTTCCTCGACGTTCCTGGTATAGAAAACAGTCACTCTGTTCACAGTCTGGCGGATAGAACTATCGGAACTAATCGAACATGTCAACTAGAGGTAGCCATGAATCGGTGGGCAGTACTGTGACGGTCGAAATTTTGGAATCAAAGAATAATAAGAAATAATTTGCAGTAAAGAAACAAATTAATTAAATCTTTATTGGTTTTAACACAATAAGCAGCTCAAAAATATTCGGCGAAGTTTGACCTTTATGAGACTCATTGGTTGATCGAGACAAAATATTATTTTTTCATTGTTCAAACAAGAAGGTCACATGAAGGCTTAAACTTTTTGCTCAGTTGCCTACAATTTAAGTGAGATTATCTCGTTGCCACTTCTTGGGAGTTGATGTTCGCCAGACTGTGAAAAGAGTGACTGTAGTATAGAACACTAGCACTCAACTACAGTCACTCTATTCACAATCTGGCGATCAGAAAATCCCAAAAACTGGCAACGTGATAGTCTCATTAATATCGCTGGCAACTGAACAAAATGCTCAAGCCTTCAAGTGACCTTCTTGTTTGAACAATGACAAAGTAATATTTTTTTCTCTTCTTTTTTTAACCAATTAATTTCATGAAAATCAAGTTTTCCGAATATTTTTAAACTCTATTTTGCATTCATACCAATAAAGTTTTATTGGCTTTTCCTGAAATACGAATTCTTTCTTATTTTTTGTTGATTTAAATATCTCAGGGGTCACAATACTGCCAACCGATTCAAGCATGTCATGTTCAATTAGCTCCGATTGGCTCCACATTCAAATATTTTCAATCCAACTGGAATACATATGAATGATGATAGCATTTCTTTGCTTGAGATTGACAATGCTTGAGCTAAAAAGTTTAACTGAGTAAAAAAGTTTCATCGAACAATTTAATTTTCTAACCGAAGAATTATTGCACCACAGTGCAAAACTACCCCGGTTACGATCGTCATTTTCCATAAGCCGGATGAAAAGTACCGAGCAAAAAAAACGTTTTGTCACTCCCACCAACCATCCTGATTGTTGCTGTTTAATATTTATGAAAATCAAGACATCTGCTTTAAGCCTTTTTTGCGTCGCTTGCATCTACATAGATTTACGGTGTTTCCACTGTTTGCGCTTTGTCCCGGAATTCCGCTCTTTTTTTCCATCATCCTACTCAACCTCCCTCGCGGAAGAAGCGGAAGCGGAAGAGCAATTTCACTTTCCCGATGATCACAACGAGGCACGTTTCTGCTGCCTTAAACTTGTGGGGGCGACCAACCACAGAAGCAACAAATGCCATTTGCCGACTAGGGAAATCCACGTCCGATATGCTTCTTTCACATACAATGGTGCGTTTTCGTTTTCATGGATTGGCATTCGTTGGGGTTTGATGCTGTCATTCGACGTGAACAAAATTCTTTAAACCTCGTCGTTCATTATTCCGGTACATTTGGCTAGCATAGATTTATGAAATTTATGTGATTTATGTCTATTCGTTGTGACATATATGGATATAAGGGTGCGGTTTATTTTTCTAAAGTTCTTCTTCATCTTCTTGGCATTTACGTCCTCACTCTATACCCAGGGAAGTCAAGGAAATTTTATTTACGAAGAGATCCTGGACCGACCGGGATTCGAACCCAGACACCTTCAGCATGGCTTTGCTTTGTAGCCGCGGACTCTAACCACTCGGCTAAGGAAGGCCCCTAAAGTTCTCAAAACCAAATATTTGTTTGTGAAGTTTGAGCCACAAGTATTAGGATTTAGAGGTGACGCAAGCGACTTAAAGATGAATTTTCAAGTTATAAAATATGACGTCTTGTAAACTTTACTAACATGACTAAACATTTTCGAGCCGACTTGAATATATATATATATATGAAACATGTATTGATTCTAACCTTGAGGTTAGCATTTCTTTATAAACAAAACTTGATATTGACAATGCTCTTGAGACTTTAACAAATTCCATTGTTGAAGCAAGGAGCATTGCAATTCCAAAATTTGAATCCGTGATTATAGACGATGATCTTAAACTCTTGATCCGTCTTAAAAACGTGAGGAGAAGGCAATTTCAACACACTCGCAGTCCTGCTATGAAAATTATATGGCAGGAATCAATAAACGTTTTTCACAATTAAGAAACAAAAATTTTGAAAATAAAATTTCTCAATTGGACCCTGGCTCTAAGCCCTCTTGGAAATTATCTTAAATTTTGAAAAAAAAAACCTCAGAAGCCAATACCGGCATTGAAAGAGGAAAACAAACTATTACTAACTAATTACGAAAAAGCTCAAAAACTTGCTATGCAGTTTGGAAGCGCGCACAATTTTAATTTAGGACTTACTAGTCCAATAGGAAATCAAGTTACTCAGGACTTCGAAAATATTCTCAATCAAGAGAACATTTTCGAAAATTCCTGGGAGACTGATTTGGAAGAAGTATTATTAAAAAAAATCAAAAATATGAAAGCTCCTGATGGAATTTTCTACATCCTCATCAAGAAACTTCCAGAAAGTAGCTTATCATTTTTAGTTGATATATTTAATAAACGTTTTCAGTTAGCATATTTTCCTGACAAATGGAAAAATGCTAAGGTTGTTCTGAATTTAAAATCACAAAAATATCCTGCAGAAGCTTCTAGCTATCGTCCAATCAGTTTGCTTTCCTTCACTTTTTGAAAAGGTTATTTTGAACAGAATGATGGCCCACATCAACGAAAATTCAATTTTTTGCCAATGAACAGTTCGGATTCCGCCATGGATATTCGACCACTCATCAGCTTTTACGTGGGGGACGGACCTGATGTAGTGGTTAGAACACACGCCTCTTACGCCGTGGACCTGGGATCGAATCCCATCCCCGAGATAGTCACTAAAAAATTTAGTGACGACTTCCTTCGGAAGGGAAGTAAAGCCGTTGGTCCCGAGATGAACTAGCCCAGGGCTAAAAATCTCGTTAATAAAGATAGAAAATAGAAGCTTTTACGTGTAACAAATATCCGTTCCAACAAATCTGAAGGCTGTTTTACTGGTCTTGCTCTTCTAAACATAGAAAAAGCATTCTAAAGGTTTGGCATGAAGGCTTGATCGTAAAATTAAAAAACTTTAATTTTCCAACATACATTGTTAGAATAATTCAAAGTTATCTGTCAAAGCGTACACTTCAGGTTAATTATCAGACCTCCAGGTCTGAAAGACTTCCTGTAAGAGCTGGTGTTCCCCAAGGCAGCATTTTGGGACCAATATTATACAATATTTTCACATCTGACTTACCTGAGTTACCTCAGAGATGTCAAAAATCTTTGTTTGCGGATGACACAGGCCTCTCCGCCAAAGGACGAAGCCTGCGTGTCATCTGTAGTCGATTGCAAAAAAGTTTGGATATTTTTTCTTCATACTTGCAAAAATGGAAGATTTCTCCTAATGCTTCCAAAACTCAACTAATAATATTCCCACATAAACCAAAAGCTCTTTATTTGAAACCTTCAAGTAGACATGTTGTCACGATGAGAGGGGTTCCAATAAATTGGTCAGATGAAGTTCAGTATCTAGGGCTAATGCTAGATAAAAATTTAACTTTCAAAAATCACATTGAGGGCATTCAAGCCAAATGTAACAAATATGTAAAATGTCTTTATCCCCTTATTAATATAAAATCAAAACTTTGTCTTAAGAACAAGCTTTTAATATTCAAACAAATTTTCAGGCCAGCCATGTTGTATGCTGTACCAATATGGACTAGATGTTATAATACCAGGAAGAAAGCTCTGCAGAGAATTCAAAATAATATTTTGAAAATGATTCTGAAGCTTCCTCCCTGGTATAGTACCAATGAGTTACATAGAATATCCAATGTTGAAACATTGGAACAAATGTCGAATAAAATAATTAATAATTTCAGGCAAAAATCGTTACAATCTTCTATTGCCACGATTAATGCGTTATATATTTAGGTTAAGTTAGGTTAAGTGAATTGGAAGCGTGTTTTTTTCTCTTATAAGCAGGTGAAATCAACCCACCTGTAAAAAAAATCTGAACTGCTACGGCAAATGAAATGTAACATTTTGTTTACATTGTTAATAAAATATTAAATTTTTAGGATGATAGTGTTGTCTAATAACACAGAACACCTAGATATCAGAAATGAATGTAATGTGTGGAATGATACTAACAAAGAAAATAAAAACTCATTTTTGAAATCTTGTAGCATTAAAATATTCATTTTTCGATGATAATATATTTTGTTCACGAAGAGCATGGTTATTCATTGTTACCTCTCTAGGCTTATGATGCAATTTTTTTTTTTTTTGCAACGAAATGTTTGTAAGAATTTAAGCGCCTGTTTTAGATTTAGGGGATTAGATCGGGCAATTTTTGTTCTTAGATTTATTTTATATGTTGATTATTTGGTCCTATTTATCAATTTTAATTCTTTGGCGTTTTTTCCTGCTGCCCTTCGAAATAGCTGAAAACTCCAACATCTTGTAATCTGAGTTTCTTTTTTCGTCCATCCACTATTCCAAGGTGGCACGTGACATGGCCTACCACCACCAAGCAGATGAACACAAACGGGAAACCTCCCCCGGAACGACTTCATGCTTCCGGATGCGCATTATGCGGTCGAATTGTGAGGATTTTCCTGTCGCCGTTCGCCGTGCAAATATGTACATTCCACTTGGCACAGACAGATATACCTACAGTAGTCAGGGAGCAGCACTGTATTGGAATAGGGCAGTAGTAAGCGCCAACATAAACACCCACAGCTTTATTACGTCACAGTTCACCTCAGTGCATGCAAGTCCGTCGACGACAGGATCTCGTTGGTACATAACAACTAGCTATAGCTACAAGTGGTGGACGATGACGATGATAGTATGAAGCTTAGGTATATTACATGCTGTGAGTTTTGCTAGCATTACGGTGGTACAGTTGAGCTTATCTCCACTACTGCTGCCGACCATTGAGTTTGCAACATTACGGTTGGTAGATTTGGAATTTCGCCTTTAAGTATGCACGTACATGCAGAGGCAGAGCTTACATTTTCTACATATGTATATTGCTGTAAAGACTAGAGACGTTCGAAGACGTAATTAAGCTTGACAGGTCTAATGCTTTGAATCCGGGCGACTTCATTTGAACAGAAAGGTAAATCGTTTTGTAATGTTTCGTTATAATGGCTAGGGGAAGACGGGGTAAGAGCGCCCGCCGGGGTAAGACGGACCACCTTCAGTTTGGTATGAAAATGGTAATTTTCTTAAAAGTTCGCCAAGCACTTTCCATAAACACAAGATTTTTTACATTCGGGAGCATTTAGTGTGATATTTACACCAAATTTTTCACAACAAATGTCAAAAACAAAGTTTCTGCTCGTCGATATTGAATTTGATTTAAATTAAACAGATGTTCACTTAAAGATTTTGGAAGTGATTTTTTTGGAAAAACGTAACAAATTACCCGTTCATGCTTTAACAGAAATGTGAAATATGCTTCGGTGAAGTGGAATATGAATTGTAAATATTAAGCTTTGAAATAAGGCCATAGTTGTGAAAATTGCGCAAGCGGGGTAAAACCGACCACTGTTGAAGGGGTAAGACCGCCACCCCCAATTTATATCAAATTACTGTGTAAACCATTTTAAAAGTTGTAACTACGTTGTACATTACTGTTGAAGTGAATTGAAATCAATTTTGTGAAAAATACAAGCCAAATTCGCATAGTTTTTCCAAAATATGGGTGTTTTAAGGTAGTAATAAGTACATATTTAAGTTTTTTGAAATAATTAACCCTAAAAATGATTCAATATCCGCGTTAATCAATATAGAATTCATAAAACATTATACTTTTTAGAATCACAGGGAACTGATATATTTTTTGCAAAATTGTGTACGAAAATCGTGGTGGTCGCTCTTACCCTGTGGGTGGGCGGTTTTACCCCGTCGCTAAAAATAATCGTGATAAGACATCACTTTTTCAAAGCTCCAAGAAATAAATATTTTTTAGAAATACAACACCTGTGATATTTTTTGATCATGCCTAAGGCTTCAAAAAACGACATGCTGCGTCGAAAAATGATTTATTGATTCTTGATTTTGACATATGAATTAAATTGCTTAGGCGGGCGGTCTTACCCCGTCTTCCCCTACTGTTCGCATTTTAGTATTCTTCTGTGCTATAGGGTCGATGTACCAATAGCCGCATAGCTAAGAACAAATATTCGTATAAAATCAAAAAATAAAGCCTGCGGAATTATTTTTAGATCATCTGACAGCTTTTTATCTTGGCTTTGTGGAAAAATTATGAAACATAAGAAAACTCATGTTTTTGTATTTATTATCGCCTGTGCCACTATAGGAACACATGTGCCTATAGTAGCACTATTCCTAATTTCTGTTCCTATAGTAGCACTAGCCTCACGGAATAGGCAAAACACAAATCAAAACCGTATTTTTACAAAATTTTTATATTTTTCCTTTGAAGTGTGGATCAAAAGCGTTCGATTGATGTAAAAAAGTTCCTAATTTATCAACTATTTTGTTTAATAACAAATTAGTTTCTCTTAGTAGTGCTACTATAGGAACAATAGGCTAACTATAGGTGCAAGGGAGCTAAAATTTTAAGCAAAACTATTTATTTCGATCATTTTTTGAACAAAATCGAGCTGTGTGTCAATGGTACTTAGATAAATAGCTACTGATCTTTATGTCAAAAATTATTTTGCTACGATTACCAGCGAAACGGCCGTAAAAAACCACTAGTGCGACTATAGGGGACCGTCCACTAAGGGAACACCGACCCTACCATAATTGCAGACTCACTTCATTTATTTGAGTGCTGTAAAAAGGTAAAATATATGGGTGGTAAATGACTGGACAATGCGTACCATTGGTACTTCGCGTACCTGCAGGTATAAAATAGACCCCATTTGTGGTCCTTAGCCTCTTGTCCAGTAACTCCTATCCCTACCTCCCCGTGGTGCCGCCTGGGATACGAGTAACCGTAGGGAAGATCGGGTAACCAACCCTGGTGGAACCTTGGTCGTATGCTGACAGGGAAGGGGGGCTCCTCTCTTCTGAGGGTGTAGCTTATCAGAGCGTCTGTTCTCCATGTTAGGGGCGGCTCAAAACAGCGTCTGTTCTCCATGTTAGGAGCGGCTGATCATCGTCCTAGTGCCAGCGTGGGACTCTAAACAGTGCTGTGCACGATGATCCTCCGGCGAGACAGGGGGTTGGTGCAGGCCTTACAAGCCAGCCGTAAAAATCATCAGTACAGGAAGCATACAATGTTAATTCGGACCGGAACAATCGGCATAGACCCAGGCATCGAAAACGGACTAACGATTGGAAACTCGGATCATGGAACTGTAAGTCTCTCAATTTCTTGGGAAGTACCCGCATTCTTTCCGAATTATTGAGGGTCCGCAAGTTCGACATCGTAGCGCTGCAGGAGGTTTGCTGGAAAGGGTCGACGGTACATACGTATAGGGATGGTTATACCATCTACCAGAGCTGCGGCAATAGACATGAGCTGGGCACAGCTTTTATCGTGATGGGCGAAATGCAGAGGCGCGTGATTGGGTGGTGGCCAATCGACAACAGACTGTGCAAGTTGAGGATCAAAGGCCGTTTCTTCAATATCAGCATAATCAACGTGCACAGCCCTCACCTAGCAAGTGACGATGACGATAAGGACGCTTTCTACGCGCAGCTGGAACGGGAATACGACGGCTGCCCAAGCCATGATGTCAAAATCGTTATCGGAGATCTCAACGCTCAGGTTGGCCAGGAGGAGGAATTTAGACCGATTATAGGGAAGTTCAGCGCTCACCAGCTTACGAACGAAAACGGCCTTAGACTGATTGATTTCGCCGCCTCCAAAAACATGGCCATACGTAGTACCTACTTCCAGCACAGCCTCCCGTATCGGTACACCTGGAGATCACCCCAACAGACTGAATCACAAATCGACCACGTTTTGATTGATGGAAGGCACTTCTCGGACATTATCGACGTCAGAACCTATCGCGGCGCAAACATCGATTCGGACCACTACCTTGTGACGGTTAAAGTGCGCCAACGACTCTCCGTTGTGAACAACATTCGGTACCGACGCCCGCCCCGGTACAATCTGGAGCGACTCAAGCAACCCGAAGTCGTAACTGAATACGCGCAAAGCCTTGAGGCAGCGTTGCCGGAAGAGGGAGAGCTCACCGAAGCCCCTCTTGAGGACTGCTGGAGTAGTCTCAAAGCAGCCATAAACAACGCAGCGGAAGGTGCCATTGGGTTCGTGGAAGCAAATCGACGGAACGGTTGGTTCGACGAGGAGTGTCAGACGGTTTTGGACGAGAAGAATGCAGCGCGGGCGATGATGCTGCAGCAAGGCACCCGTCAAAACGTGGAACGATACAAACAGAAGCGAAGACAGCAAACCCATCTATTCCGGAATAAAAAGCGCCGCCTGGAAGAGTTGGAGTGCGAAGAGATGGAGCAGTTGTATCGTTCTCAAGAAACACGTAAGTTCTACAAGAAACTAAATGCATCCCGCAAAGGCTTTGTGCCGCGAGCCGAAATGTGCCGGGATAAGGATGGTGGTATCTTGACGGACGAACGTGAGGTGATTGAAAGGTGGAAGCAGCACTACGATGAACACCTAAACGGCGCAGAGGAGGAAGATCAAGACAGCAGGAGGAATGGCTTCATCAGTACGGCGGATGAGGGAGACGTGCCAACTCCCACAATAGGTGAAGTTAAGGATGCTATCAAACAGCTCAAGAACAACAAAGCAGCTGGAAAGGATGGTATTGGAGCGGAACTTATTAAAATGGGCCCGGACAGGTTGGCCACTTGTCTGCACCGATTGATAGCCAGAATCTGGGATACAGAACAGCTACCGGAGGAGTGGAAGGAGGGAATAATATACCCAATATACAAAAAGGGTGACAAGTTAGAATGTGAGAACTATCGAGCGATCACCATTCTTAATGCAGCCTATAAAGTGCTTTCCCAGATCATCTTCCGCCGTCTATCGCCACTGGCAAGCAGATTTGTTGGAAGTTATCAAGCCGGATTTGTGGACGGTCGATCGACGACAGACCAAATCTTTATGTTGCGGCAGATCCTCCAAAAGTGTCGCGAATATCAAGTCCCTACGCACCACCTATTCATCGATTTCAAAGCGGCCTACGATACCATCGACCGCGAAGAGCTATGGAAGATTATGGACGAGAACGGTTTTCCCGGGAAACTGACTAGACTGATCAAAGCTACGATGGATAGTGTACAGTGCTGTGTGAAGATATCGGGTGCTTTATCGGACCCGTTTGAAACACGCAAAGGACTTCGACAAGGCGATGGTCTTTCCTGCCTCCTGTTCAATATTGCGCTAGAAGGTGTTATGAAACGGGCGGGCTTCAACATGCGGGGCACGATCTTCAATAAATCCAGCCAGTTCATTTGTTTCGCTGACGACGTGGACATTGTCGGAAGAACGTTCCAAGTGGTTGCTGAACAGTATACCAGGCTGAAACGTGAAGCAGATCGGGTTGGATTGAGGGTAAATACGTCGAAGACGAAATATCTGCTGGCTGGAGGAACCGAGCGCGATAGAGCTCGCATAGGCAGACGCGTGACGATCGACGGGGATGAGTTCGAGGTGGTGGACGAATTCGTCTACCTCGGATCATTGATAACGTCGGATAACAACTGCAGCAGAGAAATTCGAAGACGTATCATTGCCGGAAGTCGTGCTTACTATGGACTCCACAAGACCTTGCGGTCTGGTAAACTTCACTTCCGTACTAAGTGTACCATGTACAAGACGCTAATAAGACCGGTAGTCCTCTACGGGCATGAGACGTGGACAATGCTCGAAGAGGACCTGCAAGCGCTAGGAGTTTTTGAACGACGTGTGCTTAGGACGATCTTCGGCGGAGTATGCGAGAACGGCGTATGGAGGAGAAGAATGAACCACGAGCTTGCGCAACTCTACGGTGAACCCAGTATCACGAAAGTCGCCAAAGCTGGAAGGGTACGATGGGCGGGACACGTTGTGAGAATGCCGGACAACAATCCCGCAAAAATGGTGTTCAACTCAAATCCGGCCGGTACAAGACGAAGGGGAGCGCAACGAGCTAGGTGGTTTGACCAAGTGGAGCAGGATCTTGGAAGTGTGGGGCGATCGAGGAATTGGAGGTTAGCAGCCATGGACCGAGTTAGTTGGCGTAACATTGTGGCGCAGGTCATGTCTTGAAGGACGTAGCGCCAGCAAAAGTAAGTAAAGTAAGTAAAAAGGTAAAATGCGGTATTTTTGATAATGCAGAGCTTTGATAGTTCGGGAGCCAAAACATACCTACCAGCTTAACGAAATAACATAATTTCGGTTGAACAAATGCAAACGAAAAGAGTATTAGTATGACACTTCAAGTCAGAGCTATTTCCATTAGAATCGAGAAAATTTTATGCTTTATATTCGATTATTGAAAATCAATGATATTATAACATGTTTGAAAAGACATTGATCGTTGAACAGATTGATCGACGGATTTGTAAAGAGTTTGTCCCTTATACATGATAGCTCAGTTATTGCTTGAACCCGATGTCAAATTTATCAGCTAGGTATAAGCATTTTCACAAATTCGGTCATTTTTGTGATCAATGTCAGGAATTTAAATTTAACGTCTACAGGTGTACAGTGTCCTTTATTCGAATAATTTGACCGGGTCACCGGTGTTTAATCTGCGCTTGTCAATTTTTTTCCGTTTTTCAGGTGGATTTCGTTTCAATGGATTTGATTTCGAAAGAAGATTATCAAACGAGTAGCCATCGAAGATTTGAAGAAGAAGAAGTTCGAAGTAGGAAATGCGACCATTCTGGAATCAACGATGATTTGATCAGTGTTGACCAGACTCATTTCCCCGAAATTCGAATTGTGAAGCCATGAACTGTTATAACTGTGCGTTGTATTCCTGAGATGGAGGGGGAGGTGGTTGGGCTTGAGTGTTGCACATGGGATCCGACAGTTTCGATCTCGGTGGGCCGCAATTCAAGTTTCGGTGAAATGATTCGCACTCACTCACTCACTCATTTCATTTCACCGAAACTTGAATTGTGGCTCTCTGGGATCAAAATTGATCGATTTTGTGTGCAGTACTCAAGCTTAACCATCTGATTTTCTATCTTAGGAGGATAGAGCATGATTGTAGTAGTTCGTGGCTTCGTAGTTCGGAAAATGTTATTTTCGGGGAAATGAGTCTGAACAACACTGGATTTGATAAAGAAGAGGTGAACTAGAAAATCAAGTTTCAACTCATCAAGATTGATTTGAGTGCTGGTGGAAATACTTGGTTGTCTTTGACGGCCTCAGGTTTTTGGTGTGGATTGATGCCTATTCAAGTAAAATTTTATTTATTGTATTAGTCTTGTTATATTTCTTATTTATTATTATTGCTTATATTATCAATTGCACTTCAATATTTTCTCGAATATTTTCACTCACCACGTAAATTCTTCAATATGGAGACTGACGGGGATGGTACATCTGGTGAAACTCGTGAATCATCTTCCACCAAGCGTTTTCACATTAAAACTTATCCCTCCACTTTTTTAGGCCCTTTTGTTGTTTATTTTCGTAAAAAAGAAAAGCCTATGAATGTTCTTTTGATATCTACGGAAATTTATTAATTATACAAATCTGTAAAGGAATTTGAAAAAGTTTCGCTTGACAAATTGCAAGTTCATTATTGGAATCTGAACTTTTTTTAATTCATATCGAGTTTACGCTCCTTATGAATCGTGTGAAATAAACGGAGTCATTTATGATGCAAAATTGAACTGTTAAGATATTGTAAATTACGGTTCAGGTAAATTTAAAAATAAGGCAATTCAACCAGTTAAAATTTAAGATTAAAATTTACCGATAAACAATCTTCATTGTTCATTGTCCGTGTAGAATGCATTACACGAAAAAAAATCGTTGCCGGATTCATGAACAAAATGTCATTAATTCATAAAATATGATTTTCCATGATATCATGACTAAAATTCTTGCATAAATGTGTATGCTCAGGGCGTTACACAATTTCAAAAATGTTTGAGAATCCAATCTCCCATATGCTTTTTACCATACAAATAGGGATGTGTGAAATTTTCAGCTTTCTAGGTGATGATTTAAAGGTGGCCCAAATACAATGTAGGTTTATTTGGAAATTACTATTTAGAGAAATTTAGAGACATGTTCCAAACACGCTAGTACTGTAACTTAAGTAGAATCTTATCATCCCACATTGAAAACTCATTCTTCAAACCTTAAGGATGTTGCTGAAGAAACCAATTCCTTTTGAGCTTATTTTGTTTGGGATTTTTGTACATGTTTTCAAGGCTATAATCCCATATTAAGCTAAATAATAGCAAACAAACTCATGAATATCTCTTCTGCTATCCGTCCGATTGAATTTCTCTGTTCAGCAAAGTTCTTTATTATGGTTTGAAGAACGAGTTTTTACTATGGGATTATAAGTTTGTACTCACATTACAGTACTAGCGTGTTTGGAACATTTCTCGAATGTTCTCCATAGTAATTTCTATACAAATCTACATTGTATTTGGGCCACCCTTAAATCACCACCTAGAAAGCTGGAAATTTCACAGATCACTAATTTTATGGTAAGGATAAGTATTTTTAAAACAGGACAGATGAGTAGATGCCGGAAATCGATATCCGATGCCATTTTGTAAAACAAGATGGTGACTTCCGGTTTGTGAAAATCATTTAAAATACAAGTAGGCTTGGTGGTCTAATGACTACCGCTTCTGCTTGGTAAGCAGGAGATCATGGGTTTAATACCAGGCATCTTCCATAGGTAGAGTACTTTGTAAAGGTATCTTAGTTGTGTATTCTGTAGCTATCGATTTTTGTTAATACTTCATCTTTCACTCAATCCACGCTCATTCGTATGTGCTAGCAATCACTAAAACTAGAAACGGTGTACATGTACTTTGTACCATCATTCTGATCTTAATTCCTTCAACGCTTGCAGCAAATATACAAACACTATATACGGGTGGTAAATGGGCAGACAGTTCGTGGGCTGGATGAGGAAGTTGTGGATACCAGGTCCTCCGAATCACAGAAAAGAATAATTCATTCTACTCTAACAGCCCGCGGCGAGCGTCCAAAAGTTAAAATCACCACACGGAAATCTTAATATCAATTAGGTGGAGCTGCACGCCATGGCTCCAAATCACAACACATACATACATCACTTGAAACCCATGCAGTATGGGTATTTACAAGACGGGACCGATAAGAAGATGCCGAAAATCAATATCCACCTTGAGTTCCAAAATTACGTCAGACATCGATTTCCGTCATCTACTCATCGTTCAAGTTCCAAAAATACCCATATTATATGAGTTTTAATCGATTTTCTCCGACCCCAAATCAAACCAGAAGTCACCATCTCGGGTTCCAAAATGGCGTCAGACATCGATTTCCGGCATCTTCTTATCGGTCCCGTTCTAGAAATAGCCATATTTCATGGGTTTGAAGTGATATTCACAAACCGGAAGTCGCCATCTTGTCCGAGCTCTAAAGACAGCAAAGAAAAAAAAAAAAAAAAGTCGCCATCTTGCATTCCAAAATAGCGTCAGTCATCGATTTCCGGCATCTCCTAATTGGTCCCGTCTCAAAACTATTCAAATTGCATGGGTTTCAAGTGATTTTCACAAACCGGAAGTTGCCATCTTGGATTCACAATGGCGTCAGACTATGGTTAACGTCATCCCTATTGATAGGGTAACGGTCGTATTTTGGGTTGTAGGACATTTCCCAGAAAGTCAAACCCCAGAACGACATTTCCCAGAATGACGTTCCCCAGAAACCCATTCCCCAGAATGGGACATTTCCCAGAAATCCATTTCCCAGAATGGGACATTCCCCAGAAAACCATTCCCCAGAATAGGACATTCCCCAGAATGGGTTTGAAATTTGAAATTTCAAAAAGTTTGTACGGTCAAAAAATCACGAAGGGGAAAAGAGGTGGTTTTGTGGCTAAGTGGATCATCGGCAGACCCAACCATAATCTTAGGAGGAAAATGCTGTTTAAAAATTTTCTTAATTGTGTCTTAATTAATTTCATAATTGTGTTACTGTCGTTTCCCTGAATATCATTTCCCTGAATGCCACCTCTCCGAATGACCCGTTTCCCCGAATAGTGATGCAGTTCAAACAGGTGCAAGAATAGTCTTTAAGGATTGGGTGCTGAACTAGAATGAATGATTAGCAATTAAAAGAAGAAGATAATATAGATTTGAACGTCATCCTCGACTAAATATATCTTGCCAAAAATGCCAATGATGGTGAAACTCGAAAGAACCGCCAATCAAGTGAAGAAGGGTGCATATTAGTGACCGGTTCGTTACCACCTTAAAACACAAAAGTTATGATAATTATAAGAGCTTAAAACTTTTCGGAAACTAGGCTATTCGGGGAAACGAGTTGTTCGGGGCACTGGCATTCTGGGAACTGGCGTTCGGGGAAACGACATTTGGGAAACCGACATTCGAGGAAAAGTAGCTCAACCGTTTAACATAAGCTGTTCCTACATATGCCATACTGTGTTTTATGATCAAAATTGATCCAAGTTATTGTTTTTTTGTTTTCATAGTTATTCTTCCTTCTTTAAAAATTGGCTGTTCTTTCTAATTGTACTTTCAAAGGGAGATTGGTGTAGTGCAATATGACACAAAGTAAATTAATGGAATTTGTTTTTCGGCTTTCATGGCATATTCTCCCTTCTTTTGAACATATGCTGTTCTTCCGAGGTTTATTGTCTAAATAATTAGGGATGGTACACATATTATGTCACGCTAAATTTTAACTTTTTCGACGAGAAAATTGTCAAATATATAAAAATTGCCCAAATGGTTCGAATTACATATCCGACCATAGGTGGTTAATTTTAAAGAATTTTTGATTTAAAGATTCTCCATTCAATAAATGAAAGACTGCAACAAACCGAAAGTCCTACCGTTAAAAAAAAAACAATACGAAAATGTTTTACCTATGAAAATTATGGTTTTACTCGAATTTTCCAGTTAGATGCATTCACTATTTACTATTTACCATTTTCCTGGATTTGAACACCTCAAAGAACTCTTGTTATTTTTTTTCTGGGGAATGTCCCATTCTGGGGAATGGTTTTCTGGGGAATGTCCCATTCTGGGGAATGGATTTCTGGGGAATGTCCAATTCTGGGGAATGGCGTTCTGCGGAATTTCGTTCTGGGGAACGTCATTCTGGGAAATGTCGTACAATCGTATTTTGGACCCCTAAGGAAGTGATTTTAGTTTTTTGTCCCAATTAATTAATTGTACAGCAAAACCAAAAAAAAAAAAAAAAAACATGCCAAAATGTAGAGAAAAACTTTTTCTACGAATAAAGATACCCATACGGTCATGTAGGATCCAAAAAACTTCGAAAATAATTGAATTGTAATGCACTATTTTTCATCATTTTGGACACACCAATACATTTTGGACCCTCGAAGTATATATTTTGGACCCCTGGCATTTTTTATCGTTTGGCGACAAAGTCCACGCCACTGGTTGTATAATATGCTTGCCCAAAGTCTAATCAATCGATTGACAATGGAAAACCGTAGAAATTCTACGCTTTTAGTTCAGAAATTTGAAAAAAGTTTTTGTTTACGTTTGAAAAATTTCTGAAGGCTTCTATTTCTGTGCGTAACGTGTTGTAACGGTTGCATGAATGAACTGATTAAATAGAATTAATTTCAGATAAAATAAACACATTTTCTATGTACAAACGGTTGATGCAAGTGAGGAATAGTCCTATCTTTCCAAATGACATGCGAATTGAGTTGGTCTTTCGATTTAAACTGGGATATTTGCAGGAAAATTGGCCAGGGGGTCCAAAATATATAGGGGTCCAAAATATATTGGTTACCCTAACTTTGAGAAAAACCATGGATAAACCCCACCTTATCGCAAAACTTCTTGAGAATAAACGAAAAGCTTTATTACGCTTCTAATTCTTCTTACGCTCAAAATTCGAACTAACGCTCCCTCTTTTTACGCTCCAAATTCCAACTTACGCTCCTCCTTCTACTCTCCGATTCTTTTTGACAAAACTCTTGAAAGATTGAGTAACATTTCTTAGGTAAATCCGAGAACATTCCGGAATCAATTTCCTAATAAAATGTAGACATAGAAGGAATGAATGTTAACCAGGAGTAATTCGCTTTGAATGTATGAACAAGTCCCACAATATTATTTCAGTAATTTTCAAGAAATTTGCAAAGGTTCTGGATGATACTGGAGGGGGCCAGGCCTCCCTCGACCACCCTATGCCAATGACATTCATTTATCATAACATCCTAAATTGGTAAAACTAAATTAAGTTTTTACTAACATTTTGTTAAAAATATAATAAAATATCATTTCGACATTTATTCCCATACTTCAACATTGGATATTCTATGTAAGTCATTAGTAGTAGGTACTTTTATTTTGAATCCTCTGCAAAGCTTTCTTTCTGGTATTACAACAGCTAGTCCATATTGGTACAGCATACAACATAGCTGGCCCTTAGGTACCTCTGAAAAGTCAGATGTGAAAATATTATTTAATATTGAAAACGTTCTCTTGATTACGGTTACGGTTACATTCCAAAAACGTCAACATAACGAGTGCACATATTTTACAGGAACGCGAACATTCGGTGATTAGGTTTGTTCGCAAAATATTGTTTCAAGCATCAATTGAATTGAATTGGGCCCTGGGCTCTCAAAATGCTGGTGGATTACATGAGTGATGGAACACTTTTTAACGACGCGGATGTTGAAAGTGGATGTGAGCTGCTCTGTTATGAGACGTGGGAAATGCATCACTTCCGAGCAGTTAAAATCGCCGAGGAGCTTGTCAAGCAAAATTTTCGCTCAAAGTTAAACATTGCCCGGTTCTGCATAGTCAGGAAGAAGTAAGTACCTTTTGGAACAATGTGGGAACTCTAGGAAATTTCGCCAAGAATGTCATCGATATGATGACAAGGCTCCGAAGAACTAAAACTTTTTCGAATTAAAATTTTTTTTTAATATTTCACTAGAAAAAATCAACGCGTTGATCGCCATGAGACACGTTGACTAAGGTAAAGAAAATGACAGTTAGATTTGTGTAACGCCCTGAGCGTACAAATTCTTGCATAATAGTCACGATTTCATGACTTTAAGTCATGATATCATGAAACATAAAATTTTATGAATTCTTATGACTTTTTGTTCATGAATCCGGCAACGGATTTTTTTCCGTGCACCGGAGTAAGACGGACCACATTCAGTTTGGCATGAAAATGGAAATTTTCTTAAAAGTTCACCAAGCACTTTCCATGAACACAAGATTTTTGACATTCCGGAGCATTTAGTGTGATATTTACATCAATTTTTTTAAAACAAATGTCAAAAACAAAGCTTGTCGATAGTGAATTTGTTCTAAATTTAACAGATGCTCACTTAAGGATTTCGGAAGGGATTTTTTTTTTTGGAAAAACATAACAAATTACCCGTCTATGCTTTAAGGTGAAGATGAATCGAAGCCAAACCTCAAATTTTCAAGAGCATGAATCTGAAGAACCAAACACCCGTTTGAGCTGAAAACTTAATCGATTGGTCACTCGCTGGTTCTCCAGATGAGTGCTCTTGAAAATTTGAGGATTGGCTTCGATTTATCTTCACCTTAACAGAAATGTGAAATGTGCTTCGGTGAAGTGAAATATGAATTGTAAATATTAAGCTTTGAAATAAGGCCATAGTTGTGAAAATTGCGCAAGCAGGGTAAAACCGACCACTGTTGACGGGGTAAGACCGTCGCCCCTAATTTATACCAAATAACTGTGTAAACTATTTTAAAAGTTGTAACTACGTTGTACATTACTGGTCAAGCGAAATGATATCAATTTTGAGAAAAATACAAGCCAAATCCGCATATTTTATCCAAAATATGGGTGTTTCAAGGTAATAATAAGTATACATTTAAGTTTTTTGAAGTAATTAACCCTAAAAATGATTAAATATCCACGTTTATCAATGTAGAATTCATAAAACATTATACTTTTTAGAATCACAGGAAACTGATATATTTTTTCGCAAAATTGTGTAAGAAAATCGTGGTGGTAGCTCTTACCCCGTGGGTGGGCGGTTTCACCCCGTCGCTAAAAATAATCGTGATAAGACATCCCTTTTTTAAAGCTTCAAGAAATAAATATTTTTTAGAAATACAACACCTATGATATTTTTGATCATGCCTAAGGCTTCAAAATACGACATGCTGCGTCGAAAAAGGAATAGGGCGATATTCAAAACTGAAAAGGCAATAGATGGCCCTTTTTCAGTGGTAGTAAAAACGAAATCCTGAAGCAAAGAAAGCACCACGGAAGATGAACTAAACACAAAAAGTTATGTTTTCACATTACACTTGATTTCTAATCACTACTTTTTTGATCCAGTTCCCTAATTGCAAGTAATTTACGTTTTTCATTATTTTCCATACGTTTTGACAGTTCTCCGACTACCATTCTTCCATGCGCTTGTGTTGAAAGTTTGAGAAATTTGAGAATCCAGCGTAGCGCGATCAGTGGGTGGAATACAAACAACAGTGTCGTCGCTCGGCGGCCAATGAAAGAACCTGAATGTTCTAAAGATTGTTGTCTGTACTTTTTGCCGCTAGCGCCAACTGTTAGCGTTTAAGAACGAAATGAACAGTCGTTACCCTATTATTGATTCTTGATATTGATATATGAATTAAACTGCTTAGGAGGGCGGTCTTACCCCGTCTTCCCCTATTTTAAACTGAGCTAGAAATCTTAAAAGAAGCTTTTACCACATTGCATATTTATGTATTGGTACAGCAAAACTCAAATTTAGGTAGAGCAGATCTAGATGATCACATTTTGTTAATTTAATACGAGAAAATGAACCATAACTCCTACAAAATTAATCGACAACTGTACTCATTCCCTTTATGTGAATCACTCTGCCAGGTAGAACGATCAATGGTATCGGAAAACATGTTCTCCATTTCACAAATTGCACGATAATCGTATCTCAATAATCGCGTCAGTCATTTTGTCGAACCACTAGAGTACCTGGTTTGGTTGCGAAGCGAAGAAACTTTCATACAATCAAGTGGGAATGTACAGCAATTCCCCCGTCAGTGTATTTTCCCGTGGAATTATGTCGTGCACGCAATTTCCATAACGGTCATTAATGTGTATTAGCTCTTCGAGTTTTCCAATAGACAATTGTGAACTGATAAATTGATGAACGTTTTCCTTCGAGCGATACACACATATGCACGCAGTCAAACCATTCGAGTGATTACTGTTACCGGACAATGAAAACATTGACCACATTTACGCACCCACTACTACTGGTCCTCCGATAGCATTACGATCGTAAATTATTCACAGCCCAGAATGAGTCGGCTCTGAATAAAAATCGATTGGGAGCACTCATTACGAACGTCACGTGGCTAGAGGGGTGGTGCGAGTCTCTCGGGTTTGTGATAGACAACCTAGGGTGAAGAACTGCTTGGGCACTATTATAATATACTTCGGTATGAAGGGTTTTTCACGGCCGAATTGTCTGTAACTTTGCAATAAGATACCTTTCAATACCATGCATGCCATTATCAGTAGTAGCATCAAAAACCGCAGTCAAAGTGAATCAAAAGTGCCAAAAATAGGACCCGTCTCCCTACAGTGGAAAAAGCATGACGGACGAAGATAGACTGTTGCTTTTCACAAACGGCGTGTGACGTATTAGGCATTTATTCTCCTTGAATCGTTCGTCACTAGGTATACCTGCAAAGCATGATGCGAAATGATGCTAAGATATGCTTCTGTGTAAAAGCGCGAGCTGCGTCGGGGCTAAGCCGTATTTTACACTGTAGATTCTTATCAGAACGAGATGCCTATTATCATAAATCAAATTACAACAATTGTAATCAATTGTAGAACAGAAAGTTAAAACAATGAGGTGGCCGACATTTGATATACTCTTAAATGTATGTATGTAGTGAATATGAGTATGTATGCAGCACAGACAAACAGAATTAATACTGAAGAAATTTTCATCGATCACGGTCATTTCAAATTAGCTATGTTTCAAATTCATGCAACATGCTCACCAGATGATGATGGTGTTAACTGGGCGATGGAATTTAATTAAATTTGTTCTTAGTGTTACGTCTGTTTGTCTGTGCTTTCAGTATCATTCACTACGTGTAATGAAGTATACGTGAGCAGTTATTTTGCAAATGGATGAAAAGACTAAATTTTTCCAATTTGAAAAGATGATCGCAGAGTCATCACACCTCGCAAAACTTGTTCAACTCAAAAGACGCTTAAAGAATATCAAAGTTCTTCTTCTTCTTTCTTGGCATTACGTCTCTAGTGGGACAAAGCCTGCTTCGACAAAGCCTGATATTTTGCAGATTTCATCAAAGATTTCTCAACGGAATCACAAAATATTAAAATTTATTTAGGCTTTCGTCGGCCAAAAACTCGTCGATAGTACTTTCAGTTGGAATCCGTCAAATTCTCATTATGAATTCGTAAAACATTCTCGACAGTAAAGTCTCATACATAGAAAAATATGGCATAAATCGTGGAAGTGTTCCAGAAAACGGATGACTATCTACTTGAATCACTGGATGACCACATAATGGAATCGCTGCAGGCGTTTCTGGAAATATCTCTGGAGGAAATTGAGCATCAGGTTTTCCTCAAGGCAAGATGAGTGATTCCAAGCAACAGCACCAAAATTTGGTAAATTTTTTAATTCATTTTTTTCTATTGAGCTGAAACTTTGCACAGTTTTCCAGTTCCATCTAAATCGTCATTTTCCGATATCAAATCTTCAAGTTGAGTCACGACTAACTTTTCAAAAGGGTGTATGTGAAAATGGTTCAAAAATATTCAAAAAGCTGCACAGCAAAAAAAGAGTGTAGAACTAGCCCTCGTGCGTTAAAATACACTCAAATAAAGAAAAAAAAAAAAAAAAAATGCGCAGCAAAAACGGTTCGTTCGATTGTTAGACAACTAAAGAAACAAAGTTAGACAACTAAATAAAGATTTCAAAAAAAATGCACACAGTAAAAACAATTTTTTTTGCATTAAAAAACATAATTTTTGACACAAAAACTCAAATATCAAAGCAAAACTATACTCGAACTGTACTGATAATGATGCAAAAGTGTTCGATATTGTAAAAAAATTGAATAACAATAAATAAATAAATAAGTATTAATAAAATGTTTTCATGATCTCATAACGCATACCCAAATCCAAAACTTTTAAAGTTTATATATAACATTTAGAAACTCATCGATCATACTCTAAAAAAATATCCTGGTAAAAAAAAAATTATTTTCGTGTAATCTGTTAATTCATTTTAATTTATACATATATACATATACATATAATATTTATACATATACATAATATTTATACATATAATATACATAATACTAATGAATACATGAAAACGATTTGTTTAATTCACGCAAGGCCCTTAACAATAAAATCAGCAACAAACTGCGGTTCCCGTAATAATTTACACCGAAAAAAATTTTTTTTTCTGCTAAATGTGAAAATTGTGATTGTTTGAAATGTCATAACTTTTTTGTTTATTGGCTTACCATCACCAAATTTTTATGGTAGATAGCTAATATAATGGACCGTTTTCCCTCAAAAAATTACGTTGGTATTCCGATAGGGTTTTGAGATATTTGAGTTTTTGTGACAAAAATGATGTTTTTTAATGCAAAAAAAATTTTTTTTTACTGTGTGTATTTTTTTTGGAATCTTTATTTAGTTGTCTAACTTTGTTTCTTTAGTTGTCTAACAATCGAACGAACCGTTTTTGCTGTGCAGCTTTTTGAATATTTTTGAACCATTTTCACATACACCCTTTTTGAAAAGTTAGTCGTGACTCAACTTGAAGATTTGATATCGGAAAATGACGATTTAGATGGAACTGAAAAACTGTGCAAAGTTTCAGATATTTTTGAAATGGTCGATCAGAATCGACTTGCATGCCTCCGTGGAATCCCTCAGATGCACAATAACACGGTTGTAAAACCTTGTTAACGTATAATTTTTGTCCAGTGTAAGTTCTTGGTCTTCAATTACTACTCCCCGTATTTTGGAACACTTCGTAATTTCTAATATTTTACTCGTTGACACAGATAATATACGTATTGTTTCGCTGCTATTGTCCCATCTAGGGAGTTAGTAGAATCAATTCAATCCCACGGAGGCAAGTGTCACAAACCTCGGTAAGCCGCTGATAATGAGTAACCATTCGAGTAATTGCAGTCATACAACTCATTTACAAGCGGTAAAATAGGTAGCTGCTGCATGTATGTTTTTCCATCGCATGTAATTTTACAGA
The DNA here is from genome assembly GCF_002204515.2 of Aedes aegypti. Classification (NCBI taxonomy): domain Eukaryota; kingdom Metazoa; phylum Arthropoda; class Insecta; order Diptera; family Culicidae; genus Aedes; species Aedes aegypti. The sequence continues at coordinate 90,013,040 of NC_035108.1, read as the reverse complement.
CTGTTCGCCCCCGCCTGAGATACCCATAATTACTTGCGGTGGTTAACCTAAATTAAACGTTAGCATTGCCGCGGCAGACGGCTAGCGGAGCTAGACGCCCAATTGGAAGGAAGGTTCCGTAAAATGGGGTGAAGTTGATCACTTTTGAGCGATTCTGTTCTATCAAGTCTGTAGAATGCATATATAATAATGCGATTATTTGAAAAACTCGTATCAATATGATGTTTGTCGGAATATGTAATCAAACGTCTAACACAAAATTTTGAGTAAGAATTAAAATTAAAATCATTGATTCCGGGAAGAAAACGATCAATTGAATCTGAATTGAAACTGAAAACTTATTGTTGTTCAATCGGTAAATTTTAGTATTGAATTTATAAGAAAAATGTTTTTTTTGGAAATAAACTTTGAAGCAAAATGCAAATTTGGAACTGAGTTCAAGAATAAACGAAACTAGTTATTTGAATGATGCATTTGCGTAAATTTGACAATAGTCAATTTTTTGAAGAAGAACTTTCCAACGGTTTATCAAACATTTTCCTATTTTTTTCGTGGTTCAACTAATTTTTTTCTCAAGCGATGTATTCGAAATTCTAAAATCGTTAACATAAATGTCACCTTACAGAACTTTGAATGGCAAAAACGAATTTGTAGCTGTCACAGTTGATACACATGAGCTCAGGAGTGATAAACTTTACCCTACTGATCAACTACACCCCGAATTACGGTACTTCGATTGTGTAGAAAACTGCATATAGCTTCTACTTTTATCAGTGGCATTAGTACACAATTGCATGTACAATATAACTATTGCATAATGAATTATCGAATGGCTTCCCAATCAAGGCGGGGATGCTTCGTCAAATGTTGCTGGTGAACGGTGTCAGTCTTGTACCTATATCCATTTGAATAATTGCTCCGATTCTGTCGTGTTGAAGACCTGAGGGCGCTGCTGGTTGCGGTTGACCTCAAATTGTTCAAACATTCTCGATTAACAATTAACTGGCCCACTCACCTAACACCTGCAATTTGCGATTATTGTTCTAAATTGAATACAATTAGTGATAGAATTTTGCAACCCGCAAACGAATGGCAGTGGAACAGGTGCGTGAGAGTTGAACGTTAAACAAATTGCGTAATTGGAGACGTGTTAGATTTATTACATCAGTTTTAGCGATCGAAATATGTGATTGTGAACTAATTTTACTTCAAAGTTTGCTACACATACGGATGTTTATCAACCATGCGTGATCATTGACACGTCACGCGTGCTCTTAGTCTTGATAGCTAGTCTCACATGCAAAGAAATATCTGTGAATAGAAAGACATTGAGAAAGAAATGCCCGATTTTGGTAAGCACAGTGATTGATACTCATATATGTTCATGAAAAATAATCCCCATGTTTTGAGTTTCACCACCACATTCATGATCTCATGATTCATTCATGATCTCAAAACTACTTATTAATATTTTAATAGACTTTTTTACCATTGAGTGACGAGTTCTCAAAATTTAAGATTGATCTGTTTTGTTTACGATTTTAGGCAGCATCGTAAGTGAAATTTCCTTTGAGTTCAAGGCTTCATATTTACAAGCGTAACTAGTGATTTCTCCAAGGTTTATGTACAACATTGATACAAGGTTTATGTACAACATGATACAACGACTTTTCATTAATTTATAAATAGCATTTATACCCATATAGGCGCATTGAAACATGTTCGAATAACCTCTGGTTACATCTGTGGGTACAAAAAAGCATTCACTCTAAGAAGTTTCTGGATAACCGTAAGCAATCGTCGGTTTCGAAACTTGATAGGACATATTTCATTCAGCCTGTTTGTCTGTGAACCTTATTCATTTATGTCAGAAACGTTACGTTACGCTTGTACATCTAAAGGCCTTTATTCAAAGGACTTAAATAATTGCTAGAAAACGGTAAACTTGGTTTACCGAAATTGTATGAGCCCACACGAGTGTAAACCTTGTTGATATATCGTCAAGAGATTACTGCTTACGTTTGTAAATATGTAGTCCGTAAATATGTAGTCTCAACGGAGTACTAGAAAGGCGTTTATAACACATGTTTGTTTGAGTTTGCTTGAGTATAAACCTTAATCATATACCTCCGAAGACCTTCACTCAAAGAAGTATTTGGTTAACCGTTGATTTCGAAACATGATAGGGCAAATTTTATCGAGCCTGTCTTGATGTGAAGCTAATTCATTGATGTCGGAAATATTACAAGTTACGTAGATCATGTAGATCTGAAACTTACTTAAAGGAGTCCAGTGATTACCGGAGAACGTTGAACTTGGTTTTCCATAAGTGTATGAGCCCACATGCGTGTAAATCTTGTTGACTTATCATCAAGAAGGTTGGTAAATGGCTGGGCATGGCGTACCATTGGTACGTCGCGTATCTGCAGGAATAAAAAAGACCCCTTTGTGTGGATCTTAGTCTCTTGCCCAGCAATACCTATCCCTACCTCCTCGTGGTACTGGCCGGGGTACGAGTAACCTTGGGGAAGATCCGGTAACCAATCCCGGTGCGAACTTTGGTCGTATGCTGACAGAGAAACGGGGTTTGCTTTTGCTTCTGCAAAACTGGAGCGACTCCATGTTAGGAGCGGCTCAAAACAGCATCTGTTCCCCATGTCAGGGGCGGCTGATCATCGTTCGAGTGCCAAAGAAGAACTCTAAGCTAAACTGCGCTCTATGGTCCTCTGAACATTTAGGGAGAATAGTCCTCCGGAAATCTAGGTGGTTGGTGTCAGGCCCTGCAAGCCAGCCGTAAAAAATCAAGCAAAGAATAATCAACGAGAGAATGCGAACCGGAACAATCGGCGAAGACCACAGCGACGTAAAGCGACTAGCAACTGGATGCTCGGTACGTGGAACTGTATATCTCTCAACTTCACCGGGAGCACACGCATACTCGCCGACGAGCTGGAGGACCGCGGATTCGGCATCGTAGCGCTGCAGGAAGTATGTTGGAAGGGATCAATGGTGCGAACGTTTAGAGGTAACCATTAGCCTGGGACACGATTTTATGAAAAATTTAGATACTCGCTCCAGTCCACTTTTTGGACAGCATTTAGGTCCCATATCAACTGTGCAAAATTTCAGCTCGATCGGTGAAACTATATTTTAGCGCCAGCCGTTCAAAGTATGTATGGGATTTACTATGGGAAAACTTATTTTTGCAAAGAAAAATCGCCAGAGGTCGCCCATTATCGTCTATAAAAATTTTGAACACAGATCTCGATAGGTATTTCTACGATGAACAACATTGCCGAAGACAGCAAAGCAATCCGATGCTTGTGAAAAAAGTTATTAAGCATAGATGTCACGATAGATTTCAAGGTGAGATTTAACGAGCACATCGGGCTGACTGCCGCCAAAGCATTCTCCGTTCTAGGAATGATTCAAAGGCACACCAACTCTTTCACAGATGTTAACGCCTTAAAAACGCTGTACTGTTCTTTGGTGCGGAGCATCTTAGAATATGCCTCTCCTGTCTGGTGTCCATCTCAGGTTACGCAGATACTTTCAATAGAACGAGTGCAGAAAAAATTCCTGAGGTTTGCGCTGAGTAGGCTACCGTGGAACGATGCAAGGAATTTGCCAAGCTACCATGAACGATGCCAGCTGATAAGATTGGAATCTTTGTCAGCCAGACGTACCAATCAGCAACGTTTGTTCACATTCGACCTGATCAAAGGGGGAATAGATTGCCCTGCACTACTGGAGCTGCTGAGTTTCAATGCTCCTTCTAGAAGATTTCGGAACGCTGTTCTTCTGTATATACCAAATCATCGCACTAACTATGGTTATAAGAGCTCCTTGAGTTCTTGCTTGCGAGCATTCAACAATGTTGGAGACAAATTTGATTTTGACGTGACGAAGAACATATTTTTAAATAGAATAAGAAATTCATTTTACTTTTTTTTATATACTAAATTCAGTCTGTACGATATATCGAAGACGGTGTAAATAAATAATAATAATTTGGAAATTTTGCCCGATTTTGTTATTATTGTTATTCCTTTACGTGTTAATCAACGTCGCCTTGCCAATTTGTTTTCATTGAATAACTTTTTTCACAAGTGTCGGATTGTTTCGCGGTCTTCGGCAATATTCTTCATCGTAAAAATACCTATCGAGATCTGTGTTCAGAATTTTTATAGAGGTCAACGGGCGACCTCTGGCGATTTTTCTTTGCAAAAGTAAGTTTTCCCATAGTAAATCCCATACAAACTTTGAACGGCTGGCGCTAAAATATAGTTTCACCGATCGAGCTGGAATTTTGCACAGTTGTTATGGGACCTAAATGAAATCCAAAAAGTGGACTGGAGCGAGAATCTAAGTTTTGTCCCACACTAGTAACCATACCATCTACCAGAGCTGCGGCAACACACACGAGCTGGAAACAGCATAGCATAGTGATGGGTGATATGCAGAGGCGCGTGATCGGATTCAGCATAATCAACGTGCGCAGCCCTCACTCCGGAAGCACTGATGATGATAAAGACGCATTTTACGCGTAGCTCAAACGCGAGTACGACAGCTGCCCAAGCCATGACGTCAAAATCATCATAGGAGATCTAAACGCTCAGGTTGGCCAGGAGGAGGAGTTCAGTCCGACGATTGGAAAGTTCAGCGCCCACCGGCCGACGAACTAAAACGGCTTGCGACCAATTGATTTAGCCGCCTCCAAGAATATGGCCATTCGTAGCAACTACTTCCAGCACAGCCTTCTATACCGATACACTTGCAGATCACCACAGCAGACAGAATCATAAATCGACCATGTTCTGATTGATGGACGGCACTTCTCCGACATTATCGATGTCAGGACCTATCGTGGCACTAACATCGACTCTGACCACTATCTGGTGATAGTTGAACTGCGTCCAAAACTCTCCGTCGTTAACAACGTACGGTACCGACGGCCGCCCCGGTACGATCTAGAGCAACTCAAGCAACGGGATGTCGCAGCGGCATACGCGCAGCACCTCGAGGCTGCATTACCGGAAGAGGTTAAGCTGGATGAAGCCCCTCTTGAGAACTGCTGGAGAACAGTGAAGGCAGCCATCAACAATGCAGCTGAGAGTAACGTCGGGTACGTGGGACAGAGTCGATGGAACAATTGGTTCGACGAGGAATGTAGGCAGATTCTGGAGGAGAAGAACGCAGCGTGGGCGGTCATGCTGCAGCAAAGGACCGTTATAGACGGAAACGGCAATAGCAGACCTGCCTCTTTCGAGAGAAAAAACGCCGACTGGAAGAGATGGAGTGTGAGGAGATGGAACAGCTGTGCCGGTCTTAAGGAACACGCAAGTTCTATCAGAAGCTCAATGCATCCCGCAACGGCTTCGTGCCGCGAGTCGAGATGTGCAGGGATAAGGATGGGAGCATTTTGATCAAAAGATGGAAGCAGCATTTCAATGAACATCTGAATGGCGCTGAGAGCACAGGCAATGAAGGTCGGGAAAACGGAGGAAATGCCTTCGTCGATACTGCGGAGGGTGGATACCAACCAGTCCTCACTTTGAGGGAGGTTAAGCATGCCATTCACCAGCTCAAGAACAATAAAGGTGCTTATAAGGATGGTATCGGAGCTGAACTCATAAAGATGGGCCCGGAGAAGCTGGCCATCTGTCTGCACCGGCTGATAGGCACAATCTTGGATACTGAACAGTTACCGGAGGAGTGGAAGAAAGGGGTAATATGTCTCATCTACAAGAAAGGCGACAAGTTAGATTGTGAGAACTTTCGAGCGATCACCATTCTAAATGCGACCTACAAAGTATTATCCCAGATCATCTTCCGTCGTCTGTCACCTGTAGTAAGCCAGTTCGTGGGAAGTTATCGAGCCGGCTTCGTTGACTACCGATCAACAACGGACCAGATCTTTACTGTACGGCAAATCCTCCAAAAATGTCGTGAATACCAGGTCCCAACGCATCACCTTTTCATCGATTTCAAGGCGGCATACGATAGTATCGACCACGTAGAGCTATGGAAAATCATGGACGAGAACAGCTTTCCCGGGAAGCTTACGAGACTGATAAGAGCGACGATGGAAGGTGTGCAAAATTGTGTGAAGGTTTCAGGCGAACACTCCAGTTCGTTTGGATCCCACCGGGGACTACGACAAGGTGATGGACTTCCGTGCGTGTTGTTCAATATTGCGCTAGAAGCAGTTATGCGGAGAGCCGGGCTCAACAGCCGGGGTACGGTTTTTACGAGATCCAGTCAATTTGTTTATACATAAAGTACATGCTAGCTGGTAGGGCCGAGTGTGACAGGGCTCGCCTAGGTAGCAGTGTTACGATAGACGGGGATACGTTCGAGGTGGTCGACGAGTTCGTCTACCTTGGAATCTTGCTGACGACTGACAATAACGTTAGCCGTGAAATACGGAGGCACATCATCAGTGGAAATCGAGCCTATTATGGCCTCCACAAGAAGCTGCGGTAAAAAAATATTCACACCCGCATCAAATGTATCATGTACAAAACGCTCATAAGGCCGGTAGTCCTCTACGGGCATGAAACGTGGACGATGTCGAGGAGAACATGCAAGCACTTGGAGTCTTCGAACGTCGGGTGCTTAGAACGATCTTTGGCGGTGTGCAGGAAAACGGTGTGTGTTGGCGAAGGATGAACCACGAGCTCGCCCAACTCTACGGCGAACCTAGTATCCAAAAGGTGGCCAAAGCTGGAAGGATACGTTGGGCAGGGCATGTTGCAAGAATGCCAGACAGCAACCCTCCAAAGATGGTGTTCGCTTCGGATCCGGTTGGTACAAGAAGGCGTATCGATTTTGCGAGCGTGGGGCAGAGCTGAGGATGGAGAGATGCGACCACGAACCGAGTATTGTGGCGTGAAATTGTTGATTCAATGTTATCTGTTTAGATGTTAACTAAATAAATGTATTATCATCAAGAAAACATGTTGATCTGAAAACCTAATTTTCATACAATGAATCTTACTTTGGAGGCAGGGGGTTTCAAAACCACCAAAATTGTCTTACATAATTAATGGACAGCCCCTTGTAGACATTTCACTAGACAGCTCAAAGATTTATTGTCATCAAATATTAGTTATTATTTTTAGTTTTTTAACTCTTGTTTCAAATAAAACAATAACATAGGCACATTGATTGGGATGCATGTAGAATTTTTTTCAGTCTATCGCACTAGAAACTGCCTACCACATGGCACTGAATATTCAATTAGAGCCTAAATGATTTTATTTATCTCGTCAACTCCCTCCTCCGATCACACCTCGTACTACAGTATTTGCAATCGACCAACAAGTCATACGGGGCACAAATTAAATTGAACTCCGGTGACATTCCGTCAATTGAATAAAATAGGTTTTCGTTCTGGCGTTATGGTCTGTTCTTGCACCGGCATCGGCCGAGGAGAGCGATTTTCGTATAATTGAACAACAAAACCAAACATCCAGACAGTTGCAACAAAAAAATGTGTATATACATTACGTTAAGTACTCCTCTTGTGATGAAGTGCAGATTAGTCATTACCACTTCAAAGTCCACCATTATCGGCGCTGGATCGGTTGATGGGCATCTCGAACAAGCAGATCTCAAAATAAAAAGTCATTGTTGGGGTTTCCCAGGGGTACCTCCACCTACGCTACCCGAATGCACAGTAAAACCAGTCGAGCGTAAAATCCGCAACCCAAATCAGCGAGGAGGGCACGATAAAGGTTAGGGGTTCCTGGGGTGTTATGCGCTGTCGGGGCAAAACTTACCTTGTGAAGATTGATCATTCGAAGTCTTTGCCAAGTAAATATGCACAATTGTACCATTCTGTAGGCGAAATGCAAATCATCTGAAATGCATGTTTTTCGAAGAAAAACAACTAACTTTTGCACACAATAGTGCATCTTTCCTAATTCTTGTGGTGCGTTTTTCCCCAAAAAGGAGTGCATTCTGCCCCATATAAACAATTATTCATGTATAATTAGTGTTGGGCAAAAGCTAAATTTCACAAAAATACAATAACCAGGATAAAAATTAATTACTCAATACCTTGTAGAGGACAAGTACGACCCAGAAGAAATCTGTGCGAATTTTCGGATTTTCTTACTAATTCGCATGAATGGGTCGATAATTAATGCTGGTTCGAAAATTGGTGCTTTTCCCCTAGGGTGGACATGAAGTTACTAGATTCGCGTATTGAAACACTTCGTTAATCTTGTTTGGTCTTCATTTGGTGCATTTTACCCCGGATGCCCCTATGCGAATCAGCTTGTGGTTCAACGCGGGTACACGATGAAAGTAGCAGTTGATTTGATGAATGCTACCCCGAAGGGTCATAAAGCGTCATCGATGTGGATGCCGAAAGGCGATAAATAAATCAATGAAAGGATTGCGAAGTATACGGATGCTAATGGATCTATCTGCGACGTTGTAGTTGGTGATTTCTGACCAACTGGGGAATAATCATTATGGAAGTTTTTCTGTTCGTAAATATGAAATTCGATCAACGAGTGTAGGATTCTACGATGAATTGATGGGTTGAATATCCAATAGTGGTAATATATCCAGACATTTCCATCAATTCGTCGACGAATCGAAACGTACGTTCTTGTTTGTACAATTATTCCAGCATGCTTACTTTAATTTATTAATATTTTTATATTTATCAGTCTATCCAAACTTTTACTCATGTACTTATATATACTTATATAATAAACTTATATATACTAATATAATATACTTATAATACTAATGAACTTAGTTCTCTTTCTTTCGAAATACGTAATACTTTGTTTTCATTTTTTCGATGCCAAAAATTGTCACTCTCACTAGATTGATTTTTATGTTATTGCATCACACAGTTCAAAGCTATTATTTAATTAATTTATTATGTTTCAGAACAGTTCTCTCATTGCCACTGTTTGGTGCTTATAAAGGTGTAAAATAACATCAACCGCAGTACAAACCAAGATGATTGGAAATAATATCCTGTGGTTTAAACCTGAAAAGCAAAAAAATCTCATACATATCTCGCTTAATTTATGATCTCGCCCTAAAGCCACTGGTAATCAAGTGAGAAGCTTCTGAGGCTTCCTCCCTGGTATAGTACCAATGAGTTACATAGAATATCCAATGTTGAAACATTGGAACAAATGTCAAATACAATCATTAATAATTTCAGGCAAAAATCGTTACAATCTTCTATTGCCACGATTAATGCGTTATATGTTTAGGTTAAGTTAGGTTAAGTATATTAAAAACATTTTTTTTTTCTCTTATAAGCAGGTGAAATCAACTCACCTGTAAAAAAACTGAACTGCTACGGCAAATGAAATGTAATATGTTGTTAACAAAATGTTAATAAAATCTTAAATTTGTTTTACCAAATTAGGATGATAGTGTTGTCAAATAACACAGAACACCTAGATATAAGAAATGAATGTAATGTTTGGAATGATACTAATAAAGAAATTAAAAAAAAAAAAAAAAAAAAAGTGAGAAGCTTGTTGTTAGTGAGCAAACGATGGTTTAACACGTTATATAGCAAAGCTATGATGAAGCAAAGCTACGATTCTCTATTCGCCCAGTGGTGATAGGTTTTATCTTTGTTCATTCATTCGGTTACCAAACGATTTTAGAGCGAGATCATAAGTTATACGAGATACGTACATGTACGTACACATTGTTTATCTGTGAAAAAAATGATCTTAAGTATTTTAAACTTATGTCAAATGAGAACTTATGAAAAAAATATTATTTATGTTACATAATAAAATATATAACAGTAGATAGGTGTGTCCTATTTTTAGTAATAAAGATTTACTTCGTATGGGAGATTTTTCATAGTTATTAGTTTTATAATTTACCAACAGATACGTCGTGCATATTCACTTCTTCTTATTATTCTTTTCTTAGTTCTCTTATAGCATTCTTTGTAAAAGTTGCCCTTTTCGCATTCGTTAACCGTATGCAGGTACGATTATACTGTGTCCAAAAGGTATATTTTTCATCTTTGAACAAATTAATCGCGAAATCGTTGAATAGAGCATCCCTACAGTGAATTCAACAAAAACGACCGCTACGCATTTGTAGAAAACGGCTACTTATTACCTGCTGGTCGAACTGATTATTCAAGATTCTCTCCTCGTTCATGTAGGTATACACCCAGTCTCTATTTGCTATTTGCGTGAAGAAATCGCACACGCGCTCTGTAGACTTTGGGAAAGCAAACACCTACCTATGGGCCGAGTGCACTACAGAAGCAGCCGATTAGAACCCCATAACTCAAGTAGCTGATTTGAACACCCGGCGCTCTGACCAGAGACAGCGAGAGAGAGCGAGTGGGATCGCACGGCACAGTGGTTTCTGATATATAGAAGAGCTTGCAATACATACAAAACTCGACTGAAAAGTGCTACTGAATACCAAACTAAGGTATTTCATACCAGATAATTGCCAATACTTACAACCTGAATGAGGTACAGTATTGGACAAAACATTTGCAACTTTTTCGATTTTTCATACAAAATGACCAACTTTGGAGAGCTAGATCTCAGTTATTTACGGACCGATTCGAATAAAACTTTCACAGGACATCAGATATAACTTGAATTTTAACATATATTTTCGAAAAAAATTTCCCAATCACAATCAGTTTATCCCAATCACAATCAGTTTATAAATAATAACGGTTTGACTAAAGTGTAATTTTCGACGAAAAATTCAAAACTTTTTATCTCAAAATCTGATAGCCCTACACAAAAACTGTCTTGAGCAAACTTATTCATCTCGCCAAAATCTAGAACTTTGCTAAAGACACCATTAAGCTATACTTTCAATATGTTAAGTTATGTCAATTATAAAAAATCGTCAAAAAATTCACTTTAGTCAAACCGTTACTGCTTTTCAACTTGTGATTGGAAAAATCACTCAAAAATATATGTTAAAATTCAAGTTACGTTTGATATTCTGTGAAAATTTCATTCAAATCGGTCCATAAATAACTGAGATATAGTTTATCAAAGTTGGTCATTTTGTATGGAAAATCGAAAAAGTTGCAAATGTTTTGTCCAATACTGTATGAATGAGCCCTGCATAAGATGTAAAATACCTCAAATAATCTCTTATGCATATTCTACAAACACCAAACTGATAATTAAATCAGGTATTTTAATACCTAAATAATACCTGATGAATTTTCATATAAAAGTGAATTTTTTCAATAGTAGTTCAATACCTCCTGCAGTCCTTAATAGCTATCGAATTCCAAAATGAAGTATTTTTATTTGATTTAACATTTTTTTACCATACCATTATAAAACCAAAATGAGGTCTTGACAAATGAACAATATCTAATTATGGTATGATATCAAAATATGGTATGGATAGATAATTGTGAGTTATTTGATCCTCTTCGGGTATTAATTCGTTTTAATTCTCTTGAAGGGGCCCAGATAGCCGTAGCGGAAAACGCGCAACTATTCAGCAAAACCAATCGGAGGATCGTGGGTTCAAATCCCACCGGTCAAGAATATTTTCGTAAAGGAAAATTTCTTGACTTTCCTGGACATAGTGTATCTTCGTCCTTGCCACACGATAAACATATGGGGTGTTCGTGACCTGTATTTTGATAACCGCTATTATTAAAACAATAATAATTCATGTCAAACATCACTAATGATAAGAGCTCACTTTGACTGAGAAACAGTCAGTCTGTACAGCAAAGCTGAAGACGGTGTTAATAAATAAATAAATAGTGCAATGCATTCCTTTCATTAGTGGCTTTCAGTACAGAAAGAAATATTTGTATAAGTAAAGGGTTGTTAATCACCTGTGTAATAGTATTTTCATCTGTCAATAAAACTATATTGTTCTGTTAAAATAGCAACATTCTGAAAACAGCTGAACTAGTTGTTTTATTGCACAACAATGTAAAAATAATGATTTTTTGAATATATTATTCTATTCTATTCTATGTTTCATAATGAAGTACTGATCTTCATTTGACATTTACATTCGAGGCGAGTTCTCAGGATATTTTTTTATTTCCTGGTCCTTAAGCTTATCGACGTGATTGAGATTTTGGAATGCGGAAATCAGACCGTTTCAGGATTTGTTAACGGAATATTTAGCCCAAAACTAGTTTATTTTTTTTTTTCTATCCCAAAACTAGTTCATTATGAGACCAAAAGCTGTTATAACAGATTTTACGATCGTTCGTGACTTCTATTCAGTACATCAGGCCCGTACATCAAATAAACAATGCTAACCGCATATTGATTATTGGCTAAACGGATAGTATTTTTCTCATTATTCAACCACTCTGTGCCTTGGCTACAAAATGCTATTATTCAGGTGAACGGAATAAACTTGAGACTTTGTTTCCATACTATTTTGGTTCGACCAAATGTCCTTTCGACAAAATGTCATATGCTTACTGTGGCAATCGAAAAGTACATTCGAGCAAACGTACTTTCGACTAAATGTCATTCGATCAAATGTTATAGATTTTCTTTCACTGCATACACTTTTGGCTGAATCTTGACCAATTATCAACTTTCTTTTAAGTTGCTCTCTAATCACACTCGATACTTATTCGTCTTACTCTTTAATTAACATAAACTCACGCTATTTTTTTGTACAACTCAGGAGTTAGTCTGTTGATTTATTTTTAAATAGCAACATTCTGAAAACAGCTGAACTAGTTGTTTTATTGCACAACAATGTAAAAATAATGATTTTTTGAATATATTATTCTATTCTATTCTATGTTTCATAATGAAGTACTGATCTTCATTTGACATTTACATTCGAGGCGAGTTCTCAGGATATTTTTTTATTTCCTGGTCCTTAAGCTTATCGACGTGATTGAGATTTTGGAATGCGGAAATCAGACCGTTTCAGGATTTGTTTACGAAATATTTAGCCCAAAACTAGTTTATTTATTTTTTTTTTTCTATCCCAAAACTAGTTCATTATGAGACCAAAAGCTGTTATAAGAGATTTTACGATCGTTAGTGACTTCTATTCAGTACATCAGGCCCGTACATCAAATAAACAATGCTAACCGCATATTGATTATTGGCTAAACGGATAGTATTTTTCTCATTATTCAACCACTCTGTGCCTTGGCTACAAAATGCTATTATTCAGGTGAACGGAATAAACTTGAGACTTTGTTTCCATACTATTTTGGTTCGACCAAATGTCCTTTCGACAAAATGTCATATGCTTACTGTGGCAATCGAAAAGTACATTCGAGCAAACGTACTTTCGACTAAATGTCATTCGATCAAATGTCATAGATTCTCTTTCACTGCATACACTTTTGGCTGAATCTTGACCAATTATCAACTTTCTTTTAAGTTGCTCTCTAATCACACTCGATACTTATTCTTTAATTAACATAAACTCACGCTATTTTTTTTGTACAACTTAGGAGTTAGTCTGTTGATTTATTTTTGATTACTTCTCGAGTTATTATGGATTTACTCTAGAATTTCTATCTCTCTGACTTATTCTCGACTCACTCTTTATTTTCTTTGGATAATTCTCGTTCTTTTGACTTACTCTAATCTCAGTCGTGATCTAGCTCTAGTTACTTTTGACCTAATTTCAACAACTTGTAAAGGGAAACGACATTTCTACACTGCTGCTTAGACTGGCCCACCTTAGTATGGGAGAAAAATAAAGTTGTATAATTCCACGGGGCACCCGCCAGGATTATTCTTTAGGGTTAGAGGAAGACTTCCTGAAAGTTTCAGCTCATTTGGTCGTTCCATGAGCTGGCGCAATTGAATTGAAGTTAATATGGGATTTTCAGCTCCAACATATAGGAAATAGCACATCATCTCTTGTCTGAGTCAGGAAAATTGTTGATCGAGTTCAATTGAACCCAGAATGTCAAAAATACTACTTGATACTATAGCAAACAATATTGTAGAAGGTTGTATCATGATTAAAATTGATAAAGTTGGTGTTTTAACTATCTGAAGTAGATTTGCAATATTGCTTAATGTTTCTTCAACTTAGCTGGGTGGTAGCCACTAAGCGCATCATAGCCACCTATGACGCTGGGCGAGCTACGGCATAAGGTGCATGCACATGTGTAATTGTACGGGAGTGCTGATCTAAGCCTAACTTTCAACAACTGAAAGCTTAATGAAAATGAGCTTAAATCCAGATACAACCTTCGGCAACTATGTTCATTAGCGTATCAACTAGTGAATTTGTCATTCTGGGCTCAATTGAACGCGATTAACTAGTGTACGAGACGAAACAGTGACATAGGGTCAATTTTCAATATATTTGAGACGAATATTCCATACAAACTTTGAATTGAATGCGCCAGCTGGGAGAGCAACCAAATGAGTTGAAATTTTGAGAGAGCTTTTTTCTTACCCTAAGGCACATATCTAGGGGGTGCCCCGTTGAATTTTACAACTTTTTTGTTTAAGGGCCAGTCTACTGCTGCTTGATAAAGGCTTTCCTGACTTCATAGATCCATTATTTCGCTAACATCTTTGCCAAAACACCTTGCGATCCTTTATCGTACAACACTGAAAAAAAAATCGAAAACTAAATCAATTTTCATCAATAATGCAAATAGAGCAACCGATGAATGCCTAAATGAAACCTTATTTTCAATTTTCCATGTATAAAACACTTATTCTTGGCTCTCTCTGTGCGCATTTATTTGAGAATAGGAACGAAAACTATTGAGCGAATAAAATAGGCAAACTTCATTGAGTTGTGCGAATGCCGAAAGAAAAATTTGCATCAATCAGATGGAAGTCAACGGCCCCGTGGAAAACATCCGCGTAAGTTCATTCTGATATTAACGTGAGCGTATCAGAGCAACCAAATCATTCCAGATTTGAAACAAACGGTAGATACAGTCGACTCTCCATAACTCGATATTCAAGGGATCATCGACGTATAGAAATATCGAGTTATAGAATATTCCGACGCAAAAGTCCCAAAATCGAAGGAACAAATTTCTGTATTTCCAAAACATATATGATTACTTCTGTAAGAAAGCAATATTATTTTGTTAATAGTTAATAGTTTGTGAAATACAAACTATTATTTAAATAATGTTTTCGAACTGCTCGAAAAATCATGTTATTTTAATCGACAATATTTTTTATTTTTTATTTACTGCTTTTTAAGTCTTATTACAACTCACTAGTATTTATTCTCCTCCAAATAAGAATTAGTCCAAGTTTCTTCGAATAACAAGGGTTTCAAAATAAATATCGAGTTATGGAGAGAAATTTACCTCTCACGTGACATGGACTAGTGGAGGTATCGAGTTGTAGAAATATCGACTTATGGAGAGCTCGATGTATGGAAATTTGAGGGGACCAAAAAATCCATCGAGTTATAGAATATCGAGTTTTGCAGAATTATTATTCTACATTTGTTCTCAGATCCTTTTTTTTTTTCGAAATAACAACATTGTTAATTGTTCATTTATTTGTTTGCCTTTCAATCGCTTCAACATAGAAAACAAGAATCAATTAAATTTGAACCAGTAAACTATGAAAAAACATACTTAAGCCACTCCGGCAAGTTAAGTCAACTGTAAATATTTCTAATTATAACAACGGTAAAAATTTCAGAAAAATATATCATTTTAAATTCATTCTCGTGTAGTTCTTGCTTTATTTTTCCAAAACATTTGTTTTTTGTACTGTTTACATTTATTATACAGGTCAGCAACTATTCGCCAAAATTTAAAATGCAGTTTATTAACACTTTGTTTAAAACGTCATAGTTTGCACATACACATAAGAAATCCAGAATTTCTTTACTATTTTTTCACTATGATTATCTCCTAAACATTCTCCATTAATAATTCAAATTTGATATTTTTTGCAAAATATGTCCCGAAAACTTAACATGGTCAAGAACTCCTTAGTATTCCCTATATGGAATTTTGAGTAAGTATCACGGTAAAAATAAGCACGATGATTTCTGCTCTAGGTTTAATCTTGACAGAATTGAAAAAAAACTACTTTTGAATTCAACGTTGCATGTTTTGATTTGAAACTTGAAAAAAAGTTAAAATAAACGTTTCTGTCCGATTCCAACTTGTAATTTCAGTCTTCTGAGTCTTGTATCTTATCTCAATACCAAGTCGCATCTGCTAGAAGGGTTTAAATTAATCTCAATGACTATCAACAGCTCTCTAAAATTTACACAAAATTGGGCTCTTCTGAACCATAATTTTCTCAAACTTAGCGACGCACAGAGATGCTTAGTATTGTAAAGATTTTATATGTTTCGTATACTTTTCAGAATAAAGCAGAAATTTTCCCAGAAGCTGGTTTAATTTAGCATGTGTTAAAATAACACACTTGATGTTTGGTTCAGAAGAGCTCGATTTTGTGCCACTTGTGTAACTTGTGTAATTTTGTGTAACTTCGTTAAAGCGTGAACGAACTGTTAATGGTTGGTTTTATATATTGTGAATTTTATTTACTACTGGACTGCAAAGTGCGGCTTCATAAGTGCGAAAATGCAAATAAATAACTTATCATAAAGCACATAAAATAAATCATTATTTATGGCTTCTCCACGATATAAAGCCTTCAAAACACTTAATTTTTTAATGGTGGGTCAAGAATTTATTCCACAACATGATTAATTTTAAATAAATAGAAATGTGTGAATAATTCAGGATGCTTCCTAACTTTGGCCTCATATTCCGGACACATATATTCAAATTGCCGACAGCGCATGAAAATCACCAATGGAAAAGTTAAATCATCTATTGCAATCGTCAAACCACTAATGAGCAGAGTGTCGTATTTCTCATGTATACCTGAATGAGCTAGTGTGCCATGCGATATTCCATATCGCAGCTCACAGATTATGTGAGGCACGAGATGCAGATACGTACAAAATATATCCTAGTGAGCGAGTCTCATGAGACATCTCGTGAGGCTCGTCACATGCGCTTACTAGGAGTACTTTCATGCAGTTATGTTTGCCTAGTACAATGACCCCACGGAAGCATACGAATTCGGTCTATGCCTATGCTTCTTCGGTGGCCAGCCCAAGTTTTTCAATTCAGATTCTAGAATCTTAACCGCGTTGAATCACGTCAGTCCTTTGAAACTGCCTACGGGCAGTTTGATCCAGAGTGTCGTATTTCTCATGTATACCTAAATGAGCTAGTGTGCCATGCGATATCCCATATCGCAGCTCACAGATTATGTGAGACACGAGATGCAGATACGTACAAAATGTATCTTAGTGAGCGAGTCTCATGAGACATCTCGTGAGGCTCGTCGCATGCGCTTACTTGGAGTACTTTTTTGCAGTTATGTTTGCCTAGTACAACAGCTCCATGGAAGCATACGGCTTCGGTCTATGCCTATGCTTCTTTGGTGGCCAGCACAAGTTTTTCAATTCAAATGCTAGAATCTTAACCGCGTTGAACCGCGTCAGTGCCTACAGGCAGTTTAATCCATGATTTGATCCCTTTCCCTTGCTTTTGGAACCTTTGACAGCGAGTCTCAAATGCACTGTCACATTGAGATTTTCTCATGAGACGGCGCATGAGCCAGTGCAGATGTGATCGTTTGAGCTAGTACATTGCTACATGAGATCTAAAAAAATGTGTCTCACCATAGCACGTGCTCAAGCGCGCGGTTATTTTTGTGCGCTCATGGCAAGCTGATCTCAAGCTCTTGATGTGAAGCGCGTATACATGATGTCTGGTTTGATCCATAATTTAATCCTTTTTCCTTGCTTCTGAAACCTTCTTCTGCGAGGCTCAAATGCACTGTCACATTGAGATTTTCTCATGAGACGGCGCATGAGCTAGTGCAGACGTGATCGTTTGAGCTAGTACATTGCTACATGAGATCTAAAAAAATGTGTCTCACCATAGCAAGTGCTCAAGCGCGCGGTTATTTTTGTGCGCTCATGGCAAGCTGATCTCAAGCTCTTGATGTGAAGCGCGTATACATAATGTCTGCTAATGAGACGTCTCATTTAGTTGGGTATTATAAGTTTGCATAGATATCTATAGGAAATGCTTATTGAAACGAACCTTGAAAGTGGGTACTTTCGAACGGCAATAGTGTAGTTTACGTAAGCAGTAGCAGAATTACGGTTTTTACATCACGAGTTGTACATTGTGCCGAGTTGTATAATTACGACGAGTGCTGTAAAAATCGAGTTCTGCAACGAGTTGCGTATAACATTTTTTTGCATTTTCATAGAACACCACTTGAGGGTTTCAGAAATCACATCTGGATGCATGCACCTGCAATCTCTGAAAATAGTTGGGTAATGATTCATTACGCAACTCAAAATAGTTGCGCAATATAAAAAAACGTTGCGTTAGCAATAACGCAACTGATTTCAGGTAATGACTATTACCACTCTACATTAGTAAGTGCAGGAAAGTAGGCTGTTTCATGACAGATTGGCGTGAGGAAAAACAGCCTATTACAATGAGAACTTGCAAAATAAATAAAACATTTTGTTTGAAATGTTTCCCATACAAAGTAGAGTGTCCGGAATTTGGAACTGTCCGTAATATGAATCAAAACAGTAATAACATTGCGATATCTATGACTTGTTTCTCTGCTCAAAGAGTAAAGCCAATAAATTAGCAAAAATAGTTAGGCAACCTATTTTTAACATATCATTGAAAACCATAAAATTATTTGTTGAAGTCAAGCTTTTGGATTTACGACCTATGGAGGAACCACTGTGCATCGGTCGCGGTTCTGGTCTCGGGTTAGGAGCTGCGGCTCGCCGCTAATCGATCGTTCGCCATAATGCATCGGTGTTGGTGAGCGACCCCCTGAGTCGGCACGCTAATGCACAGCTGATCGCAACGAGCAAGCAAACAGGAGCTATGCGCATCGCGCGCCACCGGTAACGATCGCGATCACGACTGAGTGCCGCGTCAGACAGTCTTTTGGCGTCGTCGCTGTTTGACCGAACAAGAAAGGCACGCGCGAGACTTGATCCCGCGACCAAGCGAGTGGCGAGTTTTA
The DNA here is from genome assembly GCF_002204515.2 of Aedes aegypti. Classification (NCBI taxonomy): domain Eukaryota; kingdom Metazoa; phylum Arthropoda; class Insecta; order Diptera; family Culicidae; genus Aedes; species Aedes aegypti. The sequence continues at coordinate 89,994,003 of NC_035108.1, read as the reverse complement.
AAGTGTTTTGTTGTGCTAAAGATCGTTGAATCCAACCGTTGTATTTTTTTGTGTGAGATTGGTGGAAAAGGGGAATCCCTCTCATTAGTGACATCACGATATTCAGGGAATTACTTTCCGGATAAGCTCAGATCAAGCGGATCATAATTGATTAGAATTTCGCTGAATCGTGTACGAAGGTTTCAATCGTTCCGAAGTGCATTCGTTAAGTGGCCACGGCCAAGTGCAACGCGTGCTCATAGCTCAAGTGCAGTGTGGTTGTTCGAGGACGACATGTGCGATACTTAGCACGCTTAAAGTTCGATTGGAATTATAATTCTAGTGGAAGTGCGCTTATCTTCGTTCAGTTCAGCTAACAAACAGCAAGAGCAAGCAAGGGCCAATAATCAGCAAAGTAAGTGTGGATCTCTTGATGCTCTCTCTCACACTCTCCAAACAAAGAAAGTGCTCCTCTTGGCGTGTGAATTCTGCGGCCAAATTGCGGCTTAAAGGTCAGCAAGTGTAGTTTTAGTTTTGTGTGTGCGAGATGATATGAGTGTTGCAACAACATCGGTGAAACCACTCAACAACAACCGTGTAGTCAGCAATTTGTTAAAATTAATCTCAGCCCAGCATTGCTACCGGTGGTTTCTCCCCCACAATCCGTCGGATCATCATCAAGAAAAGCAGCAGCAGCAGCAGCAGCAACAAAAACGGCTGGCCAAGTGGCAACGGGAAACTACCGGACCACTACGGCCACCAGAAATATGTTAGACACTGGCAGGAAAAAGAGGTGAGAAATTGGGTGTTTTTTGTTTGTGAAGGAGGCCCATTGCCTCATGGGCTGTTCTGGTCTCGTTGTTTTGGGCGCAGAGACCGGGCCAACAAACTAAGGTAACCTATGGGAAGAAGGGTGTCTCAAAAATAAAAGTGTGAAGAAGGTAACTTGCTGATAGAGTGTCAGAAGCAAAACCTCCATACATAAAAACTTAATCAAAAAATGTCTGGCAGGTGGCATGACATTATGACAAGTTCACGTTCTTTGGTGTGTTTACCATTAAATTGCTCAGATTGGTGGAAAAATAATCGAAATAAAATAAACAAATATCGTTCAATCAGAGTTCTAAACCTATCAACAAAGTTTGGCGTGAATTAACGTCAATATAATCACATTCATATGCTTCACATAATTATGTTTTCTATTTTTATAAACGATATGTATAGCCTTGGGCTATTCCATCTCGGGATCAAGGGTTTTACTTTTTTCCAAAAGGTAGTCGTTAGTATAAATTTTACGTCATATATGACTACTACTTGGGATGGGATTCGAACCCAGGTCCTCAGCGTGAGAGGCGTGCGTTCTAACCACTACACTAGGTCCGACGCATTACATCAAATGTAGATTATTTGTTCCACAGAGTTTTTCGCTATCTGCTATCGGAGTCAAGGTACTTTTATAACACTGCGAATAAAATGAGAAAAAATAACTCAGTTTCCAGAGAAAAATATATAACTGTTAACTATGTCAATGGTCCCAATGAATTCGGCCCAACATACAGTCGGGTCTCCTATTAAACGCATTCCTATAACGTGCACTCCTATTATGCTCACTCCTATAAGACACACCAGAACGTTATAGGAGACCCAGGGCTTATGGGATTTCATCACTTTGGGGGTGTCGTTGAATATCTCGTATGCCAAAAGAGATAGTACAGTACTGTCTTCGGCGAAGTTTCAGTGCTAAGTACGATCTACCTTTAGGAGTTGAGGATCATCCTTTTAGTTGAGAACTTGGCCGGTAGGGGCGCTTTTTCTGATTTGCACTATATGAACCATGAGGGATAAAAATGCACAATTTTGTAACATATGATATCTCTGAATCCTGATGTTTTTGAAGGTTGGTGTCTTCGGAAGAGTTGTTCAGTAGCTCAAGGGCTGACATGTGGTGGTCATTCTGATACGGAATTACGCCACCAGGCGGCGCTAGTGGGCATGGAATTTTTGTTTTGCGCATAGCTCAGTTGCCTGACCACTTAGAAAGATGGCGTCTTCGGCAAAGTTGCTCAGTATCACAAGGGCTAACATTATTTGAGCCAAAAGTTTCAAAATTTTGCCACTAGGCGGCGCTAGTGAGCCAAAAGTTTTGTTTTTGCGCATAGCTCAGTAGCCCGACCACTTAGAAAGATGGCGTCTTCGGCAAAGTTGTTCAGTATCACAAGGGCTAACATTATTTGAGCCAAAAGTTTCGAAATTTTGCCACTAGGCGGTGCTAGTGAGCCAAGAATTTTTGTTTTGCGCATAGCTCAGTAGCCCGACCACTTAGAAAGATGGCGTCTTCGACAAAGTTGCTCAGTATCACAAGGGCTAACATTATTTGAGCCAAAAGTTTCGAAATTTTGCCACTAGGCGGCGCTAGTGAGCAAAGAATTTTTGTTTCGTGGATAGCTCAGTAGCCTGACCACTTAGAAAGATGGCGTCTTCGACAAAGTTGATCAGTTTCACAAGGGCTAACATTATTTGAGCCGAAAGTTTCGAAATTTTGCCACTAGGCAGCGCTAGTGAGCAAATAATTTTTGTTTCGTGGATAGCTCAGTAGCCTGACCACTTAGAAAGATGGCGTCTTCGACAAAATTGATCAGTATCACAAGGGCTAACATTATTTGAGCCGAAAGTTTCAAAATTTTGTCACTAGGCGGCGCTAGTGAGCCAAGAATTTTTGTTTTGCGCATAGCTCAGTAGCCTGACCACTTAGAAAGATGGCATCTTGGGCAAAGTTGCTCTGTATCACAAGGGCTAACATTGTTTGAGCCGAAAAATTCGAAATTTTGCCACTAGGCGGCGCTAGTGAGCCAAGAATTTTTGTTTTGCGCATAGCTCAGTAGCCCGACCACTTAGAAAGATGGCGTCTTCGGCAAAGTTTCTCAGTATCACAAGGGCTAACATTATTTGAGCCAAAAGTTTCGAAATTTTGCCACTAGGCGGCGCTAGTGAGCAAATAATTTTTGTTTCGTGGATAGCTCAGTAGCCTGACCACATAGAAAGATGGCGTCTTCGACAAAATTGATCAGTATCACAAGGGCTAACATTATTTGAGCCGAAAGTTTCAAAATTTTGTCACTAGGCGGCGCTAGTGAGCCAAGAATTTTTGTTTTGCGCATAGCTCAGTAGCCCGACCACTTAGAAAGATGGCGTCTTCGGCAAAGTTGCTCAGTACCACAAGGGCTAACATAATTTGAGCCAAAAATTTCGAAATTTTGCCACTAGGCGGCGCTAGTGAGCAAATAATTTTTGTTTCGTGGATAGCTCAGTAGCCCGACCACTTAGAAAGATGGCGTCTTCGACAAAGTTGATCAGTATCACAAGGGCTAACATTATTTGAGCCGAAAGTTTCAAAATTTTGTCACTAGGCGGCGCTAGTGAGCCAAGAATTTTTGTTTTGCGCATAGCTCAGTAGTCCGACCACTTAGAAAGATGGCGTCTTCGGCAAAGTTGCTCTGTATCACAAGGGCTAACATTATTTGAGCCGAAAAATTCGAAATTTTGCCACTTGGCGGCGCTAGTGAGCCAAGAATTTTTGTTTTGCGCATAGCTCAGTAGCCCGACCACTTAGAAAGATGGCGTCTTCGGCAAAGTTTCTCAGTATCACAAGGGCTAACATTATTTGAGCCGAAAGTTTCAAAATTCTGTCACTAGGCGGCGCTAGTGAGCCAAGAATTTTTGTTTTGCGCATAGCTCAGTAGCCTGACCACTTAGAACGATGGCGTCTTCGGCAAAGTTGCTCAGTATCACAAGGGATAACATTATTTGAGCCGAAAGTTTCAAAATTTTGCTACTAGGCGGCGCTAGTGAGCAAGTAATTTTTGTTTTGCGCATAGCTTAGTAGCCTGACCAAAGTTGTTCAATATGACACTAGGCTATCGATTTTCCTCGCATTGTCACGTTTAATTAAAAGTGCCTGGAGAAAAATATATACATTATTTATTCGGATAAAAGTATGGCTAGTATCCTAGTATTTTCGACGGATTGATAGAATTTTTGATCAATAATTTGATATGAGAATGAGTGAGGATCCGTTTACTTCTCAAATATGTTGTCGTTAGCTTTTCATATGAACCAGAGAATATGTATGTTTATTTTTATTTCGTCATTGCATGAACTTTATTTCTTGAACATTTTCCAAGGTATGGATTGGATAGAAATTAAGTTAGGTTGGAATGTCAGTCATTACTAATACTCACTAGCGCCGCCTAGTGGCAAAATTTCGAAAATTTTGGCTCAAATAATGTTAGCCCTTGTGATACTGAACAACTTTGCCGAAGACGCCATCTTTCTAAGTGGTCAGGCTACTGAGCTATGCGCAAAACAAAAATTCTTTGCTCACTAGCGCCGGCTAGTTGCAAAATTTCGAAACTTTTGGCTCAAATAATGTTAGCCCTTGTGATACTGAGCAACTTTGCCGAAGACGCCATATTTCTAAGTGGTCGGACTACTGAGCTACCCACGAAATAAAAATTCCTTGCTCACTAGCGCCACCTAGTGGCAAAATTTAGAAACTTTCGACTCAAATAATGTTAGCCCTTGTGATACTGAGCAACTTTGTCGAAGACGCCATCTTTCTAAGTGGTCAGACTACTGAGCTATGCGCAAAACAAAAATTCTTGGCTCACTAGCGCCACCTAGTGGCAAAATTTCGAAACTTTCGACTCAAATAATGACAGCCCTTGTGATACAGAGCATTTTTGCCGAAGACGCCATCTTTCTAAGTGGTCAGGCAACTGAGCTATGCGCAAAACAAAAATTCTTTGCTCACTAGCGCCGCCTAGTGGCAAAATTTTGAAACTTTCGGCTCAAATAATGTTAGCCCTTGTGATACAGAGAAACTTTGCCGAAGACGCCAACTTTCTAAGTGGTCAGACTACTGAGCTATCCACGAAATAAAAATTCCTTGCTAACTAGCGCCGCCTAGTGGCAAAATTTCGAAACTTTCGGCTCAAATAATGTTAGCCCTTGTGATACTGAACAACTTTGCCGAAGACGCCATCTTTCTAAGTGGTCAGGCAACTGAGCTATGGGCAAAACAAAAATTCTTTGCTCACTAGTGCCACCTAGTGGCAAAATTTCGAAACTTTCGGCTCAAATAATGTTAGCCCTTGTGATACAGAGAAACTTTGCCGAAGACGCCATCTTTCTAAGTGGTCAGACTACTGAGCTATCCACGAAATAAAAATTCCTTTCTCACTAGCGCCGCCTAGTGGCAAAATTTCGAAACTTTTGGCTCAAATAATGTTAGCCCTTGTGATACTGAACAACTTTGCCGAAGACGCCATCTTTCTAAGTGGTCGGGCTACTGAGCTATGCACAAAACAAAATTTTTTGGCTCACTAGCGCCGCCTAGTGGCAAAATTTTGAAACTTTTGGCTCAAATAATGTTAGCCCTTGTGATACCGAGCAACTTTGCCGAAGACGCCATCTTTCTAAGTGGTCAGGCAACTGAGCTATGCGCAAAACAAAAATTCTATGCCCACTAGCGCCGCCTGGTGGCGTAATTCCGTATCAGAATGACCACCACATGTCAGCCCTTGAGCTACTGAACAACTCTTCCGAAGACACCAACCTTCCAAAACATCAGGATTCAGAGATATAATATGTTACAAAATTTTGCATTCTTATCCCTCATGGTTCATATAGTGCAAATCAGAAAAAGCGCCCCTACCGGCCAAGTTCTCAACTAAAAGGATGATCCTCAACTCCTAAAGGTAGATCGTACTTAGCACTGAAACTTCGCCGAAGACAGACTGTACTATCTCTTTTGGCATACGAGATATTCAACGACACCCCCAAAGTGATGAAATTCCATAAGCCCTGGGTCTCCTATAACGTAGATTCCTATTACGCCCCCCAACCATGTGTCTAATAGGAGACCTGACTGTATAACATTTCCATATCAGTACATAAAAATCGACTTTTTTAAGCTTCAAAGTTGTCTAAAAGTAAATGCTTGCTTTTATCTTATGTTGAATACCGGTTCCGATGAGGAAGCATAGGCGTGTACTATGGTAATTTAGTAGATTTAATAACCTTTCTTATTTACTTGAATGCCCTCAATGTGATTTTCGGAAGCTTAACTTTTAGCTAGCATGAGCCCTTGATACTTTAATACATCTGACCAATTTATTGAAACCACTCTCATTGTGATAGGATGTCTTCTTGAAGGTTTCAAATAAAAAGCTTTTAGTTTATGTGGGGATTTTATAACTTGAGTTTTGGAAGTATTTGCAGAAGTCGTCCATTTTTGAAACTTCATACTTCATACATGTTTGGATATATCTACTACAGATGAAACGCAAGCTTCGTCTTTTGTGGAGAGGCCTGTGTCAGCCGCAAACAAAGATTTTTGACACCCCTGAGATAACTCAGGTAAGTCAGATTTGAAAATATTGTATAATATTGCTCCCAAAATGCTGCCTTGAGAAATACCAGCTCTTAAAGAAAGTCTTTCAGACTTGGACTGCTGATAATTAACCTCAATTCTGTGATTTGACTGATAACTTTGTATTATTCTAACAATTTATGTTGGAAAATTAAATATATTTTTTTTAATCTCACGATCAAGCCTTCATGCAAAACACTGTAGAGTGCTTTCTCTATGTCTAGAAGAGCAAGACCAGTTTGATAGTTTTCAGATTTGTTGGAACGAATCAAATTATACACGTAAAAGTTGAATTTTCGAAATCCTAAGAAACTTAAGTTTTAATTGGACTAGTGAGTCCTAAATTAAAATTATGCGCGCTTTCAAACTTCATAGCAGGTTTTTGCACTTTTTCGCGATTAGTTAGTAATTATTTGTTTTCTTCTTCAAATGCCAGATTTTTTTTTAAATTTTAGATGATTTCCAAAATAACTTATAGTCAGGATACGATTGAGAAATTATATTTTCAAAATGATAGTTTCTTAATTGTAAAAACAGTGTTTTAATTTATTTTTGCTGATCCTGCGATATAATTTTCATAGCAGGATTGCGCGTGCGTTGAAATTGCCTTCTCCTTACGTTTTTAAGACGGTTCTAGAAATTAAGATCATCGTCTCCTCTTGCTTTGACAATGGAATCTGTCAAAGTTTTGGGAGCATTGTCAAAAACTGTTTGTTTGCAAAGAAATGTTAACATCAAGATTACTATCGAGCTGACTAGAGTCGGTCAAGACCAAATCAGTCATAGAAGGGATTCTCGAAGAGGAAAAACAAGTAGGGCTATCAAATTAAATTCTGCCGTTGGCATTGGTTTGCGAATTGTTCCATGACCGATGTTTTGCATTAAAATCACCAAAGATAAAACATTTTGACTTATTGCGAGTCAATTTCCGAAAGTAATTTTGAAGCAAATTAACTTGATGTCCAGAGCATTGAAAAGGCAAATAGGCAGCTAGGAAAGTATATTTTCGATAAACAGAAAAGTTTGTATCTCCCAAAATAAACTAAGTTATTTATTACATGTTATCTGATAACTCAGCGTGTTTCGTTTTGTTATTGAGCTCTATCAATGTTATTTATTGTATTAAATGTTTTCAATATACAAAACAGGTAATATTCATTCAATTGCGTACTGAAAATTGTTTTTTTTTTCTCATTCTCAGTATTATCGAACTATCTTGGCTCAGAGAGCATCATAGCGTCGCATCATCAAATTATGTTCATTAAATTTTCTATTCAATATAGGTGTATTCAAATTCACCAAAAAAGAATGAATCCTGTAAAATTAAGCATTTACACAAAATTTTGCTAAAAAATGATTCTTTGAGCTGTAAAGTGAAACACCTGTAAAAAATACAAGTTATTTCAATTTAAAAAAAATATGATGAAAAGACAAATAAATTAATTTTATTGGCATACAGTCTTACCGAACTATGTTTATATGATCTAAAACTATGATTGTCCAGTATTTGTTTTTCTAATAGCCGTCATTTTTCCACTCAATACCTACTTACTCATTGATAAATGCACTAAAAATATACTTTTTTTCACAAAATTGATATGTGCAACCTCTAGACCTTTTTGAATGAGTTTTTCATTTTTCGGGACACCCTATTGGGTAGTGTTTTGGAAGCCAAGCGAACAGTTTGAAAATGAAAGAAAAGGTGTAGGTACTATATTACTGCAACCACGCTGTTTGTGTGCGAGATGAATAAGAGAGCAATTTCATATAATTAATTTGTGAGTATGTATAGCGATGGTCGGTAAGAACAACATTGTTCCGAGTTGGCAAAATATGAATGACTTGATCGTAACTACTGATGCTGAAAACTCAATTCGTACAAAAACAACTGTAAGCATCAGTTTTGCACGTGTGTCAGGATGCAAGTCATTGGAATATATTGTTTTGCTCGGATCGAGTCAGTTTGTTTCATTACATTCAATATTGAGCTACGCTGAGCTCAATGCATTTGTTGAAGCTAAGTTATGCGTTGAGGGTCTTCATTCTCACTGGGACAGAGCTTGTTTCTCAGCTTAGTGTTCTTATGAGCACTTCCACAGTTGGTTGGTTGGTTTGACTTTATTAACGAGATTTACTTCCACAGTTATTAATTTAGAATTTTCTTTGCCAAAGTTGCCATTTTTGCATTCGTATATCGTGTGGCAGGTACGATGATACTCTATGCCCAGGGAAGTCAAGGAAATTTCCATTACGAAAAGATCCTGGACCGACCGAGAATCGAACCCAGACACCTGCAGCATGGCTTTGCTTTGTAACCGCGGACAATAACCACTCGGCTAAGGAAGGCCAACAAATAAACAATTATTCTTATCAAATGATTTGAAACGGCCTTCAATGATCAAAATCAGATATGAAAAAATGGTATATTCGAACTTAAGGTTAAAACCTTTCCCATAAAATGGGATTCTGAACCCACAAAACATCTCTAAAGGGGGTTTTGTATTTTTTCCAAAAGAAAATTATCTTGGGGAAATCGTGTCTGGTAGCGTTTGATCGTCTTGGAAATAGAATTTTAAATATCTTAAATATCTCCTTGATAAAAAAAACGAACATTAACCAAAAAGAGACCATATATGAATTATGAACCCACGTCATCAGATTTTTGTTCCTTATTTAAACGGACATTCCTCTAAGAATGATTTTAAGATTTTTTGGGAGTCCCTTGGCATTACGACAAGTATAACTTCTTGTTTTACTGTGGATTTCTTTCACATCTTACTCCAACGATCTCTGCAGTAGATTGTTTTGTGATTTTCAAGATTTTTTTAAAGACATTTTTCCAAGAATTTAGTTGTGTTTACCTTCAAGAACTCAATCTGGAGTTTTTCTGCGATAACCATAGAAACTGCTTCGGAGATTCCACCAGGAATCCCTCCAAAACCGTTCGAGAAACTTTCAAAGGAAGTCGCATGTTCTCAAAATATATATCCATTATTTTTTCCATTGATTTCCATAGGACTTTCTCCAACATTCCTATTATGGTGCCGGTGTCATTAGTGGACTACCTAAGGTATAAAAAATCATAACAAAATAACGAACACTTAACAGAGATCTTTTGGCGTCAGCAGAAAGATTTCAACCTCTACTATATGGGAAAAATATAAAAAGAGTGATTAAACTATTTTTTTAACATAAAATCGCTTGAGCCACTATTGGTACCGTAATCCGGGGTAACATTGATCATATTTTTGAGTATTTCTTAAATTTTTCATTTCACAATACAAGTGATTTTAAGTGATTTTTTGATTCACCTGATATGGGGTAACATTGATCACTCAAGTAAACAACGTCCGGTAATATTGAGAATGTCGTTACTTACTAAAATCATAGCCCCTGAAGTCGAATATGAAGACCAAACTCATAACAGTAGTTTACTTCTAGAGTTATTTCAACATTAAAAACACCTTGAACCGCGGAATACGCCTAAAGGTAGGCTATTTCCTAAGGAAATTCTGCATTCTTAATAGTTATTAGTTAATGTTGCCTAATTGAATAAACTTATAAGAGATTTGAGAACGGAATCGTTTTCAGCGATGCCATATTTAGTAACAATTACATTTTTCTTGATCACATCGTCTGCAGAACTCATGTGAGACATGAATTTTCGATAGTGTCAGTGAAAATGATAGACATCATTGTTTCAAAAAGTTGACAAATTACGCATGAACTAAACGCAATTTCAGCAAAAACCATAGTTTTATATTTACTCATGAATAGAGGAAAAAGAGGAACCATTCATGATTCGAAAATGTTTCATCAATGAATGTTCATTAGAACTTTTAACGAGATGAGTCATTCCGATCAATGTTACCCCGCTGATCAATGTTACCCCGGATTACGGTACACGTGTTCCAGTAGTTGCGCTAGTGCTCCAGTAGTAGACGTTCGGGAATGATACAAGGAATTTTAAACAAAATGGTAATTTTTTACGTAGGTTTAACATTTTCCCTCGGAACAGCAACTAATAACTTTCAAATGAAGCATAAAGATCATCTCTGGGACTTTTCTTCATTTTGATACATCCATTTTAAAAACCGCTTCCATCCGTTTATCCACTACTGGAACACGACGGCAACTACTGGTGCAAGGGAGCAAATTTTATGCGTAAAATTAATTATTTATATGACTTTTTGATAAAATAAAAAGCTGAAATTTGGCAAATCGACTACACTAGAGGCGATCTATCAACCAAAAAATGACACATGTAGTTTTTATCGAAACATGTACGTTTTATTCCATAGTCCAATCTACTGGTACATTACAACCATTGGTACCGGCACCCTACTTTTTTTATTTCTCAAAGAAATCTAAAAACAAATGTCATTTTTCCAGAAAGTTCTGCTGGGAAATGTCAAAGATTTTTTTCAGATTTTCAAGAGGAAATTTTGGAAAAAAATCCGCTTGGAATTTTTAAAGAAAATTTTTGTGTGAGTTTTGAGTATGTTTTGATGAATTCCTACGAGGATCTCTGAAAAAAGAACTGTATTCTTAATGAAATTCTTCTTAGGATTTTCTTGATAAACAACTGAAAAAAAAACATCCCATCTCTGAATAATGTCCAACAAGACTTTTTGAAGAAATTCGGAGAGACTCCCCGGAAAAAATTAAGTATGAATAATTTGGAAGATACTTGTAACAATGACTGTAGTAATAACTAATGTGGAACCTTGAATAAAGTTTTGAAGAATCCATGGAGTTTGCAAATATTATTTGAAAAAGTATTAGACAAATGATTAAACTACAGCAATAATAATTTGATGAAAAGCTGGAGAAATTCTGAGAGAAATTTCTAAAGCAACTTAATGAGGAATTCCAGGTCAATTTTTTTGATGAATTCTTGGAAGATTTCATCAAATAGTGTCTGGAGGAACTTCGGAGCAATTTCTGAAAGTAATCGTTGCTGATTTTTTTACAGAACACAGATGAAAACTGAAAAAATGGCGTATATTCAATTGTGTTAGGGTTTCTTGGAAAAACAAATCTAAACTATGGAATGAACTTATGTGGAAGAACTTCTTTAGGATATAGGGTAATCACCTTCCGTTTTTTTCAGAGTGATCTATGTGAAAATGACTGGAAGTAAAATCTTCGATTTCCTTGACAAAATTTGTGAAGGAATTCGTTTGAGCATTCCTTGAAAAATTGCTGGTAGCATCCCTGGAAAAGTTCATAAAGATATTCCAGAAAGAATACCTGAATCATTCCTTGAAATTTCCTTCATAACTTGTGGAATAGTCGAAAAACAAACAAATTTGGAATGTTTTCAACCAAGTTTCATATGCTCATGAACGACACCCAACCGTAAATGGGAACTGTACTTGTCTTTACCATCTTTTAAACTTAAGTTTTGCATCCTTATCTAAACATGTTTTATGTTGTAAAAATCAAAATCGTAAAAAAAACATGTTGGATGAATAAAAATCGTTATAAAAATTTTAGGACTGAAAAGCTCTAGTAGCGACAGTGGCGTGGTCCATAATTTTTATGACACAAAAAGGACTTTTCTATCTTGTATTACAGTTTCAAAATAATTTCCCTGGTTATGGCCGAAATTCCCTGATAATTCCAGGTTTTCCAGGTTTTTCCAGGTAGTAGACATCCTGAGTGTGGATGATGAGAATCCAGTGCGAATGCTGGTGTTTGAATCTGGATCCAAGGAATTCAGTATGAATAATGTGGATTGACATTATGGATCATAGGCTTCTAACTTGATTATTGGGATTTCAGTGTGGTTTGTTGTATTTCGGCGTGAATCCTGGGACTGTACTGTGCATCGTAATTTGTCAGTGTGGATTTTGTAATTCCAGTTTTGATCCTGGGATTGCAACGTGGGTTGTGGAATTCCAGTATGGAACCTGAAATTTCTGTGAGAATCTTGACAATCCTGTTACACCTTGGGATTCCAGTTTGGAAGTTGTGATTTCAGTGTAGATTGTACTGCTGATACTTTTTCAGCTGTGTCAGTGCAAAACCAACTGATTTTCTTTAATTCGAAATCATGAGATGAATTATCAACAATCATCTACGACGTGTATAAATTTCAATGACGGCCTACTTCGCCTTAAGGCCGCACGGGACGTCATCATAATCACACTATCCATTTCAAGAAGCAAATCTCAAGAACAACTCCATATATCGATGCGAAAATGTATCACTATGATTCTATATATGTAGTGCACAACCTGATAAATTTTCAGCTTCATCGGTTCACTAAAACTCTAGATTTGCTTCCACAAAGTTTTGATGATTATTGTTAGAGTGAGACGAAAGATAGGGAAAATATCACGGTCTCCCGTGTCCCCTTAATATTCCAATGCACATTTTTGAAATACACTGGAATCAGCTCTTTGTATTTTAACCTATATTCATTTCGTATAATGTAAATCGTAAATCGTAAAGCTTTCGTAAATATACAGGAAGGTGTCGAAAAACCTGGGATAGGCAAAAAATTTTAAATTCCGGAACGCTGTAACTTTATTCTGGGAATCCCAGAATCCAGGGATTCCAGTGAGGATGATGGGAATCTAGTGTGACTCCTTGTGTTTCAGTATGGATCATAAGATTTCAGTGTGGATTCTAGGATTCTAGTGTGGATTGTGTTACTTCATTGGGGATATCCTAGGCTTCTAATTTGAATATTGGGATTCCAGTGTGGTTTGTTGTGTTTAAGTGTGGATCTTGGTACTGTACTGCAGATCGTGTTTTGTCAATGTGGATCTTGTGATTCCGGTGCGAATTCTGGTATTCCAGTTAGCAAACTGGGATTGTAACGTGGGTTGTGTGTTTCGTACGCATGTCACATTTCAGCATTATTCAGTGGTGTAAATTGCGAGAACCGGCTAGTTTGTAGGTTGGGGTTCGGCTCTCAGGGACAATTTTACCTGCTCAAGAGACACGAATGATAGCGTAGCTGAAGTGGACGTAGCATAAGAGTTTTGACGCAGAAGCACAGGGAAATCGCCCATGAAATAATTTGTAATAATTGAAATGATTTTCGACATGCTTGTTTTGCTAACATGTTATTAACATCACGCTATGTCTGAACCAGCCGATTATGCAAATCGAATGTACTTCTATTTTTTTCCCGCTAGAGTTTAGAAATTGGGTTATATTTTCATAATCGAAAGATTTTAAAATATTCCATCGGTGAAATTTAGATTTTTTCCACTTTCCATATACAGGCTATGAAAATCAATAAAAAACACGTTTTCTTACACATTTCAGCCCATACAAAACGTATGGGAAAAATGTCGCCGATAGAATATTTTGTAACCTTCCGATTATGAATTTATAGACCAAATACTGATATCTAGTAGGAAAAATCCGAGGTACATTCGATTTGCATAATCTGCTGGTTCAGACATAGCGTGATTCACCCCAATTCTTGTTTACGTTCGAATGCTCCTGCGATCTAAAACCGTTTTGCATTCCCGTTTACAAAAATCAAGTGGGCAATGGATTTGAACGAATGGGTTCGATCGAAAGTTGGATCCGCCGTAAACGAGAATGAGGGTGATTATATTTGTCACAATATATGTCACTTTTGGATGGCGCCATACCGCCTTCAAACATTTTTGAAAAATTAAAAATCTTTTTATTTTTCCAATATTTTGCGTGTGTATGACCCACTTTGTACTGTAAAAAAATGACCCATTTAAATGACGGTTTTCGCATTCTCTTATCATACTACGATACTCCAGAAAAAAATCAAATCATTACTATGAAGGTGAAATCTTGCGATCTATTGCGGTTTTTATAGATATTTAAAGTTTATATAGATTGGAGAATCTTTAAATCAATAAAGAAAAAAAAAATCATAGACTACAGCACCATCTATGGTTGAAAATGTAATTAGAGCAGTTTTCCCATAAATCTTGTCGATTTTCTCCATGCGAAATTCAAGCTCGTTTAGCCCTCCCTTAGAGTTGACGGATCCCGCTCAAACTCTTACAGTAGTAAATGTAATATATTATTTTTACAGTTCAATTTTTGTCATATAGAAATGGGCAACCCTAATCTGGCTTGTATTGATTACTTATAATACAATATAATAATTTAGGCCATTAAAAATTTCATCAAATTACTCAGCATGAGTAAAATCAAAAGAAAACAATGTCGAAGACATAATTCAGCCCGTAGTATGACTAGACAATTCATCTTAGCACTTCCGTCCATTCATTAAAATGATGCCCGTCTGCATATTTGACCTTTGCCTTCGACTGTCTGGTTTGCTACTGACGGCAGACCGCTGTTTGAAACTCATCACGACAATGAAACCCACAAATATATTCTGTGCGAACAATTGTATTTCTTTTAAACTGTGAGGCTTCAGAACGTTCTCGTAAAAAATAAGATATTTGCATGCACAGGAAAGCAGTTCAGAACTCGTAGAAAAAGCTTTACATCCATCCAATAAAACATATTACAGCTGGATGATTCTCAACCCATTAAATATATTGAGAAGACGTTTTGCACAGATTTATGTTTAATTACATACCGTCATCAAGCACTCAATCAATCCATGACCGATTGCTAATTGTTTTTAATCATTTAAGGCATTGTGATGCGATATCCGAAAAGACTTATAAAAAAACACTCAAATTGACGATACGCTGTACTGCTTTGCAGAACACATCCACACAGTTTGTCGAGAATGCCACCTAAAACCTTGCCAATCTTTCAGCATTTGATCTCTGATAGCTCGACGCATCTATCAAGAATATCCACATTTCACAAGCTTAGGCAAGCTCCATGACACCTGGCGAGATTTTCCATCAATTTTTACACCTTCGCACAGTGAGCGAATTTTACTGTAAATATTGGGCAAGAATTCAAGTATTACCATTTGGCGTCGTTGAAAACTATCCAGTAATCTGA
The DNA here is from genome assembly GCF_002204515.2 of Aedes aegypti. Classification (NCBI taxonomy): domain Eukaryota; kingdom Metazoa; phylum Arthropoda; class Insecta; order Diptera; family Culicidae; genus Aedes; species Aedes aegypti. Next base: position 89,978,657 of record NC_035108.1, on the reverse strand, counting down.
TTTTATGAACTTTGTCCAGAGCGTCAGCGTTGTGTTTTCGGAATGTTGATTTCTGTTTCCCACCATATGGTACGATTTATTCCACATGTATCGATTACATTAGCATCATTTCAGCATTATACGCGACCGTTGCTAGCGTTTCATTCCGCAGCAGCAGCAGCAGCAGCAAACAAATCGAATCAACTGCACGGGATCCAGTTTTGATTGCTTCTAATTTGCAAAAAGTATTGCACACATGATGCGGTAGGTACCTTCAACGTGTGCTCAGGTGAACCCTCTGTTGGTTGCACTCCAGTAGCAATGGCAGCTGGTTTTTGCTATTTTTGCATGTTACCGTTGAATGCCACCCCCACTAACTCCTACGCAGTCGTAAAATAAAAACATTCTGCTTGCGTCAGTAGATTGATTTATTCACAATAATCCATACTGTTATCCCTTTGTTGATAACATTCTAATGTGAAATAAAAGTTCTAGCAGCACTATGATGGAATCTGGAACCCAACGATAAGCATTCTCTGACAAGATTCCTGAAATCACACGATTGACGTAAGGAATAAAAGGCGGAAATGCTTTTGTGGTCATGCCTGGAACATTGTGCTAGTTTAGTGAGAGGGATTCGACCAGTCAAGGCCACTTATTATGAACTAGAATGTACTTGTGTGGTTCTTACGAAACGGGATGGTTCCTCCAAACAAAAACTTACGATATGAATCATTGTACGAAAATTTAAAGGGAATGTTTGTACCGTAATCCGGAGTAACATTGATCAGCGGGATAACATTGATTGGAATGACGCATCTTGTAAAAGGTTCAAATCAACATTTGGTGATGAAATATTTCCAATGCATGAATGGCACTTCTCCTTCTTATACTCTCTCCTTCTTATACTCATTAAGGGTTTTGTGAAAATTCCGTATAGTTCATGCGTAAATTTGTCAACTTTTCGAAACAATGTATTCTATCATTATGGATGACAGTACCATGATGGATACATGTCTCACATAGGGACGTCCGATACTTCCGATGTATCGGAATATCGATATTTTACAGATATTTTTTCGCTTTTTCTGAGAAATATACTGCGGGCTTTGGACGAGATGTTTTTCAGACATATATGCATATCCATTAAGACTGTTTTATTTGCTGATTAGTGCAACATACAAAGCTTGGAGAAACTTTTAGTGGGTTTAGAATTCAGCCAAATTTTAGGATCTCCAGTAGGCGAATTCCGGCGCGTATTTTCTTCGAGGAAAAGAAAATTTTCTTGCTGGTGGATTATGGAAGAAAATTTCTTCTCTTCGAAGAAAATGTGCGCCGGAATTCACCTGCAGAACACATGAATTACTGAAGAAGCAAAATAGGATGTTAAATTAATTAACTCATTACGCGTGGTAAAGATGGACAAATTATGGGTGAAATTATGAAAAAAATCCACGTGCTCGGCTGGGATTTGAACCCAGGACTCTTGTATGCTAGACGAGCGCTTTACCAACTAAGCTACCGAGCCACTTGGTGACCCAATAACTGAGTTGGTTACAAGTTTAGAATTCAAATCCCTACAGACCACGCGGACCCCTTTCATAACCAATATCCATCCATCTCATGTTCCTACACACGCGGAGCGAGCGAGTGCGATTTGTTTAGTGTTGAAACTGTTTGCCTATCGTACCTACATCGCTTCCACAACAACTGTATTGTGGAAGAGTAAAGATGTGGGAAGGCTATCAACGTGTCGTTCTCACTCAAGTGACGACATGACTACTACAGAGAGGCAGTACACTCTAATATAAACTGACACTTATGTAGGTACGATAGGCAAACAGTTTCAACACTAAACAAATCGCACTCGCTCGCTCCGCGTGTGTAGGAACATGAGATGGATGGATATTGGTTATGAAAGGGGTCCGCGTGGTCTGTAGGGATTTGAATTCTAAACTTGTAACCAACTCAGTTATTGGGTCACCAAGTGGCTCGGTAGCTTAGTTGGTAAAGCGCTCGTCTAGCATACAAGAGTCCTGGGTTCAAATCCCAGCCGAGCACGTGGATTTTTTTCATAATTTCACCCATAATTTGTCCATCTTTACCACGCGTAATCAGTTAATTAATTTAATAACCATGCGGATTGGATTACCGAATAGCTCAATATAAGTGTCAGTTTAAAATAGGATGGTTTTTGTACGTTACAAGTTGGTTTGAGAATAAGTCAATAGATTTGAATAATTATTTCAATTATTATAGAAGTTTAGGAAAATCTCCGGAATAGTTAAAGAAAAAACCGTTAAAAACTAATCTGGCATGTTGTATGGCATTTTGCAACAGCCTAATTGATGGCAAGACGAAGTTTTCTGAGACCACTAGTCATAAATAAAAACCCTAGGAAACCTCAAGACGGATGGCGGTTTCTTTCCTAAGGCTAAGTATATTGTTTTGCTTAAGAAAGGTAAAAATTTATTTGACAGAAACGGTCAAGAAATTTTGCTGCGTATTGCGATCGAAGAAAAAATATTTTCCTGACCATTTATTGCAAGAAATTTCCCAGATAGGCACTTTTTTTCTTCTCAGGTACATAGTCGTATTTGAAAATTCGAGCCTATGCTATTTTTTAATGATTAGCAGTAAAGGTGTATATAAAAAGTAATACCTGCGGAAGACGAAAGAAGCTAAAGCTTACAAGAGTAATTTAATATTTTTAAATGATAGTCTATTATATTTTATTTTTTTACTTCAACTTTTTAAAGGGGGGGGGGGGCTTTCAAAATGCATTACCGTTAAGTTCACAACACCCCCCCTAGAGCCAAATCCTGGTTGCGCTACTGCTCTAAGTGAAAAACAATTGTATGGTTTTCTTCAAATATAATTTATTGCTTGTTTAAATACAAGAAACAAATTAGATTTGGAGGAGGCCTGTAATTCTGTGCGAAATGATCCTAATGACATGAAACTTTGGCGGAAAACTAAAATTATGAATCAATGTATCATTTTTGTAGAACTCTAACATGTTCATACACATGTCTCAAAGTTTTAGACGGTTTCAAAATGGGAATAAAAAAGGAAATGGAAATTCGAGTGTGCATCCCAACAAAAAATCCCGAGATTTTAGAAATTTCGGGATTTTTCCTTTTCCGGGATATACATTATGCTGTCCAGGGCATCCTGGGGTTCCCGAGATGAATGTAAAATTTGATGAAAACCAGCATATTATAATATAAAACAATGACATTTTATTCTCAGACTCATTTTTATTCGATAAAATGGGAAAGCATAATTAAATAAACAGAATAAATGGGTGATTATTTTCATGATAAAGATCAAATGAGTCAACACTATTGTTTTAAGCTTAGTTTCAATGGTATTTTATTGCGTTTCTTGTAATGTTGTAAATTAGCCGTTTTCATAACTCTGGACTGAGAAATCCAATCTAAAAGTATACCTATATTCCTGATTTTTATTTCTTTAATATGATCTACTGCTATACCTTAAATTATTTAAGAACCTTTTCTTGTACTTAGATAATGATGATTATGATATATGTTCCAAAATGTATACATCAAATAGGGTCCTAAAGCGCTGTCTCAATTTCGGTACCAAACGCTTGAGTTTAGACCAGAAACACATGTTTACGCAATTTTTAAATGATTATTGTTTGTTTAAGCCCAAAAAACGATTTTTGATATTTTGTCATACCCCTTGGTTTAAACTCAAATTTTGGGTATATTTTGTTTTCCGTGTCCCTGCCAAAATGTCAGATAGGAAAATCCCAGTGGTGAAACTAAAACCCCTGTGGCATTTTTGTCGACAAAGTGAACGTCAAACATGGTCAAAAGTGTCAAGGTTCATATTTGGAACTTTTTTAAAAATTAAAGTTTAAAGATGTTATAGCCGTTATTTGAGCTGGAAAAATTGCTAAAGTGGCTGAAAGAACATGCTCTTTCATATTATTAAATAAAAACAAGAATTCATTTAAAGTTTTAGGACCCAATTATCTTAATTTTATGACTTGAATGTTCACCATACCCAAGTGACCACTAGCCCGTCTATTTGTCTTTTTGGGTTTATAGGGCTATTATACGATTAATATAGGGCATGTCAGCTCTATAATAGGCCTATATAGCACGAAAAACGAATTAAAGCGCTATATGGCTACTTGGGTAGCTTCATCTATGAAAGAGAATTCGTAAGGATACCCGTAATTAGTCAATGTAAACTTTGGTTTTTATTTAGTAACTTCATTAAAATAAATTTGTTTCAATTGATTTTATTTATTTCATCTGTAGTTTATCATGAATAAAAAATCTTTCCATCTAAATTGTTAAACCATAGTAATGTTGAAAGTTTAATTTTATTTCACTGAGAACACAAGTTTTTTTAATCATTCTGAGATTTCCCGGGACTAGCCTCAACTTTTTTCCCGAATTTCGGGACAAGCAAAATGACATGGAAATGAACATTTTTCTCCGATTAGATCAAAAAATAAAGAAGGTAATTTTTCTTATAGTTTGGATTTCAACACACCAAATGTTGCCAGAGTATACCTTATTTGGCAATGTGTTGACCAATTCAGGAACCAATGATAAAAAGGTGGTCTAAATTGGTTCTGGTCTATAATGACCAACGTGATTTTAAATGAGAAAATAAGGTTTATGCTAACATACAATATTTAACAGTGTTGTTTTGATCCGAATAAGCCGATCAAACCATATTCAGAGAGTGAATCAGTTTGTGTACCATAGAGCTTAGTGACATTTGAACACACAAAGACTACCCAGACAACCAGAAATCGCATGAAAGTTCACGTTAAAACTTGTTTATTCATACTAATTACATCAAACTCGCAAAGCACCGTGGATAAACTCGTCAAATTGATAACGATAAATGTGTATGAATTCAGGCGGATAAATGAGATGAAATTATGGCTCGTGTGTCAATGATCGTTGATATTTTACATACATAATATGAATTAAAAGCTTTCATTTGACTTAAGAGGAAAATAACCATCATCGTTTTATATATTTTCAGAACCAGTTTTTTTGCTCAAAATTAAGCAACGTCCATAAAAATTCATCATTGCGTTGCACTTGCTATCTGTAAGGCGATGAGCATTTATTAAAATTTTAACGAAAAAACTGGGTTTCAATATTTGATTATTGCTAATAATTGAATGATGGATTCTTTAACCTTAATTACACTACATATAAGACGTTCCATATGTTTTTTACCCCGTTTTACGGTACTCACGACTAAATGTTCACATACTTTTTGCTGTTTCTTTTGGAATATTCTCCCGAGTAGACGGATTCAAACTTACTCACACCAAGCCTGTGCGTGAGTCTGTTACGATTGTTTTGCGTTGATTTTCGCTTCGTGATGCAAACATTTCCATCACTGCTGATTTTGAGAAAATTGGCTTTGACGTTTTCAGCAATTTTTCATTACACACTAATTGTATGGAAGCCGAAAAACAAGCAATTCTACGAATTATTTTATATTTTCTGATGGACAGAAAACCACTTCAAAACACGGATGCAAAAATTGGAAACAGTAGAATATTTTAATATACTTACCTAAAAACCTATCAAAATGGCACTTACACTCCTTTGCATATGGGCCGCCTTATAGAGTAATGTTTTGTATCAAACTCATATTAGGAGCTTCTTAAATCATAATTTATTGAACTTAAATACACAATTTTTGGAGAAACTTCTCATCAACTTTTCGAAGACATTCGTAGAGCAGATCCAGGAAACCCATTTGTACATCTATCATTGCAATAGTCCCAGTGTGATACTATAAAACTATTTGAGGAGATTTAACTAATAGCTCAGAATCATTGAGTTATTGTCAAAGACTAAATTCTGTAAAATTATAGCAGGAGTGATTGAAATTCAGTAAATTTTAGAAAACAGGAACTATTGTAGAGAAATTATATAGATAATTTCTATTAAAAAAAATATGCATGCAATTACTGTCAGTGGTCCTCCCAGTAAAATTGTCAACATATTCCCTTACTAGTTGATTCCTTGTGATTTCCATATTGCTGGGTTCCCGATTACATTGTTCAAGGTATCTTCACCAAGTCTGGACAAACATTAGAAAAGAGCTTAATAGGTTTTGAGATCTTTTTTTAGAAACATTGCTGTTGAGCCCATATCAGTCCGCCCACGCAAGCTAACACCACTATCATGATAGTGGTATTAGTGAAAGTGAACGAGTTGAATAGGGTCCTGAAGCCCTGTTTCAATTTTAGTACTGAACGCTTAAGTGTAGGCCTGAAACACATGCTTACTCAATTTTCTAGTGTTTTTCGTTGGTATAAATCGCAACAAACTTTTTTTTCTGGTTTTTCAGATTTTGTCACACCCCTTGTTTAAACTTAAATTTTGGGTGTATTTTGTTTTGCGTGTCTCTCCGAAATGTCAGATAGGAACAACTGGGGTTGTTAACACTTTTTAAAAGTAAAACCCCAGTGGAAATGTTTTGGCGAAGTGATCATGATCAAAAGCGTTAAGGTTCAAATTTGACTGATTTTTAAATTTATAGTTTGAATTTGATAAAGCCGTTATTTGATCGGAAAAAAATACCAAAGTAGTAGCCGTTATTTGATCGGAAAAACATACCAAAGTAGTACTAATACGCTCTGCCGTGTTATTCAATAAAATTAACATTTTATCAAAATTTTTAGATGCTATTGGACTCAACAAAGACTTGCAAAGCCATTGTTTACCAATGTTGATGCGCCCTTTTTTAATTTTTATCCAGAAATCTTAATAAGATTGTGGTACCCTGGCTAACTTCAGGAAAATTTGCTTACGGATTTCAAAAGAGTCTATAGACTGATCCAAAAAAGAAAAAAAAAACTCTTGCCAGATGTTTGATAAATGTCACCAAAGATCTTTTGTATATTGCAAGTATGAGTCAAGTTGAATTTATGATAAAGCTTTCGGTGTATTTAACAAGAAATCATCGGTAGTCGTTCGACTACATCCTAAGGTGGAGTATATTTAAATATTTCGCCGATTCCTACATTTTTTCTTGTTTTTTTTGCATTGTTTTATGAGAATTCGCTGTTTGAATTCTTTCTGGAAGCCGTATACAAAACTTCTTCCAACGGTGTTACCATTATGCATTGTATTCAAAGTATAATCGATTAATTAGAGAAAAATGACAACTACTTTTGATTTGAAGATATGTTTTTAGTTTACGATTGTTTCGAAAAGTTTTGTAATTGGAAAGGTGTCATTCCATACCAGATATTTACAAAAAAGTGCCGATTTCACCCAAATTTTGGTCAAAAACTCATTCACGTTATATGTGTGAAAACCATTTTTTATGTATATCGGTTCACCCCATGAGGCTATGTGACCATTCCCCAAGATTGCAAATTGGACAAAACTCATGATTTTGTTTACATTCTTCAATTTATATCTTCAAAACTATTAGAAGTAGAGAAAATTACCTACGGCACTTCAAGGAATGTAGAAATAAAATTTTGTCGGATAAAGTGTTGCCAAATATACATACTTTTTTCAAATTCATTACTTCAAATCAATTTTTTCGTAAAATAATTAGTCTTTTATTAAAAAAAAATGATTCCTTCGTGTTTATCAAACATTTTACAGACGAAAGCACTTAACTTTCCAAGATGACTTGAGCCATCTTGAGAAATTTAGTTTGAAAATAAAACGTCAGATTTTTCCATATAAATTCCCAAGCAATCTTCTAATTCGATTCGATTTAATTGCCATACTCTTGATGTACCTTCTTGAAAATATGAGGTAGATGTGCAGAACCCGATGCCGATTCTTCACGTTTATGCAGATGCGAGCAGCATGAAGTTTCAAAATAAATATAAAATAATGCAAAGATGTTGTCATTTCGAATGCTTGCAGTAAATTTTCCTAAAATCATTAAATAAAATACTTCTCGCACAATTTATAATCTTGCAACAAACGTGATTGGTAACCGAGTGTAATGCTCGTTGTTTTTAGTAAATCAATAGATAAGGGGGTTGAATTCTGAGAAAAATAGGAATATCTCTCATTTATTGTTCTCTGTTACAATTACGATTCGCAGCACATCATCAGAGTCTGTTTATCATCTTTTGCTAAAGCTCTGATTTTATCGTGGAGATAATAGTGCATGATAAAACCTATCTAAACAAGTTTCAAATATTGCTATAGGATATTTTGGGATTTTTATCACGCTTGTAGAAAAAAAAACACCTGTGCCCAACGGTAAATAAGCGATAGACATGAGTTTTATCGTCGCCCTCTCTTCGAGAGCCCCTTGGCTGCTGTTGCAACTTGCGAAACATTGCCGATCATAGACCGACACAGATGAGATTGTATTTTTTTTAGCTTGCTTTGATAATGCTTCAAAACCAAATGAGAATGAATTCTGCAATACCTGATAAAAACTATCACCACTGGAAGACGGTTTAGGACCAGAACTACACTACTAGCATTGTTAAAAAAAAGCGCGAAATCATCCGTTTGTTAAATAACAACAAGCTACACACTAGGTCACCTATGGTTCAAGGTGGCGCCTTCCTTAGCCGAGTAATTTGAGTTCGTGGCTTAAAAGCAAAACCATGCTGAAGGTGTCTGGGTTCGATTCCCGGTCGGTCCAGGATCTTTCGTAATGGAAATTTCCTTGACTTACCTGGGCATAGAGTATCATCGTACCTGCCACACGATATACGAGTGCAAAAATGGCAACTTTGGCAAAGAAAGTTCTCAGTTAATAACTGTGGATGTGCTCATCGAACACTAAGCTGCAGTGAATGAAATTATCGCGGAAATGAGACGAAAATAGGCAACCCGACAATTAGTTGCCGCCTTTATCTGCGAGAAACAGATTTCGTGAACTGCTATAATTGTTCACGCAGCGAACTGGACTATCGAAATTCATACAATGCGAGTGCTTTAAGTATCGTTCTAGCATCACTCCACATCAAGGCGTCAATAGGCGCGTGGAACGCACGGGCCTATCAATCGTAAGGTTCTTGGTTCGATTCCAGGTTGCCGCGAAAACGTTTGTTGTTTTCAAATTCTGGTTTCATAAGGCAAATTAATGAATTTCAATCCGATTTCTTGTGGCGAATTTTCATAAGGGGTTCCTATGTTTATCGATAGTTCATTTGCCTGAGTGTAGGCTTACGATTATCACCGTGACCGATAATTTCACTCTCTGCTAAGCTGAGAAGCAGGCTCTGTCCTAGTAAGGACGTAATATCAAGAAGAATAAGAAGAAGAGATATAGATGTCATAGTCATAAGTGTATATTATTTCATGCAATCATAGTTTCATAGTATCCCCGAATCGTGTCATCTAATGTCTACACTGCACTGCACTGTGTAAAACTTCAATTATATTCCCACAAAAAAATCTTTTCAAATTTATCATCAGCAAATGTTTACGACACGTAAAACCCCAATTTACATGCCCGGAAGAGCAAATGTCAGCAACTGTTATCACCATCTGGCAGATGAACGAGCGATATCGAATCGCGTGTAAGCCAACGGGCTAAACCGTTTGCAGCATCATTCTCAGCATATCAAAATAATTTTCACGATGAATAAATTAACTGGTTTAATTATTCCGTGCACATGGGCCAACTTTTCCCCCAGGGGCATCCGACGAGCCTCCATGGTTCCCTTTCGATAAACTGCAACAGCACATGGCCAGTGTCCAGTGTTTTGGTTGTGTAGAGTAAGGTGGGGCAAAAGTTTTTTTTTTTTTTTGAAATTTGTAGCTCAATTCATTATAAATATTATAAATGTCATGGTGGTTCAAATGCTATTCAAATATGAAAATTCCGCTTCATATATCATAGAAATTAATTGAGATTCAGAACTTTTGCCCCACCTTACTCTACACGCTTAAAAATGTATTCGACCAACACGGGTGAGGGAGTTCATTGCCAACAAAACAAAAAAAAATGTCAACTTTTGCAGTAACTCTCTCAACGACAACCATCCAACCAGCTCACATATGCTCCCCGACCGGGATGTCTTCCCCCAATTCGCCGTTCGACGCGTTTTGGGCAACCGTCCAACTGAACATGACTGTGACCTGCACGATAATAAATTTTTCAAGCCATCCGCTGCACTCGGGCAGGTTCTTCGCAGTTCATGATTCAGTTTCCCCCCATACGGGACAAGTTGCCCTCGAAACTAATCGAAACATAGCGGTGACATTGTTAGATAGTGGAAAATTAGTCAAGACATTCACCTAGCCACGAAACCAAATAAACGGCAATCTCCAGAAAAGCGAACGTCGAACAGACCCACAGGTTGCCAATCAGGTTTTCTGAAATGCATCGTTGCACTCAGACACCGTCTGTCTGCCAAATGGGGTCTACTCTTACTCGACATGTAGTACGGTCAAATCCCGAGTGAAGCGGAATGAACCGGCAGCACCCTAGCATCACTAAGGGTATGCGATATGTCCATTCGTGTTAATGATGTTGCGCTACAAAATTTTGCGAAATGTTACGGAGTCCATCAAGGCATTTTTTTTTGTAAAATTTTAAGTATTTTAACGGATGTTTTTGGTAATTTATCAAACAAGATGGAATTTCTCGAAATTTCGACGTACTTAAATTAAAAAAAAACTCTTTTTCAATATTCATACACAAAATATATTTTCATATATTTCATATACCTATGGCATCTTAAATGGTATTGAAGAGGTTCTGATCAAAGTGGCAAGGTGTGTTAAGAAACATTTTTGCTGATTTTTTGGAACAATAATTTTTGACAATGATATCCTTTCCCTTCGATCAGAACCTCCGATACCCAGAATACCCGATAAAATAGAGCTAATATTAATCATCTGGTGTTAAGAGAGAAAGAGAGCCTTGTACAATAAGAGGGGTGATGATCGTTTTGCTAGTTTTAGAACACATGCCATGTTGACCCTTGATGGACTATTTAGTTGTGTAAAACAAGGATTCAAAATTACAGCATAATTTCCTCTACTAACATAGCTCAACAACGAGGAACCGTTTCGTTCACATCCAGTCTTCCATGATTATAGTAATTTCTTCCGAATTTTATACATTGATCTAGTTTTCACCAAGGTAAACCTGTTGACTTGTGGAAGTATTCCTTGCAGTAATTACAGGCGAAGCCCATAAAGTGATTATTTAAATCCGTCAGAAATTTTCTCAGTGATCCTCAACACTTAATACAAACAAGTTTAACAATCTATGACAGTTACTTCTAGAAGTGACCTCACGGATTCATCCAGATATTTTTTGGATGATCATCATAAGAACTATAAAGAATTTCATTCAAGGTTTCTTCCAAGAGATTCATACGGGAATTTGTCAGCAAATTTCCAGGAGGACCTTATTGCCTTTTCCAATTATGGGAAATTTTATAATATTACACTAAATCCTTTATGTATTGCTACATTTGAATCGTATAAAATAATCTCGAGGGATTCACAAAGCTTGTAAGAGTTTCCTCCAATGCTTCGCTTTGTTGTTTAAATCGTACCTTATGAAATTTCTTCTAAAATATTTCGAGAATTAGTTAAATAATGAGAAATATCCTTGAATTTGCTATAGAAAAACTACTCTAGATTTTGATTCTAGGAATACCACTACCAGGTTTTTAACGAAACAAATCTCGAAAGATTATTTTTAGAATGTAGCACGGATTACTCACTTTAAGAATTCAATTCAAAATGTTAAATCCCTTTTCAATTTATTTGAAATAGAAAATCTAACATTACAGATACTGAATTTTGGATGACTTCTTTCAAAAATCTATTACAGGACAAGATCCGTCATTAATTTTAGATTTTTAAGAAGTAGTTTTTTCGGGAACATTTGAATGAAAATGTGTTGACTGTAATCTATTTTTTCCAGCCGAAACACAGTAAACACATTTTCAGAGAACAAATTTCAATTATGAGCAGAGAAATTGCTTTTGAAGTTTTGATCATTACGATGATGGACTCTTGGACGTTTACGGATAAGACAACATCCTCAAAGCACGTGAAGAAGTTCTAAAAGTATTTCTTCAGATTCCAAAAAACAATACATCAATTTCTCAACATGAATATCCAGGTATAAATCCACTCTTGTTTCCAGGAAGCCTATAGGAACTCCTCATTGAATAAATAATTCCAGCATTTCCTTAGCCAATTGTTCTATACATTCCTTAAAGATCTTTTTTTATAGTATCTTGAGATTGAAAAAGGGGTTTGGCACATATACAATGGATTTTTTCCAGAGATTTCACCAAGATTTATCTATGAATTATTGAAATTGATTATCCCGGCATTTGCTCCCCTAAAATGCTACTTCATTTATGGCCGGATCCTTACTAAAACAATTTCCGCACGAAATCGGGTTCCAAGGATTCCTTCAAAAATATCTCCAGGGATTTATTCTGAAATTCGTTAGGGATTCCTCGAACAATGTCTCTATGGATTTTCAAAGGATTAATTCAGAGACTCCTTCAGAAGTTTTTCCATAAATTTCTTCAAATCTCTACAGGGATTCCTCAAAAAATTATCCCAGTAATTCATTCAATAATTTCTTTACGAAGAACTTTCGATCAAAACCATATTTCTCCAATAGAACTCCATTCCATTACTCCAGGAATTTCACTTCCAGGGCTTCCTTCAACAATTCCTCCAAGAACGCTTCCAAAGTCTCCTCGGAAGATTCCTACAGAAAACCTCCTACAGGGCTTCTACAAAGATTTTTAGAGGTGTTAACCCAGAAATTTTGCAATTTATCCAACGTTTATTCCAGGGATTCCTACAGCATAGTCTCTACAGTGAAGGAATTCTTCCAAAGATGCCTCCACAGAAGCCTCCAAGAATTCCTTCAACAATTTACCCAGGTAATCCTTCAGACATTCCTACAGATTTTTTTTTCCAGAGATTTCTCTAAGAATTTCTGTGAGAAAATCTCAACAAGGGTTCATCCTGAATTTTCTCCAGTAATTCCATTAGGGATTACTCCAGTTCTTCTTTCAGATATTTAACCATATATTCGCCCAGAACTTCCTCTAAGGATTTTTCTAGGGATTCGACCATGAAATCCTACAGAGATTTTTGCACTATATTTTTATAGAAGTTGCTCTTGGCAAGAAATGCCCCAGGAAATCATCCAGGTATTTTTTCAGGAATTTATCCAGGTATCTCTCCAAAAAAATCTTTAGAAAACGAATATTGGAGGAATCGTTGGATGAATTCTTGAGGTTATTTCTTATATAATTACTGGAGAAATTCTTGGGTAAATCTCTGGAAGTATTTTTAGAAGAATTCTTGTAGAAATCTTCGGAAAAAAAGTTTGAATGTTCAGAACAATTCTTTAGAATGTTTCTGAGTGAATCTCTGGAGGATTACCTGAAAAATTCTTGGAGTAATTCCTGTTGTGATTTTACTGAAAGTAATTACTTGTAAAATCCTTGGAGAAATCCCTGCATGAATTCCTAGTAAAATGCCTGGACTAATCTCTGCAGAATTCTATGAAGAAATCAACGGAATAGTTCCTGGATTAATTTCGAGAGTACTACCTGTGAAAACCCCTACTAGTATCCTTGAAGGAATTCATGCACAAATTTCTGGAGAAATATCCTTAGTAATCCTAGTGTAACCCTTGTAGGAATTCCTGGAGAAATTCTCGGTGACTTCTTGGACGAATCTCACTAAAAATATTGCCGGAGCAATCTATGGATGAATCACTATAAGCATGCATCCTGCAGGAACTCCTCCTCTCTAGAAATTTTCCTAGAGGGGTCTTTGGAATTTTCCGTGGTGAAATTCGTGGAGGAATTAGAAGTAGAATTCCTATAGTAATCATTAAAGGTACTCTCAGAGTCCTATTTGAGACGGTCTGGAGGAATCTGGTTGCTATTGAAAGTTCTTCTTGGAAAAATCTGACAAAATGCCTAGCGAAAAATTGCTGTAGAGACTAAAATAATGTTATGATATTATATATGGTCTCTCACAAAAGTAAAAATGTGCAGCAATAGAAGCATAGACATTTGTACAGAGTATGCTAAATGAATTGCTTCACACTTTTTTCAGAGATTTCTCCAGAGATTCCTTGAATAGACCCCCATCGTGTCTTACAAAAACTACTCCAACGGATTTTCGGAAAATTCTGGAAGGAAGAATTCCTTCAGGTGTTCCTATGCTAACTTCTCCTATGTCTCAATGCCAATGGGATTGTACCAAAACTTACTTTGAAGATTTATTCAGGATTGTTTTTTCCTCCAAATACTCATCACATGGATTTCCTCTAAACACCCTTCTAGGAGGTGAGCATTTCTATAAAATAAACTAAAAAAACTCCACCCAGATTTTAAAAGGGATTTGCACAAGGATTGAAATAGTTCACGCATATCCATTCCTCCAGGTTATACTTAAGATATTTCTAGAGGTTACTGCAGATATAATTCCATAGACAGCGTCAGCAAACACTTACTATATTTCCTCCAATAAATGAAGCAATTCCTTCAAAGCCTCTTAAAGTATGTTTTATAAGGATTTCTGCAGTTAATTTTCTACAACATTCCCAAACTTATTCTTCAGACAATCCTTTAAAACTTTCTCAAGACAAAATTCCAAGAGTCCCTTATAGATCAATGCAGAAGTTCTCCAAAGTATTTTTCATGGGATTTCACAAGTTCTTTCAGAATTCCTCCAGAGCTATCAGTAGAGCTAACTACAGGGAGTTATCTAGAAGTTATTGCAGACATAATTCCAGGCAATAGTGTTAAACTCGCAGCTTTTCGTGAGGATCCTGGGTTTTAATCCTACTGGTCACAATTTTAACGACACACACAAATATTAGGCAAAATTAGCACGTGCAACCAATCATCTTCAAACTTTCAGGGAGTAAAATAAAGCATGTTATGAATATTTTCCCATGTTTGTTTTATTCGATTTCAATTCCTCATCCAAATGCACGAACCTTTCTCTTTACACTACTCGTGAGGTCCAGTACAACATTTGGAAAAACTTTTTGTTTGCGTAGAAGTTCATTTTTTCTCCATATATTCCTCCGATTTCACTTCCTTAGGATGCTTCTGAAGTGCCAGCTTCATGATGGCCCAGTACTTTTCAGTTGGCCGCAGTTACTCCCCGAACGCACCCGGAGTTGAGATGCGTCGACACGAAATTGATCTCCTTAGCCTTGTACCACTCTAAAACCTCTTTCGAGTAATGGCACGAGGCCAAATCCAGCCAGAAAATCGTAGGCCCATCTTGTGATCTCAGAAGAGGAAGTAGACGCTTTTGGAGGCATTCCTTTAGATACACCTGCCCTTTGACCGTTCCAGTTGTCACGAATATGGTGCTCCGCTATCCACACGAGCAAATTGCTTGCAAAATCATATATTTTTTGGTAAACTTTGACATCATCTGCTTTCTAACGTCCTCAGGGACATCGAATTTATGATGAGCAGTTAAAAACTGGAGCCCCGGAAGCTGCCGGAAGTCTGATTTTACATAGGTACGTCTCATTATCCATAAAGAAGCAATGTGGTGCAATTTGATTCCGTACACCCTTTAAAGTAATTTTTTCTATGCATGTTTCAAGTAAAACTCCGAAATTGTTTCCTGGAAATTTTATATTTTTTTCATACGTTAGCTAAACGATTCTTTGAAAATTCTGTAAGTTGTTTCCTCAGGCATTGCTATGAAAATTCCAATTGGAATCCTGAATACTGTTTAAAAATGAAATAACCCTGAAAATTCCATTTGAAATTATTGCAGATATAATTCCAGGGAATCCTGAAAAAGCTTCAGCATAGATTTGCTACATTTCCTCCAATAACTAAAGCAATTTATCCAGAGCCTCTTGAATTCCTTTTGGATCAATGAGAAAGAGGAATCTGGATTTTTTTTTTCATGTAATTTTGCAATTTTTCCATGTGTTTCAACTATGATTCTTTGCAAATTCTTAAAAAAAATTCCTCAGACATTACTCTGAATATTCCAATTGGAATTCTGGCTGGAATCGAATTAGAAATCACCCACGGCTAACGCGCAAGAAATTGTTCAGAGATTTATTCACAATTCCTTCAATAATTACTCTAGAAAATCCTACAATGATTTCTTCCAGAGACCCATCTTACGATGCATATATGGTTTACCATAGCAGCTTAATCCAGTATTCCTTCCAATAAGTTCTAAAGGTATTTTCGTTGATGCCATTTGCTAGACATTATTGAAAAATCTGGTTAGCATTAGACGGGAAAGTACAATTCATCCCATTTCCATGTTGGCTTCCATCTTGGCGTTTCAAGTGTTTTCATTTAGCGTCTCTTGTAGTTATTTCGTCGGTTTCTTGTTTGAGTAACAGTTAATCTTATGGCACTGAAGTCGCAACGTTTAAAAAATGGCGTCGTTTCGTATTGACACGAAAATAATTAATATCGCATACCCTTAAACATCCCATCCCGTTGAAGTCCACGCAAACAGCGAGATAGCCGTTGGACGGAACACGCTCTAAGTGTTGACCCTCGGCTAAGCGGTGACGGTGGTGACGATGGCTGTACTCGTAGTACATATTACCCTAATGCAGGTACCTATCAACGCTTGTTTTAATGAAATTTATTTTAGTACCCTCGAAACTGAAACTTGAATTCATGCTGCCAGTAAGCCTCGTGTAGAACTCTACACCACTATTCAACGCAAACGGCGACAACCATGCAATGAATGGTTGTTGTTCTACATGTAGACAGATATGCCATGGGAGCGAAAGACACCGGCGCTGACGTTGTTCTGCATAATGAGTGAGTGACCCACCGAAGCCGGCTGCCGCAATGAGTTTATGGTCATACGCAGCATGTTACCGACCCCGAGGCAAAAGGCAAAGCCTATGCGATGCCGATCAGCTGATGCCTCGTTAAGTGTAGGTATGACTGCGTGCACCTTCAACATGCGGTGCCACCTGGGGAACTACCAGGCAAAAGAGTTCCTCTTCAAAAATTATGAAAATTCGTTGAGATTTTGAAAACTTATGTACCTAAGGCGGCATCCATTTATTACGTAACGCTAAAATTGGAAATTCTTGACCCCCTCCCCCCCCTCCGTAACGCTTTTTGTATGATAAATTTCATATTTTTGTATGAGCCGTAACGCTGTAGCCTACTCCCCCCCTCCCCCTAGAGCGTTACGTAATTTGTGGATGCCGCCTAACTGCAATTTGCTGTCATACCTTCATTGCATTTTATATATTTCTAAGCCTCACAATCGTAGAGGTTTCCTCGTGGTTAAAAAAGGTCCAACTTATGGTTCAAATTTTGAGCATTGAATTCATTCTTTGACATCCCTTTTTTTAATCCTATGATCTTTTCCTAGCCTGAAAACAAAAGTAACATCCGTTCGAACATTTGAGTCAAGCCAAATGGGAAATTTCTCCAAAAATCGATCCTACCACATTGCAATGCATGGCGGAAAGGATTCGCCACATTTCACCCATCTAGATAGGTAGATATTGATGCGAGATAGGTTCACCATTTACACCCGCAATGCGACGGTTGACTGACAAACCGATAAACACCCTCGCCTCGTCGTCAGCCTCACATCACACAGTGATGCATAGTTGAACAAAATTTACAGCTGATCATAATTTCCTGCAGAATTGAATAATAAATCACAAAAAATACAACATTTTGACTTTTTAGTCCAATTTTGCAAGCTATAGCCGTTCTACGCATATTTGTCCGGCAGTCCATAAGATTTACATATAATATGGAACAAGCAGGCGTAGAAGGGCAGATAGTGATATAAAAATTGGAAACATTTTTAGAAAAATGATTCTTTGAAAAAAAAACTGTGTGACAAAAATCTTTATTATTGGATAATGATATTTGAAGAAGTTCATTGCTTGGTTGGCCAGAACGTGGCTACACATATTCCGGAATGTTAGAAAACCATGTTAGACCATGTTAGAAAAATACACATAAAAATATAAATTGCCTATAACACACTTAAAACCGCACTACCACTATTAGTGGGACACACACTACCGCTGGATCAGCCACCCTATATTTAGTGAAAATCCAATCATTCTTTAGCGAGTGCATTTCACCCCGACTTCCCCACTTCATAATGCTGTTGGATGCATCTGTCGGAATGGCACCAACAATAGGATGCTTCGACTAAGCCGCGACTATGTTCGGTTCGGAGGCCATTGTTTTTATTACGCTTGGTCATGCCTAAGAGAGGAACCCACGCAAGACCCCCTCAAGTGCCCAAACAGATGCCTATCATACCGTTCGCGAATTCATTGCCGGCCAACAAGGAAACTGTTTTTGTGAGTAATGAGTTGATAAAACTAAATGTTACCAACCGTGTGCTGATGCTGTTACCTGAATGGAGAGACGGAAGTCAAGGTCGCACCCGAGCAGACGTGTCTTGTAGTCTGAAATGAGACAGCCATTAAAGGGCATTTGTCGATGCTGGTGAATCACACACCATGGGACTGAATGTCTTTGTCGTCTGCGTGAAGATGGTCGTTATGTGATAAGGGTATGAGATGTTTCGAATTGATCCGTCGAATATATTTCGTCCGAAACGAATAAAAGTATATACATACTTTAAACCAAAAAGTATATACATACTTTAAACTTTAGCCATAAACTTATGTTTGCAGCAAAATACATACTTAATCTATATAAATAAAAATGGAATGGTGTTTGTATGTCACGAAATGGCTCACGAACGGGGCAACGGATTTCGATGATTCTTTCTCCATTTTATTCATCAAGGGTTCCGACGTGTTTGTGTGTGTAAAAGTTCCAGGATGCTTACCGGGAAAGCCGGAAAAACACGAATGAACGGAACTGTCATTTTGTATGGGACGATTCATAGCTATTTTCAACAGCCTACTTGATGGCAAGACGAAGTTTGCCGGGACCACTAGTTTTCAATAAAAAATGCCAAAACGAGTTTAATTGTGATGTACCAAACAATACCAGTTTTTCTCAAAATTAAGGAAAACGTGAAATTTCGGTAAATTTCTACGCACGGTCAGACAAGTTTCGTTTCATATAGCCATGAAACAAATGCATATCGCATACCTTTATCATGTGACTTTTCGCTATCGTTTGATTCACCAAAGAAATTCGTGAGAACAATTTTGGTCATTTTTACGACCGAGCTGGCTTGTTAGAGTGATTACCAAGGCTGACTTGAATAGCAAGTTTGTTTGCGCAATAAATCATAGAACCGCGAAACATTAGCCCAACAGCTATTCTAATGCGAGTGAGAATATGGAATTTCAGATACCTGCTGCAGATTTACAACACAATAGCAACAAACGATAACGTTGACTTATTGCCGGCAATCAATAACCGCAAACCAAACACTTTATCGACGTTACCGTCGACCACAAAAACAGAAAATGCATTCAATTCGACTGACAATGTCTAACTGTTGTCAATAGATGTCAAAAAGTTGTTGCATGATAATTTGGAGATGTGATTGAGAGGGAAAAAAAAGATTTCCGAAAATGAATAGAATTGCTATCGGTAGGACAGACTAGGAAGACTTGATCCCATTCTCTTAACGTGGCTTAACTTTGCAAGGAAATCAAATCTTGATACATCTCTTCATACTCTTCAGTAGCAGTTATTTATGCAAAATAAAAAATTGGGGTGGGTCTGTTACATTATCGCGGGGTTGACGTAGAATTACTATGGACACAACTTCGATCAATTCTGGGTCAGACTCTTACAACAGTGCGGTAGCTTTTTGCAGGTGATAGGATGTTTTATGATAGATGCTGTGATTGTGAGTATTCAATTATGTTATGGTTTTAAGGGAGATTTGTCATTTCAACAACAATCTACTAGAAACACAGAATTTAATCCTTGAGACACGCGAACATGTCATTTTTGTTACGCTGTGTAATTTGTCATGTGTGTAAGTGTACTAGTTTTGTGTTGTTATTGATCGGATTAAGTTTTCAGATATCAACTCTTTTTGGACTCATTTTGGTGGTCCTGAAAAGGACCATTTGTCGTTCTGTGGCTCCGGGAACCAGTGTTTGGTGTTCCAGGAATAATTCAGTGATGTGCCAGATGAGTGAGTTTGTTTGGTCGTCGCTTCCTTGTGTTGTTTGGTTGGGTGATCGGTTTCACTTCTGGCTCCAGTTGTAGTTTGCCAAACTCCTGCAGTAGATTAGACGTTTGATAGCACGGGTGCTTCGATCGTGATAATCGATAGAATCAGTCTATGGTAAGAAAAGTATGAATATCGACTGTACTCTACACTTATATTTTTAATAACCGTTGAATCAATACAAGAACCACCTAATGTGGTCGTTTCATTTGGACGATTTGTCAACTTTAAATTAAAATGTTTTTTCATGAAATCGACAAATTAATATTTTCTTGTCTGGAAGCAACAATATTAAAGCCACCGGTGACTACAATAGGAGTATATTGTTTTAAATAATTGAATAAATTACATTTTCGTATTTTGCACAGTAGTACCTAGATAAATGTACACTGTTATTAGCAGTACTTCAATGTCCATAACCATAATCGATGCCGCACAAATATCTCCAATCTGATCTGCTACACCAAGCATTGCATCATATTCCTCACTAATCTTTTGAATTGTGTGAGGAACAGCTTCATTGAAAGCCGTATCCTTCTGGTAAATCGCCACACCTTCAGCTTTCACGCCTGGGCGTTTGAACTGGTTATGCAGGTCGACGGAGGAGTGGTCCTCTAGCCAAGTCTCACTCAGTGCTAGGAATTCTACAGTGCAAGCAATTCTGGTCAGAATTTGGTCTGTAGAAATATCCATTGCATGAGCATTTAGGCTCTGTACTTTGATACTCATCAATGTGCAGGCAGGGCCGCTATGATCCAGTATTTCACGCAGTTCGTCTCCAAGCGTCCGTAATCGATGATTGCCCAAGCGCTGCAGCTCGTTCCTCAAGTTAACCATCTTGGGAGAATTCGTCCCCTTAATGCTACAACTAGATAACTCTAAAATCAAAATTTTGTGATGTGAAACATTGAAAATATGACCGTTTTACAAGGAGATGGTTAATCGCAGAGAATATGATTGTAAAATAAACTTTAACTTGTGTATTTTGAATCACACGCTAAAAAGCCGTGGATATTTTAAAGATCTAATTGAAACTATTTTTTTGACATATTGAAGTCAAAAATTTCAAATTTTGAGTTATCTAGTTGTAACATCAAGGGGACGAATTGCTGCTTTAGGCGTGATGGAACTTGGAAGAATTGGTAGAGTTTGTCAAAAATAGTCCTTGCAGTGAAGTAACCCGCGACAAACCAACATATACCAATTGCTGATCCTGGCTTTTGTCACCCGACCAGACGGAAGAAACAAGATTATAACAGAATGTGTTCTCCTGATATGATTATTTTATATCACCAGTTGTTATAAAACATGTACCGTTAGTAGTTAAAATAACAAAAATTCTAACAAAATTTGCACCAATTTAAACTAAAATATAACAAACCCTGTTACAAATATAACAAAATTATTACAGAATGTGTTGCAAGGATGTTACAAAATATCAAAATTATTGCAAACTATGTTACTGTTTATGACATCGGATGTTATTTGCAACAAACTTACAAATGCGATGTCAAAAATATAACAAATGTTGTTACAAACGTGTTACTAAAAATATAACAAGTTGAGAACAAATCCATTTTGATAACAAAATTATATCAAATTCTGTTATTTTTAACTGCTGCTGATAGGAATGTGTTAAAATCTTGTTAGGTGGTTCTGGTCGGGCATAGTCGTACACGATCTCGGGGAAAGTTCCACCTTGTGGCTTATGAAAAATAGAAGCTCAGGCACTAACCACCGGAAACTGAATGCGTTTGCATTTGATTATGCCGCTCAGTTTGCTACTAAACTGATAATTCTCTATACAGAAGTGAAATTCGAATTTCAAAACCAAGAGCGTTACGTTGGAATTAAATATTTTAAACTCTTATAACTTTTTGCTGGCTTAACGAAATTCAAAACACAAGGCTTAAAAGGGTCATGTCGTTTACTTACTGAATCCCACATACCTGCCCAAATAATAACTGTTTTTAAAGAGAACGTTGATTTCAAGCAAATTTATAAGAAGGGGTGCTAGAGAAAAGTTGACGTCATTTGCTTTTCACTCTCCGCTTGATCGCATCTCAGCAGGCACCAGATCGGCTTGTTCTGACCGGACGTGCTTCTCAGGCACAGACATCGACAGCGAAGGACCCCCCGTTTGTCGTGGTTCGCTCAATTCAAACTGTCGAGCGACCGAGAGAAGATGCCGTCCGAAGCCAAAGCCATCACCACTGCCGCCACCAAGAAGAAGAGGAAGCAGTCCACAGAAGAATGAGATGGTTGTGGTCGCCATCGCAGTCCTAAACTGAGACTGTGGCTGGTATCCGCTAGAAAGTAGGAGAAAAAGAAGGCAGTTGCTAAGCAAAACCCCACCAAGTTTCAAAGACCACCGTGATGAAGAAGACCCCGAAGAAGCCGCCACCGCAAACCTCATCGGGCAACAGGCATTGCATTTCATCCCATCTTTCGATCATCTGAGCATGACATGGATCGAATTGTGAGATATCATCTGAGAGCTCTGTGATCAATTTTTTTGTCAGTATCTTATGCTAAGATGAGTCATCTTGAGCTCAGCAATCGACGCGTTTGATTTACTTGGGGTAAACACCATGGGAACAAACACATTTGGCAAGGGGAATATAAGAATGAATTGATACAGTTGTTGCAATAAATAAAAATAACTTTAGTTGCTAATCAGAAGGAGCATGTTTCTTGATATCGATTCATTTACATATTTATACTTTACCATTTGAGCGTTATCCAATAATTATGTACCTACTGCTATCCCTGTGTCGAACTCTGATTAGTTCACGTATAACCCGTGGCATATAAGAATCTAGTCAATTGATTCGAATATGATTCTTAGCGGCAACAATTACAATGCGTTCACTTCAAATTTTACCGGAACGAAAATTATGTTGAATAGACGTTAAGCTTAAATGACATAAGTTACGAAGCTTCATAAACGCGGTTCACCGCACTACGTGGAATCTTTCAAGACCGTCCCACAGGAAAACCGCGTATGTAAGTGTGGGAAGATAAACAAACTGCTCATGTAACAAATGGTCATACAGTCTGGATTTCCCTGATAACTAGACAGCTGAAAGCTCAACTAAATATATTCACTATGTAAGTGGGCAAATTCAAGAGGAACTTCCCGGTCGCTCTATAGCAAAAACAAAAGGGTTTTGTTATTGGGAATACTGTTATTTTATTATAAAAATAATACAAGCCAAACATTGCTTGTGTCGTTCAGAAATTGTAGTTTTCATCGCTTAACTGACCACGGTTTTCCAATATTCCTGAATGATTTCTCGCCATTGTTGGTTGTCAAATACAACGGTATATTCGAAGATCACTGTTATTTGGAAAAACAAACTGTTTCCCAAAATTGCCTTCCAATCACGCGTTGTTAACTCTGTAAAGAAACGTAGATTAAAAACAAATACTTAAAGAAGTAAACTGTTCCAAACCACCAAAGAATCATGACAGCTGTTATCTTCTAATGCTCAAGATTGAGAGATGATATCATTTCAGAGCGCTCTTGGATTACAGATAATATCTTTCCGTTATCTGAAGATGATCTCGTTCATCAGATGAGATTGCAATGCCTGTCGGGCAAGGAGGATTTCAACCAGTGCGGCGTCAAAATGTGTCCGTGTGACTCGAATTCATTGGCCCTTTTCAGAGCCAACAAATGTGTTCTAAAGAGTTATTTGTGTAATATTTCCTAATATGTTTACCACATTTTTGCTATAATCTCTTAATTCATCTCGTAGCATCATATAATATCTGATTTATTACGAATAATTGACAATACGATAATTTGAGGATGTTTCCGAGGACGCAGCTGCAGTGCCGTCGGGATGCAATAACAGCATAATGCTCATCTTGTAGATCCCTTGCCAAGACAACAATTTTACATAGCCTATTTCCTATTTAGCCTATTTCTTCGCTTCCTGATCTGGGAAATAGGCTATATGACAACCACAGGGATTAAGTCGAAATCTGCCGATCATGAGGCTTCTTGTAGTGGTGCCTTGTATCTGACTGTTGCGATGCTGCGAATAGGTCAGGTTTGCACTTCGTAGACTACCATGGCGTAATAGATTTCGACTGCCTGCTTATGAAAACCGATGCGCACTCATCAGTCTTCCGACGTTGGCAACTAGGAGAACATATCTTCAGAGGCTTTTTGTGTTCGACCTACTGGAGAACAACGTTGACTGTCCGGATATTTTGGAAAAGCTTCGTTTCAATGCTCCAGGTAGAACGATACGGCGTACTGACTTCTTTCGACGATCGGCACATCGCACACAGTATGGACAACACAACCCACTCGATGTTTACTGCCAAGTTTTTAATGATGTGTATCACTTGTATGATTTTAATTTGTGTAAATCTGCGTTCAAATCTAGAATTAGTCATTAAGTTTTAGTCTGTGCGATGTAAAAATATCGAAGACTGTAAATAAATAAATTATCACGAGGAGCTCTTACTAGCTCGAAAGTTTAAATGAAATGAACCGAATCAGTCGAAAGTAGTATGTTTTACACAATTTGAATAGCAGACGATGTTCCTCCCTTTCGTATTCTTTGCTTTCTTCTGATCGACTAAACTGGGACATAAGGTATATAAAGTTGATGTCTTGGTTAGGGATTTACATATCTTTGAAAATTCATGGACTCGTTCGGATGAATGATAAAACATTATTTCAAAAGTTTACGATAAATGAAAATAACGAATGTTTTGCCTTCGAGCAAATTTTAAATTTTTCTTATCAATCTGCGTAAAAGTTATGGAAATCGGAATTCGAAACCCAATACAAGCGTTTATATGAATGCTCTGCTTTACTATGACATTTTCAATGGATTTCTTTATTGTAACTAAAATGTAGAAAAATTGCAGAATAATAGATGCTTATTACAACTGGTCAAGAAACAGTTTAGTGAACAGTATTTGAAATCTGTTGCAATTTTAATACCGTAATTTCGGGTGAAATTGATCATTTTTCACGGTTTTTCTAGTCTGTTTTCTATAGTGTTAACAATGCCAAACAACTAAATGCAGGAAAACAAGTACGAAGGTGAGCCTTTTCGACTCATGTAGCGAAATTTTCTAACAAATGTCATTTTAGTGTTAACAAATATCTCTAAAATAAAAAAAAAATCAGGGGATCTCATTTCGGGGTGAAATTGATCACTTGTCAATGCCTTTATTGTTAGTTTTCAAAACAACTCTACCTAATAAATTTAAGCTCTCTGAATCCGAATATGCTTGTCAAATTCTTAACAATGTAATATTTATATAAATAACGAACAGTTGAATTTCAACACTTACGCGGAAAACGCCTAAATGTATGCAATTTCCTAAGGAATTCAATGATATCTAACAGAAATTTAATTAATTCAACCATATGAGCTAATTGGTACGAATTTTGGTAATGAAATCTGGTCTAGGGATATATCTCAAGCATCCTCACAAACTTTCAGGTTTATACCATGTTCAAATCCTTTCTTAGAAATAGAAGTTTATAGGTGTTTGTCAATACTGCACCGTGCATGATTTTGAAATTTTACATTATTTTCATAATAATAAACATTCTTTAACGAAAAAAACTTCAAAACACACAATTCGACAATAGTTACGACAAACAACGTTCATTTATTGTAGCTTACATTGATATTTGTGCTCCATTAGGAATAAATAAAATCGTGTGATACGATGATCAATTTCACCCTTCTGATCAATTACACCCGATTTTACGGTACATTTCCCAATTTCCGTACTTGAGAATTCAGGAAGTATTCACCCATTATATGATAAATCAACGATACTGTTAGAAATGCCATAATGCATAAATGCTGAGTACTATGATGTTATTACGGTCCGACGGCGCTGCAGCGGCGTCCACGCGTAAATTCTCAAATTTCATGAGATTGTGTGGGATAAATTATGTGATCCAAATCAAGTTTTGTACAATACTGCTAGATTAAGATCATGATAGATAAATCAGGAAATATTATTCTATAAACTCTTTCAAGAACGTTTGTTGGCCCCCAAAAGGGCCGATTGAGCTTGTATGCTGTCACAGATTAATAGCACTACGGGATGTTATCAGTTGATTGCCATGGTTAAACAGGGAAACCCCAACGAAATTGTATATGTGAATAAGTTCTCTGTTTTCACGACAACCCAGCTGAATATTTCATGGTAACACAACAGCAACAGGATAGCGGATCACAGGGATTTAGTTGAAATCTGGAAACGTAGCTCAATCTTGAAATCTTGAGCGATTTCACAAGCCAGACGCTCGATAAGCAGCTCCTCGGATCAGCAACTCAGGGGACTCTGGTATCCAAGCGGGCTTGTTTCTTGACTGCACTACCGATGCTGAGTTTTTAACAGCTCAGCAGATTAACAGCAGCGAGGTACTTCTCACTAAGCAAATTCGGAGGAGCTCTTACCAGTTCGAAAGCGGAAATGGAATGAAACTGAAACCGGCGAAGGAAGCATGTTTTATAAACTTAGAATAGCAGATGATGCTCCTCCCTTTTGTGCTCATCGCTTTCTGATCGACCAATCTGGGAAATGGGTATGTGTCAATAATGTGTTGGGCTTAGAATTACTTGAAAATTGCGGAGAATGCTAATGCGTGAGAAATTGGAAGAACATGAATTGTTGGAAGGGTTGACATTGACTAAATATTTAATACGAGCTATCTTTTTTTTTCTATTTTATTAACGAGATTTTTAGCCCTGGGCTAGTTCATCTCGGGACCAACGGCTTTACTTCCCTTCCGAAGGAAGTCGTCACTGAATTTTTTTGTGACTATTTCGGGGATGGGATTCGATCCCAGGTCCTCGGCGTGAGAGGCGTGTGTTCTAACCACTACGCCAGGTCCGTCCCGTCAGATACGAGCTATTGATAATCAATAGTTTTTCTAATTATGAAGGTAAATTTCTGATCCATGGGTGCCAAAATTATTACAATTGTTCAATGAGAATGTCTTTTCAAAAGCATTCTAAATGCTTTTGAATTTCGCAATTTTGTTACATGTGATAATTTTCTAATCAAAGTGTTCCTATAAAATATGACGCTGACATCAAAAACGCTGTTGGAAATGCCACTCTATTTTACAATCGTTGTGCAATGTTGAGCACTCACCCCGACGGCACTGCAGCAGCGCTCGCGAATACAGTCTCAAATTGATGAGTCATAAATTATTCATGACAAATGAAATTTTGTATGAAGCTGTGAAAATGATTTAGGAAATTAAAGTCGGAAATATTTCTCTTTTAACTCTTTTCCACTAATTTGATGGCCCTGAAAAGGACTGATGGCATTGTTAGCTTCGAAGCTCTTACAGATAAACACTGCGGGATGTTATCAGTTGATTGTCATGGTCAAACGGGGATCCTCAACTCAAATGTATAAATTTGAGCAAGTTATTTGCTTATACGACGAACCAGCTAAATGTTTCCTGGCATGGATGGCGCACAACAGCAACGGGTAGTGGATCACCGGGCTTAAGTCGAAATCTGGAAGCTTTGCTCTCTCTTGAAGTCTTGCTGATTTTATCACGATTCGAAATCCTGAAGCGCGGGTCAACAGTTCCTTGGCCGATGAAATTTGCGGCGGCGATGACGATGGCTGGGTGAACGCAAACAAGCGGTGAACCACAAAGCCCGACCGTGTTCACAGTTCAACCGCAAATTCTCCTGTGGACTGCTTCCTCTTCTTCTTCTTGGCAGCGGCAGCGATGCGGTGATGATGGCTTTAGCTTCAGACGGCATCTTCTCTCGCTCGCTCGACAGTTTGATTTGAGCGAAACAAGACAAACGGGGGGGTTCTTCGCTATCGATGTCTGTGTCTGAGAAGCATGCCCGGTCAGAGCAAGCCGATCTGTCGCCTGCTGAGATGCGAGCCAATCGGAGAGTGAAAAGCAAATGACGTCAAAATTTTTCTAGCCACCCCTATTTATAGGTTTGCTTGAAATCAACGTTCTCTTTTAAAAAAGTTATTAAACTATTTGGACAGGTATGTGGGATTCAGTAAGTAAACGACATGAACCTTTGATGTCTTGTCTTTCGATTGAGGTGCGAATCAAGAAATTTCGTTAAGCCAGCGAAAAGTTATAAACGTTTAAAATATTTCATGCCAACGTTACGCTCTTGTTTTTTTAATTCCGATTTCACTCCTGTATAGAGGAGAAAGACGTAGTTCTACGTCAAAATAGAGTTTTGCATACATTTTTTTGGCATTACGAAAAAAAAATTGTATAAGTTGGATCATTTCTATGCGCGCAAATATATTTTAAGAACATCCACATGGACACCGATGCATAGTATTTGCTAACATTTTTGCCACTTCTCTTCAAGATGTTCAAGATGTAGGTCGCGATCTTCAAGAGTTTCCGACAAATCAAAGCTCTCATTGCGATAAGCAAGAAAAACTTGATTTCCCAAATTAGGTTCAAGATCTCTTGCCCAATTCCAGTGCTAAATTGCTCATAAAATGTGTGCTCTAAATCGACTGCTTTTATAATTTTCTTACAATTTTCAATTAAATTTTCTACAATTTAACAATATTATCTGTTTTAGCTTTAGAAGCAAGCAAGCAAGCAAGCATTGCGTAGGAACGCCCACGTTGAGCAACATTTTAAACGTCTTAATCTTCAAATTAGCGTATAACGAGCCTCTGGAGCCAGTCTTGTGACATTCTTCTAAGAGATTTGTTCTCCCAAGGAGTTGTTCTAGAAGCATTACCAACGAAATTTCACTTCTGCCAATTGGTCTGACGAAAAATCAAAGGTACGTTCCCTTAAGTAGCATAGATAGGGATGTCTATTTTAGTAATTGAATTGGTTTTACGTAATGGATGTTCAGCTACCCATTGGTGTACTGAACACCGCTTTCAACGTTCAACTGAGAGATTATCCTTGAATATAAGTACGCCTAATGTCATGCATCTCATAACTTGTGACTTTACAATTTCACACCGCCTTGACAGACAAATAATCACATCAAGTCGTAATTCAATCAATCAGTTCGGGAAATCAAACAAACTTGCTTTCAGATGCACCTATAATGGGAATTACCGCGTAGTATAGGAGTAGCTTTACTAACGCAGCCGAGCGCACAGCAAATGTAATGGTCGTCATGAAGAGATAGGTGCAAACAATCTGTCCCGTTCATCAATGTCAACCTCACAGCCAGGGAAGTCAAAGTCATCATCTAAGTCGAGGTGAAGAATTTACGACGCCACCCGCCGTTTCCCACTCTGTCACTATACTGAAGTTACCGGAGAATTTGCGGTGAAGCTAATCCGTAACGACACTAATGACACAGTTGAGGTGGAGGAAGGTGCCATGTAGAGGAACCTTCGGAGCATCGGATCAGGGAAACCTTGCCATTGTGCCGTGCCAACACGGGTTATCCGATATGGTATTCTGGGAAGAACAGAGGAAGTGTTAAATTGAAAACTTGCTTCACGGTAGATCTACTTGGTAAGCTAGGTATGGCTCGCGTGCCGCCACAAAGTGCAACGCCAAATCGCGTGCAAGTGGCTTTTCTTCATGTTTTACGAGCAAGGGACGGCAATTACACGAGGTGCTAGCGAAAGAATGCACACTATTCTTCCAACGGCAATTTTCATACTTTAGCGACAGTTTCCCTTTCAGTTGTAACCTTTGCGTCCCCGCGTCCCAACAAGGCAGTTACGAATAGCTTCCGGTTTATCAAATTTCATTCGATATTTTTTAAATCACCCTCAATTGATTTCAAAAGGGTGCAAGTTAGGGGCTATCCTTAAACCCCGTAGTCACTTTCTAGGGATTTTGACAATACAAAAAATCAGAATTTCTCTGGACTGTAGGCTTTTACTGGACACCCAGTAAATGAAGAATTGTTTTGAATTCTGAAATTTCAATATGTTACCATATGTAATTAACACTGACATGTTCACAGTAGGTACTTAATAATTTTGGTCCATGTTGATGGTGGTAATTAGCCCCATTAGTAAACATCGGAAACTCTGTGACTAAAATGCATGATATTTGACAAACAGGTTTTTTGCACGAAATCGCTTAGTCACAGGTTCAAGATTAAAAAAATATCATTTCTAGATTTTTTTCGTTGTGAAATATTCCTTTGCATTCAATTTTTGTCCAGATACTTCAACATTCAGAAATGAAAATTTATGGAATGGTAGCTTTTTGAAAATGTCTGGAGTCGGGAACGTAAAGGTTACCAGGTAGATGCATGAGCTTCGTGTCTCGTATCGTTGCCATGAGCTAATGAAGTGTGGAACATTAATTGCAGTTAAATTGTTTAATTCGAAATTATCAACGTGTTTGCTATTGTCGTTTGGTGGTGTTTGAGTGTCGTCAAATGCCTCTTGGCGTAGGGCAATAATGAGTCGGGAAACGCGAAAATAAGCACTCGATTACGATCTGCGCGGCTGTGTTCGACGGAAGGAACCTCCCTTCAGTTGGTCGTTGGTCAATGAGAGCAGAAAAACATTAGTCACGTTCCGGTCGAGATGGAAATCGGCGTCATTTGTTTAGTAAATCTGGCATAAAATGCAAATATTTAATGTTGGTCTAAGAACGTGATTAGCCAGTCAGCGGCAAAAAGCGCGACAAAGGCAATTGTTATGATGTGTTCCCAAAGGAGTGATTGATAGAACGGCTACCGGATGAGGATCAGTTTCAGCTGGCGAAAGTGATGAACGTCAACACTGAAAACGTGCTAGATGAAGAGATGATAATAAGCATAGCTATTGGCTTGGCACTGATTTCATTGTGAATCTAACAGTGCCAAGGCAATATTTCATTTGCACAGCCAACAATTCTGATATACAGGCTTCCCGAGCAAAGACGGATAACTGGATGGTATCAAGTATTATCGCTGTTATCATTTTGATATTATGCTATCAATGATAACCGAATGATAACAACATTTGTTATCATTGTATCAGTGACATATATTTTTTATAACAAATTGATAACAAAATATGTTATCACACATCTTTCCTATAACATTTTTATAAGAGGTGTGTTATTAAAAAAAGTGGACTTTTCGTCATACACAATTTTGTAAAATTATTTGAAGCTCAAGTTTTATCCGAAACACTCATCTCTCAAATTTTTTTCTTTGATTTGAGACTATACAATTCAAAAATCAATAATGATGCAAATTGAGTTATCAACCTGAACTCAATGATAACACAATTTGCTATTGATTTGTTATACGACGAACAAATTTGAGTTCTCATTTTTGTTATGTTGGCTGTTAATTCAGCCAAGGTGATAACAAAATCAGTTACCAAATGATGATAACCAGGTAACAAGACTTGTTATCATTTTGCTGTTCAACTTTGCTCGGGAATTTGGTGTTGCATTGTATGGGAAGCCCGTGGGAAAATTTGTGCCATTCAAAATCGTTTGAGTCACCTAGTTAGCGAAACGTAAATTGAGCGATAAGCTTAAGATAATAGTGTAATGAAATGATGTAATTAACAGAAAACGAATAAAATTCTTTTTTTTTCTTATGAAGAGAAACCTGGTTAGGGCCTATTCACAAATGTCATAACGCTGAAGAGGCTAGGTGAGTGTCCTCACGATGTAACGGCTCATACAAAATTTATAGAATATTCATATAAAAAGTGTGGCTGGGAGTAAAAAATTTTCATTTTCTACGTTATGAAATAAATGAATCTAATCTAATCTAATCTAATCTAAGTGCTCGCACAGCCAATATTGAAAAGCATCCTGGAAATACCGAAGTTTCTATTACGAAACTATTTCTTTCGACTTTCAGAATTAATATTTGCAGCACACATCAAAGATATGATACAAATATTAAAATGGCCAGGCCCACTGTGCAGACTTTGGGTTTGAAGATAATTGAAAAGCTCACGGCTATCAGATCATTCACGTATGAATAACATGATAGACGCATTTTTTTTTCAATTTTACGAAGGAAGAAACGGGGACAACCGTACCAACCGTTTGATTTGAAGGGATAAGTAAAATCGTTGGAAGTGGCGTTGCTAAGAATGTTGGTGCACACTTAATTGTTGTCGGTCTCTTTTTCTTGGGATGGGACACAGGTTTTTCTTCCGTATGTCCTGACTCTAAAGCCAAGGCTTAAGCGCCTTTACTCGCTCTCTGGAATTACAATTACAATTACATCCTACCTTCCTTAGCCGAGTGGTTACAAAGCAAAGCCATGCTGAAGGTGTCTGGGTTCAATTCCCGGTCGGTCCAGGATCTTTTCGTAATGGAAATTTCCTTGACTTCCCTGGGCATAAAGTATCTTCGTACTTGCCACACGATATACGAATGCGAAAATGGCAACTTTGGCAAAGAAAGCTCTCAGTTAATAACTGTGGAAGTGCTCATAAGAACACTAAGCTGAGATGCCGGCTCTGTCCCAGTGGGGACGTTAATGCCAAGAAGAAGAAGAATTACATCCTACATACAATTACATCCTATATACAATTCATCCCTCCCCATTATTTAGATATAGGACGTTCGCACCCAGTTTCTTGCTTCTCGTTCAGCCTGCATTGTTAGTTACACTTTCTCTGTTTTTTTTTCGTTCTCTGTTATTATAAAACTAGGGTAGGTGTACCAATTATGGATGCAATATGTCAACAGTAGTAATAAAAATCAAGTTGTAACCGCGTTTCTAAAACGCAAGCATGACTTGTTGGTGTCAATTACTAGTTTAAAGCCTTGCGAATCTGTTGATTTAAACAGTTCTAGTACTAAATTGACTTTAAGCTTCTAAAAATGGATTTTAAAAAGCGTTGTCTTTGTACCAATTATGGCAATAGCGTTCCTAGCATTCGACATAAAAGTGTACCAATTACGGACTATCGAATATTTGCACGAAATGAACTCAAACGCCATGAAGAGCGAATGATAATGCAACGCTTATATGTAATAAAGATATCGCTCATAAAATTTTCCAAAAATTTTGGGTTAAATATATGTTAAATCAATTTTTTGCAATGGGTTCATGGGAGAAAATTAATTTTCGAAAAAGAAGTCAAAATGTAGTGTAAATGCAAATTATGATACAAAACAGCATTAATGATCTCACATTACCTTTCCAGTGCCAATTTTTATCGAAAAAAGAGGGAAAATTCAAAAATCGAGTGTCGCTGAAAACCCCTCTCTATCATGAAATTAGCATCTTCCGCTCGAGAACGTTTTCGAACGTGTGATTGAAAAATCTTAGTAATTGAGTACAAAACATGAAGACAATGCCTTACCGAACCGTCCCGTCGTGGAAGTCACCAGTAAAATAGCTTTAGGGTAGGTGTACCAGTTATGGACATAGTGGTTCCCTATTTCGCCATACGTAATTACTTTAATGTCTTCAAATTTCGGAAATTTTTGTGTGTTGTAGTAGTTAGATTTAAGATATATCTTGATGTTAAAACATTCAAAAAGATTTAAAATGTGAAAGTTATCAAAATTTCACATATGGCCAAATAGGGAATCACTATGGCCATAACTGGTACACTTTCCCTACTTCTTTTATTTTACTGATAAAAAAATGTAAACAAACCGCCTCCAGAGTATTGCCATAATTGGGCTCTCATACACTCTTTGTACCAGTTATCGACATAGTGGAAATAACACGATTTCCAACTTAAAACAGTAAAATTGATTGCATACCAGCTAAATTTATTCATTTGTTCTCACTAGGTAACATACATTCATCGGTTGAAACAGTTTATCCGGATGAAAACATACATTTCGTAACGGAGGTCCCTTAGCCAACTGCTAAGAAGGTGACATATATGTGAGGCAAAATTTTCAAATGTTCATTTTTTGAAGCTTATTGCACGAATGTTCTTTTCAAGGTTTAGTTACCATCAAAAACAAATAGTTTAATCATTCCTGTGAATATAAGCCATTATACACACTTAAATTAGAATGCCGAATCTCGGCTAATTTTAACCGAGATCCGCACAGCCGAGAAGTCGGCAAACAAATTTCCTGGGATCTCAGTAAATAAAAGCCGAGTATCAGTAAATCGTGCTTCGTTGCTAAGCAACCGGACAAATTGTTAGCTGAGTCTCGGTTAAAATCGGGAAACCGAGATTCGCACAGCCGAGCTCGTGAAAAAATCTAAGTGTGTAGTCTAGTGAAACAATAAGAAAAATCTCTTTTTGTTCCCACTATTACCATAATTGGTACTATAGCCATAATTGGTACTTCTACCCTAAACCCGCTTCAGTTTCCTAATCCATAAGCTACTTTTTGCCTTTCTGCCGTATACTCAACAATGTTGAGTCAACATGCGTCTCATCTTCCCATCATGTCACTGTTTTCACGAGCTGCACAAGCACAAGCATTTTTTTCTTTTTAGCACGAAACACATTAAACGTAAAACTTAACCAAACTCAATTTGGATGGAATGCCATTGATTTTCAAATGGCTACCTTAAAATAGCAGAAAAACGGTCACAATATGCTAAGATTTGCGGTAAAGTATGCAGTAAAGTATGCAAAACACAAGCAGTACAATTCGGCCATCTGAATTGAAAAAAAAAAATGCGGAACGATGAAAATACAAAAGCAGCCAATTCGCGCCACAGCCTGCTGCGATCCAAACACTATAGCTAAAGCTTCTCTGTACAAATTACAACGTTATGAAATAAATGAATGAACCCTTACGGCAACATCTATGCACATTAGAACAGTAGGGGCCTTCTGTACCCTAATACAGTCATGCAACCAAAGGTGTTTTTGGGGTCAAAAAATAAACCCCAAAGGTGTTCCAACCATTTCGATATTTTTTAGATGTTGACCATGCATTACACTTTAGTTTTGGGAAAATGAAGAAAAAAACCGTGTTTACTCCAAAAATTGTTGGAAAATGTGATTCCAATTTGTCTTTTTAAAATGTGTGTGCATGAGCATGGCCACTAGACTGATGTAAATTTTGAAGTTTCTGCTTCCATATGCTTAAACAATGTCAATTATGATAAAAATCATTCTTCCAAAATTTGAAGTGATTTGGAAGAAATTTGGTTGTGCACACGCCATTTCAAGTTTATATGGAAATTACTATGGAAAAAGTAAACATTTTGACTTTGGGAGGATGTTATTTACCATAATTAAAATCGTTAAAGCACAGACAAACAGACGTCACACTCTCACCGATGTCCATCGACCACCTTTTTAACGGCCGATAGCGCTGCAGGAGATGTGGACAGGTTCGATGGTGCGAACGTTTAGAGGTAATCATACCATCTACCAGAGCTGCGGCGACACACGTGAGCTGGGAACAGCTTTTATAGTGGCGGGTGATATCTGTCATGTCTACCTATTTCAAGCGATATTCCTTATGACTCTGGTACCTTTTACTTGTTCGTACCTACGTGATTTCTGAGCCATAAATACTGGCTGCCATAAGCGCATAAGGGAGACTTCCCGAACTGTAGACTGATTAACATATTATTTTATTCTTTATTTACAGGATATAAAAGTGGCGACGAGGATCATGGAAACGTGTGTTGGAGATTATCGTTTTTCTTTGAGGTGGCGAGTTTGCCAATTTTATTTATTTGAGTATGGTGAAATTGCCAATTTGAGTTGAACTAAATTGTTCTTTAGAGCTGACGAAATTGTCGTATATTGTGAACATAGTTGTTCTTTTGTGAAGTGAGATATTATATGGAGATGAACGAAATTGTTCTTTAGTGTTGACGAAGTTGTCAAATGCCATGTTGAGCAATATAAATCCAATGATTTGAATGTTTTTCCTAAAGGAACTTTCTAATAACTCTTTAAAAAGCCACCTTCACGTTATAACAACTCATACAACGAACAATCGAAAATATACCTCAAAAATTCCACAATTGTATGTTCATAGTACTTATTTCATGACTACAACAAAACATTCAAATCATTGGATTTATATTGCTGACATTTGACAACTTCGTCAACACTAAAGAACAATTTCGTTCATCTCCATATAATATCTCACTTCACAAAAGAACAACTATGTTCACAATATACGACAATTTCGTCAGCTCTAAAGAACAATTTAGTTCAACTCAAATTGGCAATTTCACCATACTCAAATAAATAAAATTGGCAAACTCGCCACCTCAAAGAAAAACGATAATCTCCAACACACGTTTCCATGATCCTCGTCGCCACTTTTATATCCTGTAAATAAAGAAAGGACTGTCATGTCTACCTATTTCAAGCGATATTCCAGAGTCATAATCTGGTACCTTTTACTTGTTCGTACCTACGGGATTTCTGAGCCATAAATACTGGCTGCCATAAGCGCAGAAGGGAGACTTCCCGAACTGTAGACTGATTAACATATTATTTTATTCTTTATTTACAGGATATAAAAGTGGCGTTACTTTAAAAGCTCGTGTGTATTGCCGGTGGATGGTATGGGGACCTCTAAACGTTCGCACCATTGATCCCTCCCAACACACTTCCTGCAACGCTACGATACCGAATCCGCGGTCCTTCAGCACGTCGCTGTGGTCTTCGACGTTTCGTATTTCCTCGTTAATTATTCGTTGCTTGATTTTTTAAGGGACATCTACTCCCTAGATTTCCGGACCATTCCCCCTAAATGTTCAGAGGACCATAGTGCGCAGTTCAGCTTAGACTCCTTCTCTGGCACTCGGACGATGATCAGCCGCCCCTGACATGGGGAACAGACGCTGTTGTGAGCCACTCCTAATATGGAGTACAGACGAACCAGGTTTGCTGAAGCGAAAGCAAAAGCAAACCCTCCCTTCCTTGTTAGTTTTATATCCTGTAAATAAAGAATAAAATAATATGTTAATCAGTCTACAGTTCGGGAAGTCTCCCTTCTGCGCTTATGGCAGCCAGTATTTATGGCTCAGAAATCCCGTAGGTACGAACAAGTAAAAGGTACCAGAGTCATAAGGAAAATCGCTTGACATAGGTAGACATGACAATATCCAAAGGCGCGTGATCGGATGGTGGCCGATCAATGAACGAATGTGCAAGTTAAGAATCAAAGGCCGATTCTTTAACTTCAGCATAATCAATGTGCATAGCCCTCACTCCAGAAGCACTGATGATGACAAGGACGCATTTTACACGTAGCTCGAACGCGAGTACGACCGCTGCCCAACCCACGACGATAAACTCATCATAGGAGATTTGAACGCTCAGGTTGGCCAGGAGGAGGAGTTCAGACCGACGATTGGAAAGTTCAGCGCCCACCAGCTGATGGACGAGAACGGCCTACGACTGATAGATTTTGCTGGCTCCAAGAATATGGCCATTCGTAGCACCTATTTCCAGCACAGCCTCCCATATCGGTACACCTGGAGATCACCTCAGCAGACAGAATCACAAATCGACCACGTTTTAATCGATGGGCGGCACTTCTCCGATATAACCGACGTCAGAACCTATCGTGGCACTAACATTGACTCCGACCACTACCTGGTGATGGTGAAACTGCGCCCAAAACTATCAGTCATCAACGATGTACGGTACCGACGCCCGCCTCGGTACAATCTAGCGCGACTGAAACAACCGGATGTCGCCAATGCGTACGCGCAGCATCTTGAGGCAGCGTTGCCGGATGACGGCGAGCTCGATAGGGCCAGGAGGTTTTAAAGGAGAAGAATGCAACGCGGGCTGCAATGCTGTAGCATGGTACGCGGAAAAACGTGGAACGATACAGACTGAAGCGGAAACAGCAAACCCGCCTAAACCACTATAGGACCGAAATAGTTGGTTTTGTGTTCTGTTCCGCCCCGTTCCATTCGCAATGAGCCTCTGTACGTGCCATAAATTCTTTTGTTCTCCTGAATTTTACTGTGCGCCTTGTGTAGGGGCTGTCTCGCTCTCTCTCACGGGCAACTTGAAAACAGGGCGCACAGTAAAAGTCAAACGTTTTATAGCATGCATAGACTCATGTCATAATAGACGAGGACACTTTCGAGGTGGTGGACGAGTTTGTCTACCTCGGATCCTTGCTGACAGCTGACAACAATGTTAGTCGTGAAATACGAAGGCGCATCATTAGGGGAAGACGTGCCTAATATTGGCTCCAGAAGAAATTGTGGTCCAGAAAAATTCACCACCGCACCAAATGCACGATCGACAAAACGCTCATAAGATCAGTAGTCCCCTACGGGAGACGTGGACTATGCTCGAGAAGGACTTGAGGTTTTCGTACGCCGAGTAGTAAGGACGATATTCGGCGGCGTACAGGAAAACGGCGTGTGGCGGCGAAGGATCCGTTCGGAACAATGTTTTCAATACTATAATAATACCATATTGAGGTATGGACAATACTAATGTATATATGAAATACAAATATATGGTATGCTTAGATAGGTGCAAGATATCTGCTACTACTCTATTATATATTTTGAAAACTTTAACATAATCTGTGTCAAATCATAGATTTTAATGCAATAATCGACATCATTGACACATGTAACAGACGTACAGTACTAATTGTTTTCAAGTTACAACACTTTACCAACCAGCAGTTACCGCACCGCTAAATGTTGAATATTTTATTCATAAGCAATGCTGAAAACGGACTGCAACTGCAATCGCCCGCAGCGAGCCAACAGTGAGTGCTCAATCACCATCGGAATCTAACATCTGAACTGGACCTACGCCACACTTAATTGCCTGAGAACAGTGAAAACTCATCATCGCTATCAATTAGGGACCTGCTGCTGTAACCTACTGCGCTGGGCGATATAAATCAATATCTACGGGATGTGGAACAACGATAAACGGAAGATCCGCCACATGGTAGGAGACACCAGGACCGAGTTTGAACGATCATCGAAACTGTTGATAGCTAGGGGAGTTCTGAGAAAGTACAATCGTGAAAATAAGTTTTTTTCTCTTCTCTTGTGAGGCATATGTGCAAATGATAAATTCTAATGAATCCGGTAGAATAACCCCGCAGTTTGCGTGATTTCATGACCGATCCTCATTTAAGCTGGCCGTTATAACACGTTGGATGTCTAATGGCATTCCAAAGTGCACGCCGGCGTAGTTTAAGCGTATGCGATATGCTTGCACGAAACAAAATTTGGAAAAGTGTCGTGAATCGTGATTCAGCACTATTTTTTTCGGAATGATACAAAATTTTCAGTTTTTTTCGCAGAACGGTTCTATCCCGTTAGGTCGAAAGGGTCATAAGGCTGAAAGGGTCATTACGTTGAAAATAGCCGTTGAAAATTCTAATGGATCTTGAAGCTGAATGCTTTTTTTAGTCGAACGAGGTGTTATTTGTTAAGTTAGAATAATTTGCATTAACTTGAAATTATTCGGGATTCGGCATACTTATTAATGTCCTGTGTGTTTACTGTAATGTATGTAATAACTCTTCGTAGCTATTTGAAAATATTGTGAGAATCTCATTGAAGAAAAAAAAAATCCTTTCACGTGGATAATGAACAATATTGTATTGTTGAGCCACAAAACTCATAAGGATGGTGTCTCTAATAAAATAATATTAATTGAAAAATACCCTCTACATGAAAGTTGAGTAAAGGTCCTCTTTCATTTGATGCTAGAAGGAATCTATCTAAGAGGAAAACTTGTACTAAGAGAAAATATAAATACATAAAAGATCATTTTCCACATAATATTTAAAATAAAGTAATCCCAAAAATATGTTTTAATTTTTTCTACAAAACACGAAATAACAAATCCATTTATGGCCGATTTCTTCACCCCCACTTTGGCCTTAAACCTTGTTTATTCATATGGGTAAACCGGTTTACGACTTAGGCGAAGGTGAAGAAATCGGTCCTTAGAGAACATTACCCGACTATCCCAAAGTGATGTCAGACAATCTAGATCTAAGCTTTGAAACCAAATGTTTTTAATAAAACTTTTTGTCAGAAATTCAACTAGGTACATTCAAATATCGCATACCCTGGCGGGATGCATCACACTGCTAAGACCTATTTAACCGTCACGTTGGAGCAAATGTTTCTGCTCTGTGAAAGGCTGCGCCGCTTGCTCGATTTTGATTTGACTAATCGGTGCATCTTTACTGGAATCGATTGTGTATTGTTTGGCTAATGGGGAGATTGATGGTTGGGGCTTAATCTTACGCTTCGCCGTACATATGAATAGTAGCATGCAGGTGTGAACATATGAATGGACGAGTGCGAAAGTAAACGATAGATTTTCAGAACAAAACGAAAGTTTATATTTAGCAGCAAGAAACATTAGCATTCAAGATTCCAATCCCAAGAGCGTTGCATAAATATTCAAAACGGCGCAAAGAATGGAAACTTTTGTTCGCGGTTTGCTTCGAATACTAATGAACCGGGATGACCAATTTCCAATAGCGTGCATCCGTTTGATTGACATCTCGTTGGGTTTGTCACGTGTTAAACCGTAGACCAAGTGTCTTCACCCATTTGGCGACAATTACTGTGAGAATAGTATTAATAGTATTAATAGTCATCACTCACCTCAAAAACCCTCAACGATATATTGGAATCGTGCACAATGATAGATCTCCCGGTAACTGTTAACAATGTGTGACTATAATTGCTCATAAATTTGCTAGAGCTAATCATCATATTTATCCGCCCAGTAAACATTTTGGTTGGTATAACTTTTGTTATACATCATTCTATATGAATCAATTCAATCGTATAGAATGCATGAAAAGGCTATATACCTACCAAAATGGAGGCTATATACGTACTTGGCACGACTTTTTCAGACTTTCTGGAACCAGATATACGATGCCATAAAATTTGGATGAAAATAAAAAAAAGTTCTCAGAAAGACTCGAACACGGGATCTCTGGATTTGGAATCGGACACCTTACCACTGTACTATCAGGGGTTTCATATCTGAAGAGTGATTATGTGCCAATATTAATGCATGTTTCATGTACAGCGACATTTGCTTTGTTGTCCTTTGAGGCCCATCGTCAGCAGATACCAAGTTTGGGAGACAATTTTTGCTAAGTTATTGCGATTTCATATGATGCTTTCTGGATTGATATATGATCTGTCAGTTTATACAACGTAAGGCGATTCTATGTTGCACTATTTACGACATGTTTCGCTGTCGACACAGATTGTCGTTTATGATCGTATTGGAGATTTATATACAACTTTGTCAACAATTGATAACGCCTAATCTGGCATGTTGTGCGATTCTGATTTCGGACGCACGAATATGTGATTTTGGATGCACATTCTTATACGATACGTGGTTCACTGGGCGAAGCAGCCGCAACCACACCGGTTCCAGGCAGTTATCAATTAGTTCCGATCATTGGGAGAAGAATCATCCACCTTCAACATCAGCAGGGAGAAGGGAAGTCCCCATTCACAACTCAGCTGTTGGAACAGTCACGAGTTTTCAGGAACGGATCTTTAATGATCCCGACAATTGCTATATTTAATACCGATCCAGCGGTATTAGCTAACAGTCGTAACCGGTATGGGATGGTCCCAGAGATTAACATGCAACAAATGATCGCTTTTAATGTGCTCTTGGCAGTTGATTTGATCTGCAATGATTTCCTGTGAGGATAGAAATTAACGAACATGGGGAAAATCGTTTTAATTATAGTCGTAGACTTGAATTTTGCAATCGTAAATCCTTTTTATAGCTAAAGAATATTTAAAGGTCTAAAAACATTTAGCTGAGAAAACAATCAAAAGCCTTAACTTGTTTGCTCCTTTGCACCAATAATAGTGGTACTAGTGAGTCTTATGAGAAATCAATGTGAACCTTTATTATAGAAAGAAGTTAGAAAATATGTTCCAACAATGGAGGTAGTGCTTTTTTTGATAGGTTCAATGATATATATTTTTTTACCTGAAAGAGAATAGAAAAGCTTCGAATGATGTATATATTCAAATATAAAAACGAACTTCTGTTATTTTTTGCGATATTTTTTTCTCAACCCGTTACTACTACCTACCACTGGCATATACACCCTATCTACATTCAAAAAGGGCGTAAGTGACATTATCGATTTCTTTTCATCGATACTCTCTTCAATGAATAAAGGTGACAACACAGTCAAACAGACGTAACACTTAGAAAAAATGCGATCAAAATCATAGTCGAGAAAACATGTATGCCCAATACTAAATTAGTTGTGTTTGGCCGATGGGCCAACAGATGGCGGTAGTGTGGAAACATCAAACGCGAACAAAAACGATGCGAGTGCTGCGGGTGATGGATTGATCACCTACAAAATATTTGAATCGATTGGTAAAAAGGTGTTCGATGGACAATTATGAGAGTGTGACGTTTGTTTGTCTGTGGTGACAAGATGCAAGCACAGACAAACAGACGTCACACTCTCATCATTGTCCATCGACCACCTTTTTAACGGTCGATTCAAAAATATGGTAGGTGGCCAATCCGCCACCCGCAGCGCTCGCATCGTTTTTGTTCGTGTTTGACGTTTACACACTACCGCCATCTGTTGGCCTGTCGGCCAAACGCACCGATTTTAGCATTGGGCGCACATGTCCTCGTGACTATGATTTTGATCGAGATTTGTCCTAAGTGTTACGTCTGTTTGTTTGTGATGCAAGCTTGTTGAAACCTTTTTACTGCAGGACGCAAGATTGCATCGCTGCCAAGCGACTTGAAGTGAAAAAGTGCTGCTAAACTTGTCACCTTTATTCACTGAAAAGAAACGTCAAATCAGTCAATTTTCAACAGCGATTTGGAATTATTTTAAAGTTTATTTTTTCCCATTCCGTTCGACTAAATATGCT
Source organism: Aedes aegypti (assembly GCF_002204515.2). NCBI lineage: Eukaryota > Metazoa > Arthropoda > Insecta > Diptera > Culicidae > Aedes > Aedes aegypti. Next base: position 89,935,798 of record NC_035108.1, on the reverse strand, counting down.
ATGAATAACGTTTGGCCAGGCTATCGACATCGATGGATACATCATCTTCTATGGTGAGAGAGAGCTCGATTCGATGTGGGGTATTTAGAGGTGCGGGCGAACATCAAATTAGTATATGTGATAACATCAGTTTTGAAGTGGTAGTTGTGCAATGCCAACTTCGGCGAGCCGAATGTTCACGAAGTAGCCGAAGATGACGTCACGTTGCGAAAGCTGCGAACAAAATTTTTCGCAGCCTTGTCGTCACCATCAGCTGATCGTTTTGTTTACATCTTTTTCGTGACTAATACAAGCAAACACATACTAAGAGCCGGACCTGTTATATATGACATTGGGCTCGATTGGCTTGTCAGATGGATCGGGTTCGGGACATCCAGTCTACTGCAAATCGCTACAGTAGATATAGGGCATGTCCATAGGCTGCGTTCGGCACATAGTGAATTATAAATGCTTTCGGAAGAGAATCATTCTTGAAAGAATTTTTCGATCTTTCCAATGGATTTCTTCTTTTTGTTCTTTATGTAACTGTTTCTTTCATTGTAGTTCTGCATTTATGTAAACTACGCCTATCAAAACTTTTCAAATCGTGGGCCAAATTAAAGAAGCAATAATATACGGCGGGTCAAATTTGGGTTAGAGTACGAGTAATTCCATCATTTTTTAAAAACCGAATGTCAGTCAGGGGAAAAAGGCTTCCCAAGAAACATTTGCCTATTTTATAATATAAGCAATTTTTCACAACTACATAGTTAGAATAGTTGCTTTATTATATTACTTTGCAGCTGCTACGCACACATTGTTCAAGCAAATCTGGCGAAATTATTAAGCTTCTTATCATTTAGTGACTGTAATCATATATTGTAATGATGTTTAGTCAGGTTGCACTTAGCCTAATAAGGATTGATGATTTAACAACGCTAGTTTAACAAACAACATTATTGCAGTTTAATCCAGCATCATTTTTAACAGCATTTTAATTATTTCCAAGTGAAGCCTTTGTTCAGGCGTTGATCACACAAATTTGGAGAAGCTATAAAGCGTGTCGTTGTATGGGCTTATTCACAAATTTCATAACGCTGAAGGGGGTGGGTGGGTGTCGCCACGATGTTATAGCTCATACAAAATTTGTAGAATATCCATACAAAAAGTGTTACGAGGGGGTGGGTGGGTGTCAAAAATGGTCATTTTTAGCGTTATGAAATATGTGAATAAACCCTATATTGACTTTATTCTACAACTTCAAAATCGCTTCCAATCAACACGTGCTATGCTGATCAACAACTGAATAAGCGCATTACTTATGCTGCTGTTCAGTGCTGATGCGAGCTGAATTCAGTCGGCTATTTATAGCGCACAGTGAGAAAATTTATGTTAATGCTTGTAAAAAATAACATTTATTCACAAAGTAAAAACAGTCTGAAATGATTAATCGAATTTCATTATAAGTTTTAACTTGTTAAAACTTTAATTGAATTGTTCATCTAACTATATTTTTTTATTAAATCTAAAATATTTTTATTAGGTTAATATTTTGATTATTTGTCATACTTCCCAAGTAACCATAAGCACTAATAATAAGCCCTTAATCAGCATCATAGATGCGTACATGCATTATAAAAGCACCACAAATGCTTACACACCTTATAACAGCACTTCCGCTGCTATTACAGCATCATTAATGCTTCTAAGCCTGATGCATACAGGCATTAAATAAGCACTATATTGGCTTTATATTCGAATACAAGGCATGTTTAAATGCCATCCAGTGTTTTGACAGATATACCACGTGCTTTGTGTTTGCATATAGTGGTAAGAGGGAGTCAAACATAAATCTTCTCACTACTACAATTGCAGGTTTTATGACGGGGAAAAGTGATGGTTTAAATTGGTCACTTTTCTTGCCAATACTATTCATCTTATGTGGCCGTAGGAGCAAAGGAGCAGGACAACAACTCAACAATACGGGTGTCGCAGGTTCGAGACGCAAAATGAGGGATTTCATCATTATAAAACGAGGATCAAAATGTCGCAATTGCAAGTCCTCAAAAGGATGAAAACTACCAAAACGAATATGTCTGATATGGAGAAGTACTATCTGTATCATTTTATTACATTTTTTGCATACCATTAGAGGTTTCCGTTTTCATTCATTCATTTATTTACCTCGTGTACCAGTTGCTTGGCCGCATACGTGAAAGCTCTCTGGCTGCGTACGCAAAAGCACAAAATATTCGCCCTAAAAACCTGGCGAAAACAACTGACGTTTCTCACGAGGTCTTATATCAGCATTAGTGGTGCAGAGAAGCACGGTTATATCTTGGCACTATAATGGCACGTTATTTCGCCTTTTCTGGCATTATAATAGCATTATATGCGTATATAAAACTGACATGCATCAAATGATTACCCTATATGCGCATATAATGCTGTTACCGTGTCGCATTATCGTGCTTACTTGTTACTTGGGGTGTTTAGAACAATTATAGATAACTAAAAGTGATATATAGATCGATAAAAAAAATTGGGTAGTAGAGAGTTAACAAAAAATAAAGGCATATCAAACATATAAGACGCAAATGCCCTCAAAACTATGACCCTGGCAAAATATTTTATCATGACCATGAAAAACACGTTCTCTAAGAACTCTTCTATCCTTTCATACTAAACAAACTGATATTTTCAACAATAAAGAGTGATTTTTGAAGGTGGAAAGTTTATCACCAGATAATACGATAATCAGACGCTGTTTCTAGCTTTTGCGGACAAAACCTTTGAACTTATTTGCTTTATTGCAATATTTAGGACAGTAAAAAATATGACAAAAATTGTCCTGGATAGCGAAGTTGTGCTAGAATATACTACAATAATCAGAAATTACATTCACTATAAAAAACAATGAAAAAAAACGCTTGCGGATGGTTTATTCACGTTCAAACAATTTTCGCATTTTTTATGGGCCATACTGTATTAACACTATAATAGCGCCCTTTTCCACTTTAATACTGCATTAATGAGACTTTATATGCCATATTTTATAGTAGCATATAAAGTGATATTGATGCAACAGCTGAGACTTTATATGCCTTATTTTATAGTACAGCTGATTTTGCCGTAAATGGCCAAATTATATACGCGTAACGGTCTGTCCAAAATACTTTGATCACCCTATATATATCATAATGCTAAAATTGGTCCACACCCACTTCTGGGTAACGCTTTTTTTATTAATATTCTTCTGTTTTCATACGAATCGTAAGGACACCCACTCTCCCCAAGTAACCGTACAGCTGTATACAGTCATCTCTCCCTTACTCGATATTGAAGGGACCATCGAGTTAGGGAGGTATCGAGTTACAGAACACAAAACCAGTGCAACTGCGATCTAAGGAGTCATTCATATATTACGTAACGCAAAATTTGCCAATTTTAGACCCCCTCCCTCCCTCACGTAACAAGTTTTGTGTGGACAATTTTAAATTTTTGTATGGGCCGTAACACTCTGTACAACCCCCTCCCTCCCCCTGTTGCGTTACGTAATATTTGAACGATCCCTAAGGGACCATCGAGTTAGCCATGAAAATCAACTTTTACTATGGCTCTCTAACTCGATATCGAGATACGGAATATTGAGTAAGGGAGAGTTAACTGTACAGTGAGAGGCAAAATAAAGTGCCCACCTTACCAGTTTTCGAATTTCTCTCATTGATTTGGTTCAAATTAAAGTTAACACACCTAAATCTTTTGTGATATTTTATTTTTGATGTTCTTTTAAAGTTGCACTTACGAAATTTTGATAAAAAAAAGAATTTTACTTAAAGAAAAAGAAAATCAATTTGTATTGAAAAAAAAGTAGTGACAAAAATAAGTGCCCACTTCCTTCTTGGCCCCAGAAAAGATGATTTAAGAAAAATAAAAAGCAATTTAATAGTTAATGTGTCCTCCTTTGGCCTTAAGGACTTGCTGGAGGCTCTTCGGCATGCTTTTCACCAGGTTTTGTAGGTGTTGTGGATCTAGTTCTTCCCAGGCGCGCTCCAAGGCTTCAAAATAATTATTTTTGTTGGTAACACCAGTTTTTTCAACCCTGGCATCGAGAATCGCCCACAAATTCTCGATGGGGTTGAGGTCTGGGCTTTGTGGAGGCCATTCCAGCGGTTTAATCCGACAAGACCGGAAAAAAGACTTGGTCTTCTTTCCAGTATGCTTCGGGTCGTTGTTCTAGAGAAATATGAATTTCTCTTCAAGGCCCGTCTGGATCAGCGAAACCTCCAGATTTTCCAGCAAGATGTTAATGTAGGAATCTGCCATCATTATTCCGTCGATTTTCACGAGGTTTTCTACTCCACTCCATGAAAAACACCCCCAGACCATCACATTTCCTCCTCCATGCTTCACCGTTCCTTGGATGTGGTGCTCTGCATCACACACGAGCCCGCCGCTCTCGGTTAGACAGCTCGAGCTTCAGGAGCGCCACATCCAAGGAACGGTGACGCATGGAAGTGTGATGTGATGAAATGTGATGGTCTGGGGGTGTTTTTCATGGAGTGGAGTAGGAAGCGTCGTGAAAATCGACGGAATAATGACGGCAGATTCCTACATTAACATCTTGCTGGAAAATCTGGAGGTTTCGCTGATCCAGACGGGCCTTGAAGAGAAATTCATATTTCTCTAGAACAACGACCCGAAGCATACTGGAAAGAAGACCAAGTCTTTCTTCCGGTCTTGTCGGATTAAACCGCTGGAATGGCCTCCACAAAGCCCAGACCTCAACCCCATCGAGAATTTGTGGGCGATTCTCGATGCTAGGGTTGAAAAAACTGGTGTTACCAACAGTGCCGTAGCGTGCGGTTGGCCAGGTTGGCGACCGCCAAGGGCGCAAACCTTCAGGGGGCGCCAAAATGCGTTACGCTTTTTGTCAAATTTTTAGAAACATTTCGAGATTTTTTTTTTGTTAAAAAAAAAGAACTGTTAAAACACTATTTGAATCGATTCAAGCAAAATATTTTGAAAGCATACCACAAGATGTTAAATATTCGTCAATTGTAAATTTTTTAGATATTTTTTATTATTTTCATATTTATTAAACATTTTTTCAAATAGTTCTTAATGACAATAATTTGTAAATCAGTTGTGGCAGAAAATATTTTAGAAAATCCGTGGATATCTTGAAAATAGACACCAAACGAATATTTATACTTTGAAAATTGAAGGTTTAACAGCGGAAACCACAGAATTATTGGCGAACGGTACTTTCAGAGAATTGTATAACATTGAAAATAGAACATAAAATAGGCTATTGTTCTTAATAATAGTAATACTTGAATGTTTCTAGAAAAAAAATCCTTGAAAATCCGTACAGAACTCTCAACATTTCAAGAAAGGTTGGTGTTTAGTGACAGCATTTTCGATTTTATTCCGTGCTGCCATTTTTAATGCAACTAGAGTCACGATTCCTAATCGGGGATACGTGGATCCTCATTCCCAAATAATCTCGCTGAAAAGACCACCATTCAGAGCACTATTTCCCCGTGATCATGTTAGAAGGTTACTATATTCTAACCTTCTAACATGATCACGGGGAAATAGTGCTCTTTAGAGGATATCTTGACAAAATTTCTTTAGATCACAATTCTTTTTTAATCTCTTTGAGTATGTATAAAACTTCTTCTTTAATTTTTACACAAATTTTCTTGAGTTACTTTTACAAAAATTGTGGAAGTTAATTTTTGATTCATGGAAAAATATAAAAAAAAAATATTGAAGGACTTGCGTAAGAAGTTAAAAAACCCTCCTAAGTCGAATTCAGAAGGAAATTTCTGGATTAGGTCGACAATATAGCTAATACATTGCAGTAAAAGATTTTCTGAAAATTTCGTTTGCAATATTAAACAAATTTATTAAAATATTACAATATTCACAATAGTTCGTTTAATAATATGAATTTCACTGAGGTTGAAGGTTAAAGTTGATAAATCCGGTAGTTTCTACGAATAGACAGTAATTTTATAAACTATTTGTTTAAGGTGAAGATGTATCGAAGCCATACATCAAAATTTCTAGAGTACATATCTAAAGATAGGGTTTCGAGCTGAAAATTTGATTCAACAATTCAATCTATCGATCAAGTTTTCAGTCCGAGCGGTTGCATGATTCTGTAGATTGATGCGCTTGAAGAGTTGAGGCACAGACAAACAGACGTAACACTTAGAACAAATCGCGATCAAAATCATAGTCAAGAGAACATGTACGCCCAATGCTAAAATCGGTGTGTTTGGCCGATGGGCCAACAGATGGCGGTTGTGTGTGAACGTCAAACTCGAACAAAAACGATGCGAGCGCTGCGGGTGGTGGATTGGCCACCTACAATATACTTGAATCGACCGTTAAAAAGGTGGTCGATGGATAATGATGAGAGTGTGACGTCTGTTTGTCTGTGGTTGAGGTGTGTTTTCGATTCATTTTCTTCTTAACCCTTCAGTCGTCGCGCGGTTTGCCACCGCCAGAACCAGTACGCTGATGCTGTGTGCGATAAGCGAGGTTTTTCACCACTGTTGTACAAAATACAACAACGTGACGACTAAAGTGTTAAAGAAATTTCTAGATAACCTCCAGACTGACTGACTCTCAGACAGTTCGGCTGAAGATAAATCGACGCCACATCTCATATCTACAAGAGCACCACGCTAGACCTAATCAGAAAGCGATTCAAACTCAATATCTGATCTATAAGTTACTCGCTGGTAGTGGTGACCGATCGATTAAACTTTTAGCTTGAACCGCTATTTGGTTGTCTAAATTTGTGCTGTTAAAGTTTTGAGGAGTAGCTTTGATTTATCTCCACTCTAAATAACATTCAGTATTCTTTTTTTGCAAAGTCTTACAAATGAATTATAAATTATAGTTAATTCCTTAGCTTGATAACGGATTTACCACGGAATTTTAAAAAGTATCGTGGATGTTTTTCTTAAATGTTTCATGTAAACTTGTAAAATGTTATAAAATAGATGAGCTTTGACTTAGGGGCGCTCAAATGGTAGTTCGCCAAGGGCGCCACGGCACCACGCTACGGCTCTGGTTACCAACAAAAATAATTATTTTGAAGCCTTGGAGCGCGCCTGGGAAGAACTAGATCCACAACACCTACAAAACCTGGTGAAAAGCATGCCGAAGAGCCTCCAGCAAGTCCTTAAGGCCAAAGGAGGACACATTAACTATTAAATTGCTTTTTATTTTTCTTAAATCATCTTTTCTGGGGCCAAGAAGGAAGTGGGCACTTATTTTTGTCACTACTTTTTTTTCAATACAAATTGATTTTCTTTTTCTTTAAGTAAAATTCTTTTTTTAATCAAAATTTCGTAAGTGCAACTTTAAAAGAACATCAAAAATAAAATATCACAAAAGATTTAGGTGTGTTAACTTTAATTTGAACCAAATCAATGAGAGAAATTCGAAAACTGGTAAGGTGGGCACTTTATTTTGCCTCTCACTGTAGTTGCATCAATATCACTTTATATGCTACTATAAAATATGGCATATAAAGTCATACTGCATTACATGTCTCATTAATGCAGTATTAAAGTGGAAAAAGGCGTTATTAAAGTGTAAATACGGCTGCATTTCCTACACTAATAAAAATCCACACGCTCGATCTGTGTGTTTAAAATTATGGATCGATTCATGAACGTCCATATCGATTTGCTATGATTTTCTTACAAACTTCGTGTGTGTTACACATTAAATTCCTTTGTTTTGCTTCATGGATTGATTCATTAACCGACAACAGGGATTCCATATTTTTTCCACATAAGTTCCCGAAGCTTTCTCTTCAGATTCGTATGTGTCAACCTATGGACGCATAGATCATCACTCCAACACGGATTCAGTGTGTTTTGATTATGGTTATCTTGTGTCATAATCATCATGTTCATGTTGGTCGATTCATTGATATGCGCAATGAGATTGTTATGATGAAATCCATGAGCTATGCTATCGATTTCCATGTTCAAAGCTTCTAAATTGTTTGTGATCAATCCATGGGATGCATAGTGAACTGAATTGCGGTTGGACATCGTGTCGAACGACAGTCATCATCATGCTTCCACAGAGAAGAAGCAAATTTTGGAGCTGAAAGTGTTAGATGAAAATTTGTGAATTCGATTTTTCTTTTATTAGTGAAGTTGACCGATACACGAGAATTCTACCTTTATATAAGAAAACATTGATTATAATGTATTGTTTAGTAGAAAAATCGGATTTCACTAACAGATTTTCCTGGTTTTCAGTTTCGAAAAAATGGAATATGCTTATCCCTGGCTTCCCAAATTATGGATTTGCGGCGCCCCGCTTGTTGCTGGCTCACGGGTTTGGAAAAAAATCAAGAGAGCTTGCGACTAGCAGAGGAGCCTCGGATCCATATTTTGGGGAGCAAATTTTCTTCTACCAAATTTCTTCTTTCAGTCCCATGACATTTATGTTCTATCACACATGACTATCTAAAGCTACTACATTTCGAATTCAATAAGCAAATCAGTTGGTTTTCATGATTTAATATTTGGAAATTCATGTTTGTTTCACATGACAACCTAATGTTGATACACATGTTATTATACCGTGAAATCAATGATGAAATCCATATGGCTACCACACTCAAATCATGTGGTTTTCCTCATTGCGCAAATCTATAAGTAAAACACACGACTTTGACGTGTAGATTTTTCTCAGTGTAGCTCTATGTTGGCAATTGCTAATGGGCCCATTCACAAATTTCATAACGCTGTAGGGGGAGGGTGGGTGCCCAAAAGTTGTTACGGTTCATACAAAAATAAAAAAGTATCAATACGAAAAGCGTTACAAGGGCGTGGATGGGTGTCCAAAATGGCCAATTTTAGCGTTATGAAATATATGAACAAACCCTTAAAGTGTAGTTACTGTCTGTACCGTATAAAAGCTTTAGCCAAAGTGTATTTAATGCATGATGGAAACCATCATTTTGAGATCAAAAATAGAAACACAAAAATATTATTATACTTTTTTGTTCGTTGGATGTCAAGGTCAGAGTTGGTTACGAACTTATTTGTCTGTCTATTTATTTTCCTTTCTTTGCTGGGATTCGAACCCAAATTATTTGAGATGTTTTCGATGACTCGCCGCGCCTATCCTCCGGACCATGAATGACACATGTCTTGGGCGGGAAAATTGTGCAAATTCAAGCAGCGCCCACAGACAAACAGACGTCACACTCTCATCATTGTGCATCGACCACGTTTTTAACGGTCGATTCAAAAATATGGTAGGTGGCCAATACGCCACCTGCAGCGCTCGCATCGTTTTTGTTCGCGTTTGACGTTTACACACTACCGCCATCTGTTGGCCTGTCGGCCAAACAAACCGTTTTTAGCATTGGGCGTACATGTCCTCGTGACTATGATTTTGATCGAGATTTGTTCTAAGTGTTACGTCTGTTTGTCTGTGCAGCGCCCTTTCGTTGCCAGTGATAAATATTGTCGATTTCACTCCAAGCCCCAAGTATGTAGGGCTCATTCACAAATATCATAACGCTAAAGGGGGTGGGTGGGTATTCTTCGGTTTACAGCTCATACAAAATTCGGAGAACGTTCATGTAAAAGGCGTTACGAGGGGGTGGGTGGATGTCACAAAAGGCAATTTTAGGCGTTATGAAATTTGTGAATGAATCCGTAAGCTCTCTCAAAGTGTGATAGCAGCTCAGGGTTACGTCGAATCATGATGGTTTTCCTCAAAGAAACTTGCACACGCTTTCCAGACTCATCAAAATGCGTATAGAAATATTACCCAATTTGAAAAATTTACATCCAAATTCTGGGTGTTTTTCGAGACAGAGTGCATATTGTTTTCCTCTAAGGTTCACAACTACATCTACACTAGGGCACCCATACCATTGGGCGAGATAACCACTATGGACACGACTCAGTGATGCCACATACACAGATTTATCTGTAATGGATCATTGAAGGTAGTTTTTGCAAGTGCTCACCGCATCAAAACACAGGCGCCACTGTTTATGGGATTTAACATTGTGACAGCATTGCTGTTCTGTCAAACACACAAGACTACGGTGGCGCTATCTATGCTTTCCATAGCGGCCGTTTTGGTTATTTTAATGATCCATTACACAATGGTCGGGCTCCATATAAAGAGGCGGCCAAAACTACCAAAAACTTTTTTGAGATTTTTATGATTTTTTTAATTTTTAAATATACCTCATGTGTTATGTTATTATGATCCTTAATTGAAATTGAACTAAAATTTAAATTTCTATGACTTTTATGACGGCAAACCGGCTGAAGTCAAAAAATTGAAAAATGTAACAATAAAATAAAGCACAAAATTTATAATATAGGAATGCAATATTTCCCCAAAGTTACCCACTATCTGAAAGCTTATGGTTCAACACTTTTATCGAGCATGATGATGTAAAAAAATATTTGGTTGAAGTTTTAATACTATTCAATATTACACTTCAGTAATTTTGATGATTTTGAACATGAAAAACAACTCTTGTCGCGTCATGTCGCCACCATTTCGAATATTGCACATCAAAAAGCATCCTTAGATCTTACAAAAAACCTTTGAAATTTTTGCAGAAATTTGCTGATTTACAAGTTAGAGCTATTTGAATAACTCAATATTTTACATATATTTTGACGATATTTTTCATACAAAGTTTATTTAAAATATATTAAACCACTATTTATACACATTTTGATCAAACTCGATCAAATATAAACAAAATTTGTGCTTTCAGCCCAATTTGATACCAATTTTATTTAAAAAAAATCTTTTTTTTTAAAGTTACGTATTTTGTGAATAACCCCTTCTGAAACAACAAAAACGTCAAATAACATATTCAGATTACATATTTCATCGATTAAGGCAATAAAAATAGTTTTGGCCAAACTTCACTTTTTTCCGACCATTGTGCATTACACAGATCTTTTTTCTGTTCCTGCCTACAGATATCTGTGATCACAGATCACAGATTTTTGAGATAAAAAAGATTTTTAAGATTTTAGGATGTTTCACGAGTTAAGCACCCAGTTTTGGGAGATATTAAGCAGAAATGCCATTACTCTGTTTATTTATTTATTTTCTCAAAAACTTAAGTATTCAAACTTTTAGAAGCAATTATGCATCTTTAAATTACTAATAATACGTTTGCAAAGGTTCTTACCAAGATTTTTGGAGGTTGACCTAAGATAAAAAAGATTTTTTCGGCCGAAATTACAGATGAGATTCGGAAAAAATGTGGCAACACTGACACGACTGTTGCACTTCTAAGTTTACCGCGGCTGTCGCTTTTTTGCTGTTGAGATTATGTTTTGTTTTCATTGTGTGGGGGGCTAAAACAGTTGCTCATCTTAACGTTTTATGTACCGTTTTAGCATTTCGGTACATTGAGTTATCGATAGGCGATAGCGATGCTACATTGCACTCATAAAATGGAATTAAAGCATTACTGCACGCATATTGCAGAATAAAAGCAATGATGCATTGCACTCGTTGAATGGATCATTGAAGGTTGTTTTTGCAAGTGCTCACCGCATCAAAACAAAGGCGCCACTGTATATGGGATTTAACATTGTGACCGCATTGCTGTTGTGTCAAACACACAAGGCTACGGTGGCGCTATCTATGCTTTCCATAGCGGCCGTTTTGGTTATTTTAATGATCCATTGAAGTTAAAATACGGTAATACCTTAATGCTTGTGATTCCCCTCCAGCGTTGTGAAATTTGTGAATATCGCTGATTTATAATTATAGTTTTGTAACTATGTATATGGAACCATTTGTAAATACCCCGAGTTGGATTGACAACTTACACATTTGTGTTTTTAAACCAAGTTTGAGGAAATCTTGAAAGACTAACTAAAAATATTCTTAAATTTCTCTCGATTCAGATTCTTTATTTTTCCAAGTACGAAAGACAGTCACTCCGCTTTTGCTGTATATAACAAACGTGCACGCACGTGTGTAGGTACCTACTCAACACGATGCAGCCGGTCCTGGTTTAATGGATCATTAAAATAACCAAAACGTCCGCTATGAAAAGCATAGATAGCGCCACCGTAGTCTTGTGTGTTTGACAGAACAGCAATGCTGTCACAATGTTAAATCCCATATACAGTGGCGCCTTTGTTTTGATGCGGTGAGCACTTGCAAAAACTACCTTCAATGATCCATTCTGGGCACTTTTTTCAAATGGGCGAAATTGACATCGACCCCAAAATGAGAAATCAACGAATGAAATTTTCCAACCGATAATCAAATCTCTATTTCTTATAAAAAGCAATTTTGACCCTGATTTCTGTTGACTCTATTCACCGAAACGTGTTTTATCTTTTCAATCAATTTCACATTTTTTTTGTTTTGATTTTGCATTAAAAATTCGAGAAAAGTATGGTAACGTCTATTTTTGAACATCGTTTGTGATTGCGCCCTTCAGCATAATCGCCTTTCGTCAAAGCATAAATCCAATTGGGCCCCTCGACCGAGTCCAATTGGAAAACCATCTGTCAAATTCGCCTGTTTGTTTTGCTTTTTGTTGGAAACTGTTTCAGTTGCGCCCTTCTGCTCGAATTTGTTTTTTTTTAGTTTTTTCAAAGAAAGGCTCTAATTCATGTGAAAAAATTAATATTTATCAATGGTAAAATCACCCCGTAGCTTCCAGCGCACAGGAATATCCCGCTTGGATAGAGTAGCCGTTGTCAGGAGTAGCCGACGGTAAGTTTTCTAACATCCCATCGTCGATCGGATGCCATCAACATTTTTGCAGATATCTTCAACAGAATTCGTCTATGTTATGTTTTTATTTTCAGCTAATTGTATTCCCATTACTTCTGAATAACGTTCTGCGCCGGAGGATAAACTGGTAAACCGCCTTTGCAGCTTCTTTTGTTTGTACGGGAAGCTGTCGAACAGGGTCACCTGGGTCGGATACCTAGACGGGGACAACTTTTGAAACTTTATAGCAGAGGAGGTATGTTAAGAATTTGATCACTTTTTGGTAATCTTGTGCTGTGTGATGTGCAGTACATAAAATGAGGGACCACGTTAAATCGATACATGCCTGCCACACTATTATTCAACAACAGAGATGAGTGCGATTCAGAACCCAAAACATTCCAACATAATACCTCGCATAAATCGTGTTTCCTACATCTCAGTGTGGAAAAATTGGTGCGTGCATCCTAAGCCACCACTTAGAGACTAAATGTATTTAAAAATATCATGTTTAATGTGAAAATAAGCTCGAAATTCATCAAGAGCCTAAATTGAAATGAGATTTCAGATCAGCCCTTTTGTCATCGTTGTTTGGTGTGGGAGGAAATAGGCGAAATAGCACTCTAATAAAAAACTTTTCAAAATTCATATACGCCCATTTGCTTTTTGCGATATATTTTATGTAAAATTGAACAATATTAAAATTTTGTGGTTTTACGGGCAAGTACGCTGCAAAACTATACCAGTCCAGCATTTAACTCAAATCGTTTAATTTTGTTAGTTTCGCCCTTTTGAAGAAAGCACACAGCATTAACGAAGACATGAGCTCATCCTATCGTCCAGCTCTGGAAACTTTTGCGCTTATCAGTTCAGTGAACAATTCGACACCTAATCACACTGACAGCACTGGCAGCTGTTTTTTTGCTTTTTTCCTGGATGCTGACATCAGACCGGAGCAAATAACAACACCCTCTCAAAACATTCGCAAGCTTTCTTATCGCGACCACCGATCTCTCTATTTACTCGCACTTTTAAATTGGTTTTCCATTTTATTTCAATTACCTAAATACAATCGTCTGTGCATTAGATGTGATTTCATCGTTTCGTGTTCCGCGCGCGGTTACGTACTTATTCTCGGGCTCGGTTCCGATAGCAAATCCCATTCCCCGTAGTAGTAGTGTTTGTTCGAAACCCTTTCCTCACCCGGGACACCATGTCTACTTTCATCTTCCAGAAATGGGGCCATGTCCGTATGGAGCACTAGCACAGCCGGAATTGATACTGTGCTTGCCACGACTCTCGGAGCTGCCATCAATCAGAAAACCTTCAGTACAAATCACCTGCCCAGTGCCGGCCTTGTGGTGACTCAGATCCCAAACGGCCCCGGTGGAACAAGCCCGGGTATTAACGTCCCTCAGCAACAACAACATCAGTTAAACTTTGTCAGCGCCGCCAGCAATAACGCTCTGAACGGAAGCAGTGGTTTTACACATGTCCATCTGCTGACGACACCGGCCGGAAACGGAGGACCAGACCGCGGAGGAGGTCCTTTTAGCAGTCATAGCACCAGCAGCAACAGCAATCACAGTCATTCCCCGCCCAGTCACGGATCGTTTGCGCACAACAACAACAATTCCGTCGGCTGGAACAACAGAACCAGTATTTGCAGCACGCATAATAAGGTAGGATTTTTCTTTTGTTATTCTATGGATTAAATTTAATTTCAATCAAGCGCCAGAAAGACAAACAAGATTGCCTGTTTATTGAAATCGCTACAAACATAATATGATTGCTCTTAAATTTCAGACACCTATTTCGTAAAGAATCCTCATATTTTTATGGTTCAAACTTTCTGACAATTTCAATCAATTTGCCAAAGATTTAATGTTGGATTTTAGGTATTTGGCAAGAAACATAAGGTACCCCGGGGCAAATAGGACCCTGAAAAACGGTAGTTCAATCGAATAGTTCAATATAATTTTCAAATGTCAATATTGTGCAAATCCAACTACACGGTCACATTTTGGTAACGTATTTGCTGGTGTGTGCATAAATTTTTGATCGAATAATTTCGAAATTGTGAAAACCTTTGAAGAAAGTTGTAAAATGAGGTATTATTAGACGCAGTTACCTAGCTAAACGAGGCAAGTGGGACTCATCCAGTTTCATGCGTCAATCCACATCAGTAAGTCAACCATTGCAATAGTAATAGTAGGATTGATAAATCGTAGATTTTTAATTTCGAGAACATATTTGATCTACATAAGGGATCAACCATAAAATATGTAACGTTTTATGCCTAATTTGCTGCTGTGAAGGAATTGTTAAAGTAAATTCTCGTCGATTCCTTGTACAAATTTTCTACAGCGCCTTTTTGTGATCGCACTACGCAGTAGAAAATAAATGGCAGTTCAAACGGGAGTCGCTGTAGAAAATTTCTGCAAGGAATCGGCAAAAAAATCCTTTAGCGATTCCTTTTTAGCAGCAAATCAGGCTCTAGGAAGAAAACGTACATTTAATGGTATGTTACATCGCACTTAATATTACTGAAAATTCTCCACTAAAAGCATAAAGAGGAATAAAACATGTTAAAAATATATCATTTACAAGTTATTAATTAAAAAGTATCATGTAAACTTTCAATAATTGATGTAATTATAAATATGTTCTATTATATTATTGTTATGAATGGCAGAAACCCACTTAATGCGATGGAATTGTTTTCCGCAACTAATAAATTTGGCAGAAATAATAAATAAATTTCATTAAAAATAGAAAAGTAATCGTTCGTATGATACATTTAAAATTTCATCTAAGTATGTCTTTGTTCAATTTAAAATTCGTATTAAAAAAATTAAAAACAAAAAGAAAACTAGAAAAATTAAACTTTTTTTTTTAAACAATTTCGTGATTTGAGATTGATCTTTCTTGGTAGAAAATATTTGTTTGAATGTTTCAGTTCTATTCTCTAGGAAAATGATTGAAACATGTAGGAGAAGTTTTGATGCTGGTGCTTGCTTGTATGAGCCCCACTTACCCCGGGCATAAAGATATTTTGGGGTATATTAGACCATAGATATTTTCACATGAAAGTAAAACAAAATACCTGTCTATCGTAAGCAACTTGTAATAATTCTTAAAACTGTAGCTTACTGATGGTAATTCGATTATTAACACAATTTGGTTTTGCGCGCTAATGCAAGACTTGAAACGCGTCACAATTTATCATGCAAGTTGTAAATGGCGCTGAATTGACAACTGTTATATGGAGCACATGATAAAAAAATGACCAGATTTGTGTACTAAATACATTCCGTATCAAGTCGAGTCTAGTACACGACACTGAAGACGGCCTTACAGACAACATTTTAAATTTTATCTACTCTCCATTTTTTGGTTCAAAAACTACTCCAGGAATATCTCAATATTGTTTAGGGATTACCTAAGGTAATTTACCTTACAAATTCCTCTACGAATCAATACTAAACCATATAAGATTTCTAAAGAAACACACACAAAGGAAGGTTTGAAAGAACGTTGTTGGTTGTTTTTTTGAATAATTGCAGCTTACATATAATTTGGAAAAAAATACTCAATTCCTGTCGCAAAATTCAATAATTCAGAAATCGTAGAATTTCTGAAACTCGTTGACAATGCACTTCACAGAAAAGCTTAAGTGGTCCTAAGCGGCATGCTAAGGAGGGACAAACAACAAAATGTTGAACCAGGTTGAACAATAGATTGACAAAGGTACAACAAAAGATAATCCATAATCTTTTCTTTAGAGGTAAATTACAGGACAGTTAAAACCTATCTAACGAATTTACAAATAAAACAAATTTCTCAAGAAGGTCCATCAGAATCTTCTTTAGAAATTATCCTTCAAATCTATCCTTGACTTCTGGTTTTCTAGGATTCTCCCAGAACGCCTCTAGAAATTCCGTCTTCGTATCGCATAAATAATCAAACCAAGAATATAGATTCTGTCAATAGTTGTTAAAATTAGATAAGGACTTTTGATGAACTTCGCGGAAGAATTTGTAATATATTTTTGGGGAAAACTATTGAAAGAAATTCACAGACGAATTTCTAATAGAACCTTCAGCGAAATATCTCAGTATAAGATTTGAAAGAATTAATTTCTTTTTGGAGGGAAATTGAGCTTTTGAAATATTAAGTAACGTTTTTTAGGTAATTCCGGGAACATTTTCCGGAATCAATTTACTAATCATAAGAAGACATATAAAGAATGGATGTCCACCAGGAGCAATTCACTTTTGAAAGTGTGAACAAGTACTACAATATTATTTGATTAATTTCTAAGAGATTTGCAAAAGTTCTGAAGCCACCTTTTGATATTCCTTGAGGAATTTTATAGTACCTACTAAAATTCTATATAGAATATCAAAAACTTTTCTGAAAAATATTGTTGCCAATCTGTTGGAAGTTATTCAAATAATTTATGTAATAATAAGTTTTCTTGGAAACATATAGTTTAGGCAATAAATTTATTCATGCAAAAATACTTAAATTTTTTTTATCAAATTCGAAGAACTGGAATAAACACTGGTCGATTTTGTTACATTTTTTCACACCAGTTTAAATTTTTGCCATTCATCTGAACAAAACTTGGCCATTCCGAAATTCCTTGAAAGTAAACCCCTTTTTTGTCGACAAAAATTCTCGCTATGTATTGTCTGAGAAATTCCCTTAGTAATTCTGTCAACTTTTTCAATATTTTTTTTTTCGGAAATTATACGAGTTGTAGTTAATGTATGAATTTCTTTAATGAATTCTCATTAGGGAAATCATCATCACCGGCCACCTCGAGGCAGGGTTCCTTTCAAAAACATGAGAAATTAGAATGCAGTTAATATGCTGCTTTATGCTGAAACAGCATTATTTGGATTATTTAGAAAAAAAAACGAATTTTGGGAATCAATGTTAATATCTAAGATATTGACGCTTTTTTGTACCACGGTATTTTTTGCAGCAGAGATGTCAAAAAAATGTGCTTATCGCCTACAACAAGAAGCTAGTTCTAACAGTAACCAATCGATCGACAGCCGCACGGTTAAACTTTCGGTTGTCCCGCGATTCAGAACCGAAGTCAGAACCGTCACGCTGATGCTGTGTAAAACATGCAAGGTAAAAACGTAACTACTGAAGAGATTTATGTCAATAACAAGAGTCATGTACATTGATTCAAATTTTTCTTCATGCTAAGTTGGCCTGAAAACTTGCTGGTGGTGACCAATCGATTAAGCTTTCAGCTCAAACGGGTATTCGGTTCTCCAGATTTGTGCTCCTCTAAATTAGAGGAGCCTTCGACTTATCTTCATCTTAAATAAATGAAAAACCAAACTTAGTTCTATATCATTTAATTCCACTATTCTTTGATAGATACGCATATTTCGACCTCAACTTTAAGGTCGTCTTCAGTGTCGTTTACTAGACACGACTAAATTCGACTTTTCATTTATTTATAGGTATTCCACTAAACAGCTCGAGGATTTATTATCTAGAAATATTTGTTTGACATTACTCACGAAAATCTAAACTTCATTTCTCAGATTCCCCCCAATCAAAAGTTTGATTGGAATATTCTTAGCTACCAAATTAAATATGTAAAGTTGTTTTCATATTTGACGATAATCACAAATCATCGATTTAGCCACAAAACACGATCCTCCATTTTTGTTTTGTGGATAAAAAAGATTCAGATGTAAAATGAAGTATCCTAACCAATAGAAAAAAAAACAAATTGGGTGTCATAACAGATGAAAGCAACATTAGGGGCGTCGAAAAATGTGCACTGGTTTTTCTTCTTCAAAACAAACATTTACAGCTTCTTTTGAGTCAAAAAAAAAATTGTACTTTTTCGGCTAATTTCCATCATAAGCGTACGAATGTTGTTTTCTGTTCTACAACAAGGCACACCACTCTTGTTTACTACTTAAAAAAAAAAGAAGCAATGAAATAAATAGCTTGCGCTCAAATTGCGGTGTAATTTTAATAACCTACTGATTCTTCTTTGGTTTAAACATTTTTCTGCTAGAAAGCGAAACGCTGGAAGATTTTTTCATTGCTGGTGTACATCAGAGATGAAGGATGATAATTTTGCTTAATTTATTTTGGACGGAAATATGAAGAAGCAAATTAAATTAAACTGATTGTATAGATAATAAATGTAGGAATGTATGATATAAACTATTCCATGTATTACATAGGTCACTCACACGATGTGCTCGTTTGGTATGTGAAGCGTCTAGCATTTCACGCTTTTCTACCGGTAAAAGCGAGATTCAGGACTGAGAGAATCTGGACCTGTGCCAGCTTGTGTCGAGTGCGGTTGTGACATTGAACATTAGGGAAAAGCGAAAATTCCTAGGTTTCTTTTTGTTCGTGAACTTGACTTTTCTTTTGTGCAACTGATGCTTATCTTAATTTTTAATAGGGTTAAGCAAACTAACAAAGGGGTGCAAATTACTGGGGCACCTCTATGATTAGGGTGGGTCTAATCGGTCTCGAAACAACATCCTGTGAAAAAATGAGCATTTTTGGTGAAGGTTTGGTTAAGGATGGGGCAAAGGGCGTAAGTGCAGTTTTTGAATGATTCAGGAAAAAATACTACACCCTTCCACCTATTTAACTCGCTTTACCCTACCCCTACCCCTACAAATGAGAAAATAATCAATTGACAATGAAATCTTTTAGGACAGTGTGAGGAGCAAGCTCTGTCCCAGTTGAGACGTAACGTCCAAACGTAGAGGAAGAATTATCTTGCGGAATTCTTGTAGATACTACGTACACATGTTTATTTTTCGTTACTGAATATCGCAATCGTCTCAAGTCAATTACTTTTGATTAATTGCATCATTGTTTAGATCAACACAGCGTCATCTCCAACACACGGAGCATTACTAAGATCAACTTCTTCTCTCTTTCTCAAACGATTCCCGGTCTCTTTGAGTTTTCTTCGCTTTGAAAATCACGCGCTCGGCTGTGCGACACGCGACCATACCTATAGGCTTGTCTGAGTAACCGACTTTCATGAAACCGGTCGCACACTTTGGAACAGTTTTTCCATTCACATGTGCGTCTCGTGTTGGCCGGGGCGAAATCACGCACTTTGGGGCTCCACCAGCCACCCCCCGTGTCAACTTGGTTATCCATGCTTGAAGGCGAACAGCAGCGATGTACCTATGCCTAGACTACACTGGTTTAGTCACTGCTCGCTCATCGCGATCCGCGATCGCGGCCTCTTGTTCGATGCACAAGTTAGTGTAGGTTTTTCATTACTGCACCCCCAAATCGTTCGTTGTTGGTGGTATTTCTTTTGCAGCTGTGATCGTTTCTCACATGTTTCAATAAAATTATGAATGCGACTGCACTTTGGGGCGGGGATTCTCTTTTGTGAAAGTGATAGATGTCTCATGAGTGTGGTGAGTTCGTTCGTTGAAAGGGGATGCTTTCCCCTTGACCGTGTCACGAGAAATACCGTCTCATATTTCAAAAGTGTTTTTCCTGATCGTTTTCTGGGGAAATGTGAATGTGGAACTCTGACAGGGTGCATAACAACTGTTTTCGTGATTCATTTCATTATTTTCTTCAGTTTGTTTTGTGCGATCGATCCAGTGTTGTTTAGTGTCTCTCTGTTTGATGCGGATGATTTATTTTCTTCGTGACCATTCGATGTGATCGTTATTGGTGTTGATTTATGTGGTTAGAAAGTGAAACCCAGATTATGTTCAACCAAAAATTAAATAGTGACATTACTTCTATTACGCATATAATAAGACCCTTTCAGTGTCCCCAATAGATAAGGATTGTAAATTTTCAAACTAATGAAAATGTTCCATTACTTCAAACGTATTAGCACTTCCAAAGAGAGACAACGTGCGAAATTAGTACATCAAATTTATTGCTATCGCCGAATGAATGTCTATTAAATACTAGCTACGCAACTTGTTTCTCACTGTATTAGTTCCGGCGTATGACATCGCTTCAAGTGGTTTAGCCATCAGTGTTTGAACAATTCGAAAATTAATTGCCCACTTTCCTCGAGTGGAGCATGTTGTGGATAATTATTCAGCTTAGCAGTAACGAGGAGTGCTGTTCGTTTTTATGTGGAAGTAATATATTACAAGTGGAATTCCAATCAATATGGATACAGCGGTACTGAATGCCGGTCATATTGAATGTTTTTGGTTTAGGTATTTCCCACAATATGTACGTTGATACAATATCAGGGAAAAAACCTTCAATTTTTAACGTATTTACTGTGCGACAGTGATTCCAGTCGAGTCATTTTGATAGACTCGACTCGACTGATTAACTCAAGCCTAATTTTTCAAATCGGCGTATCTAACACTCGGATGGTTTCGAGAAAAATGCGATGCAACATATTGTAAAGAATTTTAAATCCTGTTTAAAATGTTTTGCATTTTTTCTATTGCTGTGTCTACTAGAAGTTGAAAAAAAGCACATTGTTTCGAACCACTATCAAACAATTCCGATTTGTTTTGAATTACATTGAAAAGCTGGTAAAATTATCGAATAAACCCTTTTGCTTTGTGCTGCTCACATACACCATGGATGGTTCGTCGATACCATACTTTGATTGATATATACACCTTGCTTGATGCGTCGATTTGACAGTTCGTTTTTCACTTGCGTCACGTCATATACACCAGTATTGTTTTGAAGTTGCACATACACCGGTTTGAAAATTCCCATGAAACTTAATAAAGTTAGTCAATTCGTCAGTTTCAACTTTCAACGACAACGAATGTTGGTTTCCGAATGTTTCCAATTTCAACTAGACCAACAGGAGCACCGGACGGAGCCGTGAGTAACAAAAGTAGAAGGAGAACAGTTCTTGTGAGAAATTTTGTGAAAAATATTGACTAAAACCGGATACTGATGATGTTCCACATCAGTTTGCCGATCCGTCAGCTAGCTGCAGCTGTGGAAATCCGAATCTCTCGATTTCCAACATGTTTAGTGATTCGGAAACAGTATGACGTATCTGATGTTTATAATTTTAGGTTTTGATTCTGCATATAGGTCGCTTTGCTATTAGCATATGTACGGTGTATGTGGTAGCATGAAAAATGTTGACAGTTGAGTCGCTGTGCAAACGAAGGGTGTATGTAGCCAAATTAAAAACACTGAGTAAAGTGCACATAGGGCATAATTGAAATTTATTTTTAAAAATCAAAAAAATGATTGTAGGAATACTTTTTTAGACTCAGTACGTAGAATATGCGTTTGTCAAGCCCACGCAAAGCAAATCTCGATTTGTTTATTTTTGCAGATACGTCGGATTGAAGAATTATGCTTGAACTGTGAAAATGCTGTTATAAACTCTATGTTGAAACTTAATTCTACGGAAGGCCAAATTTCAGTAAGAATCAAGAGCCAAAAAGAAGAAAAAGGAATATTTGTATATGGTTGATTCACCTTGATCGAGCCATCTTTAGTATTAACAACGAATAAGTAGCTATTAACACCTTGATTAAATCAGGCAACACTTAGTTGTTTACATTTTGGTTTGAAATTCAAAGCAGAATCTCTCGGGAGGTACAGTGGTCATATTATTACGGGTCACCCACTATTATCAGTGGTTACCACTTGAATTGCATGTTACTTTACAAACAAAGGTATTTTCCAGGGCTTCTCCAGATATTACTCCAAAAAATTCTCTAAAGATTTTATCTTCAATAGGGTAACGACTGTTTATTTCGTTCATAATCGCTAACAGTTGGAGCCAGCGGCAACAAGTACAGACAGCAACCTTTCGAACATTCAGTTTCTCTCACTGGCCGCCAAGCAGCGACATTGATGTTTGTATTCCACGCACTGATCGCGCTACGCTGGAATCTCAAATTTCTCAAACTTCCAACACAAGCGCATGGAAGAATGGTAGTCGAGAGCTGTCAAAACGTATGAAAAATAATGTAAAACTTAAATTCCTAGCAATTAGGAAACTGGATCGAAAAAGTAGTGATTAGAAATCAAGCGTAATGTGAATGGATAACTTTATGTTTTTAATTCATCTTCCATGGTGCTTTCTTTGCTTCAGGGTTTCGTTTTTAATATTACTGAAAAAGAGCCATCTATTGCTTTTTCAGTTTTGAATATCGCCCTATTGGCTTGTTTAGGGGTATCCACTTTCTTACGTATTCTGATTTTAAGTTAAAAATTGAGCAAGATTTCAAAGTTTCATAATTTTTCGTGCCCTCGAACTATTTTTAAAACACGTTTGAAGTTAGTATGGAAATCGCTTTTGAATCATCCTCCGGTAAATTGTACTACGGGGCGAGCAGTCATTATGTAAATTGAAATGTCATTGAGTTGTTACAAAAAATAATAAATCAAAACAATTTCACAAGCAGACAAATCACTGAACATAAATTTACATTTGTAACGTTCCCACTACTACTTGTGTGGAGTACGTTACTATTTGAGCCCTACGGGATGACCAGGTCTCTTGTTAAGTTTTTGGGTCCTCAAATCATTATTTATGGCAAGTTTTTTATTAAGCTGTATTGCTTTTAGTCGACAGTAGTGCAAGTTCTGTCCTCATAGATGAATTTTTGTCTAGGATTTCATTTCCTACTGGGCACCTTTTTAATGAATCGACCCCTTTGACATTAACAAATTGATTTTTGGGGTCGGGAAGCAATAAAAAGCTCAAATTAATCAAGTTCTAATTTTGCCTTTTTTCGGGCTATTTGAACACGTCACAAACCATGTGCTTTCTTGGAGCATTCAATTTTTTATACCTTTGTAATGATCCAGTCAATTTGGCTTAGGGCCTTTTACACATTATTTAGTGATTTAACGCAAATGGACCAACATTCAAGAATTAACATTTATTGTAACAGAGTGTACAGATTGAAGTTTTCATTAAAGATTTATAATGACAAAATTATGATATTGAAGTGCGAAATTTTCATGATTCTTATTCCGGATGCTTCCTTACTTTTGCATCATATTCCGGACACTTTGATTCGAATTCCGGACAGCGCAAAAAAAAAATCATAAGAGAAAAATTAAATCATCAATTCAAATCGTCAAACCACCAAAGAGACGTCTGAGGCAGTTGGGGGATATAAGTTTACGTATATATCTATGGAAAATGCTTATTAAAACGAGCTTCGTAAGTGAGAACTTTTGAACAGCAAAAATTGAAATATTTCGTGTGAATTGTTACCCATACAAAGTGGAGTGTCCGGAATTAGAAGCTGTCCGTAATATGAATCAAAACGGTAGTTCAATTAGTGCCATAGAGAATTCTATTAGAACGATTCTGATGAGTATTATGAAAGGATTCTGATGAGTATACTGGAAGAATTCTAATGAGGACCCTGGAACGATTCTGATTAGATTCCTGGAACGTTTCGGCATCGATGCTGAGAAATCCTGAAAGGATTCTGATGAGGATTCTTTGAAAATTTTTGATTTACGATGATTCTGACAAGTATATCGAGAGGATTCTGATGAGAGTCCTAAGAGGATTTTGATGTGAAGTGGATTCTGGTGCGAATTCTGAGAGGATTGTGATGAGAATTCTGAATATAAGAATCCAGCGAGGAACCTGATGCGAATCCTGCAATGATTCTGATAAGAATACAGCGACAATTCTGCGAGTAATCAAATATGAGTCCTGAGAGGATACTGATGAGGATTCTGTGAACATTCTGAGAGATCCCTGAGAGGTTTCATCAGAAACTTTCTAGCATTCTCATTTTTCCTACGAGGATTCTCAATGGAATCGAAATTTAAAAATAAACCATTAGAACTTTGTAATTGAAACTGAGTTTCAAAACAAATATATCCAACATACTCATAATTAGCTTCCGTTACACACTCAATCTGTTCGGTAAAAATAACTGGGTTTTGGAACTACCGAAAAAGTCAGTAAACTAAAAAAAAATGTCAGAATTTGAAAAACAGAGCTTCTTACTGAAATTTAGCAGAGAGCTTTCTTTTTATATAATATATCGATAAAAAATAAGACATGGTGAAATTTGCTTTTCAATTACGCATGGCGACAGTTTTCATTTTACTGACTTTTTCGGTAGTTCCAAAACCCAGTAAAATTTTACCGACCCCAGTAATTTAATCTAAGTGTGTTGTTTTAAGAAAATGAAAATATCATTCAAATTTAAATTTTTGCGCCAATTTATATATTCTTGAAAATATCAATGTAAATTCCGAAACCAAATACCGGGGCTACTGGACAAAACTCAAAATGGCCTCTATAGTCCAGAAAAGCTTTACAGAGTGTCTACTACCTGGAAAAAACCTGGAAAACCTGTAATTATCAGGGAATTTCGGCCATAATCAGGGTAATTATTTTGAATCAGTAATACCAGGCTTCCGGATTCTCACTCACTCTCACGATAAAGGATTTATCCCTGACAGCAATTTTCAGCGATCAGCTGCCTTGCGATTTTAGTCGTCCACAAAACAAAGCAAAAATCGATAATTGCACATTTCCGCAGCCGTGAGAAGTTTGTTTTCTCTTTCTCCGATCCATAGAGAATTTTTCCTGTATCCATCGACACGAGCAGCAGTTGCTTTTATGCACCAAATTAACCACTTCTTTCGTCAAGTTGGTGTGGTAGCATGGTTAGCGTGCACGCATCGCAATTGTTTTTAGCAATGTTCTAGGTTCGAATCTCGTCGCCGGCACTAGTTTTTGTTTATCCACATAGTGATAATTCTCGGGAGCAGCTGGTGAGCGAAAATATGATGGAGTGAAAAACAAATTATCCACAGAGTGGAGTGATTTTCGGTTATCCTCCATCGTAGCTCCAGGGAAAATTAGTGTGAGCGATAAAAGATGTTCACGCGAGGAAGCGAAAAAAGCATTCTCCTTACGTGCGAAAAATCGTAGATTTCGCATCATTGATACGAAAATTCAGAACCCTGAGTAATACAAAGTAGAATATGTCCTTTTTGTGATAGAAAGTCTTTTCAATCATAAAAATTCTATTTTTTTTTTCTATCTTTATTAACGAGATTTTTAGCCCTGGGCTAGTTCATCTCGGGGTCATAATTTTTTTTTTTCAAGAAGCTACTAAAGATGTTCAGTCTTTCATTTTTTTTTTGTTATTATTATTATTATTATTATTATCTTTATTAGGGAGATTTTCAGCCCAGGGCTGGTTCATCTCCATTAACGATTTGTATTTATCCAACATAAAACATGTTTAGATGTTTGCATAATTATCTAAACTCTTTAACTAACTCTAATCGTATCTTAAAATTAGAAAGTTTGGAAAGGCTTATACACTTCCTATTTACAGTTAGGTGTCGTTTATGAGCATATGATTACTTTCAGAAATTGGTCAGAATTGCTTCCTTCAGACATTATTCGATGAAATATTTTATGAACATTTCCAACAATTCCTCAAAAAAAAATTGACCTGGAATTCCTCATTAAGTTCCTTCAGAAATTTCTCTCAAAATTTTTCCAGCATTTCATCAAAATATCATTGCTGAGGTTCAAATATTTGTCTAATCATTTTTCAGTTAATATTTTCACATTCCATGGATTCTTGAAAACTTTATTCAAGGTTCCACATCAGTTATTACTACAGTCATTCTTACAAGTATTTTTCAAATTATTCATACTTAAATTTCTCCGAAAAGTCTTGTGGGACATTATTCAGAGTTTCGATGTTTTCTTTTTCAGTTATATTAGCATTTATCAAGCAAATCCTATGAAGAATTTTATCAAGAATACAGGAGCTTTTTTTTCAGAGATCCTCGTAAGAATTCATCAAGGCATACTTAGAACTCACACAAACATTTTCTTTAGAAATTCCAGGCGGTTTTTTTTTCTCAAAATTTTCTCCGAAAAAAAAATCTGAATCAAATTCTTGACATTTCACTGGAAAAATTTCTTTAAGACCGGCTAGTATTTTTTTTTTAGATTTCTTTGGGATTTAAAAAAAATAACATTAATTCCTGAATGAATTTTGAATTTCAAAGATGCTCTTAACGTGAATGTTGGAGAAAGTCCAAGGGAAATCAATGGAAACATTAATGGATATCTTTCTTGAGAACATGAGACTTCCTTTGAACATTTATCCAACGGTCTTTAGAGGGATTCCTGATGCAATTTCCGAAGTAGTTTCTATGGTTAGTCCCAGAAAAACTCCAGATTGAGTTCTCGAAGGTATCCAAAACTACATTCTTGGAAGAATGTCTTAGAAAGTTCTTGAAAAATCATAAACCAAACTCCTGCAAAGATCGTTCGAGTAAGATGTGAAAGAAATCCACAGTAAAACTGGAACTCCAAAAAAATCTTTAAATCATTCTTAGTTCAAATGAAGAACCAAAATTTCATAACGTGGTTCATGTTGGGTTTCTTTTCGTATTCATAATTCATGTATGGTCTCGTTTTGGTTCATGTCTGTTTTTTCAGGCAAGACGTATTTAAAATTCTATTTTCAAGACGATCAAACGCTACCAGATCCAATTTCCTCAAGACAAAATCTTAAAAAAACGATACAAAACGCTCTCTAGAGAAATCTAGAGAAAAAAATAAAAAGTATGACTTTTTGCATTATACGTTAAATTAACCCCAGACATTTGTAGGTTATAAAAATACAATTTTTCAAACATTTTTAAAAATTACATAAAAGTTTCAAAAGTCATAAAAACATTCCTTATATGCGTGTTACGAGATAAGGTTTAAGCCAAACATAAAATCGTTTTGATTTCCGAGGTACGAAAAAAAACACAAAATTTCTAAGTGTACCCCTCTAAAGGCGGGGTTGGGTATTACAGTGTTTAAATAAAACATTCTTTGAAATTTATCGTTTTTTTTTTTGTTTAAGTGCTTTGAAGCACTCTTTGAAAAAAATTTTTTAGCCATGTCAAATAAACTATCGTTTATGTTTTTTGGATAATTTCTACTACCTGGACTTTTTTTCAACCTGGAAAAACCTGGAAATCTCAGGGAATTTCATTTCTGTATATGAGTAGACACCCTGCTTTAATTTAATTAGCCGTAACAGTGTTATTTGATGTTTCGCATAATGGGTGTGTTCTTATGATAAAAATGGTCTTTTAGAATTGATAATGGAGTTCTGAAACTGGTCACCTGTATTTAAAATGACCCGAAAGACTTCCGATGGCCATCTTTTGCCGAGTGAATATGATTTAATATGACACAGTATGGAAATCAACAGTTGATTTCCGGTCTCCTGTATCTGAACATGTCTGGCCATTTGATGCTTGTGGTTCAAAAATGTTCCACATGAGCTCGCAAGACTTGATACATACAAAGAGGCTTTTTTGGCTAGCTAGAAACAACAAGGGGTGATTTGGATTTGACATTTCTTACCTACAGGTTTCATAGTTAGGTCTTAGTAGGCAATCATTTATGTTTGTTGATTGAAGCATCGAGAAAGCCCGAAGCAATCCCTGTTCCCTTTTTGTGTTTGAGTGCTTTGATATTGCCCGAGCAAACGAGTCGGTTTCGTGCCTCGTTTTT
Source organism: Aedes aegypti (assembly GCF_002204515.2). Taxonomy (NCBI): domain Eukaryota; kingdom Metazoa; phylum Arthropoda; class Insecta; order Diptera; family Culicidae; genus Aedes; species Aedes aegypti. Next base: position 89,907,522 of record NC_035108.1, on the reverse strand, counting down.
GTTTTTCGTTCTTTCGGCTTGCGCGTATTTTGCTAGGCAGTGTTTTGTGAAAGCCCAATTGTTCGTGTTTTTTGTTTTCTGTCATCAAATCATTCTGTTCATCTTTTGCATGAAACGCAAAAGTATTGTTTTTCTCGCGTCTCCAGAGTGATTTGTTTCTTAGTTAGCCTGTACGCGTTAAGTCAAGCTGGAAGTGGATTGTGGCTGCTCAGTCGAGGATGAAGTATCAAGTAGTGAGCTCGTTTCATGCTTTTATTACAAATCTGTAAAATATGTATGACTGCACGGTTAATCGGTACAACCATGGTACGTTAATACGACTTTTCAACAAACTGTCAGTGTCGGCATGAACCCTTAATCATAAATAATGTATGTTCTACATTTTTTTTACTTCAAAACATCCATTTCCTTTTACCTTTATTTTTGTAATTAAGAAAGGATTCTGAATGGTTCGACAGTATAAGTGTAGACTTGCAAAAGGTTGCACTTTATTCAAAAAACTTTAAATGGTTTGCCGCTGTAAGTGTCGTCAAAAGAGTGTTCTGTGATGGTCAAGTCATCGAGTTTTTTTTGCTTTTCTTAAGGCTGATACAAATATTAATTTTCTTTTATGTCACCCCCCCCCCCCCTTCAAAAATCCAAAAATTTTGAAGGGGAGAAAAAAAAAGATTCATCATTTTTTTTGACATCAGTTCGGTTTTTTAAATTTTAAAATAAAAAACAGATAAAATAATGATCCAGATGACGATTGAAAAACAGTTTAACAAGTATCGTTAAAAATAAAAATTCGAAAAAGTAATTTTTTTTCATTTTTTTTTTTGTTCTTTATTTATTTTTATCCCCCCCTCGTACCTTCCAAGTGGTCTCGGACATAAAAGAAAATTAATATTTGTATCAGCCTTATGAGTATAATATGATAACACATGATTTTGTCCTGACAGCTATACGAATGTTACGTTTAGCTATTGGTTCAACAAACTTTGAACGGTTCGTCACTTCGAGTTGTGATTGATATTTGTAGTCAGTCTAAGCTAAGCTATGCTGCAGGCAAAACGTTTAAAAAAGACTTTTCGTAGTTTTTGAAATAAAACTAATTTTGAATGCACTCAAAAATTTTATTTTCTTGACCAACATGTTCTTCAGACTTCTATAATAAAATTTATAGCGACAAAACAAGATGTCATCGCAATAAATTTTGATTTATATTATAATATTTTCAAAGCTGATCGATCACTTCGACATCTGGTGGCTAGTAGGAGAACCGTCATAAAGGAGGTTGGGTTGAGAACGCACCGTGTGCAGCATAGGTAAGAGCACATATATTACACTTTTTCTCGGAATAGTTATGTTGTAGAAATTTAGACGATCAGAGAGCATTGAAAAACATGATAAACTTTTTTTCCTTCGAAAATGTACAGATCCGGTCAGTGCTCATGTACGATTAGAGGGATAAAATTGGTGTTTGACTACATAAGTTATAAACTTCCGGATTCTTTGTTTGGGCTTAAATTTGTTATGAAATCACGCGTATCACAAGAAAAAAAGGTCAAAAATGATTATGCCGATGGAAAATAGTTTAAAAATTAATTGATTATGAGCTAATTTTTGGGTCAAAAAATTGAATTTTGACGTATACAAACATTTTCAATGACATTTCTCTCCTTTTTCACTAGCGACCTCTATGATGGTGTTGCATAAAATTTGCCTATAGAATAAAAAATAAGATCTTCATAATTTTCAAAATTGAAATCAATTTAGAGTGTAATCCAGAAAAAAATATATATTTCTGCACAAATATGTTCAATAGACTTCATCAGTCATGTTTCTGTCGAGAAATCCAGCAGTTATTGCTTTGACTGTTGCTAAAAATTGTCATAGTTTTTTTTAATTGAAAGATATTTTGAGTGTAATCAAAATAGTTACTTATGCAACAAGTTCCAAAATAATGATTTTTTCAGCACGAGTCGTACATTTATCCGACGAGGCTTGCCGAGTTGGATAAATACGACGAGTGCTGAAAAAATCGAGTTTTGGAACGCGTTGCATACAACATTTTTTGCAATTACGAAAAATGCCGTTTGGTTTAGATCATTTTAAGGAACACAATCATATTTCAAGAGAATCCACATGGTATCCATCTGAGAGAGACTCGCGAAGAGGAAAAATATCAACGTCATATGCAGCCCAGATTCCCCTCTCACGAAACGTCAAATGCAGCCCACCGATATTATGGCTGAAAAAGTGAAAAGTATTGTGTTCAAAGTAAACTGTTATTAAAAACCTCAGTCGGTGGAGCAGTTTTTTCCAAAGTTGCTGATAAATCTAAGCAACAGGTGTAGGAACATGAAGTGCCGATCATTTTGGGACCAATTCAACTTCTGCCCCACGCTCACTGGACGAATCGCCTCATAAAGCTCCCGTCTTTTTTGTTGTGAACTCACATATTCTACTGCCTCCTATAGATACATCCTATTTCAACTCAGAATCCCTCACAATAAACTTAATTCTGATTTCAAATCCGAATCTACCATTCGAATCCGACTCAATTCGGTTCATCATATGGATGTAAAATCAGAACCTAAGTCATTGAAAAATTCAGAACAATTGAATAAATGATCTATGGATGCAATCCGACGTCATTTTGATAACTACCAAAATAGTACTGAAAAGTGCTACTTTTCGATACTGATATTAGTGCTGAAAAGTAGCACTTTTCAGCACTGTTTCTTTCGGTAGGAAAAGTAGGCCTTTATTTTGTCCATTCTCTTGATAAAAAGTAGGCTAATTTGCAACAGAATTGCAAAAAAATATATTTCTACCTAAACATGTTTGCTGGGCTGCTACAATCAGATTCATGTAGAAAAAACTAATTTTGATCGAATTTTGATTTACAGGTAAAAAGATTTAAAATCAGGGTTTTTCGAGATTTTTTTGTGTAAAACAAATTTTGAATGTAATCAAAAATTTATATTTCAACCCAAACATGTGAATTATGGTTCCGGAGTTTATTTTTTACCAAGAAAATCATAATTTATCCTCTTAAAGATTGTTACCTCGCTTAATTTGTGCCACAAATCCGTACCAGATAACACTAAGAACTACATTTTCTTTTTAATGTATTCGAATCCTCTCAGCACAATCTCAATAGAGAAACTTAAAAGTAGATTGGAGTACCTTGTACCTTTTAATTCTGCCCTAAATGTTTTGGGCTAAACATCCTAAGGAGTCTATTTTGCAAATCGAGCAGTATCAAGTGACTCGTCTGTAATCGCTGTAGATCAAAGTAAGCAGGCATATTTCAGATGTCACCCATAGACTCCCATAGTAATCCTGTCACATAGAGTGACAACTGTCGGAAAACTCGAGCGATAGAGTCGTAACAGTAACTACAGTCGAGCCATTTTGATCGACTCAACTTAGGGCGGAATTAAAAGGTACAAGGTACTCCATTCTACTTTTAAACTACATTTTGTTAAAAAAAAACTTTGGGTATACTATCTTTTTGAATAAATTTTAAATGGATATTGATCTCAAAAAGTATCTAATTCCCACTGCTGCAAAATAAAAATGAAAATCGTTTAGAAAACGACGGAGATATGCATTTTCAAAGTTGGACTTTTATATTTTTCTGCACCCTTCGCCGTAAGCGTAAGTTTTCTCTCCCGTGGTAGTAGAAGAGTTGAACGTTTCCAACCGAACATATTTTTTACAATGCTTACTGCTTCTAAAGGATCAACTATCATTAATTTTGTATTAATAAAATGCAAAATTAATACTATAGAATATTTTTTGATCCTCACCATAGAATTCAACTTTTTTGCTGAAACTGTGAGCCCTATTTTACAAGTCGAGTCGATCAAAATTACTCGACTGCAGTCACTGTCGACCAAAAAGTTTGCTCGACACGGCTCTGTCACTCGAGTTTTTCGACGTTTGACTTTTACTGTGCTGCCTGTTTTCAAGTTGCCCGGGAGAGAGAGCGAGACAGCACCAATACACGGCGCACAGTAAAAGTCAAAAGAACAAAAGAATTTATGGCACGTACAGTCTGTACGGTACAGAGCAGGGATGAGAAAAGTACTGGAGCAAACATTTACCGCCTCTACATTTACATCTTTCTACACGACCATCAAAATCCAAAGCAAACCATGACGGTTCAAAACAAAAAAATGTCACGGCTCTTCAAAAATGTAATCTTCTTCTTCCTAACGTTTTTCAACCCCGAATGCGAAATGACTCGAGCACAGTGGTGACACGATTTTTGCGATTTTCGGGGTTTTGCATTTTTGCTCGATAAAGGCAGTATGAAATTGAACTTGTTTATATGTATCGTAACGGAATGATTGTGGTCTTTCTGTTAGAGCTAATAGATTTCAATTAGTTGAAAACACAAGCAAAATATTAGCGATTGAATGATTTAACACTTTTTTCAATCATTCAGCTTGGAATGGCTGCCCGAAAATGGTCATAGTGGAGAGACAAAAACAGTCAAGCAGTGTGTGAACCGTTGGCAGCGCAACGCCTGATGGTATTGATGCTGCTGCTGCTTTGTGTTTTGGTGGAATGGCAGAATCGATGAACTGTGGTGAATTGTGGTCACAGTTCCCAAGACTGGTACAGAGGCTCATGGCAATATCAGCCTCTGTACGTGCCATAAATTCTTTTGTTCGTTTGACTTTTACTGTGAGCCGTGTGTTGGTGCTGTCACGCTCTCTCTCACGGGCAACTTGAAAACAGGGCGCACAGTAAAAGTCAAACGTTTTATAGCATGCATAGGCTCATGCCTGCTTACTTTGATCGACAGTGATTACAAACGAGTCACATGAATCTGCTCGATTTACAAAATAGACCCCTGTGCTTATTTTATGAGAACCCAACTATTGATAACAATTTCGAGACTTAAGCACAATTGTGGGATACCTTGGGCGTTAACGGGTTAAGAAAAGTTGCATTTACCCAAATTTGGCTTATTGGGCCAAAGTACCCACATTGGGTAGATGCAGCTCTCTCTATTTTGACAACATTCGTGAGGAAGAACGGGAACAACGAGAGATTTACAAAACTATGAGATTAACCATTATGGCATGAAATGTGCACAGAATTTTAGGAAGGGGCCGAAAAACAGCCTGTGTCCCTTCAGGGACGTAATACCAAATAAATGTTCTTGACGTTTCGTGGTCAGCGAAAGCAAATAAGTGTAGCTAAAAAGAATAAAAGATCCATGAGAAACACGTTTGCATATCATAACCTTCGCAAACACAATCTTAAATGTTTTTAGTTTAATAGACATCTTCTGAGACAATTTAGGTGCGAAACATTACACCGCTGAATTTAAACAATGAAGTCCAATGCAGATAAATATCTATTTATTGCAGATCTTATTAATATACCATCATAGACAGAATTACCCACGAACGACCTGAGTAGTTCAATCTGAAAATCAAAAATATAATCACGCCGCCAAGAATAACTATCGAATAGTACCAATAGTCTCAAAAACTTCCGAGAGTCTTTATCAAGATAGGTACTTACTGACGTATCATAATCGATCGGTTTCGGCACATAAGAAAATTTAAAACGCACCCCACCCCACAAACAGTACACATCAATGATTCACAAAAATTGTTTACGACTTGGCAATGTAATAGGTACATCTCTTCGCCAAACTCTCAACTAAAACATGTGAAATGTCTTCGCCGCTACACACATCGAACGATGCGCAAAGCAAACTAACGCAAAAACATCAAAGCATCGCGTAGTACTTAGATATGCCTATATTACTACTATCGAATCAAGAGAGATCTCACTGATAGTCTCCCAAACATTTAGTATTCCTTTGAAGAGGAGCGTGTTACCCATCGCATCACTCAATATTTCGGAAATGTTGGATGTTGAAAACGCAAATTCTCGCATACTCTGAGATAACGCCCTAAAAGCCATTGGTAACCATGTGTGTAGCTCGTTGTTTCTGAGCAAGTGAAGGAATGAACATCCAAACCAACATCACTGATAGGTATATAATGGTCCTTTCTTCACCATAGAGTTGATAAACAACGTGTAAATCCATTCAAATGCTCAGAAACAATGAGCTACACACATGGTTACCAATGGTTTTTTAGGGCGAGATCATAAGTTATGCGAGAATTAGGAGATTTTTCATGTAGGATCGTTCCACCATGTTGATACGTTTTATACCTTTCTCCCCTATCTATCCACTACATTTTAATATCACAGAGAAAGAGTATGAAAAGGTGTGAGCAAATCGACGACGAAGAAGACGATATGATCTGGGGTTATCAAAAGCGAAAATCCTCCAAATGTGTGACTTAATGAAAGTAATCTAGTGATTGAAACGCTGTAAATCGGAAGATACTGTGAATAGGCTTCTTCAAATACCCACTGGGTACAGTGTAATTTGTCGAAGAAAAATAAAAATCTCCCATTCGCGTCGCCGTTCGTGAGAAACGGAGAGACTATCGCCATTTGGAGATAGGTGAGCGAGCGCCGGCGCAATTCAGCGAGCATCGTGCGCGTTCCTTCCCAAATGAGACAATGCATTTGCATCCGAGCTGCTCACAATCGAATCTCTGTCTGAACTCGCCGTACTACAAGCAATTCAATAAACCTGTTTCCGCTGCAGCTGCGGCCAGCAAGCATTCGTCGGCGGGTGGAACTGGTGGATCCGCCGGGTTTGCAGGCCACAACAACGGAATTTCGTCGATCGGTGCCACCCTACTCGGTGCCGGAAGCGGAAGTGGACCCAGCCATACCCTAGGAGAAGAGGTGCTTGTCAGCGATTTCAATACATTGTGTAGTCTTTCTTATTTTCACGCAAATAATCTTCGTTCGACTCAATCATTAATTTGCTCTATCTTTGGCTATTTCAGAGACGCTCACACATCAGTACAATGTCCCAGTCCGGCGACGAATATAACTCCCCAAACTACCTGTCCTGGCGGAAGCTGCAGCTCAGTCGGGCCAAGCTAAAGGCATCCAGCAAAACATCTGCGCTTCTCTCCGGGTTCGCTATGGTAAGTCTTTTTCATTTCTAAGCCCCTCACGCATACCATACGCCTTACGCGCCAACATTCCTTTCCGCATCCCACGCCAACGATCATGAATGAGATCGCCTCATTACATCGGAACGCGCAGAAACAAACTTTGTGACGAAAAAGAGCAGGTGTCACGGTCAGTGTCGTTGCCATCGTTCGTCGAGCGGCCCTGGGGACAACCCGTAATGATTTCGGCGAGCACAACATAAGTTGGTGGTAGCTCATTCACCTCTTCACCTCGATTGCGCCTCAGACTATCGCCGAGACGATCTACGATACGCGTCTAGGTAGTGGCGACAACGGAAGCACTGCCGTTGCACGCATAATTGTCACAAGCTACTGTTAATCCATTTAAATTTTTTGGTGATAAAAAAGTATGTTTGCGTAAAGTTCTAGAAAACTATTACAACTATAACTATTGCTAGGAAACTATGGCTGGCAGCAGTTCTTTTTAGAACCTTGGTCTCTTTTTTTTAATGCAAGTCTCTTAAAAGTATCCATTTTCAACGGAAGTTCTCTAAAGCTCCCATTCTAATCAAAATAGACTCTAAAGCATCTTTTTTTTCCTGCTTGCAACTTATCATGCTGCAATTTCTATTTGTTCTGGAATTCTTCTGGTGATTCCACCTCCAAGTCTCCCAGTAATTCTTCCAGTGGCGTTTCAAAGGGTGCTTAGAGAAATTACTTCAGAATTTTCTACGTCGCTTACTGTAATTTCAACAAGCAAAGTTTTCCAATATACTTTATCTGGATTTTTTTTACTTAACTCGTTTATTTGGAAGGCTCAGTATCTGGATTTTTTCCAGAAAATTTTGAATCTATTTTCCACTGATTTCTCTAGCTGGAAATCTTTCAAAGACTCTAAACAGAAGACAGGAGTTCTTCCAAGACAATCCACAAATAATCATTTTCCTGGATTTTAGGATTCGTTTAAGGATTTTCCCAGAAGGAACTACCTACAAGATTTCCTACGTTAGTTTTTCCAGTCTTGCTACCAGGCATTTTACATAGATTTCTTCAAGAATTTATCTACATTTACAACCAGGAATTGCTCCAAAAATTCATCCAGGAATTATTAAAGGAAATATGTTTAGTACTCTTTCTGGTACTCGTGGGACTTTTAAAGAAATTTATTCACAAAATTTATTTCTCAAAAAATTTTCCAACATTCCCTCCAAGAACTATTCCTACAGTTCTTTAAAACAATTTATTATGTACTAGTTGACCCGACAAACCTTGCTTTGTCCCGAAGTAGGCTGTTTGAAAATATGTAACAAAATTGTACTGAAAACATCATCCGATCATATTTTCAGAAATTGTTTCGTCAATTCGCCCGATTATTATCAACGAATTCATGCAGGAAGTTTTCCATAGATTTGATTGCTTTATTTTTCTTAGCAATTTATCTTCGAAATCCTCCAAGACCTCCTCAAGAGTTCTTTCAGGAATTCTCGTACGCCGTGTATCTTAATGAAGTTTCATCAAATACTTTATGAGTTCCTTCTGAAATACCTCCCGGATTTTCGAAAAAAAAAAAAAAACTCAAATAGCTATTGAAAAAAAAATCTTGGCATTTTTCTGGAGGCAACCCTGAAAAAAAATGTTTGAAGACTTCCCTGGGGAATTTCTCAAAGGTTTTCTGGAATAATTAAAAAAAAAAAAACTTGAGAACAATTCAAATATGACGTCCATCATCTTTCATAACTGCATGAACCAATGCCTTCCCCCTCTCTCACGGCCAATACTTTAATACCTTATACGTGCACTTTCACACTTTCGTAGACAAACCCTCACCTCCCCCAAATGATGGACGTCATTTTTGAATGTTCTCTTATGAGTATCGTTTTAATTCATATTATGGACACCCCAGTGTAATATAACTCATACAAAAGCGTAAAAATCATATGATCAAGCTTGCATTTAAAATTTGATTGGTAGGTAAAGATTTTGATTTGCAACTTGAAAGACCTTGAATAATAGAAATGCGTGGTCTTTTCATGTTTCTTATTTTGGACGCAAACTATCTTTTGCTCCATATTTCAGACACTTTGATTCGAATTCTGGTCAGCTCATGAAAAGCATGATCAGAAAATTCAAAACATTGCTTAGACTCAACTAGTCATCAGAGCTAGTTGGATATTTTGAATTTCAATGGATATCTATTGAAATTACTTATAAAACACGTTTCAAAAGTGACTACAGTCGAAGCTTGCTATAACGACATCGCAAGGGACCGACGTAATAGAGAAAAGTCGTTATAGAGGATGGTTGTAACAATAAAAAATTTTTCATGGGCCGAAAAATGGCACCATAAAATATGTCGTTATATCGAGCTTCTACTGTAATTTTAAATGGGAAATTTAGGAAGCTTTCAATTAAAACGTTCCCCATATTAAGTAGAGTGTCCAAAATTTTAATCAGAAAGATAGTTTCTGAAGGTGTGCTTAAAGAAATTTCTATTTGAAATGTAAAGAAAATCTTGAACAATTTTGTAGTAAATCTAATAACATCTCTGGAGAAATATTGGTTGAATTCTTGAGGATGTTCTAAACGAGAATCTTGGGAAAACGATGGTAAAATCATTAGATAAACTCCTGGAGGTCTTAGGTTTTTCATGAAAAATCTTTTAAGGCTTTGTGAATACAATACAATATATTTATCAACCAAATTTAAATCCACCAATTACATAAGTTGCTTCCCCTACTGGAAGTTCCCAAACACCGGACTGGTAAAGACGCTGATTCACTCCGAAAAAATCCTCTTTGGAATCGCCCAGTGGACGACAACTTAGTCCACGGGAATGGCTGTATCCAATGCTGAAATGTCTGCGAAAAAGGAGTGATTTGTTAAAATTATCATCCCGACAAAAAAAAATCATCGACATTACTTACGTGTCTGAGACGTAAAAACAACATTTTTTTCATTAAACTGGATGACAAACGAATCGAAAGCGAAAAATAGCGGTTTTCATGATATCTAACTACCATATAGTACATGATGCAGCTGAAGTGCGTTTTTCATATCATCAAAAAATATCCTTCTTCTAAAATTTCCATGCTGATCATAATAATGGATAAATGGTAAAGGTTTGGGGTTAGTGTATATTCTATATAGGGCTGAACCTCCGGTTCAGATCAGAACGCTAATAGTATAGTAGATTAGACACTGTTTTACAAGGAAGTCATTTTGCACCTCGTAAACTTCATTCATACAATAAAGTTACATTCAGAACTTGGGTTACTAATGCGTATAACGGCAGAGTATCTTCCTCGCTCATCTTGCTAGGCAAATCAGCGTAAATCATGTAGTGTCTCGTAAACTTCATTCAAATAATAAAGTTACATTCGGAACATTGGTCACTTATGCGTATAACGGCAGAGCATCTTCCTCGATTTTCGGCGATCATCTCGTTCAGTATAGCGCATCATCTCGATTCTTAGGGCATTTCTTGCCACAGCCAACGCGGGAGAGAGAGAAGATAATGACGATTGATGATTTTCGGCAATGATGCCGTGGTTTATAAATAATTAGAGCCGTAGAATTAAAATTTTGCGCGCTGCTGTGACACAACCGCTTGTTTGGTTTCGCGCGCATCCCGCTTTTAGCTTCCTTTCCTCAAATATGCACTCGTTTGTTTGCGGTTTTCAGTCGTAGTAAAGTGGAGAAGGGGGCTGAAATAGTTTCGATTTATTGCTCATTTGCAGGTATTGTTCGATATTTAGGTACTAGCGTCGATTATACATGCTTTAACGTGACAACAATTTCTGATTATTAAGTTCATTATCTCAAAAAATTATTAAGTTAATATTGTATTGTATGACTATGCAAGTTTATAACAGTTTTCAATAAACGTTGCATCAATTTCATCCATCTCATGTTCTGGCATGTTTGCCATCGTTGGCAGTACGTGGTCAAGCTTTAGATGAAAACTACGGAACCTTGAATCTTCTAGTTCAAAGGATAGTTTGAGTAAATGACTTAAAGTTTTTTTTATTTATTTTTTTCATGAAGTTTCTTTAGGAATTTCTTTAGGCTTTTCCTTAGCATTTATTCTAAGGGTTTTTTTGCTGCAATCCATTCTAACATTTCTCGAGTATTTTCTCAGCTAAAACCTTCATGGATTCTTCAAACGTGCATTTAAGGTTTCTTATCAGCAAATACGTAGCACTTAGTCCAAATATTCCTTCTACCATTCCGTCACACATGTATTTAGAGATTAAGTAATTTTTTTTTCAAGAAATGTCTTCAAATACTACAGAAAATTCTGTAGTGAGCTCATCAGAATATATTAAAGAAGTTTCATAACTCCCGGAAAGGATTCCCCCATCTCTGAAGGAATCCTGGGTAAACTATTTACAAATTTCCTTGTAGAGTTTGTTTTACAGAATTTGTGCAGGGATTCCTGAGTAAATTTAAGAATGATTTGCTCGAGTTATTTATGGAAGTATCCTTGGATAAGTTCCTGGTTTATGTCTTGAAGACATTCTAAACGATAATTTTGGAAGAAATCCTATAACTGGAGTAATTTCTGGATAAAATACGGGTTATCTGCGATTTTTCTTCTGGATAAAATACGGGTTATCTGAGATTGTAACGATTTCTGCCTGAAATTTTTAGTTATTTTATTTGACATTTGTTCCAATGTGTCAACATTGGATATTCTATGTAACTCATTGGTACTTTACGAGGGAGGAAGCTTCAGAATCATTTTCAAAATTTTATTTTGAATTCTCTGCAGAGCTTTCTTTCTGATATTACAACAGCTAGTCCATATTGGTACAGCATACAACATGGCTGGCTTGAAAGTGTGATTGAATATTAAAAACTAGTTCTTAAGACAAAGTTTTGATTTTCTATTAATAAGGGGATAGAGATATTTTACATATTTGTTACATTTGGCTTGAATGCCCTCAATGTGATTTTTGAAAGTAAAATTCTTATCTAGCATGATCCCTAGATACTTAATCGGATCAATTTATTGAAATCCCTCTCATTGTGACAACAAGTCTACTTGAAGGTTTCAAATAAAGAGCTTTTGGTTTATGTGGGAAAATTATTAGTTGAGTTTTGGAAGCATTATGAGAAATCTTCCATTTTTGCAAGTATGAAGAAAAAACATCCAAACTTTTTTGCAATTGACTACAGATGACGCGCAGACTTCGTCCTTTGGCGGAGAGGCCTGAAGTGTACGATTTGACAAATAACTTTGAATTGTTCTAACAATCAATGTTTGTTGGAAAATTAAAGTTTTTAATTTTAATCAAGCCTTCATACCAAACACTGTCGAATGCCTTTTCTATGTCTAGAAGAGCAAGACCAGTAGAATAGCCTTCAGATTTGTTGAAACGGATCAAATTTGTTACACGTAAAAGTTGATGAGTGGTCGAATGTCTATGGCAGAATCCGAACTGTTCATTGGCAAAAATTGAATTTTCGTTGACGATGGCCCCCATTCTGTGCAAAATGAACTTTTCAAAAAGTTTACTGATGGAAGAAAGCAAGCTGATTGGACGATAGCTAGAAGCTTCTGCAGGATTTTTGTCTGGTTTTGATATTGGTACAACCTTAGCATTTTTCCATTTGTCAGGAAAAAATGCAAATTGAAAACATTTGTTAAATATATTAACTAAGAATGATAAGTTACTTTCTGGAAGTTTCTTGATGAGGATGTAGAAAATTCCATCATCGCCAGGAGCTTTCATATTTTTGAATGTTGTAACAATAGTTCTCACTTCTTCCAAATCAGTTTCCCAGGAACTTTCGAAAACGTTCTCTTGATTGAGCATATTTTCAAAGTCCTGAGTAACTTGATTTTCAGTTGAACTAGTAAGTTCTAAATTAAAATTGTGCGTGCTTTCAAACTGCATAGCAAATTTTTGAGCTTTTTCGCAATTAGTTAGTAATAATTTGTTTTCCTCTTTCAATGTCGGTATTGGCTTCTGAGGTTTTTTTCAAAATTTTAGATAATTTCCAAAATGGCTTAGACAAAGGGTCCAATTCAGAAATCTTATTTTCAATATTTTTGTTTCTTAATTAGGCAAAACTTTTCTTGATTTCTTTCTGCAAATCCTGCCATATAATTTTCATAGCAGGATCGCGAGTGCGTTGAAATTGCCTTCTCCTCACGTTTTTAATACGGACGAAGAGTTTGAGATCATCGTCTATAATCATGGATTCAAATTTTACTTCACATTTTGGAATTGCAATGCTTCTGCCTTCAACAATAGAATTTTTTAAAGTTTCAAGAGCATTGTCAATATCAAGTTTTGTTTGTAAAGAAATGTTAACATCAAAATTAGAGTCAATATATGTTTCATATATATTCCAGTCGGCTTGAAAATAATTGAGAGTGGAGCTGATAGGATTGAGAATCGCTCCATGGGATATTTGAAATGTAACAGGGACATGATCAGAATCGAAATTAGCATGAGTAATAAGATGGCTACAAAGATGTCTAGAATCGGTTAACAAGACCAAATCAATCGTAGATGAGTTTATGAATAATAATTTATGTATAAATGATTTGAATCAAACAACGGAAAATAAAAGTTAACCCGATCAAAAACGTAATGCTTGGCCTCATAATTGCGGTTATGAGAGGTCCTTATAGGTATTCGAATCTCAAACTATTGTCTGTTCAGCCATAATCTGAACGTTAAAAAACATATAAAATTCATAGAACGATTCATTATACAGAGCCGTAGCGTTGCTTCATGCCGCCCTTGGCGAACCTCCATTTGTGCGCCCCATAGACAAAACAAAATCTTATTTCCGTTATTTTTCATTGAACGAGTTTATTGAAAAATACTCAAAATAAAATCTATAGGTCCTTAATTATTAAAAGTATTATGATAAAGTTAAGGAACCATCTAAAAAATTAAAAACATTAAACTATTGATTGACTACTGAGAACTCTTGTTTAGGAAAACTGTCTTATTATTATTTAGACATATTTATAATCCCTTTTTTTGAAGATCAGTAAATATTCCAAACATTCCAGAGAGAACGCTTCAAGTCATTGTTGCTTTATTTTTGAAAATTCTTGCAAAAACTGTAGGCGAATTCCGGCGCATTTCTTTTTTTTTTTTCTAAAAAAAGAAAATTTTCTTGTAACTCTATGGAAGAAATTTGTGCCCTAGTTCACACAAGAATTCTGTCCGAAATTCTGAGTATTCCTTTTAAAAATCCTGCCCAAGATTTTATTAAAATCTGTTCTTGGTTAGGATTTAGTTTAAGTAATGCTTAAGAGTAGATGATAACTTTATCAAATTAACTGTGAGATTCCTGCCCAGAATTCAGTTTGAGTCGTTTTCGATATTGATATTGGATTAATACTAAGGATTCCTAAGGACTTGTAGTTTTTAATCTTTTTAGTTTGTAAGATAGTTGTTTGGAGACCTTACCTAAATTTTCGTTGGGTGTGTAAAGATAATGAGTTAAGGTGTAACATCTCAGTATCCATAGATGGCCGTCACAATGGTCGAGTTGTGCCCCTTCTCATGTTTTCAAAGGCACTTAACTAAAGATATGGTATGTAAACGTTCCTGAGCTTTCTATTTTTAACCTTTTTTTAACGCACAAAGCCAACATAAAAAATACACCATTATTAAATGCTTCCTTTGTGAGATAAGCAGGCTTGGGAACTGTGATCACAATTTGCCACCATTCATCGATTCTGCCAGTCAACCAAAACACAAAGCAACAGCAGCATCAATACCATCAGGCGTTGCGCTGCCAACGGTTCACAAACTGCTTGACTGTTTTTGTCTCTCCACTATGACCGTTTTCGGGCAGCCATTTCAAGGTGAATGATTGAAAAAATGTTGAATAATTATAATTCAATCGCTAATATTTCGCTTGTGTTTTCAACTAATTGAAATCTATTAGCAATAGCACAATCATTCCGTTGCGATACATATATACAAGTTCAATTTTATGCCGCCTCTACCGAGCAAAAAGTCAAAACCCCGAAAATCGGAAAAATCTTGTCATTATCGCATCTTTATCGAGTCTTTTCGCATTCGGGTTTGAATAAACGTTGGGAAGAAGAAGATTACAGTTTTGAAGAGCCGTGACATTTTTTTGTTTTGAATGATCATGGTTTGCTTTGGATTTTGATGGTCGTGTAGAAACATGTAAATATCGAGGTGGTAAATGTTAGCGACAGTACATTTCCCATCCCTGGAGATAAGTGCCTTAGAAGGTTTGATGCAATATTGGTAGTTTGATTCAAATTGTTTTACCTTAACTGCATTGGAGTCATTTTTAGGAATTCTACATAATGATATTTTTCATTTTTTTTTTTTTGAAAGGTTAAACAATCTTCCGCAGCCAGCTCAAACTTTTTTGCTTATTAACTCCTCTACCGGCAGCTTCATGTTTTACCGCTAAAAAAATATTCAAATTGCGATAACTTTTTTGGTTCTCGATATTTTTGAACCATTTTTTCACAAACTCTCAAAAACTTTTCAAGTTTAAAAATATGTGTTGATATTGATATTAGGTCATCTGGATCCCCAGATATTCCAAAATCCCTTGGAGGACCGAGGCGTAGCCATTACCCACCTAAATATTTCAAGCTACAGAATTTGTGAAAAAAATGAAGTTATTTGGTGCAGCCGTCTTTGAGTAATTGGTACCACACTGGACAAATGAAGATCTTGAAAACTCTAAAAAACCTTAGGGCCCATTCACAAATTTCATAACGCTGAATGGGGTGGGTGGGTGCCCTCGTACTGTTACGGCTCATACAAAATTTGTGAAATGTTCATACAAAAAGCGTTACAAGGGGGTGGGTGGGTGTCGAAAATGGTCATTTTTGGCGTTATGAAATTTGTGAATAAATCCTTATATTAAAATTTTCAGATTCTTCCAAGAATACTGAACCGATTTGTATGATTTTTTCAGAGTAGCTCCTTATTACCTGGCATTGTTTAGTGCACATTTTATTTTTTGGATAAATTGACCAAAAACAAAATGGCCGCCAAAGACATTTTATATGGAGAATGTCGGTTCCCCAAGGAACATCGGAATATCTTCAAAACTAGATCACCAATGATCAATATCGTTTTTTTAGGTCTTGTGAAAAATGCTGCAAAAATATTGAGAAACAAAAAAGTTATCGCAATTCGAATATATTTTTAGCGGTAATATATGAAGCTGCCGATAGAGGGGTTAATGCCAATGTGATGGATTTTACACAGGTGGCGCAGCCACTAGCACTAGTTCTCTCTTTCATTCTCCCGCTGTTATTATGCAGAGCAAATAGTAACGTCACTATTTGCGCTGCATAAGAACAGCGGAAGAAAAAAAAGAGAGAACTAGTGGCACACATCATTGATCTGCGCCACCTGAGTAAAATCCATCACATTGCGTATATGCCACGAACAATTGCATAATAAAATGTCTAACAATAATTCTATGATAAATCCAGGAATTTCTCCCAGAAATTTGCAGTTTTATATTCCAGCAATCTTCTGAGGCAAAAAAAAAAAAGTGATTCAGGAATTATTTCAATTCTATATTATTATGTCTACGAATATCTGTGAAACTTTAAAGAAGCGCCCTCTCAAGATATGTCTCTTCCCAAATTTCGCTAAGGCATCACTCATTTTGGCGCCCCCTAAAGGCTGGCGCCCTTGGCGGGTGCCAACCTGGCCAATAGCACGCTACGGCACTGTCATTATACTCCTGTCCATTTCAAGCGGGTATATTAGGTAATTTTTTAAATGTTTTTTAATGTTTATCACAGTGTTGTTGTTCGCATAGGCCTTTTCACGAGACGTTTCAAATCAGCTGATTCGGGAGCTCTTGGACAGTTCTTCTATGAAAACGACAGGCCCGTGTTTTTACGAGTTTTCGATGAGTTTTATCTCTAATGAGTTTCTTTTCACGGGAGAGCTCATTGATTGAGATTTGAATGTGAGTTCATCAACACTGGTTTTAAATCTCAATTTTTCTCAATTATAAGGCAGTCTAGTCTAAGAAGTGTAAGATTTTTGGTAGGAGTCGCCCATTTTTAAAGAATATTTGTTTATTTTTATATTAATAATTTTAGTAGAAAACAGGGGGAAATCAGACAACTTTTAAATTAATCTTAGTCGTTGGTTTAGAGGAAATCTAATGCAGCCCAAAGACGCTCAGACGGTTTGAACAACATTGACTTCGCCACCTCAAGTTCGTCAAACCGATTTATGAGTGATGCAACCGTTTGACCGACTGCCATAGTTTGTTGTAGAAACACGATGTTTCTTCGCATGTTTTGAATGATCTCAGCATGTCCAGTAATTTAGTGATTGTTTTTTTTTTTTGGAATTCTGTGGCTGTGGGGTCAATATTTCTACGATTTATTTAGCAATAATTGTAGTAAGGAAGAACTGAACTTTCAATATTTAAGTACCGGAAAAAATGAATATTGATGAGGAATTCTAGCACGAAGGATTCCGGCAAAACTCTGAAATTATGTGGGGTCTCAGTCGAGAATATTCTGAGCAGTCATCGATATGGCTATGGGATTTTTTCCAAACATTCTATCCAGAATCTGTGAGTGGTTTCCTCTTGTTTTTCCAGGAATCCATGCGTTATGCTAAGGATTCCATCAAAAATTCTTTCTGAGATTTTACCAGGAATTTTATCAATAAATCCTCTAGAAATTTATCCACGGATTTAGTACTTCATCCGGGGAAAATCCTTTAGGCATACCTGCAGGTGGCATACTTCCAGAGATTCCTTCAAAGGATCCTCTACTAAATTTTTAGAATATCCTCCACTGATTTCTTCAAAGATCAATCCGTTCAATCATTTGAGATAGTAGCTGACTACAACGGAAAAATGGGAATCAGCAGGGTGGCCACCGAACGGAAAAAAGACGGGAATTTGAATTCATCAGGAAAAAGACGGAGAAAAACCGGGAAATTCAAATAATCATCGGGGAAATTATTTTAAACGAACATATTTAAGCTCTAAATCTACAAAACCAACAAACAACAATTTAAATTTTGTATCCGTTTCTGCTTTCAGGTCGCCATGGTTGAAGTGCAACTGGACGAGCACACCACCGTCCCGCCTAGCATGCTGATTGCGTTCGCTATCTGCACCACCCTATTGGTAGCGGTTCACATGCTAGCCCTCATGATCAGCACCTGCATCCTGCCGAACATCGAAACCGTGTGCAACCTGCACAGTATCTCGCTGGTGAACGAATCGCCCCACGAGCGACTCCACTGGTACATCGAAACGGCATGGGCCTTTTCAACCCTGCTGGGGTTGATTTTGTTCCTGTTCGAAATTGCCATCCTCTGCTGGGTCAAGTTCTACGACCTCAATACGACGGCCGCCTGGTCGGCTTGCATTGTCCTCATCCCAGTGCTGGTCATATTCGTGGCCTTTGCGCTGCACTTTTACCGATCGCTAATGACGCACAAATACGAAGTAACCGTTTCCGGCATCCGGGAGCTTGAGATGCTCAAGGAACAAATCGAACAGGACCACCTGGACCATCACCACCATCATGGCCCACCCTACCAGTCCGTACAGATCGTTTGATCCAGCAGCAAAACCCCACGGACGCAATGCGCGAGTGAATCTGTGATTGTGATTTCTTTTCGTTATCGTAATTTCTTAAACTCTTTTATTTCTTCGTTGAGTGTTTATTAGAATCGGTCATTACGTTCTTTGTTTTGTATACTCGTCAACGTAAAATAGTTTTAGGCACCTCGGATGAAAGTAACCTCATTTCCTGTTATTTCCCTTTTTCCCAAGAGCCACTACTAATATTGTGATCATGCGCTTATGTGAAGTGAACGAAAGACATATTAGCCCCTAGTTAGACCACGAATAAGTCAATCTATTATGAGCTTTGTTACTTTGAAGCAAACGAAGATGATTTTATACAGTACGTATTATTATATTCTCCACCAGAAACAGCGAAGATGTATGTATAATTTTGGTTGTAAAACAAGCTTGGAATCTATTCTTTGTTCTCTAGAAACATAATCGTAATTAGGAGTAAACCGCACACGCTGGTTGTAAAATATTTACTACCATCATCCAGATCCGCAAATCCACTAATTTAAAGAAAAAATCACCAATAATAAACAAATATTTTTTATGAATAAGTTGTTTTTAGTCAGATATCCGAAATAACTTGTGGGCTTCGTGACCGTGTGGTTAGTGTTACCAAGCATTTAGCCGCATCGAGTCAAGGAGTATGGGTTCGATTCCCACTGCAGTCCGAAAAACTTTTCATCAGGAAAGTATTTCGACTATGCCACTGGGCGTTGCATGCTAGTCCGTTGTCTAGTGTGGTGCTTCCTTCAAAGGACATAACCGTCCATTGGAAGCATTAACGTGTCCGTGTCTTTAACTTGTTTTAAAATTTAAAAAACAAATATGAATCATAGAAATCACTTATCTAATATCATCATCTTAGGGGCGGGGCACCCTAAGGATAGAACTTTTTTTCTGCATTCATTCATTCCAATTATTTAGTTAACATCTAAACAGATAACACTGAATCAACATTTTCACGCTACAATACTCGGTTCGTAGCCGCATCTGCCTCACGCTCGCACTTGATCCGCTCACCTAGCTCCACGCCTTCTTGTACCAACCGGATCCGATGCGAACAACATCTTTGCAGGGTTGTTGTCCGGCATTCTTGCAACATGCCCTCATCGTATCCTTCCAGCTTTGGCCACCTTCTGGATACTGGGTTCGCCGTAGAGTTGGGCGAGTTCGTGGTTCATCCTTCGTCGCCACACACCGTTTTCCTGCACACCGCCAAAGATTGTCTTAAGCACCCGACGTTCGAAGACTCCAAGTGCGTGCAAGTCCTCCTCGAGCATCGTCCACGTTTCATACCCGTAGAGGACTACCGGCCTTATGAGCGTTTTGTATGTTTGGTGCGGGTGTGAATCTATTTTGATGGCAACTTGTTGTGGAGATCATAGGCCCGACTTCCACTGATGATGCGTGTCCGTATTTCACAGCTAACGTTATTATCAGCCGTCAGCGTGGATCCCAGGTAGACGAACTCGTCGACTACCTCGAACGTATCCCCGTCTATCGTAACATTGCTACCTAGCCGCTACCTGTCCCGCTCGGCCTCACCAGCTAGCATGTACTTTGTCTTGGTCGCATTCACCACCAGTCTAACTTTTCCTGCCTCGCGTTTCAAGCGAGTGCACAGGTCTGTCACCTTTTCAAATTTTCTCCCAATAATATCCATATCATCCGCGAAGCAAACAAATTGAATGGATCTCATAAAAATCGTACTCCGGCTCTCCGCATAACACCTTCGAGCGCAATATTATAAAACAGGCATGATGAGTTGGGACCTGGTATTCACGACATTTTTCGAGAATTTTCCGTACAGTAAAGATCTGGTCCGTTGTCGATCGGCCATCCACGGAGCCGGCTTGATAACTTCCCACTCGTTCACTATAGGTGACAGACGACGGAAGATTATCTGGGATAATACTTGTAGGCCGCATTTAGAATGATGATCCCTCGAAAATTCTCACAATCTAACTTGTCGCCTTTCTTGTAGAAGGGGCACATGGGGCAATGTGACCATTAGTTTTTTATTTAGAATGGCATGGAACAGTTATATAATATGTATAACACGTTTTCTATCAACCATAAACATAGCAGGTTCAAAAAAATCATTGAATGAAAAGGCTAAAAAATGAGATGGTTTTCAGTTGACTAGAATTCGTTACGGGCACACGCAGGGGGGCAAGAAGGGCACTCCATTAATGTCGAATTCGTTTTTGAGCCTAGGTTGGAACTAGCGCAACCCGTTCTGAATCACAGTTTCAACCCCAACCCGATTCAGGTTCGACTGAACTATAATTTGCTTGCTATTGGTTTGTTTATGTGTTGATTACCGACCCGGACCCAGTTCCTAAAAACGAAAACCGACATAATTGACATTCATTTAATTATCAATGGTTCCTCATTAATACACTCAGGCAAATGGACTATCGATAAACATAAGACCCCTTATGAAAATTCGCCACGAGAAATCGGATTGAAATTCTTAAATTTGCCTTATGAAATCAGAATTTGAAAACAAAAAACGTTTTCGCGGCAACCTGGAATCGAACCAAGAACCTTGCGATCGATAGGCCCGAGCGTATATCACGCGTCTATCGACGCCTTGATGTAGAGTGATGCTAAAACGATACATAAAGCGTTCGTATTGCAATAATCGTTCCACCTTTCATAAGGCAAAATGTATGAATTTCGATAGTCCAGTTCGCAGCGTGTACGCATTGTATATTTTGCATCTGAGCAGAAAATTCTTGAATTATTTCACAATTTGGAGATATAAATGCATTACATATTGTATTTTACTAGAAATAGAAGCATTCATACAGGGGATGGTACACAAATTATGTCACGCTATTTCAAAACATTTTAGACAAACCGCTCTCCCCTCCCCACTGGGGTCACACTTATTGTATTCATTTTGTAGAGCTTGTAACGCTTGGTTTGCTTTTTCCCCTTCCCATGGAGCGTGACAGTATTTGTGCATAACCCCTTACCAAGGGCGTTATGAATTTTACCTAAATAAGCCCTTAGATATATGTAGATAATTCTTCAAAAAAAACTTTTTACTTAATAGAGGTTGAACAGATAACTCTTCAACTAAATATTTCATATTTCAGTTGAATAAGCTCTAATTCCGCTAATTTCTTCATCTCGCCATAAAAAGCTTCTCTAGAAATTTTTACCAATATTTGCTCAGTAAATTCAGCTAAAAATAAACTCTTCAATGGATTTGTGGACAATTGTAAAATTCTTTGTTGGATGAATCGATATCTGGGTCCGTTTTTGGAGCTATTACCTTACCGACTTACAGCCTTTTTCAACAGGGGTTCATGGCTCTACTCAAAATTGTGCTGTCTCAGAGATGGCGCTGCCCCTATCTGTCATATGATGTGAAAAGCTCGGTAAGATTGGGGGCATTCGCCAATATTTTTTTCACAACCGCGAAACTGATAATTTATTAATTACTAAAGGAAGCGCTTCAGTACGATGCATGAGCTTTTGTACGTGCCATAAATTCCTTGGTTCTTTTGACTTTTACTGTGTGCCGTGTGTTGGTGCTGTCTCGCCCTCTCTCACGGGTAACTTGAAAACAGGGCGCAGAGTAAAAGTCAAACGTTTTATAGCACGCATAGGCTCATTATGTGGCCAAATATATACACGCTGTGAACTAGACTCAGGCAAATGGACTATTCAAATACAAAGGAACCACAAATTAGCCACAACGAATCGGGTTCAAATTCATAGCTTTGCCTTATATGAAACCAAAATTTGAAAACAAAAAATGTTTCCGCGGCAACCTGGAATCGAACCAGAGCACGCGCCTATCGATGACTTGATATGGAGTGATGCTAAAACGCTAAAACGAGACATAAAGTTTCCGAATTGCAATAATCGTTGCATCTTTCATAAGCAAAAAGTATAAATATCGATAGTCCAGTTCGCTGTGTATTCGAGTAAGATTTGAATTTTATTTAAAACTTTCTTTAAGTTACAAGAACAAAATCAAAATCGAAAAAAGGTTGAACATCGCCCAATGCTTATGTTAAGCAAAATGTGAAGACACGATTTCACTACCACTCTCACGCAAAAGTCACACGCTGTCAAAACAAAAAGGCCACCATCCATTGAGCGCGTAGAAAGTATCGTGTTTTAGCGGACTAGATTGTGTTTAATTATCTTAGATTTCGCGCAAGAAATCTACTTTTATCTAGTTTAGAAAGTGTAAGTGATACTGTTACATTATCACGCAAATAATTCGACTCAAGGTTCCATTTAGAACGCTATGGGAACGAAACGCAAGGCCGAAGAAGAGATCCTGGAGATTCCCAGCGATGACGATGATGGGAACGATAGCGACGTTCAGATCCAGGAGAAACCGATCCCCGTCGTCACCGTGGACGACGATGAAGATTCTCCAAAACAAGCGCCCTCACATTCCACTCCGGTTCGGCCGTCCCAAAAGGGCGTGAAAGAATCCCCCCATAACGATTCTCTAGAGGCGCCTCCTCCTCCGGATATCAGCCATTGCAATTCTAGTATAGAAGAGAAAGAAAAGCAACCCATGCCAGTGGAAACAATGATTTCTGACAACAATGTTTTGCTCAGTATGCAGTTCCGGAACAAGGAATTGTTCCAACTATTCAAGGGATCCCTCTCGGAATACCTGAAGACGACGTTCCAGCTGAAGATGGGCGGAGAGGAAGTGGATGTTATCCTACAAACGGAACAATTCTCCATTCAGGTATTATCCAAAACTTATTGCCAGGAATCGATGCTAAATGCTTCAGCGGAATGCACTCCAGTCCAAAGCAATGCGACACTTCCGGAAGCCGAGAAGGAAACTGCAAGTGCAAACAATGAAGCGAACACGGACGGAATGTTCGTCATAGACTCGACTCCGGCCAAAACGGCCAAGGGTGGCCCCATCATCCCCAGCTACAAGAAAGCTCTGCAAAAAGTTCTGGACAATTCCCCTTCTGCAGCCTCGGCGGAAAGTGCCACCAAGAGACCGAAACCGAAGCAGAACTGTTGGAACTGCGACGGCGACCACGGGTTGAAGGACTGCAAGCAGCCACGCAATTTTGCCAAGATCGACAAAATGAAGCAAGCGTTCATGAAGACCAAGGACCGGTACCACGTCGACCTGGAGCAGAAGTACGGCCATATCGTTCCCGGCAGGTTGTCCCACGAGCTGCGGCAAGCTCTCGGATTGAGTAAGTAGATGACTGATTCATTTTGGCTGACCATACGTATTGAATGGGATAGTATCGTTTTTGAGACGACAGATTTTTCTCGTGTTTTCACTGAAATTGTTCAATTCTTTCCGTATTTTCGAAAACGATTAGCTTCAACAATTCTACCCCATTTTAACGCTTTTTAACTGCCCATGAACTAAATACAGTCAACTCTCCATAACTCGATATTGAAGGTACCATCGAATTAGGGAGGTATCGACTTACAGAACACAAAACCAGTGCAACTGCGGTCAAAGGGACCATCAAGTTATCCATAAAAACCTACTTTTACTATGATTCATTCTCTAATTCGATGTCGAGATACGAAATATCGAGTAAGGGAGAGTTGACACATTTTCTCATCGCAACATCGTGTTTTAGCGATTTTGGCAAATGAACAAAAAATGGAACATGAGTCAGTCACTCCTTCTTCTTACTTCTTCTTATTGGTATTTACGTCCCAACTGGGACAGGGATTGCTCTTCAGCTTAGTGTTCTTACGAGCACTTCCACAGTTATTAACTGAGAACTTTCTTTGCCAAAGTTGCCATTTTCGCATTCGTATATCGTGTGGCATATACGATTATACTCTATGCCAGGGATAAGAAATGTACTGTAGCAAACATTTACCACCTCGACATTCACAAGCAAACCATGACCGTTCAAAACAAAAAAATGTCACGGCTCTTCAAAACTGTAATCTTCTTCTTCCTAACGTTTTTTCAAACCCGAATGCGAAATGACTCGACCACAGTGGTGAAACGATTTTTCCGGTTTTCGGGGTTTTGGATTTTTGCTCGATAAAGGCAGCATGAAATTGAACTTGTTTATACAGTTAACTCTCCTTTACTCGATATTCCGTATCTCTATATCGAGTTAGAGAACCATAGTAAAAGTTGGTTTTCATGGCTAACTCGATGGTCCCTTGGAACGCAGTTGCACTGCTTTTGTGTTCTGTAACTCGGTACCTCCCTAACTCGATGGTCCCTTAAATATCGAATTATGGAGAGTTGACTGTATTTCAATTAAAGAAATTCTTGTGCTCCGCTGTTAACATATGATTTTTTTCAAATTCAGGGACGAAAATACTCAATCTACCCTCGTCTACATTGATACTTGCTGGGTAGAATCTTCGTTGATTTTTATTTGTTTTAATCCTCACCTTGACAACACAACAAAGATTGGCAAAGCGCTTGCGCAAAATTGTCAGTTTCCTTTTAACCTGCTGCTACTCAATCGCTTTGTGATAATCGGAAACCGAAAACGATATTCATTTTAACCAGCTTGACTTTTTTACATTCCGCTTCGGGAAGTTGTAATTTTTGCACGAGGCACACTAAAGCCGCGTCAATATAATCTATTCCGTGCATCGGATCGTTCATTACCCGTATAGCAGCATATTTTTTAATAAATTTGAACCTCATTGAAAATCAATTTTCTAAAACTGACACTCTTCTGCTTATGATAATCAAAAACACCAACGACATACGGGCATCGTTGTTTGTTTTGCCCATCTACTTTTGTGCCATCTTCAATGGTACAATCATATTGGTGGTGGTGCGGTTACTTTGATGGTGGCATAAATGTCACTGAATTGAGTATAGTGAGCATGATTTTTTTTCGTCTCTGTTTCAAATTATTGATTTATTACATTACCTTCCACATATTATTAACAAATAAATTTGTTCTATTCATTGCACCCTGAACTACCATCAGTGTACCAGTTTCCGCTCATTTAAGAAGAATTTGATGTTTGAAAAAATGCTGAAAAAATACCAGTGCTATTTTGTATAAAATTTTATTGACAAACAATAAGTTACTTCTAGTAGAAAAAAGTAAAAATATTTTCAAAGGTGAAAATATAAAAAATATATTTATTTCATAGAGCTTTCTGTTTGCTTCAATTGTACCAATACCCGCACACGACAAAACATGGTGTTCCAATAAACGCTCGAAAATGTTCCAATAAACGCTCATATCTTTTTCATGCAATATTTTTTTTTAATTTTTGCTGCATCACTATTTGTACCATTACCCAAAATCCATCAGGATGAGCATTATTAACACGAATGCCATTACTTAAAATGGTGCAGAATTTCCAAAAGAACTTCCCAAACTTAATTGATTTTTTTTCCTAGAAACAAATTGTTCAACTTATTTGAGATGGTAAAGCACCTAAAAAATGTTTCACTACAGATTGCTTCTTATTTTGTTTAATGTGACAAGCACAAACAAATAGACAACGGTTCAGTAGCGACATAAACTCGAATAAGGATATGATAACATGAATACCAATATTGTCTACTTGCTCGATGGCTAATGATGTTTCTGTAATTTGTCAGTAAAATAACACTTTTTTATTTAACTTTTATTTAAAACATTTCAAATGTTTCTTTACAAAACGTACATTTCTGCGTTTTGACTTTGGGAGCTGTTTTCGTGGCTTTTTAGATTTTCTTTTCTTGTTTTACTTTTTTGTAACCCTTTTCTCTCTCTTTACTTTTCACGCCTTCAATTTTATGTTTACCGAATTTAACAGATTGTTTCTCAGTTTCGCACATTCTGCAATTGTGATTTCGAAGATGAACGCGGCTTCTTAGGCTTTCTTTTCTTGTCCTCCTTAACTGCTAGCTTTTGTGCTTTTTTAATTTCACGCTCCTTTCGCTTTTGCGCTTTTTCAAATTCGATTGGTTCTTTCTCCTTCACCTTTGCTTTCATGAATAAAGCAAATTCCTTGCTTGTTGCGACAGTCGGTGGCCGCAAAACCTTCCGCTTTTGGGTTGTTTTCGTGTCGTCGGTAGGCTGAATGAACTGTTGAATGCCACATCATCAACGTCATTCTCCTTAACGCTGTTGTTCTGCTCCGGTTCAGCTTCTTTCAAGGGTGTACGAGCTAGAGATATTATTTGGCAGGAATCGTTTTGCGGTACAACACATGTAGATTGGAAAATATAAAATCCGTTGGTTTATTTTGAACAAAAAAAGAATGTATGTAAATACCTGCACGATTCATTTCATCCTCTGAAAATTCCTTGAAATCGCTCTCTTCATCCGAAAGTTCGCCTTCCCTTATTTGTTGTACTTCATCATTGACTGTCAGATGGTCAGACTTAGCATTGCTGCAGAGATCATTGCAACTGATTTTTAAATTCCTCCATACGTAGAAAAGGTTGGTGTCTGAGATATAGCCGGGCCAGGTAACCGATTCCTCGTGCTGCTGGAATTCTGCAAATTGCTGTATGGTGAGTCTGCTTTCTAGCAGTCGAATCAACCTCATTTCTGGTGATTCTGAAAGCAGTGTGTCATTTCCAGATTCGTTTTCATTCGCATTTGATGGTAGAGAGGAGTTTTTTTTTCATTTCTTTATTAGTATAATTCCAAACATTACATTCATTTCTTATATCTAGGTGTTCTGTGTTATTAGACAACACTATCATTTGGTAAAACAAATTTAAGATTTGATTAACATTTTGTTAACAACATATTACATTTCATTTGCCGTAGCAGTTCAGATTTTTTACAGGTGAGTTGATTTCACCTGCTTATAAGAGAAAAAAAAGTTTTTAATACACTTAACCTAACTTAACCTAAACATATAACGCATTAATCGTGGCAATAGAAGATTGTAACGATTTTTGCCTGAAATTATTAATTATTTTATTTGACATTTGTTCCAATGTTTCAACATTGGATATTCTATGTAACTCATTGGTACTATACCAGGGAGGAAGCTTCAGAATCATTTTCAAAATTTTATTTTGAATTCTCTGCAGAGCTTTCTTCCTGGTATTACAACAGCTAGTCCATATTGGTACAGCATACAACATGGCTGGCCTGAAAATTTGTTTGAATATCAAAAGTTTGTTCTTAAGACAAAGCTTTGATTTTCTATTAATAAGGGGATAGAGACATTTAACATATTTATTACATTTGGCTTGAATCCCCCCAATGTGATTTTTGAAAGTTAAATTCTTATCTAGCATGAGCCCTAGATACTTAACTTAATCTGACCAATTTATTGGAACCCCTCTCATCGTGACAACATGTCTACTTGAAGGTTTCAAATAAAGAGCTTTTGGTTTATGTGGGAATATTATTAGTTGAGTTTTGGAAGCATTAGGAGAAATCTTCCATTTTTGCAAGTATGAAGAAAAAATATCCAAACTTTTTTGCAATCGACTACAGATGACACGCAGGCTTCGTCCTTTGGCGGAGAGGCCTGTGTCATCCGCAAACAAAGATTTTTGACATCCCTGAGGTAACTCAGGTAAGTCAGATGTGAAAATATTGTATAATATTGGTCCCAAAATGCTGCCTTGGGGAACACCAGCTCTTACAGGAAGTGTTTCAGATCTGGAGTTCTGATAATTAACCTGAAGTGTACGATTTGACAGATAACTTTGAATTATTCTAACAATGTATGTTGGAAAATTAAAGTTTTTCAATTTTACAATCAAACCTTCGTGCCAAACACTGTCGAATGCTTTTTCTATGTCTAGAAGAGCAAGACCAGTAGAATAGCCTTCAGATTTGTTGGAACGGATCAAATTTGTTACACGTAAAAGTTGATGAGTGGTCGAATGTCCATGGCGGAATCCGAACTGTTCATTGGCAAAAATTGAATTTTCGTTGATGTGGGCCATCATTCTGTTCAAAATAACCTTTTCAAAAAGTTTACTGATGGAGGAAAGCAAACTGATTGGACGATAGCTAGAAGCTTCTGCAGGATTTTTGTCTGGTTTTAAAATTAGAACAACCTTAGCATTTTTCCATTTGTCAGGAAAATATGCTAATTGAAAACATTTGTTAAATATATCAACTAAAAATGATAAGCTACTTTCTGGAAGTTTCTTGATGAGGATGTAGAAAATTCCATCATCGCCAGGAGCTTTCATATTTTTGAATTTTTTAATAATAGTTCTCACTTCATCCAAATCAGTCTCCCAGGCATTTTCGAAAACGTTCTCTTGATTGAGAATATTTTCGAAGTCCTGAGTAACTTGATTTTCAATTGGACTAGTAAGTCCTAAATTAAAATTGTGCGCACTTTCAAACTGCATAGCAAGTTTTTGAGCTTTTTCACAATTAGTTAGTAATAATTTGTATAATAATAATAATATATAATAATATATAATAATTGCCGGTATTGGCTTCTGAGGTTTTTTCAAAATTTTAGATAATTTCCAAAAGGGCTTAGAGCCAGGGATCAATTGAGAAATCTTATTTTCAAAATTTTTGTTTCTTTATTGAGCAAAACGTTTCTTGATTTCTTTCTGCAAATCCTGCCGTATAATTTTCATAGCAGGACCGCGAGTGCGTTGAAATTGCCTTCTCCTCACGTTTTTAAGACGGGTCAAGAGTTTAAGATCATCGTCTATAATCACGGATTCGAATTTTACTTTACATTTTGGAATTGCAATGCTCCTGGCTTCAACAATGGAATTTGTTAAAGTATCTAGAGCATTGTCAAGTTCTGTTTGTAAGGGAATATAAACATCAAGATTAGAGTCAATAAATGTTTCATATATATTCCAGTCGGCTCGGAAATAATTGAAAGTGGAGCTGATAGGATTGAGAATCGCTTCTTGGGATATTTGAAATGTAACAGGGACATGATCAGAATCAAAATCAGCATGAGTAATCAGTTGGCTACAAAGATGACTAGAGTCAATTAAGACCAAATCAATCGTAGATGGATTTCTAGAAGAGGAAAAACATGTAGGGCTATCAGGGTATTGAATTGAGAAATATTCTGAAGAGCACTCATCAAATAAAATTCTGCCGTTGGAATTACTTTGAGAATTATTCCATGACCGATGTTTGGCATTAAAGTCACCAATGACAAAAATTTTTGACTCATTGCGAGTCAATTTTCGCAAGTCAGTTTGGAGCATATTAACTTGCTGTCCAGAGCATTGAAAAGGCAAATAGGCAGCTATGAAAGTATATTTACCAAGCTGTGTTTCAACAGAAACACCTAAAGTTTCAAAAACTTTAGTTTCAAATGACGAAAACAGTTGATGTTTTATACGCCTATGAATGATG